>NC_133561.1:43172500-43772500 GCF_048773025.1 Camelus bactrianus | reverse complement strand
AGAAGACGGAACCTCCCCACACTCAGAATTCCGGAACACGCCTGACTGTGTGGGGGAGGTTCGGGGCCGCCATCCACGAAGCTGCCTGGTGTCACAGGTGTTCCCTGGCAGGGGGAAGTCCCCTAATGACCTCCACTGTCCATGGGGAGGCACTAGATGCTACCTGCGTTTCCAGCCCAACCCCCGCCTTTCCCCGGGAGTCCGCACAGGGAGGGAATCGGGGAAGACACTCGAACGGCACCTAGGATATCCCGGGTGCTGCAGACAGAAGACGGAACCTCCCCACACTCAGAATTCCGGAACAAGGTTGACTGTGTGGGTGAGGTTTAGGGCCGCCCTCCACGAAGCTTCCTGGTGTCACAGGTGTTCCCTCTCAAGGGGAAGTCCGCTACTTACCTCCCCTGTCCATGGGGAGTCACTAGATGCTACCTGCGTTTCCAGCCCTACCCCAGCCTTTCCCCGGCAGCCCGCACTGGGAGGGACTCGGGGAAGACACTCGAAGGGCTCCTAGGAGATCCCGGGTGCTGCAGACAGAAGACGGAAACTCCCCACACTCAGAATTCCGGAACACGGCTGACTGTGTGGGGGAGGTTCGGGGCCGCACTTCACGCAGCTGCCTGGTGTCACAGGTGTTCCCTGGAAGGGGGAAGTCCGCTAATGACCTCCCCTGTCCATGGGGAGGCACTAGATGCTACCTGCGTTTCCAGCCCAACCCCCGCCTTTCCCCGGGAGTCCGCACAGGGAGGGAATCGGGGAAGACACTCGAACGGCACCTAGGATATCCCGGGTGCTGCAGACAGAAGACGGAACCTCCCCACACTCAGAATTCCGGAACAAGGTTGACTGTGTGGGTGAGGTTTAGGGCCACCCTCCACGAAGCTTCCTGGTGTCACAGGTGTTCCCTCTCAAGGGGAAGTCCGCTACTTACCTCCCCTGTCCATGGGGAGTCACTAGATGCTACCTGCGTTTCCAGCCCTACCCCAGCCTTTCCCCGGCAGCCCGCACTGGGAGGGACTCGGGGAAGACACTCGAAGGGCTCCTAGGAGATCCCGGGTGCTGCAGACAGAAGACGGAAACTCCCCACACTCAGAATTCCGGAACACGGCTGACTGTGTGGGGGAGGTTCGGGGCCGCACTCCACGCAGCTGCCTGGTGTCACAGGTGTTCCCTGGAAGGGGGAAGTCCGCTAATGACCTCCCCTGTCCATGGGGAGGCACTAGATGCTACCTGCGTTTCCAGCCCAAACCCCGCCTTTCCCCGGCAGCCCGCACTGGGAGGGACTCGGGGAAGACACTCGAAGGGCTCCTAGGAGATCCCGGCTGCTGCAGACAGAAGACGGAACCTCCCCACACTCAGAATTCCGGAACACGGCTGACTGTGTGTGGGAGGTTCGGGGCCGCCCTCCACGAAGCTGCCTGGTGTCACAGGTGTTCTCTGGCAGGGGGAAGTCCGCTAATTACCTTCCCTGTCCATGGGGAGGCACTAGATGCTACCTGCGTTTCCAGCCCAACCCCCGCCTTTCCCCGGGAGCCCGCACAGGGAGGGACTCGGGGAAGATACTCGAAGGGCTCCTAGGAGATCCCGGGTGCTGTAGACAGAAGACGGAACCTCCCCACACTCAGAATTCCGGAACACGGCTGACTGTGTGGGGGAGGTTCGGGGCCGCACTCCACGCAGCTGCCTGGTGTCACAGGTGTTCCCTGGCAGGGGGAAGTCCGCTAATGACCTCCCCTGTCCATGGGGAGGCACTAGATGCTACCTGCGTTTCCAGCCCAACCCCCGCCTTTCCCCGGGAGCCCGCACTGGGAGGGACTCGGGGAAGACACTCGAATGGCTCCTAGGAGATCCCGAGTGCTGCAGACAGAAGACGGAACCTCCCCACACTCAGAATTCCGGAACACGGCTGACTGTGTGGGTGAGGTTTAGGGCCGCCCTCCACGCAGCTTCCTGGTGTCACAGGTGTTCCCTGGCAGGGGGAAGTCCGCTAATGACCTCCCCTGTCCATGGGGAGGCACTAGATGCTACCTGCGTTTCCAGCCCAACCCCCGCCTTTCCCTGGCAGCCCGCACTGGGAGGGACTCGGGGAAGACACTCGAAGGGCTCCTAGGAGATCCCGGCTGCTGCAGACAGAAGACGGAACCTCCCCACACTCAGAATTCCGGAACACGGCTGACTGTGTGGGTGAGGTTTAGGGCCGCCCTCCACGCAGCTTCCTGGTGTCACAGGTGTTCCCTGGCAGGGGGAAGTCCGCTAATGACCTCCCCTGTCCATGGGGAGGCACTAGATGCTACCTGCGTTTCCAGCCCAACCCCCGCCTTTCCCCGGGAGCCCGCACTGGGAGGGACTCGGGGAAGACACTCGAATGGCTCCTAGGAGATCCCGAGTGCTGCAGACAGAAGACGGAACCTCCCCACACTCAGAATTCCGGAACACGGCTGACTGTGTGGGGGAGGTTCGGGGCCGCACTCCACGCAGCTGCCTGGTGTCACAGGTGTTCCCTGGAAGGGGGAAGTCCGCTAATGACCTCCCCTGTCCATGGGGAGGCACTAGATGCTACCTGCGTTTCCAGCCCAAACCCCGCCTTTCCCCGGCAGCCCGCACTGGGAGGGACTCGGGGAAGACACTCGAAGGGCTCCTAGGAGATCCCGGCTGCTGCAGACAGAAGACGGAACCTCCCCACACTCAGAATTCCGGAACACGGCTGACTGTGTGTGGGAGGTTCGGGGCCGCCCTCCACGAAGCTGCCTGGTGTCACAGGTGTTCTCTGGCAGGGGGAAGTCCGCTAATTACCTTCCCTGTCCATGGGGAGGCACTAGATGCTACCTGCGTTTCCAGCCCAACCCCCGCCTTTCCCCGGCAGCCCGCAATGGGAGGTACTCGGGGAAGACACTGGAAGGGCTCCTAGGAGATGCCGGGTGCTGCAGAGAGAAGACGGAACCTCCCCACACTCAGAATTCCGGAACAAGGTTGACTGTGTGGGTGAGGTTTAGGGCCGCCCTCCACGAAGCTTCCTGGTGTCACAGGTGTTCCCTCTCAAGGGGAAGTCCGCTACTTACCTTCCCTGTCCATGGGGAGGCACTAGATGCTACCTGCGTTTCCAGCCCAACCCCCGCCTTTCCCCGGGAGCCCGCACAGGGAGGGACTCGGGGAAGACACTCGAAGGGCTCCTAGGAGATCCCGGGTGCTGTAGACAGAAGACGGAACCTCCCCACACTCAGAATTCCGGAACACGGCTGACTGTGTGGGGGAGGTTCGGGGCCGCACTCCACGCAGCTGCCTGGTGTCACAGGTGTTCCCTGGCAGGGGGAAGTCCGCTAATGACCTCCCCTGTCCATGGGGAGGCACTAGATGCTACCTGCGTTTCCAGCCCAACCCCCGCCTTTCCCCGGGAGCCCGCACTGGGAGGGACTCGGGGAAGACACTCGAATGGCTCCTAGGAGATCCCGGGTGCTGCAGACAGAAGACGGAACCTCCCCACACTCAGAATTCCGGAACACGGCTGACTGTGTGGGTGAGGTTTAGGGCCGCCCTCCACGCAGCTTCCTGGTGTCACAGGTGTTCCCTGGCAGGGGGAAGTCCGCTAATGACCTCCCCTGTCCATGGGGAGGCACTAGATGCTACCTGCGTTTCCAGCCCAACCCCCGCCTTTCCCTGGCAGCCCGCACTGGGAGGGACTCGGGGAAGACACTCGAAGGGCTCCTAGGAGATCCCGGCTGCTGCAGACAGAAGACGGAACCTCCCCACACTCAGAATTCCGGAACACGCCTGACTGTGTGGGGGAGGTTCGGGGCCGCCATCCACGAAGCTGCCTGGTGTCACAGGTGTTCCCTGGCAGGGGGAAGTCCCCTAATGACCTCCACTGTCCATGGGGAGGCACTAGATGCTACCTGCGTTTCCAGCCCAACCCCCGCCTTTCCCCGGGAGTCCGCACAGGGAGGGAATCTGGGAAGACACTCGAACGGCACCTAGGATATCCCGGGTGCTGCAGACAGAAGACGGAACCTCCCCACACTCAGAATTCCGGAACAAGGTTGACTGTGTGGGTGAGGTTTAGGGCCGCCCTCCACGAAGCTTCCTGGTGTCACAGGTGTTCCCTCTCAAGGGGAAGTCCGCTACTTACCTCCCCTGTCCATGGGGAGTCACTAGATGCTACCTGCGTTTCCAGCCCTACCCCAGCCTTTCCCCGGCAGCCCGCACTGGGAGGGACTCGGGGAAGACACTCGAAGGGCTCCTAGGAGATCCCGGGTGCTGCAGACAGAAGACGGAAACTCCCCACACTCAGAATTCCGGAACACGGCTGACTGTGTGGGGGAGGTTCGGGGCCGCACTTCACGCAGCTGCCTGGTGTCACAGGTGTTCCCTGGAAGGGGGAAGTCCGCTAATGACCTCCCCTGTCCATGGGGAGGCACTAGATGCTACCTGCGTTTCCAGCCCAACCCCCGCCTTTCCCCGGGAGTCCGCACAGGGAGGGAATCGGGGAAGACACTCGAACGGCACCTAGGATATCCCGGGTGCTGCAGACAGAAGACGGAACCTCCCCACACTCAGAATTCCGGAACAAGGTTGACTGTGTGGGTGAGGTTTAGGGCCGCCCTCCACGAAGCTTCCTGGTGTCACAGGTGTTCCCTCTCAAGGGGAAGTCCGCTACTTACCTCCCCTGTCCATGGGGAGTCACTAGATGCTACCTGCGTTTCCAGCCCTACCCCAGCCTTTCCCCGGCAGCCCGCACTGGGAGGGACTCGGGGAAGACACTCGAAGGGCTCCTAGGAGATCCCGGGTGCTGCAGACAGAAGACGGAAACTCCCCACACTCAGAATTCCGGAACACGGCTGACTGTGTGGGGGAGGTTCAGGGCCGCACTCCACGCAGCTGCCTGGTGTCACAGGTGTTCCCTGGAAGGGGGAAGTCCGCTAATGACCTCCCCTGTCCATGGGGAGGCACTAGATGCTACCTGCGTTTCCAGCCCAAACCCCGCCTTTCCCCGGCAGCCCGCACTGGGAGGGACTCGGGGAAGACACTCGAAGGGCTCCTAGGAGATCCCGGCTGCTGCAGACAGAAGACGGAACCTCCCCACACTCAGAATTCCGGAACACGGCTGACTGTGTGTGGGAGGTTCGGGGCCGCCCTCCACGAAGCTGCCTGGTGTCACAGGTGTTCTCTGGCAGGGGGAAGTCCGCTAATTACCTTCCCTGTCCATGGGGAGGCACTAGATGCTACCTGCGTTTCCAGCCCAACCCCCGCCTTTCCCCGGGAGCCCGCACAGGGAGGGACTCGGGGAAGACACTCGAAGGGCTCCTAGGAGATCCCGGGTGCTGTAGACAGAAGACGGAACCTCCCCACACTCAGAATTCCGGAACACGGCTGACTGTGTGGGGGAGGTTCGGGGCCGCACTCCACGCAGCTGCCTGGTGTCACAGGTGTTCCCTGGCAGGGGGAAGTCCGCTAATGACCTCCCCTGTCCATGGGGAGGCACTAGATGCTACCTGCGTTTCCAGCCCAACCCCCGCCTTTCCCCGGGAGCCCGCACTGGGAGGGACTCGGGGAAGACACTCGAATGGCTCCTAGGAGATCCCGAGTGCTGCAGACAGAAGACGGAACCTCCCCACACTCAGAATTCCGGAACACGGCTGACTGTGTGGGTGAGGTTTAGGGCCGCCCTCCACGCAGCTTCCTGGTGTCACAGGTGTTCCCTGGCAGGGGGAAGTCCGCTAATGACCTCCCCTGTCCATGGGGAGGCACTAGATGCTACCTGCGTTTCCAGCCCAACCCCCGCCTTTCCCTGGCAGCCCGCACTGGGAGGGACTCGGGGAAGACACTCGAAGGGCTCCTAGGAGATCCCGGCTGCTGCAGACAGAAGACGGAACCTCCCCACACTCAGAATTCCGGAACACGCCTGACTGTGTGGGGGAGGTTCGGGGCCGCCATCCACGAAGCTGCCTGGTGTCACAGGTGTTCCCTGGCAGGGGGAAGTCCCCTAATGACCTCCACTGTCCATGGGGAGGCACTAGATGCTACCTGCGTTTCCAGCCCAACCCCCGCCTTTCCCCGGGAGTCCGCACAGGGAGGGAATCGGGGAAGACACTCGAACGGCACCTAGGATATCCCGGGTGCTGCAGACAGAAGACGGAACCTCCCCACACTCAGAATTCCGGAACAAGGTTGACTGTGTGGGTGAGGTTTAGGGCCGCCCTCCACGAAGCTTCCTGGTGTCACAGGTGTTCCCTCTCAAGGGGAAGTCCGCTACTTACCTCCCCTGTCCATGGGGAGTCACTAGATGCTACCTGCGTTTCCAGCCCTACCCCAGCCTTTCCCCGGCAGCCCGCACTGGGAGGGACTCGGGGAAGACACTCGAAGGGCTCCTAGGAGATCCCGGGTGCTGCAGACAGAAGACGGAAACTCCCCACACTCAGAATTCCGGAACACGGCTGACTGTGTGGGGGAGGTTCGGGGCCGCACTCCACGCAGCTGCCTGGTGTCACAGGTGTTCCCTGGAAGGGGGAAGTCCGCTAATGACCTCCCCTGTCCATGGGGAGGCACTAGATGCTACCTGCGTTTCCAGCCCAAACCCCGCCTTTCCCCGGCAGCCCACACTGGGAGGGACTCGGGGAAGACACTCGAAGGGCTCCTAGGAGATCCCGGGTGCTGCAGACAGAAGACGGAACCTCCCCACACTCAGAATTCCGGAACAAGGCTGACTGTGTGGGGGAGGTTTAGGGCCGCCCTCCACGGAGCTTCCTGGTGTCACAGGTGTTCCCTGGCAGGGGGAAGTCCGCTACTTACCTCCCCTGTCCATGGGGAGGCACTAGATGCTACCTGCGTTTCCAGCCCAACCCCCGCCTTTTCCCGGCAGCCCGCACTGGGAGGGACTCGGGGAAGACACTCGAAGGGCTCCTAGGAGATCCCGGCTGCTGCAGACAGAAGACGGAACCTCCCCACACTCAGAATTCCGGAACACGGCTGACTGTGTGTGGGAGGTTCGGGGCCGCCCTCCACGAAGCTGCCTGGTGTCACAGGTGTTCTCTGGCAGGGGGAAGTCCGCTAATTACCTTCCCTGTCCATGGGGAGGCACTAGATGCTACCTGCGTTTCCAGCCCAACCCCCGCCTTTCCCCGGGAGCCCGCACAGGGAGGGACTCGGGGAAGACACTCGAAGGGCTCCTAGGAGATCCCGGGTGCTGTAGACAGAAGACGGAACCTCCCCACACTCAGAATTCCGGAACACGGCTGACTGTGTGGGGGAGGTTCGGGGCCGCACTCCACGCAGCTGCCTGGTGTCACAGGTGTTCCCTGGCAGGGGGAAGTCCGCTAATGACCTCCCCTGTCCATGGGGAGGCACTAGATGCTACCTGCGTTTCCAGCCCAACCCCCGCCTTTCCCCGGGAGCCCGCACTGGGAGGGACTCGGGGAAGACACTCGAACGGCACGTAGGAGTTCCCGGGTGCTGCAGACAGAAGACGGAACCTCCCCACACTCAGAATTCCGGAACACGGCTGACTGTGTGGGTGAGGTTTAGGGCCGCCCTCCACGAAGCTGCCTGGTGTCACAGGTGTTCCCTCTCAAGGGGAAGTCCGCTACTTACCTCCCCTGTCCATGGGGAGGCACTAGATGCTACCTGCGTTTCCAGCCCAACCCCCGCCTTTCCCCGGGAGCCCGCACTGGGAGGGACTCGGGGAAGACACTCGAAGGGCTCCTAGGAGATCCCGGCTGCTGCAGACAGAAGACGGAACCTCCCCACACTCAGAATTCCGAACACGGGTGACTGTGTGGGTGAGGTTTAGGGCCGCCCTCCACGAAGCTTCCTGGTGTCACATGTGTTCCCTCTCAAGGGGAAGTCCGCTACTTACCTCCCCTGTCCATGGGGAGGCACTAGATGCTACCTGCTTTTCCAGCCCAACCCCCGCCTTTCCCCGACAGCCCGCACTCGGAGGGACTCGGGGAAGACACTCGAAGGGCTCCTAGGAGATCCCGGTTGCTGCAGACAGAAGACGGAACCTCCCAACACTCAGAATTCCGGAACACGGCTGACTGTGTGGGGGAGGTTCGGGGCCGCACTCCACGCAGCTGCCTGGTGTCACAGGTGTTCCCTGGCAGGGGGAAGTCCGCTAATGACCTCCCCTGTCCATGGGGAGGCACTAGATGCTACCTGCGTTTCCAGCACAACCCCCACCTTTCCCCGGCAGCCCGCACTGGGAGGTACTCGGGGAAGACACTCGAAGGGCTCCTAGGAGATGCCGGGTGCTGCAGAGAGAAGACGGAACCTCCCCACACTCAGAATTCCGGAACACGGCTGACTGTGTGGGGGAGGTTCGGGTCCGCCCTCCCCGAATCTGCCTGGTGTCACAGGTGTTCCCTGGCAGGGGGAAGTCCGCTATTTACCTCCCCTGTCCATGGGGAGGCACTAGATGCTACCTGCGTTTCCAGCCCAACCCCCGCCTTTCCCCGGGAGCCCGCACTGGGAGGGACTCGGGGAAGCCACTCGAAGGGCACCTAGGAGATCCCGGGTGCTGCAGACAGAAGACGGATCCTCCCCACACTCAGAATTCCGGAACACGGGTGACTGTGTGGGTGAGGTTTAGGGCCGCCCTCCACGAAGCTTCCTGGTGTCACAGGTGTTCCCTCTCAAGGGGAAGTCCGCTACTTACCTCCCCTGTCCATGGGGAGGCACTAGATGCTACCTGCGTTTCCAGCCCAACCCCCGCCTTTCCCCGGCAGCCCGCACTGGGAGGGACTCGGGGAAGACACTCGAAGGGCTCCTAGGAGATCCCGGCTGCTGCAGACAGAAGACGGAACCTCCCCACACTCAGAATTCCGGAACACGGCTGACTGTGTGTGGGAGGTTCGGGGCCGCCCTCCACGAAGCTGCCTGGTGTCACAGGTGTTCTCTGGCAGGGGGAAGTCCGCTAATTACCTTCCCTGTCCATGGGGAGGCACTAGATGCTACCTGCGTTTCCAGCCCAACCCCCGCCTTTCCCCGGGAGCCCGCAAAGGGAGGGACTCGGGGAAGACACTCGAAGGGCTCCTAGGAGATCCCGGGTGCTGTAGACAGAAGACGGAACCTCCCCACACTCAGAATTCCGGAACACGGCTGACTGTGTGGGGGAGGTTCGTGGCCGCACTCCACGCAGCTGCCTGGTGTCACAGGTGTTCCCTGGCAGGGGGAAGTCCGCTAATGACCTCCCCTGTCCATGGGGAGGCACTAGATGCTACCTGCGTTTCCAGCCCAACCCCCGCCTTTCCCCGGGAGCCCGCACTGGGAGGGACTCGGGGAAGACACTCGAATGGCTCCTAGGAGATCCCGGGTGCTGCAGACAGAAGACGGAACCTCCCCACACTCAGAATTCCGGAACACGGCTGACTGTGTGGGTGAGGTTTAGGGCCGCCCTCCACGCAGCTTCCTGGTGTCACAGGTGTTCCCTGGCAGGGGGAAGTCCGCTAATGACCTCCCCTGTCCATGGGGAGGCACTAGATGCTACCTGCGTTTCCAGCCCAACCCCCGCCTTTCCCTGGCAGCCCGCACTGGGAGGGACTCGGGGAAGACACTCGAAGGGCTCCTAGGAGATCCCGGCTGCTGCAGACAGAAGACGGAACCTCCCCACACTCAGAATTCCGGAACACGCCTGACTGTGTGGGGGAGGTTCGGGGCCGCCATCCACGAAGCTGCCTGGTGTCACAGGTGTTCCCTGGCAGGGGGAAGTCCCCTAATGACCTCCACTGTCCATGGGGAGGCACTAGATGCTACCTGCGTTTCCAGCCCAACCCCCGCCTTTCCCCGGGAGTCCGCACAGGGAGGGAATCGGGGAAGACACTCGAACGGCACCTAGGATATCCCGGGTGCTGCAGACAGAAGACGGAACCTCCCCACACTCAGAATTCCGGAACAAGGTTGACTGTGTGGGTGAGGTTTAGGGCCGCCCTCCACGAAGCTTCCTGGTGTCACAGGTGTTCCCTCTCAAGGGGAAGTCCGCTACTTACCTCCCCTGTCCATGGGGAGTCACTAGATGCTACCTGCGTTTCCAGCCCTACCCCAGCCTTTCCCCGGCAGCCCGCACTGGGAGGGACTCGGGGAAGACACTCGAAGGGCTCCTAGGAGATCCCGGGTGCTGCAGACAGAAGACGGAAACTCCCCACACTCAGAATTCCGGAACACGGCTGACTTTGCGGGGGAGGTTCGGGGCCGCACTTCACGCAGCTGCCTGGTGTCACAGGTGTTCCCTGGAAGGGGGAAGTCCGCTAATGACCTCCCCTGTCCATGGGGAGGCACTAGATGCTACCTGCGTTTCCAGCCCAACCCCCGCCTTTCCCCGGGAGTCCGCACAGGGAGGGAATCGGGGAAGACACTCGAACGGCACCTAGGATATCCCGGGTGCTGCAGACAGAAGACGGAACCTCCCCACACTCAGAATTCCGGAACAAGGTTGACTGTGTGGGTGAGGTTTAGGGCCGCCCTCCACGAAGCTTCCTGGTGTCACAGGTGTTCCCTCTCAAGGGGAAGTCCGCTACTTACCTCCCCTGTCCATGGGGAGTCACTAGATGCTACCTGCGTTTCCAGCCCTACCCCAGCCTTTCCCCGGCAGCCCGCACTGGGAGGGACTCGGGGAAGACACTCGAAGGGCTCCTAGGAGATCCCGGGTGCTGCAGACAGAAGACGGAAACTCCCCACACTCAGAATTCCGGAACACGGCTGACTGTGTGGGGGAGGTTCGGGGCCGCACTCCACGCAGCTGCCTGGTGTCACAGGTGTTCCCTGGAAGGGGGAAGTCCGCTAATGACCTCCCCTGTCCATGGGGAGGCACTAGATGCTACCTGCGTTTCCAGCCCAAACCCCGCCTTTCCCCGGCAGCCCGCACTGGGAGGGACTCGGGGAAGACACTCGAAGGGCTCCTAGGAGATCCCGGCTGCTGCAGACAGAAGACGGAACCTCCCCACACTCAGAATTCCGGAACAAGGTTGACTGTGTGGGTGAGGTTTAGGGCCGCCCTCCACGAAGCTTCCTGGTGTCACAGGTGTTCTCTGGCAGGGGGAAGTCCGCTAATTACCTTCCCTGTCCATGGGGAGGCACTAGATGCTACCTGCGTTTCCAGCCCAACCCCCGCCTTTCCCCGGGAGCCCGCACAGAGAGGGACTCGGGGAAGACACTCGAAGGGCTCCTAGGAGATCCCGGGTGCTGTAGACAGAAGACGGAACCTCCCCACACTCAGAATTCCGGAACACGGCTGACTGTGTGGGGGAGGTTCGGGGCCGCACTCCACGCAGCTGCCTGGTGTCACAGGTGTTCCCTGGCAGGGGGAAGTCCGCTAATGACCTCCCCTGTCCATGGGGAGGCACTAGATGCTACCTGCGTTTCCAGCCCAACCCCCGCCTTTCCCCGGGAGCCCGCACTGGGAGGGACTCGGGGAAGACACTCGAATGGCTCCTAGGAGATCCCGGGTGCTGCAGACAGAAGACGGAACCTCCCCACACTCAGAATTCCGGAACACGGCTGACTGTGTGGGTGAGGTTTAGGGCCGCCCTCCACGCAGCTTCCTGGTGTCACAGGTGTTCCCTGGCAGGGGGAAGTCCGCTAATGACCTCCCCTGTCCATGGGGAGGCACTAGATGCTACCTGCGTTTCCAGCCCAACCCCCGCCTTTCCCTGGCAGCCCGCACTGGGAGGGACTCGGGGAAGACACTCGAAGGGCTCCTAGGAGATCCCGGCTGCTGCAGACAGAAGACGGAACCTCCCCACACTCAGAATTCCGGAACACGCCTGACTGTGTGGGGGAGGTTCGGGGCCGCCATCCACGAAGCTGCCTGGTGTCACAGGTGTTCCCTGGCAGGGGGAAGTCCCCTAATGACCTCAACTGTCCATGGGGAGGCACTAGATGCTACCTGCGTTTCCAGCCCAACCCCCGCCTTTCCCCGGGAGTCCGCACAGGGAGGGAATCGGGGAAGACACTCGAACGGCACCTAGGATATCCCGGGTGCTGCAGACAGAAGACGGAACCTCCCCACACTCAGAATTCCGGAACAAGGTTGACTGTGTGGGTGAGGTTTAGGGCCGCCCTCCACGAAGCTTCCTGGTGTCACAGGTGTTCCCTCTCAAGGGGAAGTCCGCTACTTACCTCCCCTGTCCATGGGGAGTCACTAGATGCTACCTGCGTTTCCAGCCCTACCCCAGCCTTTCCCCGGCAGCCCGCACTGGGAGGGACTCGGGGAAGACACTCGAAGGGCTCCTAGGAGATCCCGGGTGCTGCAGACAGAAGACGGAAACTCCCCACACTCAGAATTCCGGAACACGGCTGACTGTGTGGGGGAGGTTCGGGGCCGCACTCCACGCAGCTGCCTGGTGTCACAGGTGTTCCCTGGAAGGGGGAAGTCCGCTAATGACCTCCCCTGTCCATGGGGAGGCACTAGATGCTACCTGCGTTTCCAGCCCAAACCCCGCATTTCCCCGGCAGCCCACACTGGGAGGGACTCGGGGAAGACACTCGAAGGGCTCCTAGGAGATCCCGGGTGCTGCAGACAGAAGACGGAACCTCCCCACACTCAGAATTCCGGAACAAGGCTGACTGTGTGGGGGAGGTTTAGGGCCGCCCTCCACGGAGCTTCCTGGTGTCACAGGTGTTCCCTGGCAGGGGGAAGTCCGCTACTTACCTCCCCTGTCCATGGGGAGGCACTAGATGCTACCTGCGTTTCCAGCCCAACCCCCGCCTTTTCCCGGCAGCCCGCACTGGGAGGGACTCGGGGAAGACACTCGAAGGGCTCCTAGGAGATCCCGGGTGCTGTAGACAGAAGACGGAACCTCCCCACACTCAGAATTCCGGAACACGGCTGACTGTGTGGGGGAGGTTCGGGGCCGCACTCCACGCAGCTGCCTGGTGTCACAGGTGTTCCCTGGCAGGGGGAAGTCCGCTAATGACCTCCCCTGTCCATGGGGAGGCACTAGATGCTACCTGCGTTTCCAGCCCAACCCCCGCCTTTCCCCGGGAGCCCGCACTGGGAGGGACTCGGGGAAGACACTCGAATGGCTCCTAGGAGATCCCGGGTGCTGCAGACAGAAGACGGAACCTCCCCACACTCAGAATTCCGGAACACGGCTGACTGTGTGGGTGAGGTTTAGGGCCGCCCTCCACGCAGCTTCCTGGTGTCACAGGTGTTCCCTGGCAGGGGGAAGTCCGCTAATGACCTCCCCTGTCCATGGGGAGGCACTAGATGCTACCTGCGTTTCCAGCCCAACCCCCGCCTTTCCCTGGCAGCCCGCACTGGGAGGGACTCGGGGAAGACACTCGAAGGGCTCCTAGGAGATCCCGGCTGCTGCAGACAGAAGACGGAACCTCCCCACACTCAGAATTCCGGAACACGCCTGACTGTGTGGGGGAGGTTCGGGGCCGCCATCCACGAAGCTGCCTGGTGTCACAGGTGTTCCCTGGCAGGGGGAAGTCCCCTAATGACCTCAACTGTCCATGGGGAGGCACTAGATGCTACCTGCGTTTCCAGCCCAACCCCCGCCTTTCCCCGGGAGTCCGCACAGGGAGGGAATCGGGGAAGACACTCGAACGGCACCTAGGATATCCCGGGTGCTGCAGACAGAAGACGGAACCTCCCCACACTCAGAATTCCGGAACAAGGTTGACTGTGTGGGTGAGGTTTAGGGCCGCCCTCCACGAAGCTTCCTGGTGTCACAGGTGTTCCCTCTCAAGGGGAAGTCCGCTACTTACCTCCCCTGTCCATGGGGAGTCACTAGATGCTACCTGCGTTTCCAGCCCTACCCCAGCCTTTCCCCGGCAGCCCGCACTGGGAGGGACTCGGGGAAGACACTCGAAGGGCTCCTAGGAGATCCCGGGTGCTGCAGACAGAAGACGGAAACTCCCCACACTCAGAATTCCGGAACACGGCTGACTGTGTGGGGGAGGTTCGGGGCCGCACTCCACGCAGCTGCCTGGTGTCACAGGTGTTCCCTGGAAGGGGGAAGTCCGCTAATGACCTCCCCTGTCCATGGGGAGGCACTAGATGCTACCTGCGTTTCCAGCCCAAACCCCGCATTTCCCCGGCAGCCCACACTGGGAGGGACTCGGGGAAGACACTCGAAGGGCTCCTAGGAGATCCCGGGTGCTGCAGACAGAAGACGGAACCTCCCCACACTCAGAATTCCGGAACAAGGCTGACTGTGTGGGGGAGGTTTAGGGCCGCCCTCCACGGAGCTTCCTGGTGTCACAGGTGTTCCCTGGCAGGGGGAAGTCCGCTACTTACCTCCCCTGTCCATGGGGAGGCACTAGATGCTACCTGCGTTTCCAGCCCAACCCCCGCCTTTTCCCGGCAGCCCGCACTGGGAGGGACTCGGGGAAGACACTCGAAGGGCTCCTAGGAGATCCCGGCTGCTGCAGACAGAAGACGGAACCTCCCCACACTCAGAATTCCGGAACACGGCTGACTGTGTGTGGGAGGTTCGGGGCCGCCCTCCACGAAGCTGCCTGGTGTCACAGGTGTTCTCTGGCAGGGGGAAGTCCGCTAATGACCTCCCCTGTCCATGGGGAGGCACTAGATGCTACCTGCGTTTCCAGCCCAACCCCCGCCTTTCCCCGGGAGCCCGCACTGGGAGGGACTCGGGGAAGACACTCGAATGGCTCCTAGGAGATCCCGGGTGCTGCAGACAGAAGACGGAACCTCCCCACACTCAGAATTCCGGAACACGGCTGACTGTGTGGGTGAGGTTTAGGGCCGCCCTCCACGCAGCTTCCTGGTGTCACAGGTGTTCCCTGGCAGGGGGAAGTCCGCTAATGACCTCCCCTGTCCATGGGGAGGCACTAGATGCTACCTGCGTTTCCAGCCCAACCCCCGCCTTTCCCCGGCAGCCCGCACTGGGAGGGACTCGGGGAAGACACTCGAAGGGCTCCTAGGAGATCCCGGCTGCTGCAGACAGAAGACGGAACCTCCCCACACTCAGAATTCCGGAACACGCCTGACTGTGTGGGGGAGGTTCGGGGCCGCCATCCACGAAGCTGCCTGGTGTCACAGGTGTTCCCTGGCAGGGGGAAGTCCCCTAATGACCTCCACTGTCCATGGGGAGGCACTAGATGCTACCTGCGTTTCCAGCCCAACCCCCGCCTTTCCCCGGGAGTCCGCACAGGGAGGGAATCGGGGAAGACACTCGAACGGCACCTAGGATATCCCGGGTGCTGCAGACAGAAGACGGAACCTCCCCACACTCAGAATTCCGGAACAAGGTTGACTGTGTGGGTGAGGTTTAGGGCCGCCCTCCACGAAGCTTCCTGGTGTCACAGGTGTTCCCTCTCAAGGGGAAGTCCGCTACTTACCTCCCCTGTCCATGGGGAGTCACTAGATGCTACCTGCGTTTCCAGCCCTACCCCAGCCTTTCCCCGGCAGCCCGCACTGGGAGGGACTCGGGGAAGACACTCGAAGGGCTCCTAGGAGATCCCGGGTGCTGCAGACAGAAGACGGAAACTCCCCACACTCAGAATTCCGGAACACGGCTGACTGTGTGGGGGAGGTTCGGGGCCGCACTCCACGCAGCTGCCTGGTGTCACAGGTGTTCCCTGGAAGGGGGAAGTCCGCTAATGACCTCCCCTGTCCATGGGGAGGCACTAGATGCTACCTGCGTTTCCAGCCCAAACCCCGCATTTCCCCGGCAGCCCACACTGGGAGGGACTCGGGGAAGACACTCGAAGGGCTCCTAGGAGATCCCGGGTGCTGCAGACAGAAGACGGAACCTCCCCACACTCAGAATTCCGGAACAAGGCTGACTGTGTGGGGGAGGTTTAGGGCCGCCCTCCACGGAGCTTCCTGGTGTCACAGGTGTTCCCTGGCAGGGGGAAGTCCGCTACTTACCTCCCCTGTCCATGGGGAGGCACTAGATGCTACCTGCGTTTCCAGCCCAACCCCCGCCTTTCCCCGGCAGCCCGCACTGGGAGGGACTCGGGGAAGACACTCGAAGGGCTCCTAGGAGATCCCGGCTGCTGCAGACAGAAGACGGAACCTCCCCACACTCAGAATTCCGGAACACGCCTGACTGTGTGGGGGAGGTTCGGGGCCGCCATCCACGAAGCTGCCTGGTGTCACAGGTGTTCCCTGGCAGGGGGAAGTCCCCTAATGACCTCCACTGTCCATGGGGAGGCACTAGATGCTACCTGCGTTTCCAGCCCAACCCCCGCCTTTCCCCGGGAGTCCGCACAGGGAGGGAATCGGGGAAGACACTCGAACGGCACCTAGGATATCCCGGGTGCTGCAGACAGAAGACGGAACCTCCCCACACTCAGAATTCCGGAACAAGGTTGACTGTGTGGGTGAGGTTTAGGGCCGCCCTCCACGAAGCTTCCTGGTGTCACAGGTGTTCCCTCTCAAGGGGAAGTCCGCTACTTACCTCCCCTGTCCATGGGGAGTCACTAGATGCTACCTGCGTTTCCAGCCCTACCCCAGCCTTTCCCCGGCAGCCCGCACTGGGAGGGACTCGGGGAAGACACTCGAAGGGCTCCTAGGAGATCCCGGGTGCTGCAGACAGAAGACGGAAACTCCCCACACTCAGAATTCCGGAACACGGCTGACTGTGTGGGGGAGGTTCGGGGCCGCACTCCACGCAGCTGCCTGGTGTCACAGGTGTTCCCTGGAAGGGGGAAGTCCGCTAATGACCTCCCCTGTCCATGGGGAGGCACTAGATGCTACCTGCGTTTCCAGCCCAAACCCCGCATTTCCCCGGCAGCCCACACTGGGAGGGACTCGGGGAAGACACTCGAAGGGCTCCTAGGAGATCCCGGGTGCTGCAGACAGAAGACGGAACCTCCCCACACTCAGAATTCCGGAACAAGGCTGACTGTGTGGGGGAGGTTTAGGGCCGCCCTCCACGGAGCTTCCTGGTGTCACAGGTGTTCCCTGGCAGGGGGAAGTCCGCTACTTACCTCCCCTGTCCATGGGGAGGCACTAGATGCTACCTGCGTTTCCAGCCCAACCCCCGCCTTTTCCCGGCAGCCCGCACTGGGAGGGACTCGGGGAAGACACTCGAAGGGCTCCTAGGAGATCCCGGCTGCTGCAGACAGAAGACGGAACCTCCCCACACTCAGAATTCCGGAACACGGCTGACTGTGTGTGGGAGGTTCGGGGCCGCCCTCCACGAAGCTGCCTGGTGTCACAGGTGTTCTCTGGCAGGGGGAAGTCCGCTAATTACCTTCCCTGTCCATGGGGAGGCACTAGATGCTACCTGCGTTTCCAGCCCAACCCCCGCCTTTCCCCGGGAGCCCGCACAGGGAGGGACTCGGGGAAGACACTCGAAGGGCTCCTAGGAGATCCCGGGTGCTGTAGACAGAAGACGGAACCTCCCCACACTCAGAATTCCGGAACACGGCTGACTGTGTGGGGGAGGTTCGGGGCCGCACTCCACGCAGCTGCCTGGTGTCACAGGTGTTCCCTGGCAGGGGGAAGTCCGCTAATGACCTCCCCTGTCCATGGGGAGGCACTAGATGCTACCTGCGTTTCCAGCCCAACCCCCGCCTTTCCCCGGGAGCCCGCACTGGGAGGGACTCGGGGAAGACACTCGAATGGCTCCTAGGAGATCCCGGGTGCTGCAGACAGAAGACGGAACCTCCCCACACTCAGAATTCCGGAACACGGCTGACTGTGTGGGTGAGGTTTAGGGCCGCCCTCCACGCAGCTTCCTGGTGTCACAGGTGTTCCCTGGCAGGGGGAAGTCCGCTAATGACCTCCCCTGTCCATGGGGAGGCACTAGATGCTACCTGCGTTTCCAGCCCAACCCCCGCCTTTCCCCGGCAGCCCGCACTGGGAGGGACTCGGGGAAGACACTCGAAGGGCTCCTAGGAGATCCCGGCTGCTGCAGACAGAAGACGGAACCTCCCCACACTCAGAATTCCGGAACACGCCTGACTGTGTGGGGGAGGTTCGGGGCCGCCATCCACGAAGCTGCCTGGTGTCACAGGTGTTCCCTGGCAGGGGGAAGTCCCCTAATGACCTCCACTGTCCATGGGGAGGCACTAGATGCTACCTGCGTTTCCAGCCCAACCCCCGCCTTTCCCCGGGAGTCCGCACAGGGAGGGAATCGGGGAAGACACTCGAACGGCACCTAGGATATCCCGGGTGCTGCAGACAGAAGACGGAACCTCCCCACACTCAGAATTCCGGAACAAGGTTGACTGTGTGGGTGAGGTTTAGGGCCGCCCTCCACGAAGCTTCCTGGTGTCACAGGTGTTCCCTCTCAAGGGGAAGTCCGCTACTTACCTCCCCTGTCCATGGGGAGTCACTAGATGCTACCTGCGTTTCCAGCCCTACCCCAGCCTTTCCCCGGCAGCCCGCACTGGGAGGGACTCGGGGAAGACACTCGAAGGGCTCCTAGGAGATCCCGGGTGCTGCAGACAGAAGACGGAAACTCCCCACACTCAGAATTCCGGAACACGGCTGACTGTGTGGGGGAGGTTCGGGGCCGCACTCCACGCAGCTGCCTGGTGTCACAGGTGTTCCCTGGAAGGGGGAAGTCCGCTAATGACCTCCCCTGTCCATGGGGAGGCACTAGATGCTACCTGCGTTTCCAGCCCAAACCCCGCCTTTCCCCGGCAGCCCACACTGGGAGGGACTCGGGGAAGACACTCGAAGGGATCCTAGGAGATCACGGGTGCTGCAGACAGAAGACGGAACCTCCCCACACTCAGAATTCCGGAACAAGGCTGACTGTGTGCGGGAGGTTTAGGGCCGCCCTCCACGGAGCTTCCTGGTGTCACAGGTGTTCCCTGGCAGGGGGAAGTCCGCTACTTACCTCCCCTGTCCATGGGGAGGCACTAGATGCTACCTGCGTTTCCAGCACAACCCCCGCCTTTCCCCGGCAGCCCGCAGTGGGAGGGACTCGGGGAAGACACTCGAAGGGCTCCTAGGAGATCCCGGGTGCTGCAGACAGAAGACGGAACCTCCCCACACTCAGAATTCCGGAACACGGCTGACTGTGTGGGGGAGGTTCGGGGCCGCACTCCACGCAGCTGCCTGGTGTCACAGGTGTTCCCTGGCAGGGGGAAGTCCGCTAATGACCTCCCCTGTCCATGGGGAGGCACTAGATTCTACCTGCGTTTCCAGCCCAACCCCCAACTTTCCCCGGCAGCCCGCACTGGGAGGTACTCGGGGAAGACACTCGAAGGGCTCCTAGGAGATGCCGGGTGCTGCAGAGAGAAGACGGAACCTCCCCACACTCAGAATTCAGGAACACGGCTGACTGTGTGGGGGAGGTTCGGGTCCGCCCTCCCCGAAGCTGCCTGGTGTCACAGGTGTTCCCTGGCAGGGGGAAGTCCGCTAATTACCTCCCCTGTCCATGGGGAGGCACTAGATGCTACCTGCGTTTCCAGCCCAACCCCCGCCTTTCCCCGGGAGCCCGCACTGGGAGGGACTCGGGGAAGACACTCGAAGGGCACCTAGGAGATCCCGGGTGCTGCAGACAGAAGACGGATCCTCCCCACACTCAGAATTCCGGAACACGGGTGACTGTGTGGGTGAGGTTTAGGGCCGCCCTCCACGAAGCTTCCTGGTGTCACAGGTGTTCCCTCTCAAGGGGAAGTCCGCTACTTACCTCCCCTGTCCATGGGGAGGCACTAGATGCTACCTGCGTTTCCAGCCGAACCCCCGCCTTTCCCCGGCAGCCCGCACTGGGAGGGACTCGGGGAAGACACTCGAAAGGCTCCTAGGAGATCCCGGCTGCTGCAGACAGAAGACGGAACCTCCCCACACTCAGAATTCCGGAACAAGGGTGACTGTGTGGGGGAGGTTTAGGGCCGCCCTCCACGGAGCTTCCTGGTGTCACAGGTGTTCCCTGGCAGGGGGAAGTCCGCTACTTACCTCCCCTGTCCATGGGGAGGCACTAGATGCTACCTGCGTTTCCAGCCCAACCCCCGCCTTTCCCCGGGAGCCCGCACTGGGAGGGACTCGGGGAAGACACTCGAATGGCTCCTAGGAGATCCCGGGTGCTGCAGACAGAAGACGGAACCTCCCCACACTCAGAATTCCGGAACACGGCTGACTGTGTGGGGGAGGTTCGGGGCCGCCCTCCACGCAGCTTCCTGGTGTCACAGGTGTTCCCTGCCAGGGGGAAGTCCGCTAATGACCTCCCCTGTCCATGGGGATGCACTAGATGCTACCTGCGTTTCCAGCCCAACCCCCACCTTTCCCCGGCAGCCCGCACTGGGAGGGACTCGGGGAAGACACTCGAAGGGCTCCTAGGAGATGCCGGGTGCTGCAGACAGAAGACGGAACCTCCCCACACTCAGAATTCCGGAACACGGCTGACTGTGTGGGGGAGGTTCGGGGCCGCACTCCACGCAGCTGCCTGGTGTCACAGGTGATCCCTGGCAGGGGGAAGTCCGCTAATGACCTCCCCTGTCCATGGGGAGGCACTAGATGCTACCTGCGTTTCCAGCCCAACCCCCACCTTTCCCCGGCAGCCCGCACTGGGAGGTACTCGGGGAAGACACTCGAAGGGCTCCTAGGAGATGCCGGGTGCTGCAGACAGAAGACGGAACCTCCCCACACTCAGAATTCCGGAACACGGCTGACTGTGTGGGGGAGGTTCGGGGCCGCCCTCCAGGAAGCTGCCTGGTGTCACAGGTGTTCCCTGGCAGGGGGAAGTCCGCTAATGACCTCCCCTGTCCATGGGGAGGCACTAGATGCTACCTGCGTTTCCAGCCCAACCCCCGCCTTTCCCCGGGGGTCCGCACAGGGAGGGACTCGGGGAAGACACTCGAACGGCACCTAGGAGATCCCGGGTGCTGCAGACAGAAGACGGAACCTCCCCACACTCAGAATTCCGGAACACGGTTGACTGTGTGGGTGAGGTTTAGGGCCGCCCTCCACGAAGCTTCCTGGTGTCACAGGTGTTCCCTCTCAAGGGGAAGTCCGCTACTTACCTCCCGTGTCCATGGGGAGTCACTAGATGCTACTTGCTTTTCCAGCCCTACCCCCGCCTTTCCCCGGCAGCCCGCACTGGGAGGGACTCGGGGAAGACACTCGAAGGGCTCCTAGGAGATCCCGGGTGCTGCAGACAGAAGACGGAAACTCCCCATACTCAGAATTCCGGAACACGGCTGACTGTGTGGGGGAGGTTCGGGGCCGCACTCCACGCAGCTGCCTGGTGTCACAGGTGTTCCCTGGAAGGGGGAAGTCCGCTAATGACCTCCCCTGTCCATGGGGAGGCACTAGATGCTACCAGCGTTTCCAGCCCAACCCCCACCTTTCCCCGGCAGTCCGCACTGGGAGGGACTCGGGGAAGACACTCGAATGGCTCTTAGGAGATCCCAGGTGCTGCAGACAGAAGACGGAACCTCCCCACACTCAGAATTCCGGAACACGGGTGACTGTGTGGGTGAGGTATAGGGCCGCACTCCACGGAGCTTCCTGCTGTCACAGGTGTTCCCTGGCAGGGGGAAGTCCGCTAATTACCTCCCCTGTCCATGGGGAGGCACTAGATGCTATTGCGTTTCCAGCCGAACCCCCGCCTTTCCCCGGCAGCCCGCACTGGGAGGGACTCGGGGAAGACACTGGAAGGGCTCCTAGGAGCTGCCGGGTGCTGCAGACAAAAGACGGAACCTCCCCACACTCAGAATTCCGGAACACGGCTGACTGTGTGGGGGAGGTTCGGGGCCGCCCTCCACGAAGATTCCTGGTGTCACAGGTGTTCCCTGGCAGGGGGAAGTCCGCTAAATACCTCCCCTGTCCATGGGGAGACACTAGATGCTACCTGCGTTTCCAGCCCAACCCCCGCCTTTCCCCGGCAGCCCGCACTGGGAGGGAATCGGGGAAGACACTCGAAGGGCTCATAGGAGATCCCGGGTGCTGCAGACAGAAGACGGAATCTCCCCACACTCAGAATTCCGGAACACGGCTGACTGTGTGGGGGAGGTTCGGGGCCGCCCTCCACGAAGCTGCCTGGTGTCACAGGTGTTCCCTGGCAGGGGGAAGTCCGCTAATGACCTCCCCTGTCCATGGGGAGGCACTAGATGCTACCTGCGTTTCCAACCCAACCCCAGCCTTTCCCCGGCAGCCCGCACTGGGAGGTACTCGGGGAAGACACTCGAAGGGCTCCTAGGAGATGCCGGGTGCTGCAGACAGAAGACGGAACCTCCCCACACTCAGAATTCCGAACACGGGTGACTGTGTGGGTGAGGTTTAGGGCCGCCCTCCACGAAGCTTCCTGGTGTCACAGGTGTTCCCTCTCAAGGGGAAGTCCGCTACTTACCTCCCCTGTCCATGGGGAGGCACTAGATGCTACCTGCGTTTCCAGCCCAACCCCCGCCTTTCCCCGACAGCCCGCACTGGAAGGGACTCGGGGAAGACACTCGAAGGGCTCCTAGGAGATCCCGGGTGCTGCAGACAGAAGACGGAACCTCCCCACACTCAGAATTCCGGAACACGGCTGACTGTTTGGGGGAGGTTCTGGGCCGCCCTCCACGCAGCTGCCTGGTGTCTCAGGTGTTCCCTGGCAGGGGGAAGTCCGCTAATGACCTCCCCTGTCCATGGGGAAGCACTAGATGCTACCTGCGTTTCCAGGCCAAACCCCGCCTTTCCCCGGCAGCCCGCACTGGGAGGGACTCGGGGAAGACACTCGAAGGGCTCCTAGGAGATCCCGGGTGCTGCAGACAGAAGACGGAACCTCCCCACACTCAGAATTCCGGAACACGGCTGACTGTGTGGGGGAGGTTCGGGGCCGCACTCCACGCAGCTGCCTGGTGTCACAGGTGTTCCCTGGCAGGGGGAAGTCCGCTAATGACCTCCCCTGTCCATGGGGAGGCACTAGATGCTACCTGCGTTTCCAGCCCAACCCCCACCTTTCCCCGGCAGCCCGCACTGGGAGGTACTCGGGGAAGACACTCGAAGGGCTCCTAGGAGATGCCGGGTGCTACAGACAGAAGACGGAACCTCCCCACACTCAGAATTCCGGAACACGGCTGACTGTGTGGGGGAGGTTCGGGGCCGCCCTCCCCGAAGCTGCCTGGTGTCACAGGTGTTCCCTGGCAGGGGGAAGTCCGCTAATGACCTCCCCTGTCCATGGGGAGGCACTAGATGCTACCTGCGTTTCCAGCCCAACCCCCGCCTTTCCCCGGTGGTCCGCACAGGGAGGGACTCGGGGAAGACACTCGAACGGCACCTAGGAGATCCCGGGTGCTGCAGACAGAAGACGGAACCTCCCCACACTCAGAATTCCGGAACACGGTTGACTGTGTGGGTGAGGTTTAGGGCCGCCCTCCACGGAGCTTCCTGGTGTCACAGGTGTTCCCTCTCAAGGGGAAGTCCGCTACTTACCTCCCGTGTCCATGGGGAGTCACTAGATGCTACTTGTTTTTCCAGCCCTACCCCCGCCTTTCCCCGGCAGCCCGCACTGGGAGGGACTCGGGGAAGACACTCGAAGGGCTCCTAGGAGATCCCGGGTGCTGCAGACAGAAGACGGAAACTCCCCACACTCAGAATTCCGGAACACGGCTGACTGTGTGGGGGAGGTTCGGGGCCGCACTCCACGCAGCTGCCTGGTGTCACAGGTGTTCCCTGGAAGGGGGAAGTCCGCTAATGACCTCCCCTGTCCATGGGGAGGCACTAGATGCTACCAGCTTTTCCAGCCCAACCCCCACTTTCCCCGGCAGTCCGCACTGGGAGGGACTCGGGGAAGACACTCGAATGGCTCTTAGGAGATCCCGGGTGCTGCAGACAGAAGACGGAACCTCCCCACACTCAGAATTCCGGAACACGGGTGACTGTGTGGGGGAGGTTCGGGGCCGCCCTTCACGAAGCTTCCTGGTGTCACAGGTGTTCCCTGGCAGGGGGAAGTCCGCTAATTACCTCCCCTGTCCATGGGGAGACACTAGATGCTACCTGCGTTTCCAGCCCAACCCCCGCCTTTCCCCGGCAGCCCGCACTGGGAGGGAATCGGGGAAGACACTCGAAGGGCTCATAGGAGATCCCGGGTGCTGCAGACAGAAGACGGAAACTCCCACACTCAGAATTCCGGAACACGGCTGACTGTGTGGGGGAGGTTCGGGGCCGCCCTCCACGAAGCTGCCTGGTGTCACAGGTGTTCCCTGGCAGGGGCAAGTCCGCTAATGACCTCCCCTGTCCATGGGGAGGCACTAGATGCTACCTGCGTTTCCAACCAAACCCCCACCTTTCCCCGGCAGCCCGCACTGGGAGGTACTCGGGGAAGACACTCGAAGGGCTCCTAGGAGATGCCGGGTGCTGCAGACAGAAGACGGAACCTCCCCACACTCAGAATTCCGAACACGGGTGACTGTGTGGGTGAGGTTTAGGGCTGCCCTCCACGAAGCTTCCTGGTGTCACAGGTGTTCCCTCTCAAGGGGAAGTCCGCTACTTACCTCCCCTGTCCATGGGGAGGCACTAGATGCTACCTGCGTTTCCAGCCCAACCCCCGCCTTTCCCCGACAGCCCGCACTGGAAGGGACTCGGGGAAGACACTCGAAGGGCTCCTAGGAGATCCCGGGTGCTGCAGACAGAAGACGGAACCTCCCCACACTCAGAATTCCGGAACACGGCTGACTGTTTGGGGGAGGTTCTGGGCCGCACTCCACGCAGCTGCCTGGTGTCACAGGTGTTCCCTGGCAGGGGGAAGTCCGCTAATGACCTCCCCTGTCCATGGGGAGGCACTAGATGCTACCTGCGTTTCCAGCCCAACCCCCGCCTTTCCCCGGCAGCCCGCACTGGGAGGGACTCGGGGAAGACACTCGAAGGGCTCCTAGGAGATTCCGGGTGCTGCAGACAGAAGACGGAACCTCCCCACACTCAGAATTCCGGAACACGGGTGACTGTGTGGGTGAGGTTTAGGGCCGCCCTCCACGGAGCTTCCTGGTGTCACAGGTGTTCCCTGCCAGGGGGAAGTCCGCTAATTACCTCCCCTGTCCATGGGGAGGCACTAGATGCTACCTGCGTTTCCAGGCCAAACCCCGCCTTTCCCCGGCAGCCCGCACTGGGAGGGACTCGGGGAAGACACTCGAAGGGCTCCTAGGAGATCCCGGGTGCTGCAGACAGAAGACGGAACCTCCCCACACTCAGAATTCCGGAACACGGCTGACTGTGTGGGGGAGGTTCGGGGCCGCACTCCACGCAGCTGCCTGGTGTCACAGGTGTTCCCTGGCAGGGGGAAGTCCGCTAATGACCTCCCCTGTCCATGGGGAGGCACTAGATGCTACCTGCGTTTCCAGCCCAACCCCCAACTTTCCCCGGCAGCCCGCACTGGGAGGTACTCGGGGAAGACACTCGAAGGGCTCCTAGGAGATGCCGGGTGCTGCAGAGAGAAGACGGAACCTCCCCACACTCACAATTCCGGAACACGGCTGACTGTGTGGGGGAGGTTCGGGTCTGCCCTCCCCGAAGCTGCCTGGTGTCACAGGTGTTCCCTGGCAGGTGGAAGTCCGCTAATTACCTCCCCTGTCCATGGGGAGGCACTAGATGCTACCTGCGTTTCTAGCCCAACCCCCGCCTTTCCCCGGGAGCCCGCACTGGGAGGGACTCGGGGAAGACACTCGAAGGGCTCCTAGGAGATGCCGGGTGCTGCAGACAGAAGACGGAACCTCCCAACACTCAGAATTCCGAACACGGGTGACTGTGTGTGTGAGGTTTTGTGCCGCCCTCCACGAAGCTTCCTGGTGTCACAGGTGTTCCCTCTCAAGGGGAAGTCCGCTACTTACCTCCCCTGTCCATGGGGAGGCACTAGATGCTACCTGCGTTTCCAGCCCAACCCCCGCCTTTCCCCGACAGCCCGCACTGGGAGGGACTCGGGGAAGACACTCGAAGGGCTCCTAGGAGATCCCGGGTGCTGCAGACAGAAGACGGAACCTCCCCACACTCAGAATTCCGGAACACGGCTGACTGTTTGGGGGAGGTTCTGGGCCGCCCTCCACGCAGCTGCCTGGTGTCACAGGTGTTCCCTGGCAGGGGGAAGTCCGCTAATGACCTCCCCTGTCCATGGGGAGGCACTAGATGCTACCTGCGTTTCCAGCCCAACCCCCGCCTTTCCCCGGCAGCCCGCACTGGGAGGGACTCGGGGAAGACATTCGAAGGGCTCCTAGGAGATCCCGGGTGCTGCAGACAGAAGACGGAACCTCCCCACACTCAGAATTCCGGAACACGGGTGACTGTGTGGGTGAGGTTTAGGGTCGCCCTCCACGGAGCTTCCTGGTGTCACAGGTGTTCCCTGCCAGGGGGAAGTCCGCTAATTACCTCCCCTGTCCATGGGGAGGCACTAGATGCTACCTGCGTTTCCAGGCCAAACCCCGCCTTTCCCCGGCAGCCCGCACTGGGAGGGACTCGGGGAAGACACTCGAAGGGCTCCTAGGAGATCCCGGGTGCTGCAGACAGAAGACGGAACCTCCCCACACTCAGAATTCCGGAACACGGCTGACTGTGTGGGGGAGGTTCGGGGCCGCACTCCACGCAGCTGCCTGGTGTCACAGGTGTTCCCTGGCAGGGGGAAGTCCGCTAATGACCTCCCCTGTCCATGGGGAGGCACTAGATGCTACCTGCGTTTCCAGCCCTACCCCCACCTTTCCCCGGCAGCCCGCACTGGGAGGTACTCGGGGAAGACACTCGAAGGGCTCCTAGGAGATGCCGGGTGCTGCAGAGAGAAGACGGAACCTCCCCACACTCAGAATTCCGGAACACGGCTGACTGTGTGGGGGAGGTTCGGGTCCGCCCTCCCCGAAGCTGCCTGGTGTCACAGGTGTTCCCTGGCAGGGGGAAGTCCGCTAATTACCTCCCCTGTCCATGGGGAGGCACTAGATGCTACCTGCGTTTCCAGCCCAACCCCCGCCTTTCCCCGGGAGCCCGCACTGGGAGGGACTCGGGGAAGACACTCGAAGGGCTCCTAGGAGATCCCGGGTGCTGCAGACAGAAGACGGAAACTCCCCATACTCAGAATTCCGGAACACGGCTGACTGTGTGGGGGAGGTTCGGGGCCGCACTCCACGCAGCTGCCTGGTGTCACAGGTGTTCCCTGGAAGGGGGAAGTCCGCTAATGACCTCCCCTGTCCATGGGGAGGCACTAGATGCTACCAGCGTTTCCAGCCCAACCCCCACCTTTCCCCGGCAGTCCGCACTGGGAGGGACTCGGGGAAGACACTCGAATGGCTCTTAGGAGATCCCAGGTGCTGCAGACAGAAGACGGAACCTCCCCACACTCAGAATTCCGGAACACGGGTGACTGTGTGGGTGAGGTATAGGGCCGCACTCCACGGAGCTTCCTGCTGTCACAGGTGTTCCCTGGCAGGGGGAAGTCCGCTAATTACCTCCCCTGTCCATGGGGAGGCACTAGATGCTATTGCGTTTCCAGCCGAACCCCCGCCTTTCCCCGGCAGCCCGCAATGGGAGGGACTCGGGGAAGACACTGGAAGGGCTCCTAGGAGCTGCCGGGTGCTGCAGACAAAAGACGGAACCTCCCCACACTCAGAATTCCGGAACACGGCTGACTGTGTGGGGGAGGTTCGGGGCCGCCCTCCACGAAGATTCCTGGTGTCACAGGTGTTCCCTGGCAGGGGGAAGTCCGCTAAATACCTCCCCTGTCCATGGGGAGACACTAGATGCTACCTGCGTTTCCAGCCCAACCCCCGCCTTTCCCCGGCAGCCCGCACTGGGAGGGAATCGGGGAAGACACTCGAAGGGCTCATAGGAGATCCCGGGTGCTGCAGACAGAAGACGGAATCTCCCCACACTCAGAATTCCGGAACACGGCTGACTGTGTGGGGGAGGTTCGGGGCCGCCCTCCACGAAGCTGCCTGGTGTCACAGGTGTTCCCTGGCAGGGGGAAGTCCGCTAATGACCTCCCCTGTCCATGGGGAGGCACTAGATGCTACCTGCGTTTCCAACCCAACCCCAGCCTTTCCCCGGCAGCCCGCACTGGGAGGTACTCGGGGAAGACACTCGAAGGGCTCCTAGGAGATGCCGGGTGCTGCAGACAGAAGACGGAACCTCCCCACACTCATAATTCCGAACACGGGTGACTGTGTGGGTGAGGTTTAGGGCCGCCCTCCACGAAGCTTCCTGGTGTCACAGGTGTTCCCTCTCAAGGGGAAGTCCGCTACTTACCTCCCCTGTCCATGGGGAGGCACTAGATGCTACCTGCGTTTCCAGCCCAACCCCCGCCTTTCCCCGACAGCCCGCACTGGAAGGGACTCGGGGAAGACACTCGAAGGGCTCCTAGGAGATCCCGGGTGCTGCAGACAGAAGACGGAACCTCCCCACACTCAGAATTCCGGAACACGGCTGACTGTTTGGGGGAGGTTCTGGGCCGCCCTCCACGCAGCTGCCTGGTGTCTCAGGTGTTCCCTGGCAGGGGGAAGTCCGCTAATGACCTCCCCTGTCCATGGGGAAGCACTAGATGCTACCTGCGTTTCCAGGCCAAACCCCGCCTTTCCCCGGCAGCCCGCACTGGGAGGGACTCGGGGAAGACACTCGAAGGGCTCCTAGGAGATCCCGGGTGCTGCAGACAGAAGACGGAACCTCCCCACACTCAGAATTCCGGAACACGGCTGACTGTGTGGGGGAGGTTCGGGGCCGCACTCCACGCAGCTGCCTGGTGTCACAGGTGTTCCCTGGCAGGGGGAAGTCCGCTAATGACCTCCCCTGTCCATGGGGAGGCACTAGATGCTACCTGCGTTTCCAGCCCAACCCCCACCTTTCCCCGGCAGCCCGCACTGGGAGGTACTCGGGGAAGACACTCGAAGGGCTCCTAGGAGATGCCGGGTGCTACAGACAGAAGACGGAACCTCCCCACACTCAGAATTCCGGAACACGGCTGACTGTGTGGGGGAGGTTCGGGGCCGCCCTCCCCGAAGCTGCCTGGTGTCACAGGTGTTCCCTGGCAGGGGGAAGTCCGCTAATGACCTCCCCTGTCCATGGGGAGGCACTAGATGCTACCTGCGTTTCCAGCCCAACACCCGCCTTTCCCCGGTGGTCCGCACAGGGAGGGACTCGGGGAAGACACTCGAACGGCACCTAGGAGATCCCGGGTGCTGCAGACAGAAGACGGAACCTCCCCACACTCAGAATTCCGGAACACGGTTGACTGTGTGGGTGAGGTTTAGGGCCGCCCTCCACGAAGCTTCCTGGTGTCACAGGTGTTCCCTCTCAAGGGGAAGTCCGCTACTTACCTCCCGTGTCCATGGGGAGTCACTAGATGCTACTTGTTTTTCCAGCCCTACCCCCGCCTTTCCCCGGCAGCCCGCACTGGGAGGGACTCGGGGAAGACACTCGAAGGGCTCCTAGGAGATCCCGGGTGCTGCAGACAGAAGACGGAAACTCCCCACACTCAGAATTCCGGAACACGGCTGACTGTGTGGGGGAGGTTCGGGGCCGCACTCCACGCAGCTGCCTGGTGTCACAGGTGTTCCCTAGAAGGGGGAAGTCCGCTAATGACCTCCCCTGTCCATGGGGAGGCACTAGATGCTACCAGCTTTTCCAGCCCAACCCCCACTTTCCCCGGCAGTCCGCACTGGGAGGGACTCGGGGAAGACACTCGAATGGCTCTTAGGAGATCCCGGGTGCTGCAGACAGAAGACGGAACCTCCCCACACTCAGAATTCCGGAACACGGGTGACTGTGTGGGGGAGGTTCGGGGCCGCCCTTCACGAAGCTTCCTGGTGTCACAGGTGTTCCCTGGCAGGGGGAAGTCCGCTAATTACCTCCCCTGTCCATGGGGAGACACTAGATGCTACCTGCGTTTCCAGCCCAACCCCCGCCTTTCCCCGGCAGCCCGCACTGGGAGGGAATCGGGGAAGACACTCGAAGGGCTCATAGGAGATCCCGGGTGCTGCAGACAGAAGACGGAAACTCCCACACTCAGAATTCCGGAACACGGCTGACTGTGTGGGGGAGGTTCGGGGCCGCCCTCCACGAAGCTGCCTGGTGTCACAGGTGTTCCCTGGCAGGGGCAAGTCCGCTAATGACCTCCCCTGTCCATGGGGAGGCACTAGATGCTACCTGCGTTTCCAACCAAACCCCCACCTTTCCCCGGCAGCCCGCACTGGGAGGTACTCGGGGAAGACACTCGAAGGGCTCCTAGGAGATGCCGGGTGCTGCAGACAGAAGACGGAACCTCCCCACACTCAGAATTCCGAACACGGGTGACTGTGTGGGTGAGGTTTAGGGCTGCCCTCCACGAAGCTTCCTGGTGTCACAGGTGTTCCCTCTCAAGGGGAAGTCCGCTACTTACCTCCCCTGTCCATGGGGAGGCACTAGATGCTACCTGCGTTTCCAGCCCAACCCCCGCCTTTCCCCGACAGCCCGCACTGGAAGGGACTCGGGGAAGACACTCGAAGGGCTCCTAGGAGATCCCGGGTGCTGCAGACAGAAGACGGAACCTCCCCACACTCAGAATTCCGGAACACGGCTGACTGTTTGGGGGAGGTTCTGGGCCGCACTCCACGCAGCTGCCTGGTGTCACAGGTGTTCCCTGGCAGGGGGAAGTCCGCTAATGACCTCCCCTGTCCATGGGGAGGCACTAGATGCTACCTGCGTTTCCAGCCCAACCCCCGCCTTTCCCCGGCAGCCCGCACTGGGAGGGACTCGGGGAAGACACTCGAAGGGCTCCTAGGAGATTCCGGGTGCTGCAGACAGAAGACGGAACCTCCCCACACTCAGAATTCCGGAACACGGGTGACTGTGTGGGTGAGGTTTAGGGCCGCCCTCCACGGAGCTTCCTGGTGTCACAGGTGTTCCCTGCCAGGGGGAAGTCCGCTAATTACCTCCCCTGTCCATGGGGAGGCACTAGATGCTACCTGCGTTTCCAGGCCAAACCCCGCCTTTCCCCGGCAGCCCGCACTGGGAGGGACTCGGGGAAGACACTCGAAGGGCTCCTAGGAGATCCCGGGTGCTGCAGACAGAAGACGGAACCTCCCCACACTCAGAATTCCGGAACACGGCTGACTGTGTGGGGGAGGTTCGGGGCCGCACTCCACGCAGCTGCCTGTTGTCACAGGTGTTCCCTGGCAGGGGGAAGTCCGCTAATGACCTCCCCTGTCCATGGGGAGGCACTAGATGCTACCTGCGTTTCCAGCCCAACCCCCAACTTTCCCCGGCAGCCCGCACTGGGAGGTACTCGGGGAAGACACTCGAAGGGCTCCTAGGAGATGCCGGGTGCTGCAGAGAGAAGACGGAACCTCCCCACACTCACAATTCCGGAACACGGCTGACTGTGTGGGGGAGGTTCGGGTCTGCCCTCCCCGAAGCTGCCTGGTGTCACAGGTGTTCCCTGGCAGGTGGAAGTCCGCTAATTACCTCCCCTGTCCATGGGGAGGCACTAGATGCTACCTGCGTTTCTAGCCCAACCCCCGCCTTTCCCCGGGAGCCCGCACTGGGAGGGACTCGGGGAAGACACTCGAAGGGCTCCTAGGAGATGCCGGGTGCTGCAGACAGAAGACGGAACCTCCCAACACTCAGAATTCCGAACACGGGTGACTGTGTGTGTGAGGTTTTGTGCCGCCCTCCACGAAGCTTCCTGGTGTCACAGGTGTTCCCTCTCAAGGGGAAGTCCGCTACTTACCTCCCCTGTCCATGGGGAGGCACTAGATGCTACCTGCGTTTCCAGCCCAACCCCCGCCTTTCCCCGACAGCCCGCACTGGGAGGGACTCGGGGAAGACACTCGAAGGGCTCCTAGGAGATCCCGGGTGCTGCAGACAGAAGACGGAACCTCCCCACACTCAGAATTCCGGAACACGGCTGACTGTTTTGGGGAGGTTCTGGGCCGCCCTCCACGCAGCTGCCTGGTGTCACAGGTGTTCCCTGGCAGGGGGAAGTCCGCTAATGACCTCCCCTGTCCATGGGGAGGCACTAGATGCTACCTGCGTTTCCAGCCCAACCCCCGCCTTTCCCCGGCAGCCCGCACTGGGAGGGACTCGGGGAAGACATTCGAAGGGCTCCTAGGAGATCCCGGGTGCTGCAGACAGAAGACGGAACCTCCCCACACTCAGAATTCCGGAACACGGGTGACTGTGTGGGTGAGGTTTAGGGTCGCCCTCCACGGAGCTTCCTGGTGTCACAGGTGTTCCCTGCCAGGGGGAAGTCCGCTAATTACCTCCCCTGTCCATGGGGAGGCACTAGATGCTACCTGCGTTTCCAGGCCAAACCCCGCCTTTCCCCGGCAGCCCGCACTGGGAGGGACTCGGGGAAGACACTCGAAGGGCTCCTAGGAGATCCCGGGTGCTGCAGACAGAAGACGGAACCTCCCCACACTCAGAATTCCGGAACACGGCTGACTGTGTGGGGGAGGTTCGGGGCCGCACTCCACGCAGCTGCCTGGTGTCACAGGTGTTCCCTGGCAGGGGGAAGTCCGCTAATGACCTCCCCTGTCCATGGGGAGGCACTAGATGCTACCTGCGTTTCCAGCCCTACCCCCACCTTTCCCCGGCAGCCCGCACTGGGAGGTACTCGGGGAAGACACTCGAAGGGCTCCTAGGAGATGCCGGGTGCTGCAGAGAGAAGACGGAACCTCCCCACACTCAGAATTCCGGAACACGGCTGACTGTGTGGGGGAGGTTCGGGTCCGCCCTCCCCGAAGCTGCCTGGTGTCACAGGTGTTCCCTGGCAGGGGGAAGTCCGCTAATTACCTCCCCTGTCCATGGGGAGGCACTAGATGCTACCTGCGTTTCCAGCCCAACCCCCGCCTTTCCCCGGGAGCCCGCACTGGGAGGGACTCGGGGAAGACACTCGAAGGGCTCCTAGGAGATGCCGGGTGCTGCAGACAGAAGACGGAACCTCCCAACACTCAGAATTCCGAACACGGGTGACTGTGTGTGTGAGGTTTAGGGCCGCCCTCCACGAAGCTTCCTGGTGTCACAGGTGTTCCCTCTCAAGGGGAAGTCCGCTACTTACCTCCCCTGTCCATGGGGAGGCACTAGATGCTACCTGCGTTTCCAGCCCAACCCCCGCCTTTCCCCGACAGCCCGCACTGGGAGGGACTTGGGGAAGACACTCGAAGGGCTCCTAGGAGATCCCGGGTGCTGCAGACAGAAGAAGGAACCTCCCCACACTCAGAATTCCGGAACACGGCTGACTGTTTGGGGGAGGTTCTGGGCCGCCCTCCACACAGCTGCCTGGTGTCACAGGTGTTCCCTGGCAGGGGGAAGTCCGCTAATGACCTCCCCTGTCCATGGGGAGGCACTAGATGCTACCTGCGTTTCCAGCCCAACCCCCGCCTTTCCCCGGCAGCCCGCACTGGGAGGGACTCGGGGAAGACACTCGAAGGGCTCCTAGGAGATCCCGGCTGCTGCAGACAGAAGACGGAACCTCCCCACACTCAGAATTCCGGAACACGGGTGACTGTGTGGGTGAGGTTTAGGGCCGCCCTCCACGGAGATTCCTGCTGTCACAGGTGTTCCCTGGCAGGGGGAAGTCCGCTAATTACCTCCCCTGTCCATGGGGAGGCACTAGATGCTATTGCGTTTCCAGCCGAACCCCCGCCTTTCCCTGGCAGCCCGCACAGGGAGGGACTCGGGGAAGACACTGGAAGGGCTCCTAGGAGCTGCCGGGTGCTGCAGACAAAAGACGGAACCTCCCCACACTCAGAATTCCGGAACAAGTCTGACTGTGTGGGGGAGGTTCGGGGCCGCCCTCCACGAAGCTTCCTGGTGTCACAGGTGTTCCCTGGCAGGGGGAAGGCCGCTAATTACCTCCCATGTCCATGGGGAGACACTAGATGCTACCTGCGTTTCCAGCCCAACCCCCGCCTTTCCCCGGCAGCCCGCACTGGGAGGGAATCGGGGAAGACACTCGAAGGGCTCCTAGGAGATCCCGGGTGCTGCAGACAGAAGACGGAAACTCCCCACACTCAGAATTCCGGAACACGGCTGACTGTGTGGGGGAGGTTCGGGGCCGCCCTCCACGAAGCTGCCTGGTGTCACAGGTGTTCCCTGGCAGGGGGAAGTCCGCTAATGACCTCCCCTGTCCATGGGGAGGCACTAGATGCTACCTGCGTTTCCAACCCAACCCCCACCTTTCCCCGGCAGCCCGCACTGGGAGGTACTCGGGGAAGACACTCGAAGGGCTCCTAGGAGATGCCGGGTGCTGCAGACAGAAGACGGAACCTCCCCACACTCAGAATTCCGAACACGGGTGACTGTGTGGGTGAGGTTTAGGGCCACACTCCACGAAGCTTCCTGGTGTCACAGGTGTTCCCTCTCAAGGGGAAGTCCGCAACTTACCTCCCCTGTCCATGGGGAGGCACAAGATGCTACCTGCGTTTCCAGCCCAACCCCCGCCTTTCCCCGACAGCCCGCACTGGGAGGGACTCGGGGAAGACACTCGAAGGGCTCCTAGGAGATCCCGGGTGCTGCAGACAGAAGACGGAACCTCCCCACACTCAGAATTCCGGAACACGGCTGACTGTTTGGGGGAGGTTCTGGGCCGCCCTCCACGCAGCTGCCTGGTGTCACAGGTGTTCCCTGGCAGGGGGAAGTCCGCTAATGACCTCCCCTGTCCATGGGGAGGCACTAGATGCTACCTGCGTTTCCAGCACAACCCCCGCCTTTCCCCGGCAGCCCGCACTGGGAGGGACTCGGGGAAGACACTCGAAGGGCTCCTAGGAGATCCCGGGTGCTGCAGACAGAAGACGGAACCTCCCCACACTCAGAATTCCGGAACACGGCTGACTGTGTGGGGGAGGTTCGGGGCCGCCCTCCACGAAGCTTCCTGGTGTCACAGGTGTTCCCTGGCAGGGGGAAGTCCGCTAATTACCTCCCCTGTCCATGGGGAGACACTAGATGTTACCTGCGTTTCCAGCCCAACCCCCGCCTTTCCCCGGCAGCCCGCACTGGGAGGGAATCGGGGAAGACACTCGAAGGGCTCATAGGAGATCCCGGGTGCTGCAGACAGAAGACGGAAACTCCCCACACTCAGAATTCCGAACACGGGTGACTGTGTGGGTGAGGTTTAGGGCCGCCCTCCACGAAGCTTCCTGGTGTCACAGGTGTTCCCTCTCAAGGGGAAGTCCGCTACTTACCTCCCCTGTCCATGGGGAGGCACTAGATGCTACCTGCGTTTCCAGCCCAACCCCCGCCTTTCCCCGACAGCCCGCACTGGAAGGGACTCGGGGAAGACACTCGAAGGGCTCCTAGGAGATCCCGGGTGCTGCAGACAGAAGACGGAACCTCCCCACACTCAGAATTCCGGAACACGGCTGACTGTTTGGGGGAGGTTCTGGGTGCCCTCCACGCAGCTGCCTGGTGTCACAGGTGTTCCCTGGCAGGGAGAAGTCCGCTAATGACCTCCCCTGTCCATGGGGAGGCACTAGATGCTACCTGCGTTTCCAGCCCAACCCCCGCCTTTCCCCGGCAGCCCGCACTGGGAGGGACTCGGGGAAGACACTCGAAGGGCTCCTAGGAGATCTCGGGTGCTGCAGACAGAAGACGGAACCTCCCCACACTCAGAATTCCGGAACACAGGTGACTGTGTGGGTGAGGTTTAGGGCCGCCCTCCACGGAGCTTCCTGGTGTCACAGGTGTTCCCTGCCAGGGGGAAGTCCGCTAATTACCTCCCCTGTCCATGGGGAGGCACTAGATGCTACCTGCGTTTCCAGGCCAAACCCCGCCTTTCCCCGGCAGCCCGCACTGGGAGGGACTCGGGGAAGACACTCGAAGGGCTCCTAGGAGATCCCGGGTGCTGCAGACAGAAGACGGAACCTCCCCACACTCAGAATTCCGGAACACGGCTGACTGTGTGGGGGAGGTTCGGGGCCGCACTCCACGCAGCTGCCTGGTGTCACAGGTGTTCCCTGGCAGGGGGAAGTCCGCTAATGACCTCCCCTGTCCATGTGGAGGCACTAGATGCTACCTGCGTTTCCAGCCCAACCCCCACCTTTCCCCGGCAGCCCGCATTGGAGGTACTCGGGGAAGAAACTCGAAGGGCTCCTAGGAGATGCCGGGTGCTGCAGAGAGAAGACGGAACCTCCCCACACTCAGAATTCCGGAACACGGCTGACTGTGTGGGGGAGGTTCGGGTCCGCCCTCCCCGAAGCTGCCTGGTCTCACAGGTGTTCCCTGGCAGGGGGAAGTCCGCTAATTACCTCCCCTGTCCATGGGGAGGCACTAGATGCTACCTGCGTTTCCAGCCCAACCCCCGCCTTTCTCCGGGAGCCCGCACTGGGAGGGACTCGGGGAAGCCACTCGAAGGGCACCTAGGAGATCCCGGGTGCTGCAGACAGAAGACGGAACCTCCCCACACTCAGAATTCCGGAACACGGGTGACTGTGTGGGTGAGGTTTAGGGCCGCCCTCCACGAAGCTTCCTGGTGTCACAGGTGTTCCCTCTCAAGGGGAAGTCCGCTACTTACCTCCCCTGTCCATGGGGAGGCACTAGATGCTACCTGCGTTTCCAGCCCAACCCCCGCCTTTCCCCGGGAGCCCGCACTGGGAGGGACTCGGGGAAGCCACTCGAAGGGCACCTAGGAGATCCCGGGTGCTGCAGACAGAAGACGGAACCTCCCCACACTCAGAATTCCCGAACACGTTTGACTGTGTGGGTGAGGTTTAGGGCCGCCCTCCACGGAGCTTCCTGCTGTCACAGGTGTTCCCTGGCAGGGGGAAGTCCGCTAATTACCTCCCCTGTCCATGGGGAGGCACTAGATGCTATTGCGTTTCCAGCCGAACCCCCGCCTTTCCCCGGCAGCCCGCACTGGGAGGGACTCGGGGAAGACACTGGAAGGGCTCCTAGGAGCTGCCGGGTGCTGCAGACAAAAGACGGAACCTCCCCACACTCAGAATTCCGGAACACGGCTGACTGTGTGGGGGAGGTTCGGGGCCGCGCTCCACGGAGCTTCCTGCTGTCACAGGTGTTCCCTGGCAGGGGGAAGTCCGCTAATTACCTCCCCTGTCCATGGGGAGACACTAGATGCTACCTGCGTTTCCAGCCAAACCCCCGCCTTTCCCTGGCAGCCCGCACTGTGAGGGAATCGGGGAAGACACTCGAAGGGCTCCTAGGAGATCCCGGGTGCTGCAGACAGAAGACGGAAACTCCCCACACTCAGAATTCCGGAACACGGCTGACTGTGTGGGGGAGGTTCGGGGCCGCCCTCCACGAAGCTGCCTGGTGTCACAGGTGTTCCCTGGCAGGGGGAAGTCCGCTAATGACCTCCCCTGTCCATGGGGAGGCACTAGATGCTACCTGCGTTTCCAACCCAACCCCCACCTTTCCCCGGCAGCCCGCACTGGGAGGTACTCGGGGAAGACACGCGAAGGGCTCCTAGGAGATGCCGGGTGCTGCAGACAGAAGACGGAACCTCCCCACACTCAGAATTCCGAACACAGGTGACTGTGTGGGTGAGGTTTAGGGCCGCCCTCCACGAAGCTTCCTGGTGTCACAGGTGTTCCCTCTCAAGGGGAAGTCCGCTACTTACCTCCCCTGTCCATGGGGAGGCACTAGATGCTACCTGCGTTTCCAGCCCAACCCCCGCCTTTCCCCGACAGCCCGCACTGGGAGGGACTCGGGGAAGACACTCGAAGGGCTCCTAGGAGATCCCGGGTGCTGCAGACAGAAGACGGAACCTCCCCACACTCAGAATTCCGGAACACGGCTGACTGTTTGGGGGAGGTTCTGGGCCGCCCTCCACGCAGCTGCCTGGTGTCACAGGTGTTCCCTGGCAGGGGGAAGTCCGCTAATGACCTCCCCTTTCCATGGGGAGGCACTAGATGCTACCTGCGTTTCCAGCCCAACCCCCGCCTTTCCCCGGCAACCCGCACTGGGAGGGACTCGGGGAAGACACTCGAAGGGCTCCTAGGAAATCCCGGGTGCTGCAGACAGAAGACGGAACCTCCCCACACTCAGAATTCCGGAACACGGCTGACTGTGTGGGTGAGGTTTAGGGCCGCCCTCCACGAAGCTTCCTGGTTTCACAGGTGTTCCCTCTCAAGGGGAAGTCCGCTACTTACCTCCCCTGTCCATGGGGAGGCACTAGAAGCTACCTGCGTTTCCAGCCCAACCCCCGCCTTTCCCCGGCAGCCCGCACTGGGAGGGACTCGGGGAAGACACTCGAAGGGCTCCTAGGAGATCCCGGCTGCTGCAGACAGAAGACGGAACCTCCCCACACTCAGAATTCCGGAACACGGGTGACTGTGTGGGTGAGGTTTAGGGCCGCACTCCACGGAGCTTCCTGCTGTCACAGGTGTTCCCTGGCAGGGGGAAGTCCGCTAATTACCTCCCCTGTCCATGGGGAGGCACTAGATGCTATTGCGTTTCCAGCCGAACCCCCGACTTTCCCCGGCAGCCCGCACTGGGAGGGACTCGGGGAAGACACTGGAAGGGCTCCTAGGAGCTGCCGGGTGCTGCAGACAAAAGACGGAATCTCCCCACTCTCAGAATTCCGGAATACGGCTGACTATGTGGGGGAGGTTCGGGGCCGCCCTCCACGAAGCTTCCTGGTGTCACAGGTGTTCCCTGGCAGGGGGAAGTCCGCTAATTCCCTCCCCTGTCCATGGGGAGGCACTAGATGCTATTGCGTTTCCAGCCGAACCCCCGCCTTTCCCCGGCAGCCCGCACTGGGAGGGACTCGGGGAAGACACTGGAAGGGCTCCTAGGAGCTGCCGGGTGCTGCAGACAAAAGACGGAACCTCCCCACACTCAGAATTCCGGAACATGGCTGACTGTGTGGGGGAGGTTCGGGGCCGCCCTCCACGAAGCTTCCTGGTGTCACAAGTGTTCCCTGGCAGGGGGAAGTCCGCTAATGACCTCCCCTGTCCATGGGGAGACACTAGATGCTACCTGCGTTTCCAGCCCAACCCCCGCCTTTCCCCGGCAGCCCGCACTGGGAGGGAATCGGGGAAGACACTCGAAGGGCTCCTAGGAGATCCCGGGTGCTGCAGACAGAAGACGGAAACTCCCCACACTCAGAATTCCGGAACACGGCTGACTGTGTGGGGGAGGTACGGGGCCGCCCTCCACGAAGCTGCCTGGTGTCACAGGTGTTCCCTGGCAGGGGGAAGTCCGCTAATGACCTCCCCTGTCCATGGGGAGGCACTAGATGCTACCTGCGTTTCCAACCCAACCCCCACCTTTCCCCGGCAGACCGCACTTGGAGGTACTCGGGGAAGACACTCGAAGGGCTCCTAGGAGATCCCGGGTGCTGCAGACAGAAGACGGAACCTCCCCACACTCAGAATTCCGAACACGGGTGACTGTGTGGGTGAGGTTTAGGGCCGCCCTCCACGAAGCTTCCTGGTGTCACAGGTGTTCCCTCTCAAGGGGAAGTCCGCTACTTACCTCCCCTGTCCATGGGGAGGCACTAGATGCTACCTGCGTTTCCAGCCCAACCCCCGCCTTTCCCCGACAGCCCGCACTGGGAGGGACTCGGGGAAGACACTCGAAGGGCTCCTAGGAGATCCCGGGTGCTGCAGACAGAAGACGGAACCTCCCCACACTCAGAATTCCGGAACACGGCTGACTGTGTGGGGGAGGTTCGGGGCCGCACTCCACGCAGCTGCCTGGTGTCACAGGTGTTCCCTGGCAGGGGGAAGTCCGCTAATGACCTCCCCTGTCCATGGGGAGGCACTAGATGCTACCTGCGTTTCCAGCCCAACCCCCACCTTTCCCCGGCAGGCCGCACTGGGAGGTACTCGGGGAAGACACTCGAAGGGCTCCTAGGAGATGCCGGGTGCTGCAGAGAGAAGACGGAACCTCCCCACACTCAGAATTCCGGAACACGGCTGACTGTGTGGGGGAGGTTCGGGTCCGCCCTCCCCGAAGCTGCCTGGTGTCACAGGTGTTCCCTGGCAGGGGGAAGTCCGCTAATTACCTCCCCTGTCCATGGGGAGGCACTAGATGCTACCTGCGTTTCCAGCCCAACCCCCGCCTTTCCCCGGGAGCCCGCACTGGGAGGGACACGGGGAAGCCACTCGAAGGGCACCTAGGAGATCCCGGGTGCTGCAGACAGAAGACGGAACCTCCCCACACTCAGAATTCCGGAACACGGGTGACTGTGTGGGGGAGGTTCGGGGCCGCCCTCCACGAAGCTGCCTGGTGTCACAGGTGTTCCCTGGCAGGGGGAAGTCCGCTAATGACCTCCCCTGTCCATGGGGAGGCACTAGATGCTACCTGCGTTTCCAACCCAACCCCCACATTTCCCCGGCAGACCGCACTGGGAGGTACTCGGGGAAGACACTCGAAGGGCTCCTAGGAGATGCCGGGTGCTGCAGACAGAAGACGGAACCTCCCCACACTCAGAATTCCGAACACGGGTGACTGTGTGGGTGAGGTTTAAGGCCGCCCTCCACGGAGCTTCCTGCTGTCACAGGTGTTCACTGGCAGGGGGAAGTCCGCTAATTACCTCCCCTGTCCATGGGGAGGCACTAGATGCTATTGCGTTTCCAGCCGAACCCCCGCCTTTCCCCGGCAGCCCGCACTGGGAGGGACTCGGGGAAGACACTGGAAGGGCTCCTAGGAGCTGCCGGGTGCTGCAGACAAAAGACGGAACCTCCCCACACTCAGAATTCCGGAACACGGCTGACTGTGTGGGGGAGGTTCGGGGCCGCCCTCCACGAAGCTTCCTGGTGTCACAGGTGTTCCCTGGCAGGGGGAAGTCCGCTAATGACCTCCCCTGTCCATGGGGAGACACTAGATGCTACCTGCGTTTCCAGCCCAACCCCCGCCTTTCCCCTGCAGCCCGCACTGGGAGGGAATCGGGGAAGACACTCGAAGGGCTCCTAGGAGATCCCTGGTGCTGCAGACAGAAGACGGAAACTCCCAACACTCAGAATTCCGGAACACGGCTGACTGTGTGGGGGAGGTTCGGGGCCGCCCTCCACGAAGCTGCCTGGTGTCACAGGTGTTCCCTGGCAGGGGGAAGTCCGCTAATGACCTCCCCTGTCCATGGGGAGGCACTAGATGCTACCTGCGTTTCCAACCCAACCCCCACCTTTCCCCGGCAGCCCGCACTGGGAGGTACTCGGGGAAGACACTCGAAGGGCTCCTAGGAGATCCCGGGTGCTGCAGACAGAAGACGGAACCTCCCCACACTCAGAATTCCGAACACGTGTGACTGTGTGGGTGAGGTTTAGGGCCGCCCTCCACGAAGCTTCCTGGTGTCACAGGTGTTCCCTCTCAGGGGGAAGTCCGCTACTTACCTCCCCTGTCCATGGGGAGGCACTAGATGCTACCTGCGTTTCCAGCCCAACCCCCGCTTTTCCCCGACAGCCCGCACTGGGAGGGACTCGGGGAAGACACTCGAAGGGCTCCTAGGAGATCCCGGGTGCTGCAGACAGAAGACGGAACCTCCCCACACTCAGAATTCCGGAACACGGCTGACTGTTTGGGGGAGGTTCTGGGCCGCCCTCCACGCAGCTGCCTGGTGTCACAGGTGTTCCCTGGCAGGGGGAAGTCCGCTAATGACCTCCCCTGTCCATGGGGAGGCACTAGATGCTACCTGCGTTTCCAGCCCAACCCCCGCCTTTCCCCGGCAGCCCGCACTGGGAGGGACTCGGGGAAGACACTCGAAGGGCTCCTAGGAGATCCCGGGTGCTGCTGACAGAAGACGGAACCTCCCCACACTCAGAATTCCGGAATACGGGTGACTGTGTGGGTGAGGTTTAGGGCCGCCCTCCACGGAGCTTCCTGGTGTCACAGGTGTTCCCTGCCAGGGGGAAGTCCGCTAATTACCTCCCCTGTCCATGGGGAGGCACTAGATGCTACCTGCGTTTCCAGGCCAAACCCCGCCTTTCCCCGGCAGCCCGCACTGGGAGGGACTCGGGGAAGACACTCGAAGGGCTCCTAGGAGATCCTGGGTGCTGCAGACAGAAGACGGAACCTCCCCACACTCAGAATTCCGGAACACGGCTGACTGTGTGGGGGAGGTTCGGGGCCGCACTCCACGCAGCTGCCTGGTGTCACAGGTGTTCCCTGGCAGGGGGAAGTCCGCTAATGACCTCCCCTGTCCATGGGGAGGCACTAGATGCTACCTGCGTTTCCAGCCCAACCCCCACCTTTCCCCGGCAGCCCGCACTGGGAGGTACTCGGGGAAGACACTCGAAGGGCTCCTAGGAGATGCCGGGTGCTGCAGAGAGAAGACGGAACCTCCCCACACTCACAATTCCGGAACAAGGCTGACTGTGTGGGGGAGGTTCGGGTCCGCCCTCCCCGAAGCTGCCTGGTGTCACAGGTGTTCCCTGGCAGGGGGAAGTCCGCTAATTACCTCCCCTGTCCATGGGGAGGCACTAGATGCTACCTGCGTTTCCAGCCCAACCCCCGCCTTTCCCCGGGAGCCCGCACTGGGAGGGACTCGGGGAAGCCACTCGAAGGGCACCTAGGAGATCCCGGGTGCTGCAGACAGAAGACGGAACCTCCCCACACTCAGAATTCCGGAACACGGGTGACTGTGTGGGGGAGGTTTAGGGCCGCCCTCCACGAAGCTTCCTGGTGTCACAGGTGTTCCCTCTCAAGGGGAAGTCCGCTACTTACCTCCCCTGTCCATGGGGAGGCACTAGATGCTACCTGCGTTTCCAGCCCAACCCCCGCCTTTCCGCGGCAGCCCGCACTGGGAGGGACTCGGGGAAGACACTCGAAGGGCTCCTAGGAGATCCCGGCTGCTGCAGACAGAAGACGGAACCTCCCCACTCTCAGAATTCCGGAACACGGCTGACTGTGTGGGGGAGGTTCGGGGCCGCCCTCCACGAAGTTGCCTGGTGTCACAGGTGTTCTCTGGCAGGGGGAAGTCCGCTAATTACCTCCCCTGTCCATGGGGAGGCACTAGATGCTACCTGCGTTTCCAGCCCAACCCCCGCCTTTCCCCGGGAGCCCGCACTGGGAGGGACTCGGGGAAGACACTCGAAGGGCTCCTAGGAGATCCCGGGTCCTGCAGACAGAAGACGGAACCTCCCCACACTCAGAATTCCGGAACACGGCTGACTGTGTGGGGGAGGTTCGGGGCCGCACTCCACGCAGCTGCCTGGTGTCACAGGTGTTCCCTGGCAGGGGGAAGTCCGCTAATGACCTCCCCTGTCCATGGGGAGGCACTAGATGCTACCTGCTTTTCCAGCCCAACCCCCACCTTTCCCCGGCAGCCCGCACTGGGAGGTACTCGGGGAAGACACTCGAAGGGCTCCTAGGAGATGCCGGGTGCTGCAGACAGAAGACGGAACCTCCCCACACTCAGAAATCCGGAACACGGGTGACTGTGTGGGTGAGGTTTAGGGCCGCCCTCCACGAAGCTTCCTGGTGTCACAGGTGTTCCCTGGCAGGGGGAAGTCCGCTAATTACCTCCCCTGTCCATGGGGAGGCACTAGATGCTACCTGCGTTTCCAGCCCAACCCCCGCCTTTCCCCGACAGCCCGCACTGGGAGGGACTCGGGGAAGACACTCGAAGGGCTCCTAGGAGATCCCGGGTGCTGCAGACAGAAGACGGAACCTCCGCACACTCAGAATTCCGGAACACGGCTGACTGTGTGGGGGAGGTTCTGGGCCGCCCTCCACGCAGCTGCCTGGTGTCACAAGTGTTCCCTGGCAGGGGGAAGTCCGCTAATGACCTCCCCTGTCCATGGGGAGGCACTAGATGCTACCTGCGTTTCCAGCCCAACCCCCGCCTTTCCCCGGCAGCCCGCACTGGGAGGGACTCGGGGAAGACACTCGAAGGGCTCCTTGGAGATCCCGGGTGCTGCAGACAGAAGACGGAACCTCCCCACACTCAGAATTCCGGAACAAGGCTGACTGTGTGGGGGAGGTTTAGGGCCGCCCTCCACGGAACTTCCTGGTGTCACAGGTGTTCCCTGCCAGGGGGAAGTCCGCTAATTACCTCCCCTGTCCATGGGGAGGCACTAGATGCTACCTGCTTTTCCAGCACAACCCCCGCCTTTGCCCGGCAGCCCGCACTGGGAGGGACTCGGGGAAGACCCTCGAAAGGCTCCTAGTAGATCCCAGGTGCTGCAGACAGAAGACAGAACCTCCCCACACTCAGAATTCCGGAACACGGCTTACTGTGTGGGTGAGGTTTAGGGCCGCCCTCCACGGAGCTTCCTGGTGTCACAGGTGTTCCCTGGCAGGGGGAAGTCCGCTAATTACCTCCCCTGTCCATGGGGAGGCACTAGATGCTACCTGGGTTTCCAGCACACCCCCCGCCTTTGCCCGGCAGCCCGCACTGGGAGGGACTCGGGGAAGACACTCCAAGGGCTCCTAGGAGATCCCAGGTGTTGCAGACAGAAGACGGAACCTCCCCACACTCAGAATTCCGGAACACGGGTGACTGTGTGGGTGAGGTTTAGGGCCGCCCTCCACGAAGCTTCCTGGTGTCACAGGTGTTCCCTCTCAAGGGGAAGTCCGCTACTTACCTCCCCTGTCCATGGGGAGGCACTAGATGCTACCTGCGTTTCCAGCCCAAACCCCGCCTTTCCCCGACAGCCCGCACTGGGAGGGACTCGGGGAATACACTCGAAGTGCTCCTAGGAGATCCCGGGTGCTGCAGACAGAAGACGGAACCTCCTTACACTCAGAATTCCGGAACACGGCTGACTGTGTGGGTGAGGTTTACGGCCGCCCTCCACGGAGCTTCCTGGTGTCACAGGTGTTCCCTGGCAGAGGGAAGTCCGCTAATGACCTCCCCTGTCCATGGGGAGGCACTAGATGCTACCTGCGTTTCCAACCCAACCCCCGCATTTCCCCGGCAGCCCGCACTGGGAGGTACTCGGGGAAGACACTCGAAGGGCTCCTAGGAGCTGCCGGGTGCTGCAGACAAAAGACGGAACCTCCCCACACTCAGAATTCCGGAACACGGCTGACTGTGTGGGGGAGGTTCGGGGCCGCCCTCCACGAAGCTTCCTGGTGTCACAGGTGTTCCCTGGTAGGGGGAAGTCCGCTAATTACCTCCCCTGTCCATGGGGAGACACTAGATGCTACCTGCGTTTCCAGCCCAACCCCCGCCTTTCCCCGGCAGCCCGCACTGGGAGGGAATCGGGGAAGACACTCGAAGGGCTCCTAGGAGATCCCGGTTGCTGCAGACAGAAGACGGAACCTCCCCACACTCAGAATTCCGGAACACGGCTGACTGTGTGGGGGAGGTTCGGGGCCGCACTCCACGCAGCTGCCTGGTGTCACAGGTGTTCCCTGGCAGGGGGAAGTCAGCTAATGACCTCCCCTGTCCATGGGGAGGCACTAGATGCTACCTGCGCTTCCAGCCCAAACCCCGCCTTTCCCCGGCAGCCCGCACTGGGAGGGACTCGGGGAAGACACTCGAAGGGCTCCTAGGAGATCCCGGGTGCTGCAGACAGAAGACGGAACCTCCCCACACTCAGAATTCCGGAACAAGGCTGACTGTGTGGGGGAGGTTTAGGGCCGCCCTCCACGGAGCTTCCTGGTTTCACAGGTGTTCCCTGGCAGGGGGAAGTCCGCTACTTACCTCCCCCGTCCATGGGGAGGCACTAGATGCTACCTGCGTTTCCAGCCCAACCCCCGCCTTTCCCCGGCAGCCCGCAGTGGGAGGGACTCGGGGAAGACACTCGAAGGGCTCCTAGGAGATCCCGGGTGCTGCAGACAGAAGACGGAACCTCCCCACACTCAGAATTCCGGAACACGGCTGACTGTGTGGGGGAGGTTCGGGGCCGCACTCCACGCAGCTGCCTGGTGTCACAGGTGTTCCCTGGCAGGTGGAAGTCCGCTAATGACCTCCCCTGTCCATGGGGAGGCACTAGATGCTACCTGCGTTTCCAGCCCAACCCCCAACTTTCCCCGGCCGCCCGCACTGGGAGGGACTCGGGGAAGACAATCGAAGGGCTCCTAGGAGATGCCGGGTGCTGCAGAGAGAAGACGGAACCTCCCCACACTCAGAATTCCGGAACACGGCTGACTGTGTGGGGGAGGTTCGGGTCCGCCCTCCCCGAAGCTGCCTGGTGTCGCAGGTGTTCCCTGGCAGGGGGAAGTCCGCTAATGACCTCCCCTGTCCATGGGGAGGCACTAGATGCTACCTGCGTTTCCAGCCCAACCCCCGCTTTTCCCCGGGAGCCCGCACTGGGAGGGACTCGGGGAAGACACTCGAAGGGCACCTAGGAGATCCCGGGTGCTGCAGACAGAAGACGGATCCTCCCCACGCTCAGAATTCCGGAACACGGCTGACTGTGTGGGGGAGGTTTAGGGCCGCCCTCCACGAAGCTTCCTGGTGTCACAGGTGTTCCCTCTCAAGGGGAAGTCCGCTACTTACCTCCCCTGTCCTTGGGGAGGCACTAGATGCTACCTGCGTTTCCAGCCCAACCCCCGCCTTTCCCCGGCAGCCCGCACTGGGAGGTACTCGGGGAAGACACTCGAAGGGCTCCTAGGAGATGCCGGGTGCTGCAGAGAGAAGACGGAACCTCCCCACACTCAGAATTCCGGAACACGGCTGACTGTGTGGGGGAGGTTCGGGTCCGCCCTCCCCGAAGCTGCCTGGTGTCACAGGTGTTCCCTGGCAGGGGGAAGTCCGCTAATTACCTCCCCTGTCCATGGGGAGGCACTAGATGCTACCTGCGTTTCCAGCCCAACCCCCGCCTTTCCCCGGGAGCCCGCACTGGGAGGGACACGGGGAAGCCACTCGAAGGGCACCTAGGAGATCCCGGGTGCTGCAGACAGAAGACGGAACCTCCCCACACTCAGAATTCCGGAACACGGGTGACTGTGTGGGGGAGGTTCGGGGCCGTCCTCCACGAAGCTGCCTGGTGTCACAGGTGTTCCCTGGCAGGGGGAAGTCCGCTAATGACCTCCCCTGTCCATGGGGAGGCACTAGATGCTACCTGCGTTTCCAACCCAACCCCCACATTTCCCCGGCAGACCGCACTGGGAGGTACTCGGGGAAGACACTCGAAGGGCTCCTAGGAGATGCCGGGTGCTGCAGACAGAAGACGGAACCTCCCCACACTCAGAATTCCGAACACGGGTGACTGTGTGGGTGAGGTTTAAGGCCGCCCTCCACGGAGCTTCCTGCTGTCACAGGTGTTCACTGGCAGGGGGAAGTCCGCTAATTACCTCCCCTGTCCATGGGGAGGCACTAGATGCTATTGCGTTTCCAGCCGAACCCCCGCCTTTCCCCGGCAGCCCGCACTGGGAGGGACTCGGGGAAGACACTGGAAGGGCTCCTAGGAGCTGCCGGGTGCTGCAGACAAAAGACGGAACCTCCCCACACTCAGAATTCCGGAACACGGCTGACTGTGTGGGGGAGGTTCGGGGCCGCCCTCCACGAAGCTTCCTGGTGTCACAGGTGTTCCCTGGCAGGGGGAAGTCCGCTAATGTCCTCCCCTGTCCATGGGGAGACACTAGATGCTACCTGCGTTTCCAGCCCAACCCCCGCCTTTCCCCTGCAGCCCGCACTGGGAGGGAATCGGGGAAGACACTCGAAGGGCTCCTAGGAGATCCCTGGTGCTGCAGACAGAAGACGGAAACTCCCCACACTCAGAATTCCGGAACACGGCTGACTGTGTGGGGGAGGTTCGGGGCCGCCCTCCACGAAGCTGCCTGGTGTCACAGGTGTTCCCTGGCAGGGGGAAGTCCGCTAATGACCTCCCCTGTCCATGGGGAGGCACTAGATGCTACCTGCGTTTCCAACCCAACCCCCACCTTTCCCCGCAGCCCGCACTGGAGGTACTCGGGGAAGACACTCGAAGGGCTCCTAGGAGATCCCGGGTGCTGCAGACAGAAGACGGAACCTCCCCACACTCAGAATTCCGAACACGGGTGACTGTGTGGGTGAGGTTTAGGGCCGCCCTCCACGAAGCTTCCTGGTGTCACAGGTGTTCCCTCTCAGGGGGAAGTCCGCTACTTACCTCCCCTGTCCATGGGGAGGCACTAGATGCTACCTGCGTTTCCAGCCCAACCCCCGCTTTTCCCCGACAGCCCGCACTGGGAGGGACTCGGGGAAGACACTCGAAGGGCTCCTAGGAGATCCCGGGTGCTGCAGACAGAAGACGGAACCTCCCCACACTCAGAATTCCGGAACACGGCTGACTGTTTGGGGGAGGTTCTGGGCCGCCCTCCACGCAGCTGCCTGGTGTCACAGGTGTTCCCTGGCAGGGGGAAGTCCGCTAATGACCTCCCCTGTCCATGGGGAGGCACTAGATGCTACCTGCGTTTCCAGGCCAAACCCCGCCTTTCCCCGGCAGCCCGCACTGGGAGGGACTCGGGGAAGACACTCGAAGGGCTCCTAGGAGATCCCGGGTGCTGCTGACAGAAGACGGAACCTCCCCACACTCAGAATTCCGGAATACGGGTGACTGTGTGGGTGAGGTTTAGGGCCGCCCTCCACGGAGCTTCCTGGTGTCACAGGTGTTCCCTGCCAGGGGGAAGTCCGCTAATTACCTCCCCTGTCCATGGGGAGGCACTAGATGCTACCTGCGTTTCCAGGCCAAACCCCGCCTTTCCCCGGCAGCCCGCACTGGGAGGGACTCGGGGAAGACACTCGAAGGGCTCCTAGGAGATCCTGGGTGCTGCAGACAGAAGACGGAACCTCCCCACACTCAGAATTCCGGAACACGGCTGACTGTGTGGGGGAGGTTCGGGGCCGCACTCCACGCAGCTGCCTGGTGTCACAGGTGTTCCCTGGCAGGGGGAAGTCCGCTAATGACCTCCCCTGTCCATGGGGAGGCACTAGATGCTACCTGCGTTTCCAGCCCAACCCCCACCTTTCCCCGGCAGCCCGCACTGGGAGGTACTCGGGGAAGACACTCGAAGGGCTCCTAGGAGATGCCGGGTGCTGCAGAGAGAAGACGGAACCTCCCCACACTCACAATTCCGGAACAAGGCTGACTGTGTGGGGGAGGTTCGGGTCCGCCCTCCCCGAAGCTGCCTGGTGTCACAGGTGTTCCCTGGCAGGGGGAAGTCCGCTAATTACCTCCCCTGTCCATGGGGAGGCACTAGATGCTACCTGCGTTTCCAGCCCAACCCCCGCCTTTCCCCGGGAGCCCGCACTGGGAGGGACTCGGGGAAGCCACTCGAAGGGCACCTAGGAGATCCCGGGTGCTGCAGACAGAAGACGGAACCTCCCCACACTCAGAATTCCGGAACACGGGTGACTGTGTGGGGGAGGTTTAGGGCCGCCCTCCACGAAGCTTCCTGGTGTCACAGGTGTTCCCTCTCAAGGGGAAGTCCGCTACTTACCTCCCCTGTCCATGGGGAGGCACTAGATGCTACCTGCGTTTCCAGCCCAACCCCCGCCTTTCCCCGGCAGCCCGCACTGGGAGGGACTCGGGGAAGACACTCGAAGGGCTCCTAGGAGATCCCGGCTGCTGCAGACAGAAGACGGAACCTCCCCACACTCAGAATTCCGGAACACGGCTGACTGTGTGGGGGAGGTTCGGGGCCGCCCTCCACGAAGCTGCCTGGTGTCACAGGTGTTCTCTGGCAGGGGGAAGTCCGCTAATGACCTCCCCTGTCCATGGGGAGGCACTAGATGCTACCTGCTTTTCCAGCCCAACCCCCACCTTTCCCCGGCAGCCCGCACTGGGAGGGACTCGGGGAAGACCCTCGAAAGGCTCCTAGTAGATCCCAGGTGCTGCAGACAGAAGACAGAACCTCCCCACACTCAGAATTCCGGAACACGGCTTACTGTGTGGGTGAGGTTTAGGGCCGCCCTCCACGGAGCTTCCTGGTGTCACAGGTGTTCCCTGGCAGGGGGAAGTCCGCTAATTACCTCCCCTGTCCATGGGGAGGCACTAGATGCTACCTGGGTTTCCAGCACACCCCCCGCCTTTGCCCGGCAGCCCGCACTGGGAGGGACTCGGGGAAGACACTCCAAGGGCTCCTAGGAGATCCCAGGTGTTGCAGACAGAAGACGGAACCTCCCCACACTCAGAATTCCGGAACACGGGTGACTGTGTGGGTGAGGTTTAGGGCCGCCCTCCACGAAGCTTCCTGGTGTCACAGGTGTTCCCTCTCAAGGGGAAGTCCGCTACTTACCTCCCCTGTCCATGGGGAGGCACTAGATGCTACCTGCGTTTCCAGCCCAAACCCCGCCTTTCCCCGACAGCCCGCACTGGGAGGGACTCGGGGAATACACTCGAAGTGCTCCTAGGAGATCCCGGGTGCTGCAGACAGAAGACGGAACCTCCTTACACTCAGAATTCCGGAACACGGCTGACTGTGTGGGTGAGGTTTACGGCCGCCCTCCACGGAGCTTCCTGGTGTCACAGGTGTTCCCTGGCAGAGGGAAGTCCGCTAATGACCTCCCCTGTCCATGGGGAGGCACTAGATGCTACCTGCGTTTCCAACCCAACCCCCGCATTTCCCCGGCAGCCCGCACTGGGAGGTACTCGGGGAAGACACTCGAAGGGCTCCTAGGAGCTGCCGGGTGCTGCAGACAAAAGACGGAACCTCCCCACACTCAGAATTCCGGAACACGGCTGACTGTGTGGGGGAGGTTCGGGGCCGCCCTCCACGAAGCTTCCTGGTGTCACAGGTGTTCCCTGGTAGGGGGAAGTCCGCTAATTACCTCCCCTGTCCATGGGGAGACACTAGATGCTACCTGCGTTTCCAGCCCAACCCCCGCCTTTCCCCGGCAGCCCGCACTGGGAGGGAATCGGGGAAGACACTCGAAGGGCTCCTAGGAGATCCCGGTTGCTGCAGACAGAAGACGGAACCTCCCCACACTCAGAATTCCGGAACACGGCTGACTGTGTGGGGGAGGTTCGGGGCCGCACTCCACGCAGCTGCCTGGTGTCACAGGTGTTCCCTGGCAGGGGGAAGTCCGCTAATGACCTCCCCTGTCCATGGGGAGGCACTAGATGCTACCTGCGCTTCCAGCCCAAACCCCGCCTTTCCCCGGCAGCCCGCACTGGGAGGGACTCGGGGAAGACACTCGAAGGGCTCCTAGGAGATCCCGGGTGCTGCAGACAGAAGACGGAACCTCCCCACACTCAGAATTCCGGAACAAGGCTGACTGTGTGGGGGAGGTTTAGGGCCGCCCTCCACGGAGCTTCCTGGTTTCACAGGTGTTCCCTGGCAGGGGGAAGTCCGCTACTTACCTCCCCCGTCCATGGGGAGGCACTAGATGCTACCTGCGTTTCCAGCCCAACCCCCGCCTTTCCCCGGCTGCCCGCAGTGGGAGGGACTCGGGGAAGACACTCGAAGGGCTCCTAGGAGATCCCGGGTGCTGCAGACAGAAGACGGAACCTCCCCACACTCAGAATTCCGGAACACGGCTGACTGTGTGGGGGAGGTTCGGGGCCGCACTCCACGCAGCTGCCTGGTGTCACAGGTGTTCCCTGGCAGGTGGAAGTCCGCTAATGACCTCCCCTGTCCATGGGGAGGCACTAGATGCTACCTGCGTTTCCAGCCCAACCCCCAACTTTCCCCGGCCGCCCGCACTGGGAGGGACTCGGGGAAGACAATCGAAGGGCTCCTAGGAGATGCCGGGTGCTGCAGAGAGAAGACGGAACCTCCCCACACTCAGAATTCCGGAACACGGCTGACTGTGTGGGGGAGGTTCGGGTCCGCCCTCCCCGAAGCTGCCTGGTGTCGCAGGTGTTCCCTGGCAGGGGGAAGTCCGCTAATTACCTCCCCTGTCCATGGGGAGGCACTAGATGCTACCTGCGTTTCCAGCCCAACCCCCGCCTTTCCCCGGGAGCCCGCACTGGGAGGGACTCGGGGAAGACACTCGAACGGCACCTAGGAGATCCCGGGTGCTGCAGACAGAAGACGGATCCTCCCCACACTCAGAATTCCGGAACACGGCTGACTGTGTGGGGGAGGTTTAGGGCCGCCCTCCACGAAGCTTCCTGGTGTCACAGGTGTTCCCTCTCAAGGGGAAGTCCGCTACTTACCTCCCCTGTCCTTGGGGAGGCACTAGATGCTACCTGCGTTTCCAGCCCAACCCCCGCCTTTCCCCGGCAGCCCGCACTGGGAGGTACTCGGGGAAGACACTCGAAGGGCTCCTAGGAGATGCCGGGTGCTGCAGAGAGAAGACGGAACCTCCCCACACTCAGAATTCCGGAACACGGCTGACTGTGTGGGGGAGGTTCGGGTCCGCCCTCCCCGAAGCTGCCTGGTGTCACAGGTGTTCCCTGGCAGGGGGAAGTCCGCTAATTACCTCCCCTGTCCATGGGGAGGCACTAGATGCTACCTGCGTTTCCAGCCCAACCCCCGCCTTTCCCCGGGAGCCCGCACTGGGAGGGACACGGGGAAGCCACTCGAAGGGCACCTAGGAGATCCCGGGTGCTGCAGACAGAAGACGGAACCTCCCCACACTCAGAATTCCGGAACACGGGTGACTGTGTGGGGGAGGTTCGGGGCCGCCCTCCACGAAGCTGCCTGGTGTCACAGGTGTTCCCTGGCAGGGGGAAGTCCGCTAATGACCTCCCCTGTCCATGGGGAGGCACTAGATGCTACCTGCGTTTCCAACCCAACCCCCACATTTCCCCGGCAGACCGCACTGGGAGGTACTCGGGGAAGACACTCGAAGGGCTCCTAGGAGATGCCGGGTGCTGCAGACAGAAGACGGAACCTCCCCACCCTCAGAATTCCGAACACGGGTGACTGTGTGGGTGAGGTTTAAGGCCGCCCTCCACGGAGCTTCCTGCTGTCACAGGTGTTCACTGGCAGGGGGAAGTCCGCTAATTACCTCCCCTGTCCATGGGGAGGCACTAGATGCTATTGCGTTTCCAGCCGAACCCCCGCCTTTCCCCGGCAGCCCGCACTGGGAGGGACTCGGGGAAGACACTGGAAGGGCTCCTAGGAGCTGCCGGGTGCTGCAGACAAAAGACGGAACCTCCCCACACTCAGAATTCCGGAACACGGCTGACTGTGTGGGGGAGGTTCGGGGCCGCCCTCCACGAAGCTTCCTGGTGTCACAGGTGTTCCCTGGCAGGGGGAAGTCCGCTAATGACCTCCCCTGTCCATGGGGAGACACTAGATGCTACCTGCGTTTCCAGCCCAACCCCCGCCTTTCCCCTGCAGCCCGCAATGGGAGGGAATCGGGGAAGACACTCGAAGGGCTCCTAGGAGATCCCTGGTGCTGCAGACAGAAGACGGAAACTCCCCACACTCAGAATTCCGGAACACGGCTGACTGTGTGGGGGAGGTTCGGGGCCGCCCTCCACGAAGCTGCCTGGTGTCACAGGTGTTCCCTGGCAGGGGGAAGTCCGCTAATGACCTCCCCTGTCCATGGGGAGGCACTAGATGCTACCTGCGTTTCCAACCCAACCCCCACCTTTCCCCGGCAGCCCGCACTGGAGGTACTCGGGGAAGACACTCGAAGGGCTCCTAGGAGATCCCGGGTGCTGCAGACAGAAGACGGAACCTCCCCACACTCAGAATTCCGAACACGGGTGACTGTGTGGGTGAGGTTTAGGGCCGCCCTCCACGAAGCTTCCTGGTGTCACAGGTGTTCCCTCTCAGGGGGAAGTCCGCTACTTACCTCCCCTGTCCATGGGGAGGCACTAGATGCTACCTGCGTTTCCAGCCCAACCCCCGCTTTTCCCCGACAGCCCGCACTGGGAGGGACTCGGGGAAGACACTCGAAGGGCTCCTAGGAGATCCCGGGTGCTGCAGACAGAAGACGGAACCTCCCCACACTCAGAATTCCGGAACACGGCTGACTGTTTGGGGGAGGTTCTGGGCCGCCCTCCACGCAGCTGCCTGGTGTCACAGGTGTTCCCTGGCAGGGGGAAGTCCGCTAATGACCTCCCCTGTCCATGGGGAGGCACTAGATGCTACCTGCGTTTCCAGCCCAACCCCCGCCTTTCCCCGGCAGCCCGCACTGGGAGGGACTCGGGGAAGACACTCGAAGGGCTCCTAGGAGATCCCGGGTGCTGCTGACAGAAGACGGAACCTCCCCACACTCAGAATTCCGGAATACGGGTGACTGTGTGGGTGAGGTTTAGGGCCGCCCTCCACGGAGCTTCCTGGTGTCACAGGTGTTCCCTGCCAGGGGGAAGTCCGCTAATTACCTCCCCTGTCCATGGGGAGGCACTAGATGCTACCTGCGTTTCCAGGCCAAACCCCGCCTTTCCCCGGCAGCCCGCACTGGGAGGGACTCGGGGAAGACACTCGAAGTGCTCCTAGGAGATCCTGGGTGCTGCAGACAGAAGACGGAACCTCCCCACACTCAGAATTCCGGAACACGGCTGACTGTGTGGGGGAGGTTCGGGGCCGCACTCCACGCAGCTGCCTGGTGTCACAGGTGTTCCCTGGCAGGGGGAAGTCCGCTAATGACCTCCCCTGTCCATGGGGAGGCACTAGATGCTACCTGCGTTTCCAGCCCAACCCCCACCTTTCCCCGGCAGCCCGCACTGGGAGGTACTCGGGGAAGACACTCGAAGGGCTCCTAGGAGATGCCGGGTGCTGCAGAGAGAAGACGGAACCTCCCCACACTCACAATTCCGGAATAAGGCTGACTGTGTGGGGGAGGTTCGGGTCCGCCCTCCCCGAAGCTGCCTGGTGTCACAGGTGTTCCCTGGCAGGGGGAAGTCCGCTAATTACCTCCCCTGTCCATGGGGAGGCACTAGATGCTACCTGCGTTTCCAGCCCAACCCCCGCCTTTCCCCGGGAGCCCGCACTGGGAGGGACTCGGGGAAGCCACTCGAAGGGCACCTAGGAGATCCCGGGTGCTGCAGACAGAAGACGGAACCTCCCCACACTCAGAATTCCGGAACACGGGTGACTGTGTGGGGGAGGTTTAGGGCCGCCCTCCACGAAGCTTCCTGGTGTCACAGGTGTTCCCCCTCAAGGGGAAGTCCGCTACTTACCTCCCCTGTCCATGGGGAGGCACTAGATGCTACCTGCGTTTCCAGCCCAACCCCCGCCTTTCCCCGGCAGCCCGCACTGGGAGGGACTCGGGGAAGACACTCGAAGGGCTCCTAGGAGATCCCGGCTGCTGCAGACAGAAGACGGAACCTCCCCACACTCAGAATTCCGGAACACGGCTGACTGTGTGGGGGAGGTTCGGGGCCGCCCTCCACGAAGCTGCCTGGTGTCACAGGTGTTCTCTGGCAGGGGGAAGTCCGCTAATTACCTCCCCTGTCCATGGGGAGGCACTAGATGCTACCTGCGTTTCCAGCCCAACCCCCGCCTTTCCCCGGGAGCCCGCACTGGGAGGGACTCGGGGAAGACACTCGAAGGGCTCCTAGGAGATCCCGGGTCCTGCAGACAGAAGACGGAACCTCCCCACACTCAGAATTCCGGAACACGGCTGACTGTGTGGGGGAGGTTCGGGGCCGCACTCCACGCAGCTGCCTGGTGTCACAGGTGTTCCCTGGCAGGGGGAAGTCCGCTAATGACCTCCCCTGTCCATGGGGAGGCACTAGATGCTACCTGCGTTTCCAACCCAACCCCCACCTTTCCCCGGCAGCCCGCAATGGAGGTACTCGGGGAAGACACTCGAAGGGCTCCTAGGAGATCCCGGGTGCTGCAGACAGAAGACGGAACCTCCCCACACTCAGAATTCCGAACACGGGTGACTGTGTGGGTGAGGTTTAGGGCCGCCCTCCACGAAGCTTCCTGGTGTCACAGGTGTTCCCTCTCAGGGGGAAGTCCGCTACTTACCTCCCCTGTCCATGGGGAGGCACTAGATGCTACCTGCGTTTCCAGCCCAACCCCCGCTTTTCCCCGAGAGCCCGCACTGGGAGGGACTCGGGGAAGACACTCGAAGGGCTCCTAGGAGATCCCGGGTGCTGCAGACAGAAGACGGAACCTCCCCACACTCAGAATTCCGGAACACGGCTGACTGTTTGGGGGAGGTTCTGGGCCGCCCTCCACGCAGCTGCCTGGTGTCACAGGTGTTCCCTGGCAGGGGGAAGTCCGCTAATGACCTCCCCTGTCCATGGGGAGGCACTAGATGCTACCTGCGTTTCCAGCCCAACCCCCGCCTTTCCCCGGCAGCCCGCACTGGGAGGGACTCGGGGAAGACACTCGAAGGGCTCCTAGGAGATCCCGGGTGCTGCTGACAGAAGACGGAACCTCCCCACACTCAGAATTCCGGAATACGGGTGACTGTGTGGGTGAGGTTTAGGGCCGCCCTCCACGGAGCTTCCTGGTGTCACAGGTGTTCCCTGCCAGGGGGAAGTCCGCTAATTACCTCCCCTGTCCATGGGGAGGCACTAGATGCTACCTGCGTTTCCAGGCCAAACCCCGCCTTTCCCCGGCAGCCCGCACTGGGAGGGACTCGGGGAAGACACTCGAAGGGCTCCTAGGAGATCCTGGGTGCTGCAGACAGAAGACGGAACCTCCCCACACTCAGAATTCCGGAACACGGCTGACTGTGTGGGGGAGGTTCGGGGCCGCACTCCACGCAGCTGCCTGGTGTCACAGGTGTTCCCTGGCAGGGGGAAGTCCGCTAATGACCTCCCCTGTCCATGGGGAGGCACTAGATGCTACCTGCGTTTCCAGCCCAACCCCCACCTTTCCCCGGCAGCCCGCACTGGGAGGTACTCGGGGAAGACACTCGAAGGGCTCCTAGGAGATGCCGGGTGCTGCAGAGAGAAGACGGAACCTCCCCACACTCACAATTCCGGAACAAGGCTGACTGTGTGGGGGAGGTTCGGGTCCGCCCTCCCCGAAGCTGCCTGGTGTCACAGGTGTTCCCTGGCAGGGGGAAGTCCGCTAATTACCTCCCCTGTCCATGGGGAGGCACTAGATGCTACCTGCGTTTCCAGCCCAACCCCCGCCTTTCCCCGGGAGCCCGCACTGGGAGGGACTCGGGGAAGCCACTCGAAGGGCACCTAGGAGATCCCGGGTGCTGCAGACAGAAGACGGAACCTCCCCACACTCAGAATTCCGGAACACGGGTGACTGTGTGGGGGAGGTTTAGGGCCGCCCTCCACGAAGCTTCCTGGTGTCACAGGTGTTCCCTCTCAAGGGGAAGTCCGCTACTTACCTCCCCTGTCCATGGGGAGGCACTAGATGCTACCTGCGTTTCCAGCCCAACCCCCGCCTTTCCCCGGCAGCCCGCACTGGGAGGGACTCGGGGAAGACACTCGAAGGGCTCCTAGGAGATCCCGGCTGCTGCAGACAGAAGACGGAACCTCCCCACACTCAGAATTCCGGAACACGGCTGACTGTGTGGGGGAGGTTCGGGGCCGCCCTCCACGAAGCTGCCTGGTGTCACAGGTGTTCTCTGGCAGGGGGAAGTCCGCTAATGACCTCCCCTGTCCATGGGGAGGCACTAGATGCTACCTGCTTTTCCAGCCCAACCCCCACCTTTCCCCGGCAGCCCGCACTGGGAGGGACTCGGGGAAGACCCTCGAAAGGCTCCTAGTAGATCCCAGGTGCTGCAGACAGAAGACAGAACCTCCCCACACTCAGAATTCCGGAACACGGCTTACTGTGTGGGTGAGGTTTAGGGCCGCCCTCCACGGAGCTTCCTGGTGTCACAGGTGTTCCCTGGCAGGGGGAAGTCCGCTAATTACCTCCCCTGTCCATGGGGAGGCACTAGATGCTACCTGGGTTTCCAGCACACCCCCCGCCTTTGCCCGGCAGCCCGCACTGGGAGGGACTCGGGGAAGACACTCCAAGGGCTCCTAGGAGATCCCAGGTGTTGCAGACAGAAGACGGAACCTCCCCACACTCAGAATTCCGGAACACGGGTGACTGTGTGGGTGAGGTTTAGGGCCGCCCTCCACGAAGCTTCCTGGTGTCACAGGTGTTCCCTCTCAAGGGGAAGTCCGCTACTTACCTCCCCTGTCCATGGGGAGGCACTAGATGCTACCTGCGTTTCCAGCCCAAACCCCGCCTTTCCCCGACAGCCCGCACTGGGAGGGACTCGGGGAATACACTCGAAGTGCTCCTAGGAGATCCCGGGTGCTGCAGACAGAAGACGGAACCTCCTTACACTCAGAATTCCGGAACACGGCTGACTGTGTGGGTGAGGTTTACGGCCGCCCTCCACGGAGCTTCCTGGTGTCACAGGTGTTCCCTGGCAGAGGGAAGTCCGCTAATGACCTCCCCTGTCCATGGGGAGGCACTAGATGCTACCTGCGTTTCCAACCCAACCCCCGCATTTCCCCGGCAGCCCGCACTGGGAGGTACTCGGGGAAGACACTCGAAGGGCTCCTAGGAGCTGCCGGGTGCTGCAGACAAAAGACGGAACCTCCCCACACTCAGAATTCCGGAACACGGCTGACTGTGTGGGGGAGGTTCGGGGCCGCCCTCCACGAAGCTTCCTGGTGTCACAGGTGTTCCCTGGTAGGGGGAAGTCCGCTAATTACCTCCCCTGTCCATGGGGAGACACTAGATGCTACCTGCGTTTCCAGCCCAACCCCCGCCTTTCCCCGGCAGCCCGCACTGGGAGGGAATCGGGGAAGACACTCGAAGGGCTCCTAGGAGATCCCGGTTGCTGCAGACAGAAGACGGAACCTCCCCACACTCAGAATTCCGGAACACGGCTGACTGTGTGGGGGAGGTTCGGGGCCGCACTCCACGCAGCTGCCTGGTGTCACAGGTGTTCCCTGGCAGGGGGAAGTCCGCTAATGACCTCCCCTGTCCATGGGGAGGCACTAGATGCTACCTGCGCTTCCAGCCCAAACCCCGCCTTTCCCCGGCAGCCCGCACTGGGAGGGACTCGGGGAAGACACTCGAAGGGCTCCTAGGAGATCCCGGGTGCTGCAGACAGAAGACGGAACCTCCCCACACTCAGAATTCCGGAACAAGGCTGACTGTGTGGGGGAGGTTTAGGGCCGCCCTCCACGGAGCTTCCTGGTTTCACAGGTGTTCCCTGGCAGGGGGAAGTCCGCTACTTACCTCCCCCGTCCATGGGGAGGCACTAGATGCTACCTGCGTTTCCAGCCCAACCCCCGCCTTTCCCCGGCAGCCCGCAGTGGGAGGGACTCGGGGAAGACACTCGAAGGGCTCCTAGGAGATCCCGGGTGCTGCAGACAGAAGACGGAACCTCCCCACACTCAGAATTCCGGAACACGGCTGACTGTGTGGGGGAGGTTCGGGGCCGCACTCCACGCAGCTGCCTGGTGTCACAGGTGTTCCCTGGCAGGTGGAAGTCCGCTAATGACCTCCCCTGTCCATGGGGAGGCACTAGATGCTACCTGCGTTTCCAGCCCAACCCCCAACTTTCCCCGGCCGCCCGCACTGGGAGGGACTCGGGGAAGACAATCGAAGGGCTCCTAGGAGATGCCGGGTGCTGCAGAGAGAAGACGGAACCTCCCCACACTCAGAATTCCGGAACACGGCTGACTGTGTGGGGGAGGTTCGGGTCCGCCCTCCCCGAAGCTGCCTGGTGTCGCAGGTGTTCCCTGGCAGGGGGAAGTCCGCTAATTACCTCCCCTGTCCATGGGGAGGCACTAGATGCTACCTGCGTTTCCAGCCCAACCCCCGCCTTTCCCCGGGAGCCCGCACTGGGAGGGACTCGGGGAAGACACTCGAAGGGCACCTAGGAGATCCCGGGTGCTGCAGACAGAAGACGGATCCTCCCCACACTCAGAATTCCGGAACACGGCTGACTGTGTGGGGGAGGTTTAGGGCCGCCCTCCACGAAGCTTCCTGGTGTCACAGGTGTTCCCTCTCAAGGGGAAGTCCGCTACTTACCTCCCCTGTCCTTGGGGAGGCACTAGATGCTACCTGCGTTTCCAGCCCAACCCCCGCCTTTCCCCGGCAGCCCGCACTGGGAGGTACTCGGGGAAGACACTCGAAGGGCTCCTAGGAGATGCCGGGTGCTGCAGAGAGAAGACGGAACCTCCCCACACTCAGAATTCCGGAACACGGCTGACTGTGTGGGGGAGGTTCGGGTCCGCCCTCCCCGAAGCTGCCTGGTGTCACAGGTGTTCCCTGGCAGGGGGAAGTCCGCTAATTACCTCCCCTGTCCATGGGGAGGCACTAGATGCTACCTGCGTTTCCAGCCCAACCCCCGCCTTTCCCCGGGAGCCCGCACTGGGAGGGACACGGGGAAGCCACTCGAAGGGCACCTAGGAGATCCCGGGTGCTGCAGACAGAAGACGGAACCTCCCCACACTCAGAATTCCGGAACACGGGTGACTGTGTGGGGGAGGTTCGGGGCCGCCCTCCACGAAGCTGCCTGGTGTCACAGGTGTTCCCTGGCAGGGGGAAGTCCGCTAATGACCTCCCCTGTCCATGGGGAGGCACTAGATGCTACCTGCGTTTCCAACCCAACCCCCACATTTCCCCGGCAGACCGCACTGGGAGGTACTCGGGGAAGACACTCGAAGGGCTCCTAGGAGATGCCGGGTGCTGCAGACAGAAGACGGAACCTCCCCACACTCAGAATTCCGAACACGGGTGACTGTGTGGGTGAGGTTTAAGGCCGCCCTCCACGGAGCTTCCTGCTGTCACAGGTGTTCACTGGCAGGGGGAAGTCCGCTAATTACCTCCCCTGTCCATGGGGAGGCACTAGATGCTATTGCGTTTCCAGCCGAACCCCCGCCTTTCCCCGGCAGCCCGCACTGGGAGGGACTCGGGGAAGACACTGGAAGGGCTCCTAGGAGCTGCCGGGTGCTGCAGACAAAAGACGGAACCTCCCCACACTCAGAATTCCGGAACACGGCTGACTGTGTGGGGGAGGTTCGGGGCCGCCCTCCACGAAGCTTCCTGGTGTCACAGGTGTTCCCTGGCAGGGGGAAGTCCGCTAATGACCTCCCCTGTCCATGGGGAGACACTAGATGCTACCTGCGTTTCCAGCCCAACCCCCGCCTTTCCCCTGCAGCCCGCACTGGGAGGGAATCGGGGAAGACACTCGAAGGGCTCCTAGGAGATCCCTGGTGCTGCAGACAGAAGACGGAAACTCCCCACACTCAGAATTCCGGAACACGGCTGACTGTGTGGGGGAGGTTCGGGGCCGCCCTCCACGAAGCTGCCTGGTGTCACAGGTGTTCCCTGGCAGGGGGAAGTCCGCTAATGACCTCTCCTGTCCATGGGGAGGCACTAGATGCTACCTGCGTTTCCAACCCAACCCCCACCTTTCCCCGGCAGCCCGCACTGGAGGTACTCGGGGAAGACACTCGAAGGGCTCCTAGGAGATCCCGGGTGCTGCAGACAGAAGACGGAACCTCCCCACACTCAGAATTCCGAACACGGGTGACTGTGTGGGTGAGGTTTAGGGCCGCCCTCCACGAAGCTTCCTGGTGTCACAGGTGTTCCCTCTCAGGGGGAAGTCCGCTACTTACCTCCCCTGTCCATGGGGAGGCACTAGATGCTACCTGCGTTTCCAGCCCAACCCCCGCTTTTCCCCGACAGCCCGCACTGGGAGGGACTCGGGGAAGACACTCGAAGGGCTCCTAGGAGATCCCGGGTGCTGCAGACAGAAGACGGAACCTCCCCACACTCAGAATTCCGGAACACGGCTGACTGTTTGGGGGATGTTCTGGGCCGCCCTCCACGCAGCTGCCTGGTGTCACAGGTGTTCCCTGGCAGGGGGAAGTCCGCTAATGACCTCCCCTGTCCATGGGGAGGCACTAGATGCTACCTGCGTTTCCAGCCCAACCCCCGCCTTTCCCCGGCAGCCCGCACTGGGAGGGACTCGGGGAAGACACTCGAAGGGCTCCTAGGAGATCCCGGGTGCTGCTGACAGAAGACGGAACCTCCCCACACTCAGAATTCCGGAATACGGGTGACTGTGTGGGTGAGGTTTAGGGCCGCCCTCCACGGAGCTTCCTGGTGTCACAGGTGTTCCCTGCCAGGGGGAAGTCCGCTAATTACCTCCCCTGTCCATGGGGAGGCACTAGATGCTACCTGCGTTTCCAGGCCAAACCCCGCCTTTCCCCGGCAGCCCGCACTGGGAGGGACTCGGGGAAGACACTCGAAGTGCTCCTAGGAGATCCTGGGTGCTGCAGACAGAAGACGGAACCTCCCCACACTCAGAATTCCGGAACACGGCTGACTGTGTGGGGGAGGTTCGGGGCCGCACTCCACGCAGCTGCCTGGTGTCACAGGTGTTCCCTGGCAGGGGGAAGTCCGCTAATGACCTCCCCTGTCCATGGGGAGGCACTAGATGCTACCTGCGTTTCCAGCCCAACCCCCACCTTTCCCCGGCAGCCCGCACTGGGAGGTACTCGGGGAAGACACTCGAAGGGCTCCTAGGAGATGCCGGGTGCTGCAGAGAGAAGACGGAACCTCCCCACACTCACAATTCCGGAATAAGGCTGACTGTGTGGGGGAGGTTCGGGTCCGCCCTCCCCGAAGCTGCCTGGTGTCACAGGTGTTCCCTGCCAGGGGGAAGTCCGCTAATTACCTCCCCTGTCCATGGGGAGGCACTAGATGCTACCTGCGTTTCCAGCACAACCCCCGCCTTTGCCCGGCAGCCCGCACTGGGAGGGACTCGGGGAAGACCCTCGAAAGGCTCCTAGTAGATCCCAGGTGCTGCAGACAGAAGACAGAACCTCCCCACACTCAGAATTCCGGAACACGGCTTACTGTGTGGGTGAGGTTTAGGGCCGCCCTCCACGGAGCTTCCTGGTGTCACAGGTGTTCCCTGGCAGGGGGAAGTCCGCTAATTACCTCCCCTGTCCATGGGGAGGCACTAGATGCTACCTGGGTTTCCAGCACACCCCCCGCCTTTGCCCGGCAGACCGCACTGGGAGGGACTCGGGGAAGACACTCCAAGGGCTCCTAGGAGATCCCAGGTGTTGCAGACAGAAGACGGAACCTCCCCACACTCAGAATTCCGGAACACGGGTGACTGTGTGGGTGAGGTTTAGGGCCGCCCTCCACGAAGCTTCCTGGTGTCACAGGTGTTCCCTCTCAAGGGGAAGTCCGCTACTTACCTCCCCTGTCCATGGGGAGGCACTAGATGCTACCTGCGTTTCCAGCCCAAACCCCGCCTTTCCCCGACAGCCCGCACTGGGAGGGACTCGGGGAATACACTCGAAGTGCTCCTAGGAGATCCCGGGTGCTGCAGACAGAAGACGGAACCTCCTTACACTCAGAATTCCGGAACACGGCTGACTGTGTGGGTGAGGTTTACGGCCGCCCTCCACGGAGCTTCCTGGTGTCACAGGTGTTCCCTGGCAGAGGGAAGTCCGCTAATGACCTCCCCTGTCCATGGGGAGGCACTAGATGCTACCTGCGTTTCCAACCCAACCCCCGCATTTCCCCGGCAGCCCGCAATGGGAGGTACTCGGGGAAGACACTCGAAGGGCTCCTAGGAGCTGCCGGGTGCTGCAGACAAAAGACGGAACCTCCCCACACTCAGAATTCCGGAACACGGCTGACTGTGTGGGGGAGGTTCGGGGCCGCCCTCCACGAAGCTTCCTGGTGTCACAGGTGTTCCCTGGTAGGGGGAAGTCCGCTAATTACCTCCCCTGTCCATGGGGAGACACTAGATGCTACCTGCGTTTCCAGCCCAACCCCCGCCTTTCCCCGGCAGCCCGCACTGGGAGGGAATCGGGGAAGACACTCGAAGGGCTCCTAGGAGATCCCGGTTGCTGCAGACAGAAGACGGAACCTCCCCACACTCAGAATTCCGGAACACGGCTGACTGTGTGGGGGAGGTTCGGGGCCGCACTCCACGCAGCTGCCTGGTGTCACAGGTGTTCCCTGGCAGGGGGAAGTCCGCTAATGACCTCCCCTGTCCATGGGGAGGCACTAGATGCTACCTGCGTTTCCAGCCCAACCCCCGCCTTTCCCCGGCAGCCCGCACTGGGAGGGAATCGGGGAAGACACTCGAAGGGCTCCTAGGAGATCCCGGTTGCTGCAGACAGAAGACGGTACCTCCCCACACTCAGAATTCCGGAACACGGCTGACTGTGTGGGGGAGGTTCGGGGCCGCACTCCACGCAGCTGCCTGGTGTCACAGGTGTTCCCTGGCAGGGGGAAGTCCGCTAATGACCTCCCCTGTCCATGGGGAGGCACTAGATGCTACCTGCGCTTCCAGCCCAAACCCCGCCTTTCCCCGGCAGCCCGCACTGGGAGGGACTCGGGGAAGACACTCGAAGGGCACCTAGGAGATCCCGGGTGCTGCAGACAGAAGACGGATCCTCCCCACACTCAGAATTCCGGAACACGGCTGACTGTGTGGGGGAGGTTTAGGGCCGCCCTCCACGAAGCTTCCTGGTGTCACAGGTGTTCCCTCTCAAGGGGAAGTCCGCTACTTACCTCCCCTGTCCTTGGGGAGGCACTAGATGCTACCTGCGTTTCCAGCCCAACCCCCGCCTTTCCCCGGCAGCCCGCACTGGGAGGGACTCGGGGAAGACACTCGAAGGGCTCCTAGGAGATCCCGGCTGCTGCAGACAGAAGACGGAACCTCCCCACACTCAGAATTCCGGAACAAGGCTGACTGTGTGGGGGAGGTTTAGGGCCGCCCTCCACGGAGCTTCCTGGTGTCACAGGTGTTCCCTGGCAGGGGGAAGTCCGCTACTTACCTCCCCTGTCCATGGGGAGGCACTAGATGCTACCTGCGTTTCCAGCCCAACCCCCGCATTTCCCCGGCAGCCCGCAGTGGGAGGGACTCGGGGAAGACACTCGAAGGGCTCCTAGGAGATGCCGGGTGCTGCAGACAGAAGACGGAACCTCCCCACACTCAGAATTCCGAACACGGGTGACTGTGTGGGTGAGGTTTAAGGCCGCCCTCCACGGAGCTTCCTGCAGTCACAGGTGTTCACTGGCAGGGGGAAGTCCGCTAATTACCTCCCCTGTCCATGGGGAGGCACTAGATGCTATTGCGTTTCCAGCCGAACCCCCGCCTTTCCCCGGCAGCCCGCACTGGGAGGGACTCGGGGAAGACACTGGAAGGGCTCCTAGGAGCTGCCGGGTGCTGCAGACAAAAGACGGAACCTCCCCACACTCAGAATTCCGGAACACGGCTGACTGTGTGGGGGAGGTTCGGGGCCGCACTCCACGCAGCTGCCTGGTGTCACAGGTGTTCCCTGGCAGGTGGAAGTCCGCTAATGACCTCCCCTGTCCATGGGGAGGCACTAGATGCTACCTGCGTTTCCAGCCCAACCCCCGCCTTTCCCCGGGAGCCCGCACTGGGAGGGACTCGGGGAAGACACTCGAAGGGCACCTAGGAGATCCCGGGTGCTGCAGACAGAAGACGGATCCTCCCCACACTCAGAATTCCGGAACACGGCTGACTGTGTGGGGGAGGTTTAGGGCCGCCCTCCACGAAGCTTCCTGGTGTCACAGGTGTTCCCTCTCAAGGGGAAGTCCGCTACTTACCTCCCCTGTCCTTGGGGAGGCACTAGATGCTACCTGCGTTTCCAGCCCAACCCCCGCCTTTCCCCGGCAGCCCGCACTGGGAGGGACTCGGGGAAGACACTCGAAGGGCTCCTAGGAGATCCCGGCTGCTGCAGACAGAAGACGGAACCTCCCCACACTCAGAATTCCGGAACAAGGCTGACTGTGTGGGGGAGGTTTAGGGCCGCCCTCCACGGAGCTTCCTGGTGTCACAGGTGTTCCCTGGCAGGGGGAAGTCCGCTACTTACCTCCCCTGTCCATGGGGAGGCACTAGATGCTACCTGCGTTTCCAGCCCAACCCCCGCATTTCCCCGGCAGCCCGCAGTGGGAGGGACTCGGGGAAGACACTCGAAGGGCTCCTAAGAGATCCCGGGTGCTGCACACAGAAGACGGAACCTCCCCACACTCAGAATTCCGGAACACGGGTGACTGTGTGGGTGAGGTTCAGGGCCGCCCTCCACGGAGCTTCCTGGAGTCACAGGTGTTCCCTCGCAAGGGGAAGTCCGCTAATGACCTCCCCTGTCCATGGGGAGGCACTAGATGCTATTGCGTTTCCAGCCGAACCCCCGCCTTTCCCCGGCAGCCCGCACTGGGAGGGACTCGGGGAAGACACTGGAAGGGCTCCTAGGAGCTGCCGGGTGCTGCAGACAGAAGACGGAACCTCCCCACACTCAGAATTCCGGAACACGACTGACTGTGTGGGGGAGGTTCGGGTCCGCCCTCCCCGAAGCTTCCTGGTGTCACAGGTGTTCCCTGGCAGGGGGAAGTCCGCTAATTACCTCCCCTGTCCATGGGGAGGCACTAGATGCTACCTGCGTTTCCAGCCCAACCCCCGCCTTTCCCCGGGAGCCCGCACTGGGAGGGACACGGGGAAGCCACTCGAAGGGCACCTAGGAGATCCCGGGTGCTGCAGACAGAAGACGGAACCTCCCCACACTCAGAATTCCGGAACACGGGTGACTGTGTGGGGGAGGTTCGGGGCCGCCCTCCACGAACCTGCCTGGTGTCACAGGTGTTCCCTGGCAGGGGGAAGTCCGCTAATGACCTCCCCTGTCCATGGGGAGGCACTAGATGCTACCTGCGTTTCCAACCCAACCCCCACATTTCCCCGGCAGACCGCACTGGGAGGTACTCGGGGAAGACACTCGAAGGGCTCCTAGGAGATGCCGGGTGCTGCAGACAGAAGACGGAACCTCCCCACACTCAGAATTCCGAACACGGGTGACTGTGTGGGTGAGGTTTAAGGCCGCCCTCCACGGAGCTTCCTGCAGTCACAGGTGTTCACTGGCAGGGGGAAGTCCGCTAATTACCTCCCCTGTCCATGGGGAGGCACTAGATGCTATTGCGTTTCCAGCCGAACCCCCGCCTTTCCCCGGCAGCCCGCACTGGGAGGGACTCGGGGAAGACACTGGAAGGGCTCCTAGGAGCTGCCGGGTGCTGCAGACAAAAGACGGAACCTCCCCACACTCAGAATTCCGGAACACGGCTGACTGTGTGGGGGAGGTTCGGGGCCGCCCTCCACGAAGCTTCCTGGTGTCACAGGTGTTCCCTGGCAGGGGGAAGTCCGCTAATGACCTCCCCTGTCCATGGGGAGACACTAGATGCTACCTGCGTTTCCAGCCCAACCCCCGCCTTTCCCCTGCAGCCCGCACTGGGAGGGAATCGGGGAAGACACTCGAAGGGCTCCTAGGAGATCCCTGGTGCTGCAGACAGAAGACGGAAACTCCCCACACTCAGAATTCCGGAACACGGCTGACTGTGTGGGGGAGGTTCGGGGCCGCCCTCCACGAAGCTGCCTGGTGTCACAGGTGTTCCCTGGCAGGGGGAAGTCCGCTAATGACCTCCCCTGTCCATGGGGAGGCACTAGATGCTACCTGCGTTTCCAACCCAACCCCCACCTTTCCCCGGCAGCCCGCACTGGGAGGTACTCGGGGAAGACACTCGAAGGGCTCCTAGGAGATCCCGGGTGCTGCAGACAGAAGACGGAACCTCCCCACACTCAGAATTCCGAACACGGGTGACTGTGTGGGTGAGGTTTAGGGCCGCCCTCCACGAAGATTCCTGGTGTCACAGGTGTTCCCTCTCAGGGGGAAGTCCGCTACTTACCTCCCCTGTCCATGGGGAGGCACTAGATGCTACCTGCGTTTCCAGCCCAACCCCCGCTTTTCCCCGACAGCCCGCACTGGGAGGGACTCGGGGAAGACACTCGAAGGGCTCCTAGGAGATCCCGGGTGCTGCAGACAGAAGACGGAACCTCCCCACACTCAGAATTCCGGAACACGGCTGACTGTTTGGGGGAGGTTCTGGGCCGCCCTCCACGCAGCTGCCTGGTGTCACAGGTGTTCCCTGGCAGGGGGAAGTCCGCTAATTACCTCCCCTGTCCATGGGGAGGCACTAGATGCTACCTGCGTTTCCAGCCCAACCCCCGCCTTTCCCCGGCAGCCCGCACTGGGAGGGACTCGGGGAAGACACTCGAAGGGCTCCTAGGAGATCCCGGGTGCTGCTGACAGAAGACGGAACCTCCCCACACTCAGAATTCCGGAATACGGGTGACTGTGTGGGTGAGGTTTAGGGCCGCCCTCCACGGAGCTTCCTGGTGTCACAGGTGTTCCCTGCCAGGGGGAAGTCCGCTAATTACCTCCCCTGTCCATGGGGAGGCACTAGATGCTACCTGCGTTTCCAGGCCAAACCCCGCCTTTCCCCGGCAGCCCGCACTGGGAGGGACTCGGGGAAGACACTGGAAGGGCTCCTAGGAGATCCTGGGTGCTGCAGACAGAAGACGGAACCTCCCCACACTCAGAATTCCGGAACACGGCTGACTGTGTGGGGGAGGTTCGGGGCCGCACTCCACGCAGCTGCCTGGTGTCACAGGTGTTCCCTGGCAGGGGGAAGTCCGCTAATGACCTCCCCTGTCCATGGGGAGGCACTAGATGCTACCTGCGTTTCCAGCCCAACCCCCACCTTTCCCCGGCAGCCCGCACTGGGAGGTACTCGGGGAAGACACTCGAAGGGCTCCTAGGAGATGCCGGGTGCTGCAGAGAGAAGACGGAACCTCCCCACACTCACAATTCCGGAACAAGGCTGACTGTGTGGGGGAGGTTCGGGTCCGCCCTCCCCGAAGCTGCCTGGTGTCACAGGTGTTCCCTGGCAGGGGGAAGTCCGCTAATTACCTCCCCTGTCCATGGGGAGGCACTAGATGCTACCTGCGTTTCCAGCCCAACCCCCGCCTTTCCCCGGGAGCCCGCACTGGGAGGGACTCGGGGAAGCCACTCGAAGGGCACCTAGGAGATCCCGGGTGCTGCAGACAGAAGACGGAACCTCCCCACACTCAGAATTCCGGAACACGGGTGACTGTGTGGGGGAGGTTTAGGGCCGCCCTCCACGAAGCTTCCTGGTGTCACAGGTGTTCCCTCTCAAGGGGAAGTCCGCTACTTACCTCCCCTGTCCATGGGGAGGCACTAGATGCTACCTGCGTTTCCAGCCCAACCCCCGCCTTTCCCCGGCAGCCCGCACTGGGAGGGACTCGGGGAAGACACTCGAAGGGCTCCTAGGAGATCCCGGCTGCTGCAGACAGAAGACGGAACCTCCCCACACTCAGAATTCCGGAACACGGCTGACTGTGTGGGGGAGGTTCGGGGCCGCCCTCCACGAAGCTGCCTGGTGTCACAGGTGTTCTCTGGCAGGGGGAAGTCCGCTAATTACCTCCCCTGTCCATGGGGAGGCACTAGATGCTACCTGCGTTTCCAGCCAAACCCCCGCCTTTCCCCGGGAGCCCGCACTGGGAGGGACTCGGGGAAGACACTCGAAGGGCTCCTAGGAGATCCCGGGTCCTGCAGACAGAAGACGGAACCTCCCCACACTCAGAATTCCGGAACACGGCTGACTGTGTGGGGGAGGTTCGGGGCCGCACTCCACGCAGCTGCCTGGTGTCACAGGTGTTCCCTGGCAGGGGGAAGTCCGCTAATTACCTCCCCTGTCCATGGGGAGGCACTAGATGCTACCTGCGTTTCCAGCCCAACCCCCACCTTTCCCCGGCAGCCCGCACTGGGAGGTACTCGGGGAAGACACTCGAAGGGCTCCTAGGAGATGCCGGGTGCTGCAGACAGAAGACGGAACCTCCCCACACTCAGAAATCCGGAACACGGGTGACTGTGTGGGTGAGGTTTAGGGCCGCCCTCCACGAAGCTTCCTGGTGTCACAGGTGTTCCCTGGCAGGGGGAAGTCCGCTAATTACCTCCCCTGTCCATGGGGAGGCACTAGATGCTACCTGCTTTTCCAGCCCAACCCCCACCTTTCCCCGGCAGCCCGCACTGGGAGGTACTCGGGGAAGACACTCGAAGGGCTCCTAGGAGATGCCGGGTGCTGCAGACAGAAGACGGAACCTCCCCACACTCAGAAATCCGGAACACGGGTGACTGTGTGGGTGAGGTTTAGGGCCGCCCTCCACGAAGCTTCCTGGTGTCACAGGTGTTCCCTGGCAGGGGGAAGTCCGCTAATTACCTCCCCTGTCCATGGGGAGGCACTAGATGCTACCTGCGTTTCCAGCACAACCCCCGCCTTTGCCCGGCAGCCCGCACTGGGAGGGACTCGGGGAAGACCCTCGAAAGGCTCCTAGTAGATCCCAGGTGTTGCAGACAGAAGACAGAACCTCCCCACACTCAGAATTCCGGAACACGGCTTACTGTGTGGGTGAGGTTTACGGCCGCCCTCCACGGAGCTTCCTGGTGTCACAGGTGTTCCCTGGCAGAGGGAAGTCCGCTAATGACCTCCCCTGTCCATGGGGAGGCACTAGATGCTACCTGCGTTTCCAACCCAACCCCCGCATTTCCCCGGCAGCCCGCACTGGGAGGTACTCGGGGAAGACACTCGAAGGGCTCCTAGGAGCTGCCGGGTGCTGCAGACAAAAGACGGAACCTCCCCACACTCAGAATTCCGGAACACGGCTGACTGTGTGGGGGAGGTTCGGGGCCGCCCTCCACGAAACTTCCTGGTGTCACAGGTGTTCCCTGGTAGGGGGAAGTCCGCTAATTACCTCCCCTGTCCATGGGGAGACACTAGATGCTACCTGCGTTTCCAGCCAACCCCCGCCTTTCCCCGGCAGCCCGCACTGGGAGGGAATCGGGGAAGACACTCGAAGGGCTCCTAGGAGATCCCGGTTGCTGCAGACAGAAGACGGAACCTCCCCACACTCAGAATTCCGGAACACGGCTGACTGTGTGGGGGAGGTTCGGGGCCGCACTCCACGCAGCTGCCTGGTGTCACAGGTGTTCCCTGGCAGGGGGAAGTCCGCTAATGACCTCCCCTGTCCATGGGGAGGCACTAGATGCTACCTGCGCTTCCAGCCCAAACCCCGCCTTTCCCCGGCAGCCCGCACTGGGAGGGACTCGGGGAAGACACTCGAAGGGCTCCTAGGAGATCCCGGGTGCTGCAGACAGAAGACGGAACCTCCCCACACTCAGAATTCCGGAACAAGGCTGACTGTGTGGGGGAGGTTTAGGGCCGCCCTCCACGGAGCTTCCTGGTTTCACAGGTGTTCCCTGGCAGGGGGAAGTCCGCTACTTACCTCCCCCGTCCATGGGGAGGCACTAGATGCTACCTGCGTTTCCAGCCCAACCCCCGCCTTTCCCCGACAGCCCGCACTGGGAGGGACTCGGGGAAGACACTCGAAGGGCTCCTAGGAGATCCCGGGTGCTGCAGACAGAAGACGGAACCTCCGCACACTCAGAATTCCGGAACACGGCTGACTGTGTGGGGGAGGTTCTGGGCCGCCCTCCACGCAGCTGCCTGGTGTCACAAGTGTTCCCTGGCAGGGGGAAGTCCGCTAATGACCTCCCCTTTCCATGGGGAGGCACTAGATGCTACCTGCGTTTCCAGCCCAACCCCCGCCTTTCCCCGGCAGCCCGCACTGGGAGGGACTCGGGGAAGACACTCGAAGGGCTCCTTGGAGATCCCGGGTGCTGCAGACAGAAGACGGAACCTCCCCACACTCAGAATTCCGGAACAAGGCTGACTGTGTGGGGGAGGTTTAGGGCCGCCCTCCACGGAACTTCCTGGTGTCACAGGTGTTCCCTGCCAGGGGGAAGTCCGCTAATTACCTCCCCTGTCCATGGGGAGGCACTAGATGCTACCTGCGTTTCCAGCACAACCCCCGCCTTTGCCCGGCAGCCCGCACTGGGAGGGACTCGGGGAAGACCCTCGAAAGGCTCCTAGTAGATCCCAGGTGTTGCAGACAGAAGACAGAACCTCCCCACACTCAGAATTCCGGAACACGGCTTACTGTGTGGGTGAGGTTTAGGGCCGCCCTCCACGGAGCTTCCTGGTGTCACAGGTGTTCCCTGGCAGGGGGAAGTCCGCTAATTACCTCCCCTGTCCATGGGGAGGCACTAGATGCTACCTGGGTTTCCAGCACACCCCCCGCCTTTGCCCGGCAGCCCGCACTGGGAGGGACTCGGGGAAGACACTCCAAGGGCTCCTAGGAGATCCCAGGTGTTGCAGACAGAAGACGGAACCTCCCCACACTCAGAATTCCGGAACACGGGTGACTGTGTGGGTGAGGTTTAGGGCCGCCCTCCACGAAGCTTCCTGGTGTCACAGGTGTTCCCTCTCAAGGGGAAGTCCGCTACTTACCTCCCCTGTCCATGGGGAGGCACTAGATGCTACCTGCGTTTCCAGCCCAAACCCCGCCTTTCCCCGACAGCCCGCACTGGGAGGGACTCGGGGAATACACTCGAAGTGCTCCTAGGAGATCCCGGGTGCTGCAGACAGAAGACGGAACCTCCTTACACTCAGAATTCCGGAACACGGCTGACTGTGTGGGTGAGGTTTACGGCCGCCCTCCACGGAGCTTCCTGGTGTCACAGGTGTTCCCTGGCAGAGGGAAGTCCGCTAATGACCTCCCCTGTCCATGGGGAGGCACTAGATGCTACCTGCGTTTCCAACCCAACCCCCGCATTTCCCCGGCAGCCCGCACTGGGAGGTACTCGGGGAAGACACTCGAAGGGCTCCTAGGAGCTGCCGGGTGCTGCAGACAAAAGACGGAACCTCCCCACACTCAGAATTCCGGAACACGGCTGACTGTGTGGGGGAGGTTCGGGGCCGCCCTCCACGAAGCTTCCTGGTGTCACAGGTGTTCCCTGGTAGGGGGAAGTCCGCTAATTACCTCCCCTGTCCATGGGGAGACACTAGATGCTACCTGCGTTTCCAGCCAACCCCCGCCTTTCCCCGGCAGCCCGCACTGGGAGGGAATCGGGGAAGACACTCGAAGGGCTCCTAGGAGATCCCGGTTGCTGCAGACAGAAGACGGAACCTCCCCACACTCAGAATTCCGGAACACGGCTGACTGTGTGGGGGAGGTTCGGGGCCGCACTCCACGCAGCTGCCTGGTGTCACAGGTGTTCCCTGGCAGGGGGAAGTCCGCTAATGACCTCCCCTGTCCATGGGGAGGCACTAGATGCTACCTGCGCTTCCAGCCCAAACCCCGCCTTTCCCCGGCAGCCCGCACTGGGAGGGACTCGGGGAAGACACTCGAAGGGCTCCTAGGAGATCCCGGGTGCTGCAGACAGAAGACGGAACCTCCCCACACTCAGAATTCCGGAACAAGGCTGACTGTGTGGGGGAGGTTTAGGGCCGCCCTCCACGGAGCTTCCTGGTTTCACAGGTGTTCCCTGGCAGGGGGAAGTCCGCTACTTACCTCCCCCGTCCATGGGGAGGCACTAGATGCTACCTGCGTTTCCAGCCCAACCCCCGCCTTTCCCCGGCAGCCCGCAGTGGGAGGGACTCGGGGAAGACACTCGAAGGGCTCCTAGGAGATCCCGGGTGCTGCAGACAGAAGACGGAACCTCCCCACACTCAGAATTCCGGAACACGGCTGACTGTGTGGGGGAGGTTCGGGGCCGCACTCCACGCAGCTGCCTGGTGTCACAGGTGTTCCCTGGCAGGTGGAAGTCCGCTAATGACCTCCCCTGTCCATGGGGAGGCTCTAGATGCTACCTGCGTTTCCAGCCCAACCCCCAACTTTCCCCGGCCGCCCGCACTGGGAGGGACTCGGGGAAGACAATCGAAGGGCTCCTAGGAGATGCCGGGTGCTGCAGAGAGAAGACGGAACCTCCCCACACTCAGAATTCCGGAACACGGCTGACTGTGTGGGGGAGGTTCGGGTCCGCCCTCCCCGAAGCTGCCTGGTGTCGCAGGTGTTCCCTGGCAGGGGGAAGTCCGCTAATTACCTCCCCTGTCCATGGGGAGGCACTAGATGCTACCTGCGTTTCCAGCCCAACCCCCGCCTTTCCCCGGGAGCCCGCACTGGGAGGGACTCGGGGAAGACACTCGAAGGGCACCTAGGAGATCCCGGGTGCTGCAGACAGAAGACGGATCCTCCCCACACTCAGAATTCCGGAACACGGCTGACTGTGTGGGGGAGGTTTAGGGCCGCCCTCCACGAAGCTTCCTGGTGTCACAGGTGTTCCCTCTCAAGGGGAAGTCCGCTACTTACCTCCCCTGTCCTTGGGGAGGCACTAGATGCTACCTGCGTTTCCAGCCCAACCCCCGCCTTTCCCCGGCAGCCCGCACTGGGAGGTACTCGGGGAAGACACTCGAAGGGCTCCTAGGAGATGCCGGGTGCTGCAGAGAGAAGACGGAACCTCCCCACACTCAGAATTCCGGAACACGGCTGACTGTGTGGGGGAGGTTCGGGTCCGCCCTCCCCGAAGCTGCCTGGTGTCACAGGTGTTCCCTGGCAGGGGGAAGTCCGCTAATTACCTCCCCTGTCCATGGGGAGGCACTAGATGCTACCTGCGTTTCCAGCCCAACCCCCGCCTTTCCCCGGGAGCCCGCACTGGGAGGGACACGGGGAAGCCACTCGAAGGGCACCTAGGAGATCCCGGGTGCTGCAGACAGAAGACGGAACCTCCCCACACTCAGAATTCCGGAACACGGGTGACTGTGTGGGGGAGGTTCGGGGCCGCCCTCCACGAAGCTGCCTGGTGTCACAGGTGTTCCCTGGCAGGGGGAAGTCCGCTAATGACCTCCCCTGTCCATGGGGAGGCACTAGATGCTACCTGCGTTTCCAACCCAACCCCCACATTTCCCCGGCAGACCGCACTGGGAGGTACTCGGGGAAGACACTCGAAGGGCTCCTAGGAGATGCCGGGTGCTGCAGACAGAAGACGGAACCTCCCCACACTCAGAATTCCGAACACGGGTGACTGTGTGGGTGAGGTTTAAGGCCGCCCTCCACGGAGCTTCCTGCTGTCACAGGTGTTCACTGGCAGGGGGAAGTCCGCTAATTACCTCCCCTGTCCATGGGGAGGCACTAGATGCTATTGCGTTTCCAGCCGAACCCCCGCCTTTCCCCGGCAGCCCGCACTGGGAGGGACACGGGGAAGCCACTCGAAGGGCACCTAGGAGATCCCGGGTGCTGCAGACAGAAGACGGAACCTCCCCACACTCAGAATTCCGGAACACGGGTGACTGTGTGGGGGAGGTTCGGGGCCGCCCTCCACGAAGCTGCCTGGTGTCACAGGTGTTCCCTGGCAGGGGGAAGTCCGCTAATGACCTCCCCTGTCCATGGGGAGGCACTAGATGCTACCTGCGTTTCCAACCCAACCCCCACATTTCCCCGGCAGACCGCACTGGGAGGTACTCGGGGAAGACACTCGAAGGGCTCCTAGGAGATGCCGGGTGCTGCAGACAGAAGACGGAACCTCCCCACACTCAGAATTCCGAACACGGGTGACTGTGTGGGTGAGGTTTAAGGCCGCCCTCCACGGAGCTTCCTGCTGTCACAGGTGTTCACTGGCAGGGGGAAGTCCGCTAATTACCTCCCCTGTCCATGGGGAGGCACTAGATGCTATTGCGTTTCCAGCCGAACCCCCGCCTTTCCCCGGCAGCCCGCACTGGGAGGGACTCGGGGAAGACACTGGAAGGGCTCCTAGGAGCTGCCGGGTGCTGCAGACAAAAGACGGAACCTCCCCACACTCAGAATTCCGGAACACGGCTGACTGTGTGGGGTAGGTTCGGGGCCGCCCTCCACGAAGCTTCCTGGTGTCACAGGTGTTCCCTGGCAGGGGGAAGTCCGCTAATGACCTCCCCTGTCCATGGGGAGGCACTAGATGCTACCTGCGTTTCCAGCCCAACCCCCGCCTTTCCCCTGCAGCCCGCACTGGGAGGGAATCGGGGAAGACACTCGAAGGGCTCCTAGGAGATCCCTGGTGCTGCAGACAGAAGACGGAAACTCCCCACACTCAGAATTCCGGAACACGGCTGACTGTGTGGGGGAGGTTCGGGGCCGCCCTCCACGAAGCTGCCTGGTGTCACAGGTGTTCCCTGGCAGGGGGAAGTCCGCTAATGACCTCCCCTGTCCATGGGGAGGCACTAGATGCTACCTGCGTTTCCAACCCAACCCCCACCTTTCCCCGGCAGCCCGCACTGGAGGTACTCGGGGAAGACACTCGAAGGGCTCCTAGGAGATCCCGGGTGCTGCAGACAGAAGACGGAACCTCCCCACACTCAGAATTCCGAACACGGGTGACTGTGTGGGTGAGGTTTAGGGCCGCCCTCCACGAAGCTTCCTGGTGTCACAGGTGTTCCCTCTCAGGGGGAAGTCCGCTACTTACCTCCCCTGTCCATGGGGAGGCACTAGATGCTACCTGCGTTTCCAGCCCAACCCCCGCTTTTCCCCGACAGCCCGCACTGGGAGGGACTCGGGGAAGACACTCGAAGGGCTCCTAGGAGATCCCGGGTGCTGCAGACAGAAGACGGAACCTCCCCACACTCAGAATTCCGGAACACGGCTGACTGTGTGGGTGAGGTTTAGGGCCGCCCTCCACGGAGCTTCCTGGTGTCACAGGTGTTCCCTGCCAGGGGGAAGTCCGCTAATTACCTCCCCTGTCCATGGGGAGGCACTAGATGCTACCTGCGTTTCCAGGCCAAACCCCGCCTTTCCCCGGCAGCCCGCACTGGGAGGGACTCGGGGAAGACACTCGAAGGGCTCCTAGGAGATCCTGGGTGCTGCAGACAGAAGACGGAACCTCCCCACACTCAGAATTCCGGAAAACGGCTGACTGTGTGGGGGAGGTTCGGGGCCGCACTCCACGCAGCTGCCTGGTGTCACAGGTGTTCCCTGGCAGGGGGAAGTCCGCTAATGACCTCCCCTGTCCATGGGGAGGCACTAGATGCTACCTGCGTTTCCAGCCCAACCCCCACCTTTCCCCGGCAGCCCGCACTGGGAGGTACTCGGGGAAGACACTCGAAGGGCTCCTAGGAGATGCCGGGTGCTGCAGAGAGAAGACGGAACCTCCCCACACTCACAATTCCGGAACAAGGCTGACTGTGTGGGGGAGGTTCGGGTCCGCCCTCCCCGAAGCTGCCTGGTGTCACAGGTGTTCCCTGGCAGGGGGAAGTCCGCTAATTACCTCCCCTGTCCATGGGGAGGCACTAGATGCTACCTGCGTTTCCAGCCCAACCCCCGCCTTTCCCCGGGAGCCCGCACTGGGAGGGACTCGGGGAAGCCACTCGAAGGGCACCTAGGAGATCCCGGGTGCTGCAGACAGAAGACGGAACCTCCCCACACTCAGAATTCCGGAACACGGGTGACTGTGTGGGGGAGGTTTAGGGCCGCCCTCCACGAAGCTTCCTGGTGTCACAGGTGTTCCCTCTCAAGGGGAAGTCCGCTACTTACCTCCCCTGTCCATGGGGAGGCACTAGAAGCTACCTGCGTTTCCAGCCCAACCCCCGCCTTTCCCCGGCAGCCCGCACTGGGAGGGACTCGGGGAAGACACTCGAAGGGCTCCTAGGAGATCCCGGCTGCTGCAGACAGAAGACGGAACCTCCCCACACTCAGAATTCCGGAACACGGCTGACTGTGTGGGGGAGGTTCGGGGCCGCCCTCCACGAAGCTGCCTGGTGTCACAGGTGTTCTCTGGCAGGGGGAAGTCCGCTAATTACCTCCCCTGTCCATGGGGAGGCACTAGATGCTACCTGCGTTTCCAGCCCAACCCCCGCCTTTCCCCGGGAGCCCGCACTGGGAGGGACTCGGGGAAGACACTCGAAGGGCTCCTAGGAGATCCCGGGTCCTGCAGACAGAAGACGGAACCTCCCCACACTCAGAATTCCGGAACACGGCTGACTGTGTGGGGGAGGTTCGGGGCCGCACTCCACGCAGCTGCCTGGTGTCACAGGTGTTCCCTGGCAGGGGGAAGTCCGCTAATGACCTCCCCTGTCCATGGGGAGGCACTAGATGCTACCTGCTTTTCCAGCCCAACCCCCACCTTTCCCCGGCAGCCCGCACTGGGAGGTACTCGGGGAAGACACTCGAAGGGCTCCTAGGAGATGCCGGGTGCTGCAGACAGAAGACGGAACCTCCCCACACTCAGAAATCCGGAACACGGGTGACTGTGTGGGTGAGGTTTAGGGCCGCCCTCCACGAAGCTTCCTGGTGTCACAGGTGTTCCCTGGCAGGGGGAAGTCCGCTAATTACCTCCCCTGTCCATGGGGAGGCACTAGATGCTACCTGCGTTTCCAGCCCAACCCCCGCCTTTCCCCGACAGCCCGCACTGGGAGGGACTCGGGGAAGACACTCGAAGGGCTCCTAGGAGATCCCGGGTGCTGCAGACAGAAGACGGAACCTCCGCACACTCAGAATTCCGGAACACGGCTGACTGTGTGGGGGAGGTTCTGGGCCGCCCTCCACGCAGCTGCCTGGTGTCACAAGTGTTCCCTGGCAGGGGGAAGTCCGCTAATGACCTCCCCTGTCCATGGGGAGGCACTAGATGCTACCTGCGTTTCCAGCCCAACCCCCGCCTTTCCCCGGCAGCCCGCACTGGGAGGGACTCGGGGAAGACACTCGAAGGGCTCCTTGGAGATCCCGGGTGCTGCAGACAGAAGACGGAACCTCCCCACACTCAGAATTCCGGAACAAGGCTGACTGTGTGGGGGAGGTTTAGGGCCGCCCTCCACGGAACTTCCTGGTGTCACAGGTGTTCCCTGCCAGGGGGAAGTCCGCTAATTACCTCCCCTGTCCATGGGGAGGCACTAGATGCTACCTGCGTTTCCAGCACAACCCCCGCCTTTGCCCGGCAGCCCGCACTGGGAGGGACTCGGGGAAGACCCTCGAAAGGCTCCTAGTAGATCCCAGGTGCTGCAGACAGAAGACAGAACCTCCCCACACTCAGAATTCCGGAACACGGCTTACTGTGTGGGTGAGGTTTAGGGCCGCCCTCCACGGAGCTTCCTGGTGTCACAGGTGTTCCCTGGCAGGGGGAAGTCCGCTAATTACCTCCCCTGTCCATGGGGAGGCACTAGATGCTACCTGGGTTTCCAGCACACCCCCCGCCTTTGCCCGCCAGCCCGCACTGGGAGGGACTCGGGGAAGACACTCCAAGGGCTCCTAGGAGATCCCAGGTGTTGCAGACAGAAGACGGAACCTCCCCACACTCAGAATTCCGGAACACGGGTGACTGTGTGGGTGAGGTTTAGGGCCGCCCTCCACGAAGCTTCCTGGTGTCACAGGTGTTCCCTCTCAAGGGGAAGTCCGCTACTTACCTCCCCTGTCCATGGGGAGGCACTAGATGCTACCTGCGTTTCCAGCCCAAACCCCGCCTTTCCCCGACAGCCCGCACTGGGAGGGACTCGGGGAATACACTCGAAGTGCTCCTAGGAGATCCCGGGTGCTGCAGACAGAAGACGGAACCTCCTTACACTCAGAATTCCGGAACACGGCTGACTGTGTGGGTGAGGTTTACGGCCGCCCTCCACGGAGCTTCCTGGTGTCACAGGTGTTCCCTGGCAGAGGGAAGTCCGCTAATGACCTCCCCTGTCCATGGGGAGGCACTAGATGCTACCTGCGTTTCCAACCCAACCCCCGCATTTCCCCGGCAGCCCGCACTGGGAGGTACTCGGGGAAGACACTCGAAGGGCTCCTAGGAGCTGCCGGGTGCTGCAGACAAAAGACGGAACCTCCCCACACTCAGAATTCCGGAACACGGCTGACTGTGTGGGGGAGGTTCGGGGCCGCCCTCCACGAAGTTTCCTGGTGTCACAGGTGTTCCCTGGTAGGGGGAAGTCCGCTAATTACCTCCCCTGTCCATGGGGAGACACTAGATGCTACCTGCGTTTCCAGCCCAACCCCCGCCTTTCCCCGGCAGCCCGTACTGGGAGGGAATCGGGGAAGACACTCGAAGGGCTCCTAGGAGATCCCGGTTGCTGCAGACAGAAGACGGAACCTCCCCACACTCAGAATTCCGGAACACGGCTGACTGTGTGGGGGAGGTTCGGGGCCGCACTCCACGCAGCTGCCTGGTGTCACAGGTGTTCCCTGGCAGGGGGAAGTCCGCTAATGACCTCCCCTGTCCATGGGGAGGCACTAGATGCTACCTGCGCTTCCAGCCCAAACCCCGCCTTTCCCCGGCAGCCCGCACTGGGAGGGACTCGGGGAAGACACTCGAAGGGCTCCTAGGAGATCCCGGGTGCTGCAGACAGAAGACGGAACCTCCCCACACTCAGAATTCCGGAACAAGGCTGACTGTGTGGGGGAGGTTTAGGGCCGCCCTCCACGGAGCTTCCTGGTTTCAAAGGTGTTCCCTGGCAGGGGGAAGTCCGCTACTTACCTCCCCCGTCCATGGGGAGGCACTAGATGCTACCTGCGTTTCCAGCCCAACCCCCGCCTTTCCCCGGCAGCCCGCAGTGGGAGGGACTCGGGGAAGACACTCGAAGGGCTCCTAGGAGATCCCGGGTGCTGCAGACAGAAGACGGAACCTCCCCACACTCAGAATTCCGGAACACGGCTGACTGTGTGGGGGAGGTTCGGGGCCGCACTCCACGCAGCTGCCTGGTGTCACAGGTGTTCCCTGGCAGGTGGAAGTCCGCTAATGACCTCCCCTGTCCATGGGGAGGCACTAGATGCTACCTGCGTTTCCAGCCCAACCCCCAACTTTCCCCGGCCGCCCGCACTGGGAGGGACTCGGGGAAGACACTCGAAGGGCTCCTAGGAGATGCCGGGTGCTGCAGAGAGAAGACGGAACCTCCCCACACTCAGAATTCCGGAACACGGCTGACTGTGTGGGGGAGGTTCGGGTCCGCCCTCCCCGAAGCTGCCTGGTGTCGCAGGTGTTCCCTGGCAGGGGGAAGTCCGCTAATTACCTCCCCTGTCCATGGGGAGGCACTAGATGCTACCTGCGTTTCCAGCCCAACCCCCGCCTTTCCCCGGGAGCCCGCACTGGGAGGGACTCGGGGAAGACACTCGAAGGGCACCTAGGAGATCCCGGGTGCTGCAGACAGAAGACGGATCCTCCCCACACTCAGAATTCCGGAACACGGCTGACTGTGTGGGGGAGGTTTAGGGCCGCCCTCCACGAAGCTTCCTGGTGTCACAGGTGTTCCCTCTCAAGGGGAAGTCCGCTACTTACCTCCCCTGTCCTTGGGGAGGCACTAGATGCTACCTGCGTTTCCAGCCCAACCCCCGCCTTTCCCCGGCAGCCCGCACTGGGAGGGACTCGGGGAAGACACTCGAAGGGCTCCTAGGAGATCCCGGCTGCTGCAGACAGAAGACGGAACCTCCCCAAACTCAGAATTCCGGAACAAGGCTGACTGTGTGGGGGAGGTTTAGGGCCGCCCTCCACGGAGCTTCCTGGTGTCACAGGTGTTCCCTGGCAGGGGGAAGTCCGCTACTTACCTCCCCTGTCCATGGGGAGGCACTACATGCTACCTGCGTTTCCAGCCCAACCCCCGCATTTCCCCGGCAGCCCGCAGTGGGAGGGACTCGGGGAAGACACTCGAAGGGCTCCTAATAGATCCCGGGTGCTGCAGACAGAAGACGGAACCTCCCCACACTCAGAATTCCGGAACACGGGTGACTGTGTGGGTGAGGTTCAGGGCCGCCCTCCACGGAGCTTCCTGGAGTCACAGGTGTTCCCTCGCAAGGGGAAGTCCGCTAATGACCTCCCCTGTCCATGGGGAGGCACTAGATGCTATTGCGTTTCCAGCCGAACCCCCGCCTTTCCCCGGCAGCCCGCACTGGGAGGGACTCGGGGAAGACACTGGAAGGGCTCCTAGGAGCTGCCGGGTGCTGCAGACAAAAGACGGAACCTCCCCACACTCAGAATTCCGGAACACGGCTGACTGTGTGGGGGAGGTTCGGGGCCGCCCTCCACGAAGCTTCCTGGTGTCACAGGTGTTCCCTGGCAGGGGGAAGTCTGCTAATTACCTCCCCTGTCCATGGGGAGACACTAGATGCTACCTGCGTTTCCAGCCCAACCCCCGCCTTTCCCCGGCAGCCCGCACTGGGAGGGAATCGGGGAAGACACTCGAAGGGCTCCTAGGAGATCCCGGTTGCTGCAGACAGAAGACGGAACCTCCCCACACTCAGAATTCCGGAACACGGCTGACTGTGTGGGGGAGGTTCGGGGCCGCACTCCACGCAGCTGCCTGTTGTCACAGGTGTTCCCTGGCAGGGGGAAGTCCGCTAATGACCTCCCCTGTCCATGGGGAGGCACTAGATGCTACCTGCGCTTCCAGCCCAAACCCCGCCTTTCCCCGGCAGCCTGCACTGGGAGGGACTCGGGGAAGACACTCGAAGGGCTCCTAGGAGACCCCGGGTGCTGCAGACAGAAGACGGAACCTCCCCACACTCAGAATTCCGGAACAAGGCTGACTGTGTGGGGGAGGTTTAGGGCCGCCCTCCACGGAGCTTCCTGGTGTCACAGGTGTTCCCTGGCAGGGGGAAGTCCGCTACTTACCTCCCCCGTCCATGGGGAGGCACTAGATGCTACCTGCGTTTCCAGCCCAACCCCCGCCTTTCCCCGGCAGCCCGCAGTGGGAGGGACTCGGGGAAGACACTCGAAGGGCTCCTAGGAGATCCCGGGTGCTGCAGACAGAAGACGGAACCTCCCCACACTCAGAATTCCGGAACACGGCTGACTGTGTGGGGGAGGTTCGGGGCCGCACTCCACGCAGATGCCTGGTGTCACAGGTGTTCCCTGGCAGGGGGAAGTCCGCTAATGTCCTCCCCTGTCCATGGGGAGGCACTAGATGCTACCTGCGTTTCCAGCCCAACCCCCAACTTTCCCCGGCAGCCCGCACTGGGAGGGAATCGGGGAAGACACTCGAAGGGCTCCTAGGAGACCCCGGGTGCTGCAGACAGAAGACGGAACCTCCCCACACTCAGAATTCCGGAACACGGCTGACTGTGTGGGGTAGGTTCGCGTCCGCCCTCCCCGAAGCTGCCTGGTGTCGCAGGTGTTCCCTGGCAGGGGGAAGTCCGCTAATTACCTCCCCTGTCCATGGGGAGGCACTAGATGCTACCTGCGTTTCCAGCCCAACCCCCGCCTTTCCCCGGGAGCCCGCACTGGGAGGGACTCGGGGAAGACACTCGAAGGGCACCTAGGAGATCCCGGGTGCTGCAGACAGAAGACGGATCCTCCCCACACTCAGAATTCCGGAACACGGCTGACTGTGTGGGGGAGGTTTAGGGCCGCCCTCCACGAAGCTTCCTGGTGTCACAGGTGTTCCCTCTCAAGGGGAAGTCCGCTACTTACCTCCCCTGTCCTTGGGGAGGCACTAGATGCTACCTGCTTTTCCAGCCCATCCCCCGCCTTTCCCCGGCAGCCCGCACTGGGAGGGACTCGGGGAAGACACTCGAAGGGCTCCTAGGAGATCCCGGCTGCTGCAGACAGAAGACGGAACCTCCCCACACTCAGAATTCCGGAACAAGTCTGACTGTGTGGGGGAGGTTTAGGGCCGCCCTCCACGGAGCTTCCTGGTGTCACAGGTGTTCCCTGGCAGGGGGAAGTCCGCTACTTACCTCCCCTGTCCATGGGGAGGCACTAGATGCTACCTGCGTTTCCAGCCCAACCCCCGCCTTTCCCCGGCAGCCCGCAGTGGGAGGGACTCGGGGAAGACACTCGAAGGGCTCCTAGGAGATCCCGGGTGCTGCAGACAGAAGACGGAACCTCCCCACACTCAGAATTCCGGAACACGGCTGACTGTGTGGGGGAGGTTCGGGGCCGCACTCCACGCAGCTGCCTGGTGTCACAGGTGTTCCCTGGCAGGTGGAAGTCCGCTAATGACCTCCCCTGTCCATGGGGAGGCACTAGATGCTACCTGCGTTTCCAGCCCAACCCCCAACTTTCCCCGGCCGCCCGCACTGGGAGGGACTCGGGGAAGACACTCGAAGGGCTCCTAGGAGATGCCGGGTGCTGCAGAGAGAAGACGGAACCTCCCCACACTCAGAATTCCGGAACACGGCTGACTGTGTGGGGGAGGTTCGGGTCCGCCCTCCCCGAAGCTGCCTGGTGTCGCAGGTGTTCCCTGGCAGGGGGAAGTCCGCTAATTACCTCCCCTGTCCATGGGGAGGCACTAGATGCTACCTGCGTTTCCAGCCCAACCCCCGCCTTTCCCCGGGAGCCCGCACTGGGAGGGACTCGGGGAAGACACTCGAAGGGCACCTAGGAGATCCCGGGTGCTGCAGACAGAAGACGGATCCTCCCCACACTCAGAATTCCGGAACACGGCTGACTGTGTGGGGGAGGTTTAGGGCCGCCCTCCACGAAGCTTCCTGGTGTCACAGGTGTTCCCTCTCAAGGGGAAGTCCGCTACTTACCTCCCCTGTCCTTGGGGAGGCACTAGATGCTACCTGCGTTTCCAGCCCAACCCCCGCCTTTCCCCGGCAGCCCGCACTGGGAGGGACTCGGGGAAGACACTCGAAGGGCTCCTAGGAGATCCCGGCTGCTGCAGACAGAAGACGGAACCTCCCCAAACTCAGAATTCCGGAACAAGGCTGACTGTGTGGGGGAGGTTTAGGGCCGCCCTCCACGGAGCTTCCTGGTGTCACAGGTGTTCCCTGGCAGGGGGAAGTCCGCTACTTACCTCCCCTGTCCATGGGGAGGCACTACATGCTACCTGCGTTTCCAGCCCAACCCCCGCATTTCCCCGGCAGCCCGCAGTGGGAGGGACTCGGGGAAGACACTCGAAGGGCTCCTAATAGATCCCGGGTGCTGCAGACAGAAGACGGAACCTCCCCACACTCAGAATTCCGGAACACGGGTGACTGTGTGGGTGAGGTTCAGGGCCGCCCTCCACGGAGCTTCCTGGAGTCACAGGTGTTCCCTCGCAAGGGGAAGTCCGCTAATGACCTCCCCTGTCCATGGGGAGGCACTAGATGCTATTGCGTTTCCAGCCGAACCCCCGCCTTTCCCCGGCAGCCCGCACTGGGAGGGACTCGGGGAAGACACTGGAAGGGCTCCTAGGAGCTGCCGGGTGCTGCAGACAAAAGACGGAACCTCCCCACACTCAGAATTCCGGAACACGGCTGACTGTGTGGGGGAGGTTCGGGGCCGCCCTCCACGAAGCTTCCTGGTGTCACAGGTGTTCCCTGGCAGGGGGAAGTCTGCTAATTACCTCCCCTGTCCATGGGGAGACACTAGATGCTACCTGCGTTTCCAGCCCAACCCCCGCCTTTCCCCGGCAGCCCGCACTGGGAGGGAATCGGGGAAGACACTCGAAGGGCTCCTAGGAGATCCCGGTTGCTGCAGACAGAAGACGGAACCTCCCCACACTCAGAATTCCGGAACACGGCTGACTGTGTGGGGGAGGTTCGGGGCCGCACTCCACGCAGCTGCCTGTTGTCACAGGTGTTCCCTGGCAGGGGGAAGTCCGCTAATGACCTCCCCTGTCCATGGGGAGGCACTAGATGCTACCTGCGCTTCCAGCCCAAACCCCGCCTTTCCCCGGCAGCCTGCACTGGGAGGGACTCGGGGAAGACACTCGAAGGGCTCCTAGGAGACCCCGGGTGCTGCAGACAGAAGACGGAACCTCCCCACACTCAGAATTCCGGAACAAGGCTGACTGTGTGGGGGAGGTTTAGGGCCGCCCTCCACGGAGCTTCCTGGTGTCACAGGTGTTCCCTGGCAGGGGGAAGTCCGCTACTTACCTCCCCCGTCCATGGGGAGGCACTAGATGCTACCTGCGTTTCCAGCCCAACCCCCGCCTTTCCCCGGCAGCCCGCAGTGGGAGGGACTCGGGGAAGACACTCGAAGGGCTCCTAGGAGATCCCGGGTGCTGCAGACAGAAGACGGAACCTCCCCACACTCAGAATTCCGGAACACGGCTGACTGTGTGGGGGAGGTTCGGGGCCGCACTCCACGCAGATGCCTGGTGTCACAGGTGTTCCCTGGCAGGGGGAAGTCCGCTAATGTCCTCCCCTGTCCATGGGGAGGCACTAGATGCTACCTGCGTTTCCAGCCCAACCCCCAACTTTCCCCGGCAGCCCGCACTGGGAGGGACTCGGGGAAGACACTCGAAGGGCTCCTAGGAGACCCCGGGTGCTGCAGACAGAAGACGGAACCTCCCCACACTCAGAATTCCGGAACACGGCTGACTGTGTGGGGTAGGTTCGGGTCCGCCCTCCCCGAAGCTGCCTGGTGTCGCAGGTGTTCCCTGGCAGGGGGAAGTCCGCTAATTACCTCCCCTGTCCATGGGGAGGCACTAGATGCTACCTGCGTTTCCAGCCCAACCCCCGCCTTTCCCCGGGAGCCCGCACTGGGAGGGACTCGGGGAAGACACTCGAAGGGCACCTAGGAGATCCCGGGTGCTGCAGACAGAAGACGGATCCTCCCCACACTCAGAATTCCGGAACACGGCTGACTGTGTGGGGGAGGTTTAGGGCCGCCCTCCACGAAGCTTCCTGGTGTCACAGGTGTTCCCTCTCAAGGGGAAGTCCGCTACTTACCTCCCCTGTCCTTGGGGAGGCACTAGATGCTACCTGCTTTTCCAGCCCATCCCCCGCCTTTCCCCGGCAGCCCGCACTGGGAGGGACTCGGGGAAGACACTCGAAGGGCTCCTAGGAGATCCCGGCTGCTGCAGACAGAAGACGGAACCTCCCCACACTCAGAATTCCGGAACAAGTCTGACTGTGTGGGGGAGGTTTAGGGCCGCCCTCCACGGAGCTTCCTGGTGTCACAGGTGTTCCCTGGCAGGGGGAAGTCCGCTACTTACCTCCCCTGTCCATGGGGAGGCACTAGATGCTACCTGCGTTTCCAGCCCAACCCCCGCATTTCCCCGGCAGCCCGCAGTGGGAGGGACTCGGGGAAGACACTCGAAGGGCTCCTAAGAGATCCCGGGTGCTGCAGACAGAAGACGGAACCTCCCCACACTCAGAATTCCGGAACACGGGTGACTGTGTGGGTGAGGTTCAGGGCCGCCCTCCACGGAGCTTCCTGCTGTCACAGGTGTTCCCTCGCAAGGGGAAGTCCGCTAATGACCTCCCCTGTCCATGGGGAGGCACTAGATGCTATTGCGTTTCCAGCCGAACCCCCGCCTTTCCCCGGCAGCCCGCACAGGGAGGGACTCGGGGAAGACACTGGAAGGGCTCCTAGGAGCTGCCGGGTGCTGCAGACAAAAGACGGAACCTCCCCACACTCAGAATTCCGGAACACGGCTGACTGTGTGGGGGAGGTTCGGGGCCGCCCTCCACGAAGCTTCCTGGTGTCACAGGTGTTCCCTGGCAGGGGGAAGTCCGCTAATTACCTCCCCTGTCCATGGGGAGACACTAGATGCTACCTGCGTTTCCAGCCCAACCCCCGCCTTTCCCCGGCAGCCCGCAGTGGGAGGGAATCGGGGAAGACACTCGAAGGGCTCCTAGGAGATCCCGGGTGCTGCAGACAGAAGACGGAAACTCCCCACACTCAGAATTCCGGAACACGGCTGACTGTGTGGGGGAGGTTCGGGGCCGCCCTCCACGAAGCTGCCTGGTGTCACAGGTGTTCCCTGGCAGGGGGAAGTCCGCTAATGACCTCCCCTGTCCATGGGGAGGCACTAGATGCTACCTGCGTTTCCAACCCAACCCCCACCTTTCCCCGGCAGCCCGCACTGGGAGGTACTCGGGGAAGACACTCGAAGGGCTCCTAGGAGATGCCGGGTGCTGCAGACAGATGACGGAACCTCCCCACACTCAGAATTCCGAACACGGGTGACTGTGTGGGTGAGGTTTAGGGCCGCCCTCCACGAAGCTTCCTGGTGTCACAGGTGTTCCCTCTCAAGGGGAAGTCCGCTACTTACCTCCCCTGTCCATGGGGAGGCACTAGATGCTACCTGCGTTTCCAGCCCAACCCCCGCCTTTCCCCGACAGCCCGCACTGGAAGGGACTCGGGGAAGACACTCGAAGGGCTCCTAGGAGATCCCGGGTGCTGCAGACAGAAGACGGAACCTCCCCACACTCAGAATTCCGGAACACGGCTGACTGTTTGGGGGAGGTTCTGGGCCGCCCTCCACGCAGCTGCCTGGTGTCACAGGTGTTCCCTGGCAGGGGGAAGTCCGCTAATGACCTCCACTGTCCATGGGGAGGCACTAGATGTTACCTGCGTTTCCAGCCCAACCCCCGCCTTTCCCCGGCAGCCCGCACTGGGAGGGACTCGGGGAAGACACTCGAAGGGCTCCTAAGAGATCCCGGATGCTGCAGACAGAAGACGGAAACTCCCCACACTCAGAATTCCGGAACACGGCTGACTGTGTGGGGGAGGTTCGGGGCCGCCCTCCACGAAGCTGCCTGGTGTCACAGGTGTTCCCTGGCAGGGGGAAGTCCGCTAATGACCTCCCCTGTCCATGGGGAGGCACTAGATGCTACCTGCGTTTCCAACCCAACCCCCACATTTCCCCGGCAGCCCGCACTGGGAGGTACTCGGGGAAGACACTCGAAGGGCTCCTAGGAGATGCCGGGTGCTGCAGACAGAAGACGGAACCTCCCCACACTCAGAATTCCGAACACGGGTGACTGTGTGGGTGAGGTTTAGGGCCGCCCTCCACGAAGCTTCCTGGTGTCACAGGTGTTCCCCCTCAAGGGGAAGTCCGCTACTTACCTCCCCTGTCCATGGGGAGGCACTAGATGCTACCTGCGTTTCCAGCCCAACCCCCGCCTTTCCCCGGCAGCCCGCACTGGGAGGGACTCGGGGAAGACACTCGAAGCGCTCCTAGGAGATCCCGGGTGCTGCAGACAGAAGACGGAACCTCCCCACACTCAGAATTCCGGAACACGGCTGACTGTTTGGGGGAGGTTCTGGGCCGCCCTCCACGCAGCTGCCTGGTGTCACAGGTGTTCCCGGGCAGGGGGAAGTCCGCTAATGACCTCCCCTGTCCATGGGGAGGCACTAGATGCTACCTGCGTTTCCAGCCCAACCCCCGCCTTTCCCCGGCAGCCCGCACTGGGAGGGACTCGGGGAAGACACTCGAAGGGCTCCTAGGAGATCCCGGGTGCTGCAGACAGAAGACGGAACCTCCCCACACTCAGAATTCCGGAACACGGGTGACTGTGTGGGTGAGGTTTAGGGCCGCCCTCCACGGAGCTTCCTGGTGTCACAGGTGTTCCCTGGCAGGGGGAAGTCCGCTAATGACCTCCCCTGTCCATGGGGAGGCACTAGATGCTACCTGCGTTTCCAGCCCAACCCCCACCTTTCCCCGGCAGCCCGCACTGGGAGGTACTCGGGGAAGACACTCGAAGGGCTCCTAGGAGATGCCGGGTGCTGCAGAGAGAAGACGGAACCTCCCCACACTCAGAATTCCGGAACACGGCTGACTGTGTGGGGGAGGTTCGGGGCCGCCCTCCCCGAAGCTGCCTGGTGTCACAGGTGTTCCCTGGCAGGGGGAAGTCCGCTAATTACCTCCCATGTCCATGGGGAGGCACTAGATGCTACCTGCGTTTCCAGCCCAACCCCCGCCGTTCCCCGGGAGCCCGCACTGGGAGGGACTCGGGGAAGCCACTCGAAGGGCACCTAGGAGATCCCGGGTGCTGCAGACAGAAGACGGAACCTCCCCACACTCAGAATTCCGGAACACGGGTGACTGTGTGGGTGAGGTTTAGGGCCGCCCTCCACGAAGCTTCCTGGTGTCACAGGTGTTCCCTCTCAAGGGGAAGTCCGCTACTTACCTCCCCTGTCCATGGGGAGGCACTAGATGCTACCTGCGTTTCCAGCCCAACCCCCGCCTTTCCCCGGCAGCCCGCACTGGGAGGGACTCGGGGAAGACACTCGAAGGGCTCCTAGGAGATCCCGGCTGCTGCAGACAGAAGACGGAACCTCCCCACACTCAGAATTCCGGAACACGGCTGACTGTGTGGGGGAGGTTCGGGGCCGCCCTCCACGAAGCTGCCTGGTGTCACAGGTGTTCTCTGGCAGGGGGAAGTCCGCTAATTACCTTCCCTGTCCATGGGGAGGCACTAGATGCTACCTGCGTTTCCAGCCCAACCCCCGCCTTTTCCCGGGAGCCCGCACTGGGAGGGACTCGGGGAAGACACTCGAAGGGCTCCTAGGAGATCCCGGGTGCTGTAGACAGAAGACGGAACCTCCCCACACTCAGAATTCCGGAACACGGCTGACTGTGTGGGGGAGGTTCGGGGCCGCACTCCACGCAGCTGCCTGGTGTCACAGGTGTTCCCTGGCAGGGGGAAGTCCGCTAATGACCTCCCCTTTCCATGGGGAGGCACTAGATGCTACCTGCGTTTCCAGCCCAACCCCCGCCTTTCCCCGGGAGCCCGCACTGGGAGGGACTCGGGGAAGACACTCGAAGGGCTCCTAGGAGATCCCGGGTCCTGCAGACAGAAGACGGAACCTCCCCACACTCAGAATTCCGGAACACGGCTGACTGTTTGGGGGAGGTTCGGGGCCGCACTCCACGCAGCTGCCTGGTGTCACAGGTGTTCCCTGGCAGGGGGAATTCCGCTAATGACCTCCCCTGTCCATGGGGAAGCACTAGATGCTACCTGCGTTTCCAGCCCAACCCCCACATTTCCCCGGCAGCCCGCACTGGGAGGTACTCGGGGAAGACACTCGAAGGGCTCCTAGGAGATGCCGGGTGCTGCAGACAGAAGACGGAACCTCCCCACACTCAGAATTCCGGAACACGGCTGACTGTGTGGGGGAGGTTCTGGGCCGCCCTCCACGCAGCTACCTGGTGTCACAAGTGTTCCCTGGCAGGGGGAATTCCGCTAATGACCTCCCCTGTCCATGGGGAGGCACTAGATGCTACCAGCGTTTCCAGCCCAACCCCCGCCTTTCCCCGGCAGCCCGCACTGGGAGGGACTCGGGGAAGACACTCCAAGGGCTCCTAGGAGATCCCAGGTGTTGCAGACAGAAGACGGAACCTCCCCACACTCAGAATTCCGGAACACGGGTGACTGTGTGGGTGAGGTTTAGGGCCGCCCTCCACGAAGCTTCCTGGTGTCACAGGTGTTCCCTCTCAAGGGGAAGTCCGCTACTTACCTCCCCTGTCCATGGGGAGGCACTAGATGCTACCTGCGTTTCCAGCCCAAACCCCTCCTTTCCCCGACAGCCCGCACTGGGAGGGACTCGGGGAATACACTCGAAGGGCTCCTAGGAGATCCCGGGTGCTGCAGACAGAAGACGGAACCTCCTTACAATCAGAATTCCGGAACACGGCTGACTGTGTGGGTGAGGTTTACGGCCGCCCTCCACGGAGCTTCCTGGTGTCACAGGTGTTCCCTGGCAGAGGGAAGTCCGCTAATGACCTCCCCTGTCCATGGGGAGGCACTAGATGCTACCTGCGTTTCCAGCCCAACCCCCGCATTTCCCCGGCAGGCCGCACTGGGAGGTACTCGGGGAAGACACTCGAAGGGCTCCTAGGAGATCCCGGGTGCTGCAGACAGAAGACGGAACCTCCCCACACTCAGAATTCCGAACACGGGTGACTGTGTGGGTGAGGTTTAGGGCCGCCCTCCACGAAGCTTCCTGGTGTCACAGGTGTTCCCTCTCAAGGGGAAGTCCGCTACTTACCTCCCCTGTCCATGGGGAGGCACTAGATGCTACCTGCGTTTCCAGCCCAACCCCCGCCTTTCCCCGACAGCCCGCAATCGGAGGGACTCGGGGAAGACACTCGAAGTGCTCCTAGGAGATCCCGGGTGCTGCAGACAGAAGACGGAACCTCCCCACACTCAGAATTCCGGAACACGGCTGACTGTGTGGGGGAGGTTCTGGGCCGCCCTCCACGCAGCTGCCTGGTGTCACAGGTGTTCCCTGGCAGGGGGAAGTCCGCTAATGACCTCCCCTGTCCATGGGGAGGCACTAGATTCTACCTGCGTTTCCAGCCCAACCCCCGCCATTCCCCGGCAGCCCGCACTGGGAGGGACTCGGGGAAGACACTCGAAGGGCTCCTAGGAGATCCCGGGTGCTGCAGACAGAAGACGGAACCTCCCCACACTCAGAATTCCGGAACACGCGTGACTGTGTGGGTGAGGTTTACGGCCGCCCTCCACGGAGCTTCCTGGTGTCACAGGTGTTCCCTGCCAGGGGGAAGTCCGCTAAATACATCCCCTGTCCATGGGGAGGCACTAGATGCTACCTGCGTTTCCAGCCCAACCCCCAACTTTCCCCGGCAGCCCGCACTGGGAGGGACTCGGGGAAGACACTCGAAGGGCTCCTAGGAGATCCCGGTTGCTGCAGACAGAAGACGGAACCTCCCCACACTCAGAATTCCGGAACAGGGCTGACTGTGTGGGGGAGGTTCGGGGCCGCACTCCACGCAGCTGCCTGGTGTCACAGGTGTTCCCTGGCAGGGGGAAGTCCGCTAATGTCCTCCCCTGTCCATGGGGAGGCACTAGATGCTACCTGCGTTTCCAGCCCAAACCCCGCATTTCCCCGGCAGCCCGCACTGGGAGGGACTCGGGGAAGACACTCGAAGGGCTCCTAGGAGATCCCGGGTGCTGCAGACAGAAGACGGAACCTCCCCACACTCAGAATTCCGGAACAAGGCTGACTGTGTGGGGGAGGTTTAGGGCCGCCCTCCACGGAGCTTCCTGGTGTCACAGGTGTTCCCTGGCAGGGGGAAGTCCGCTACTTACCTCCCCTGTCCATGGGGAGGCACTAGATGCTACCTGCGTTTCCAGCCCAACCCCCGCCTTTCCCCGGCAGCCCGCAGTGGGAGGGACTCGGGGAAGACACTCGAAGGGCTCCTAGGAGATCCCGGGTGCTGCAGACAGAAGACGGAACCTCCCCACACTCAGAATTCCGGAACACGGCTGACTGTGTGGGGGAGGTTCGGGGCCGCACTCCACGCAGCTGCCTGGTGTCACAGGTGTTCCCTGGAAGGGGGAAGTCCGCTAATGACCTCCCCTGTCCATGGGGAGGCACTAGATGCTACCTGCGTTTCCAGCCCAACCCCCAACTTTCCCCGGCAGCCCGCACTGGGAGGTACTCGGGGAAGACACTCGAAGGGCTCCTAGGAGATGCCGGGTGCTGCAGACAGAAGACGGAACCTCCCCACACTCAGAATTCCGGAACAAGGCTGACTGTGTGGGGGAGGTTTAGGGCCGCCTTCCACGGAGCTTCCTGGTGTCACAGGTGTTCCCTAGCAGGGGGAAGTCCGCTACTTACCTCCCCTGTCCATGGGGAGGCACTAGATTCTACCTGCGTTTCCAGCCCAACCCCCGCCTTTCCCCGGCAGCCCGCACTGGGAGGGACTCGGGGAAGACACTCGAAGGGCTCCTAGGAGATCCCGGGTGCTGCAGACAGAAGACGGAACCTCCCCACACTCAGAATTCCGGAACACGCGTGACTGTGTGGGTGAGGTTTACGGCCGCCCTCCACGGAGCTTCCTGGTGTCACAGGTGTTCCCTGCCAGGGGGAAGTCCGCTAAATACATCCCCTGTCCATGGGGAGGCACTAGATGCTACCTGCGTTTCCAGCCCAACCCCCAACTTTCCCCGGCAGCCCGCACTGGGAGGGACTCGGGGAAGACACTCGAAGGGCTCCTAGGAGATCCCGGTTGCTGCAGACAGAAGACGGAACCTCCCCACACTCAGAATTCCGGAACAGGGCTGACTGTGTGGGGGAGGTTCGGGGCCGCACTCCACGCAGCTGCCTGGTGTCACAGGTGTTCCCTGGCAGGGGGAAGTCCGCTAATGTCCTCCCCTGTCCATGGGGAGGCACTAGATGCTACCTGCGTTTCCAGCCCAAACCCCGCATTTCCCCGGCAGCCCGCACTGGGAGGGACTCGGGGAAGACACTCGAAGGGCTCCTAGGAGATCCCGGGTGCTGCAGACAGAAGACGGAACCTCCCCACACTCAGAATTCCGGAACAAGGCTGACTGTGTGGGGGAGGTTTAGGGCCGCCCTCCACGGAGCTTCCTGGTGTCACAGGTGTTCCCTGGCAGGGGGAAGTCCGCTACTTACCTCCCCTGTCCATGGGGAGGCACTAGATGCTACCTGCGTTTCCAGCCCAACCCCCGCCTTTCCCCGGCAGCCCGCAGTGGGAGGGACTCGGGGAAGACACTCGAAGGGCTCCTAGGAGATCCCGGGTGCTGCAGACAGAAGACGGAACCTCCCCACACTCAGAATTCCGGAACACGGCTGACTGTGTGGGGGAGGTTCGGGGCCGCACTCCACGCAGCTGCCTGGTGTCACAGGTGTTCCCTGGAAGGGGGAAGTCCGCTAATGACCTCCCCTGTCCATGGGGAGGCACTAGATGCTACCTGCGTTTCCAGCCCAACCCCCAACTTTCCCCGGCAGCCCGCACTGGGAGGTACTCGGGGAAGACACTCGAAGGGCTCCTAGGAGATGCCGGGTGCTGCAGACAGAAGACGGAACCTCCCCACACTCAGAATTCCGGAACAAGGCTGACTGTGTGGGGGAGGTTTAGGGCCGCCCTCCACGGAGCTTCCTGGTGTCACAGGTGTTCCCTAGCAGGGGGAAGTCCGCTACTTACCTCCCCTGTCCATGGGGAGGCACTAGATGCTACCTGCGTTTCCAGCCCAACCCCCAACTTTCCCCGGCAGCCCGCACTGGGAGGGACTCGGGGAAGACACTCGAAGGGCTCCTAGGAGATCCCGGTTGCTGCAGACAGAAGACGGAACCTCCCCACACTCAGAATTCCGGAACAGGGCTGACTGTGTGGGGGAGGTTCGGGGCCGCACTCCACGCAGCTGCCTGGTGTCACAGGTGTTCCCTGGCAGGGGGAAGTCCGCTAATGTCCTCCCCTGTCCATGGGGAGGCACTAGATGCTACCTGCGTTTCCAGCCCAAACCCCGCATTTCCCCGGCAGCCCGCACTGGGAGGGACTCGGGGAAGACACTCGAAGGGCTCCTAGGAGATCCCGGGTGCTGCAGACAGAAGACGGAACCTCCCCACACTCAGAATTCCGGAACAAGGCTGACTGTGTGGGGGAGGTTTAGGGCCGCCCTCCACGGAGCTTCCTGGTGTCACAGGTGTTCCCTGGCAGGGGGAAGTCCGCTACTTACCTCCCCTGTCCATGGGGAGGCACTAGATGCTACCTGCGTTTCCAGCCCAACCCCCGCCTTTCCCCGGCAGCCCGCAGTGGGAGGGACTCGGGGAAGACACTCGAAGGGCTCCTAGGAGATCCCGGGTGCTGCAGACAGAAGACGGAACCTCCCCACACTCAGAATTCCGGAACACGGCTGACTGTGTGGGGGAGGTTCGGGGCCGCACTCCACGCAGCTGCCTGGTGTCACAGGTGTTCCCTGGAAGGGGGAAGTCCGCTAATGACCTCCCCTGTCCATGGGGAGGCACTAGATGCTACCTGCGTTTCCAGCCCAACCCCCAACATTCCCCGGCAGCCCGCACTGGGAGGTACTCGGGGAAGACACTCGAAGGGCTCCTAGGAGATGCCGGGTGCTGCAGACAGAAGACGGAACCTCCCCACACTCAGAATTCCGGAACAAGGCTGACTGTGTGGGGGAGGTTTAGGGCCGCCCTCCACGGAGCTTCCTGGTGTCACAGGTGTTCCCTAGCAGGGGGAAGTCCGCTACTTACCTCCCCTGTCCATGGTGAGGCACTAGATGCTACCTGCGTTTCCAGCCCAACCCCCGCCTTTCCCCGGCAGCCCGCAGTGGGAGGTACTCGGGGAAGACACTCGAAGGGCTCCTAGGAGATGCCGGGTGCTGCAGACAGAAGACGGAACCTCCCCACACTCAGAATTCCGGAACACGGCTGACTGTTTGGGGGAGGTTCTGGGCCGCCCTCCACGCAGCTGCCTGGTGTCACAGGTGTTCCCTGGCAGGGGGAAGTCCGCTAATGACCTCCCCTGTCCATGGGGAGGCACTAGATTCTACCTGCGTTTCCAGCCCAACCCCCGCCTTTCCCCGGCAGCCCGCACTGGGAGGGACTCGGGGAAGACACTCGAAGGGCTCCTAGGAGATCCCGGGTGCTGCAGACAGAAGACGGAACCTCCCCACACTCAGAATTCCGGAACACGGGTGACTGTGTGGGTGAGGTTTACGGCCGCCCTCCACGGAGCTTCCTGGTGTCACAGGTGTTCCCTGCCAGGGGGAAGTCCGCTAATTACCTCCCCTGTCCATGGGGAGGCGCTAGATGCTACCTGCGTTTCCAGGCCAAACCCCGCCTTTCCCCGGCAGCCCGCACTGGGAGGGACTTGGGGAAGACACTCGAAGGGCTCCTGGAGATCCCGGTTGCTGCACACAGAAGACGGAACCTCCCCACACTCAGAATTCCGGAACACGGCTGACTGTGTGGGGGAGGTTCGGGGCCGCACTCCACGCAGCTGCCTGGTGTCACAGGTGTTCCCTGGCAGGGGGAAGTCCGCTAATGTCCTCCCATGTCCATGGGGAGGAACTAGATGCTATTGCGTTTCCAGCCCAAACCCCGCATTTCCCCGGCAGCCCGCACTGGGAGGGACTCGGGGAAGACACTCGAAGGGCTCCTAGGAGATCCCGGTTGCTGCAGACAGAAGACGGAACCTCCCCACACTCAGAATTCCGGAACAAGGCTGACTGTGTGGGGGAGGTTTAGGGCCGCCCTCCACGGAGCTTCCTAGTGTCACAGGTGTTCCCTGGCAGGGGGAAGTCCGCTAATTACCTCCCCTGTCCATGGGGAGACACTAGATGCTACCTGCGTTTCCAGCCCAACCCCCGCTTTCCCCGGCAGCCCGCACTGGGAGGGAATCGGGGAAGACACTCGAAGGGCTCCTAGGAGATCCCGGGTGCTGCAGACAGAATACGGAAACTCCCCACAGTCAGAATTCCGGAACACGGCTGACTGTGTGGGGGAGGTTCGGGGCCGCCCTCCACGAAGCTGCCTGGTGTCACAGGTGTTCCCTGGCAGGGGGAAGTCCGCTAATTACCTCCCCTGTCCATGGGTAGGCACTAGATGCTACCTGCGTTTCCAACCCAACCCCCACCTTTCCCCGGCAGCCCGCACTGGGAGGAACTCGGGGAAGAAACTCGAAGGGCTCCTAGGAGATGCCGGGTGCTGCAGACAGAAGACGGAACCTCCCCACACTCAGAATTCCGAACACGGGTGACTGTGTGGGTGAGGTTTAGGGCCGCCCTCCACGAAGCTTCCTGGTGTCACAGGTGTTCCCTCTCAAGGGGAAGTCCGCTACTTACCTCCCCTGTCCATGGGGAGGCACTAGATGCTACCTGCGTTTCCAGCCCAACCCCCGCCTTTCCCCGACAGCCCGCACTGGGAGGGACTCGGGGAAGACACTCGAAGGGCTCCTAGGAGATCCCGGGTGCTGCAGACAGAAGACGGAACCTCCCCACACTCAGAATTCCGGAACACGGCTGACTGTTTGGGGGAGGTTCTGGGCCGCCCTCCACGCAGCTGCCTGGTGTCACAGGTGTTCCCTGGCAGGGGGAAGTCCGCTAATGACCTCCCCTGTCCATGGGGAGGCACTAGATGCTACCTGCGTTTCCAGCCCAACCCCCAACTTTCCCCGGCAGCCCGCACTGGGAGGTACTCGGGGAAGACACTCGAAGGGCTCCTAGGAGATGCCGGGTGCTGCAGACAGAAGACGGAACCTCCCCACACTCAGAATTCCGGAACAAGGCTGACTGTGTGGGGGAGGTTTAGGGCCGCCCTCCACGGAGCTTCTTGGTGTCACAGGTGTTCCCTGGCAGGGGGAAGTCCGCTACTTACCTCCCCTGTCCATGGGGAGGCACTAGATGCTACCTGCGTTTCCAGCCCAACCCCCGCCTTTCCCCGGCAGCCCGCAGTGGGAGGTACTCGGGGAAGACACTCGAAGGGCTCCTAGGAGATGCTGGGTGCTGCAGAGAGAAGACGGAACCTCCCCACACTCAGAATTCCGGAACACGGCTGACTGTGTGGGGGAGGTTCGGGTCCGCCCTCCCCGAAGCTGCCTGGTGTTGCAGGTGTTCCCTGGCAGGGGGAAGTCCGCTAATTACCTCCCCTGTCCATGGGGAGGCACTAGATGCTACCTGCGTTTCCAGCCCAACCCCCGCCTTTCCCCGGGAGCCCGCACTGGGAGGGACTTGGGGAAGACACTCGAAGGGCACCTAGGAGATCCCGGGTGCTGCAGACAGAAGACGGATCCTCCCCACACTCAGAATTCCGGAACACGGGTGACTGTGTGGGTGAGGTTTAGGGCCGCCCTCCACGAAGCTTCCTGGTGTCACAGGTGTTCCCTCTCAAGGGGAAGTCCGCTACTTACCTCCCCTGTCCATGGGGAGGCACTAGATGCTACCTGCGTTTCCAGCCCAACCCCCGCCTTTCCCCGGCAGCCCGCACTGGGAGGGACTCGGGGAAGACACTCGAAGGGCTCCTAGGAGATCCCGGGTGCTGCAGACAGAAGACGGAACCTCCCCACACTCAGAATTCCGGAACAAGGCTGACTGTGTGGGGGAGGTTTAGGGCCGCCCTCCACGGAGCTTCCTGGTGTCACAGGTGTTCCCTGGCAGGGGGAAGTCCGCTACTTACCTCCCCTGTCCATGGGGAGGCACTAGATGCTACCTGCGTTTCCAGCCCAACCCCCGCATTTCCCCGGCAGCCCGCAGTGGGAGGGACTCGGGGAAGACACTCGAAGGGCTCCTAGGAGATCCCGGGTGCTGCAGACAGAAGACGGAACCTCCCCACACTCAGAATTCCGGAACACGGTGACTGTGTGGGGGAGGTTCGGGGCCGCACTCCACGCAGCTGCCTGGTGTCACAGGTGTTCCCTGGAAGGGGGAAGTCCGCTAATGACCTCCCCTGTCCATGGGGAGGCACTAGATGCTACCTGCGTTTCCAGCCCAACCCCCAACTTTCCCCGGCAGCCCGCACTGGGAGGTACTCGGGGAAGACACTCGAAGGGCTCCTAGGAGATGCCGGGTGCTGCAGACAGAAGACGGAACCTCCCCACACTCAGAATTCCGGAACACGGCTGACTGTTTGGGGGAGGTTCTGGGCCGCCCTCCACGCAGCTGCCTGGTGTCACAGGTGTTCCCTGGCAGGGGGAAGTCCGCTAATGACCTCCCCTGTCCATGGGGAGGCACTAGATTCTACCTGCGTTTCCAGCCCAACCCCCGCCTTTCCCCGGCAGCCCGCACTGGGAGGGACTCGGGGAAGACACTCGAAGGGCTCCTAGGAGATCCCGGGTGCTGCAGACAGAAGACGGAACCTCCCCACACTCAGAATTCCGGAACACGGTTGACTGTGTGGGTGAGGTTTACGGCCGCCCTCCACGGAGCTTCCTGGTGTCACAGGTGTTCCCTGCCAGGGGGAAGTCCGCTAATTACCTCCCCTGTCCATGGGGAGGCACTAGATGCTACCTGCGTTTCCAGGCCAAACCCCGCCTTTCCCCGGCAGCCCGCACTGGGAGGGACTTGGGGAAGACACTCGAAGGGCTCCTAGGAGATCCCGGTTGCTGCAGACAGAAGACGGAACCTCCCCACACTCAGAATTCCGGAACACGGCTGACTGTGTGGGGGAGGTTCGGGGCCGCACTCCACGCAGCTGCCTAGTGTCACAGGTGTTCCCTGGCAGGGGGAAGTCCGCTAATGTCCTCCCCTGTCCATGGGGAGGAACTAGATGCTATTGCGTTTCCAGCCCAAACCCCGCATTTCCCCGGCAGCCCGCACTGGGAGGGACTCGGGGAAGACACTCGAAGGGCTCCTAGGAGATCCCGGGTGCTGCAGACAGAAGACGGAACCTCCCCACACTCAGAATTCCGAACACGGGTGACTGTGTGGGTGAGGTTTAGGGCCGCCCTCCACGGAGCTTCCTGGTGTCACAGGTGTTCCCTGGCAGGGGGAAGTCCGCTAATTACCTCCCCTGTCCATGGGGAGACACTAGATGCTACCTGCGTTTCCAGCCCAACCCCCGCTTTCCCCGGCAGCCCGCACTGGGAGGGAATCGGGGAAGACACTCGAAGGGCTCCTAGGAGATCCCGGGTGCTGCAGACAGAACACGGAAACTCCCCACAGTCAGAATTCCGGAACACGGCTGACTGTGTGGGGGAGGTTCGGGGCCGCCCTCCACGAAGCTGCCTGGTGTCACAGGTGTTCCCTGGCAGGGGGAAGTTCGCTAATTACCTCCCCTGTCCATGGGGAGGCACTAGATGCTACCTGCGTTTCCAACCCAACCCCCACCTTTCCCCGGCAGCCCGCACTGGGAGGAACTCGGGGAAGACACTCGAAGGGCTCCTAGGAGATGCCGGGTGCTGCAGACAGAAGACGGAACCTCCCCACACTCAGAATTCCGGAACACGGCTGACTGTGTGGGGGCGGTTTAGGGCCGCCCTCCACGGAGCTTCCTGGTGTCACAGGTGTTCCCTGCCAGGGGGAAGTCCGCTAATTACCTCCCCTGTCCATGGGGAGGCACTAGATGCTACCTGCGTTTCCAGGCCAAACCCCGCCTTTCCCCGGCAGCCCGCACTGGGAGGGACTCGGGGAAGACACTCGAAGGGCTCCTAGGAGATCCCGGGTGCTGCAGACAGAAGACGGAACCTCCCCACACTCAGAATTCCGGAACACGGCTGACTGTGTGGGGGAGGTTCGGGGCCGCACTCCACGCAGCTGCCTGGTGTCACAGGTGTTCCCTGGCAGGGGGAAGTCCGCTAATGACCTCCCCTGTCCATGGGGAGGCACTAGATGCTACCTGCGTTTCCAGCCCAACCCCCACCTTTCCCCGGCAGCCCGCACTGGGAGGTACTCGGGGAAGACACTCGAAGGGCTCCTAGGAGATGCCGGGTGCTGCAGAGAGAAGACGGAACCTCCCCACACTCAGAATTCCGGAACACGGCTGACTGTGTGGGGGAGGTTCGGGTCCGCCCTCCCCGAAGGTGCCTGGTGTCACAGGTGTTCCCTGGCAGGGGGAAGTCCGCTAATTACCTCCCCTGTCCATGGGGAGGCACTAGATGCTACCTGCGTTTCCAGCCCAACCCCCGCCTTTCCCCGGGAGCCCGCACAGGGAGGGACTCGGGGAAGCCACTCGAAGGGCACCTAGGAGATCCCGGGTGCTGCAGACAGAAGACGGAACCTCCCCACACTCAGAATTCCGGAACACGGGTGACTGTGTGGGTGAGGTTTAGGGCCGCCCTCCACGAAGCTTCCTGGTGTCACAGGTGTTCCCTCTCAAGGGGAAGTCCGCTACTTACCTCCCCTGTCCATGGGGAGGCACTAGATGCTACCTGCGTTTCCAGCCCAACCCCCGCCTTTCCCCGACAGCCCGCACTGGGAGGGACTCGGGGAAGACACTCGAAGGGCTCCTAGGAGATCCCGGGTGCTGCAGACAGAAGACGGAACCTCCCCACACTCAGAATTCCGGAACACGGCTGACTGTTTGGGGGAGGTTCTGGGCCGCCCTCCACGCAGCTGCCTGGTGTCACAGGTGTTCCCTGGCAGGGGGAAGTCCGCTAATGACCTCCCCTGTCCATGGGGAGGCACTAGATGCTACCTGCTTTTCCAGCCCAACCCCCAACTTTCCCCGGCAGCCCGCACTGGGAGGTACTCGGGGAAGACACTCGAAGGGCTCCTAGGAGATGCCGGGTGCTGCAGACAGAAGACGGAACCTCCCCACACTCAGAATTCCGGAACAAGGCTGACTGTGTGGGGGAGGTTTAGGGCCGCCCTCCACGGAGCTTCCTGGTGTCACAGGTGTTCCCTGGCAGGGGGAAGTCCGCTACTTACTTCCCCTGTCCATGGGGAGGCACTAGATGCTACCTGCGTTTCCAGCCCAACCCCCGCCTTTCCCCGGCAGCCCGCAGTGGGAGGTACTCGGGGAAGACACTCGAAGGGCTCCTAGGAGATGCCGGGTGCTGCAGAGAGAAGACGGAACCTCCCCACACTCAGAATTCCGGAACACGGCTGACTGTGTGGGGGAGGTTCGGGTCCGCCCTCCCCGAAGCTGCCTGGTATCGCAGGTGTTCCCTGGCAGGGGGAAGTCCGCTAATTACCTCCCCTGTCCATGGGGAGGCACTAGATGCTACCTGCGTTTCCAGCCCAACCCCCGCCTTTCCCCGGGAGCCCGCACTGGGAGGGACTCGGGGAAGACACTCGAAGGGCACCTAGGAGATCCCGGGTGCTGCAGACAGAAGACGGAACCTCCCCACACTCAGAATTCCGGAACACGGGTGACTGTGTGGGTGAGGTTTAGGGCCGCCCTCCACGCAGCTTCCTGGTGTCACAGGTGTTCCCTCTCAATTGGAAGTCCGCTACTTACCTCCCCTGTCCATGGGGAGGCACTAGATGCTACCTGCGTTTCCAGCCCAACCCCCGCCTTTCCCCGGCAGCCCGCACTGGGAGGGACTCGGGGAAGTCACTCAAAGGGCTCCTAGGAGATCCCGGCTGCTGCAGACAGAAGACGGAACCTCCCCACACTCAGAATTCCGGAACAAGGCTGACTGTGTGGGGGAGGTTTAGGGCCGCCCTCCACGGAGCTTCCTGGTGTCACAGGTGTTCCCTGGCAGGGGGAAGTCCGCTACTTACCTCCCCTGTCCATGGGGAGGCACTAGATGCTACCTGCGTTTCCAGCCCAACCCCCGCATTTCCCCGGCAGCCCGCAGTGGGAGGGACTCGGGGAAGACACTCGAAGGGCTCCTAAGAGATCCCGGGTGCTGCAGACAGAAGACGGAACCTCCCCACACTCAGAATTCCGGAACACGGGTGACTGTGTGGGTGAGGTTCAGTGCCGCCCTCCACGGAGCTTCCTGGTGTCACAGGTGTTCCCTCGCAAGGGGAAGTCCGCTAATGACCTCCCCTGTCCATGGGGAGGCACTAGATGCTACCAGCGTTTCCAGCCCAACCCCCACCTTTCCCCAGCAGTCCGCAATGGGAGGGACTCGGGGAAGACACTCGAATGGCTCTTAGGAGATCCCGGGTGCTGCAGACAGAAGACGGAACCTCCCCACACTCAGAATTCCGGAACACGGGTGACTGTGTGGGTGAGGTTTAGGGCCGCCATCCACGGAGCTTCCTGCTGTCACAGGTGTTCCCTGGCAGGGGGAAGTCCGCTAATTACCTCCCCTGTTCATGGGGAGGCACTAGATGCTATTGCGTTTCCAGCCGAACCCCCGCCTTTCCCCGGCAGCCCGCACTGGGAGGGACTCTGGGAAGACACTGGAAGGGCTCCTAGGAGCTGCCGGGTGCTGCAGACAAAAGACGGAACCTCCCCACACTCAGAATTCCGGAACACGGCTGACTGTGTGGGGGAAGTTCGGGGCCGCCCTCCACGAAGCTTCCTGGTGTCACAGGTTTTCCCTCTCAAGGGGAAGTCCGCTACTTACCTCCCCTGTCCATGGGGAGGCACTAGATGCTACCTGCGTTTCCAGCCCAACCCCCGCCTTTCCCCGACAGCCCGCACTGGGAGGGACTCGGGGAAGACACTCGAAGGGCTCCTAGGAGATTCCGGGTGCTGCAGACAGAAGACGGAACCTCCCCACACTCAGAATTCCGGAACACGGCTGACTGTTTGGGGGAGGTTCTGGGCCGCCCTCCACGCAGCTGCCTGGTGTCACAGGTGTTCCCTGGCAGGGGGAAGTCCGCTAATGACCTCCCCTGTCCATGGGGAGGCACTAGATGCTACCTGCGTTTCCAGCCCAACCCCCGCCTTTCCCCGGGAGTCCGCACAGGGAGGGACTCGGGGAAGACACTCGAACGGCACCTAGGAGATCTCGGGTGCTGCAGACAGAAGACGGAACCTCCCCACACTCAGAATTCCGGAACACGGTTGACTGTGTGGGTGAGGTTTAGGGCCGCCCTCCACGAAGCTTCCTGGTGTCACAGGTGTTCCCTCTCAAGGGGAAGTCCGCTACTTACCTCCCCGGTCCATGGGGAGTCACTACATGCTACCTGCGTTTCCAGCCCTACCCCCGCCTTTCCCCGGCAGCCCGCACTGGGAGGGACTCGGGGAAGACACTCGAAGGGCTCCTAGGAGATCCCGGGTGCTGCAGACAGAAGACGGAAACTCCCCACACTCAGAATTCCGGAAAACGGCTGACTGTGTGGGGGAGGTTCGGGGCCGCACTCCACGCAGCTGCCTGGTGTCACAGGTGTTCCCTGGAAGGGGGAAGTCCGCTAATGACCTCCCCTGTCCATGGGGAGGCACTAGATGCTACCTGCGTTTCCAGCCCAAACCCCGCCTTTCCCCGGCAGCCCGCACTGGGAGGGACTCGGGGAAGACACTCGAAGGGCTCCTAGGAGATCCCGGGTGCTGCAGACAGAAGACGGAACCTCCCCACACTCAGAATTCCGGAACACGGGTGACTGTGTGGGTGAGGTTTAGGGCCGCCCTCCACGGAGCTTCCTGGTGTCACAGGTGTTCCCTGCCAGGGGGAAGTCCGCTAATTACCTCCCCTGTCCATGGGGAGGCACTAGATGCTACCTGCGTTTCCAGCCCAACCCCCGCCTTTCCCTGACAGCCCGCACTGGGAGGGACTCGGCAAGACACTGGAAGGGCTCCTAGGAGCTGCCGGGTGCTGCAGACAAAAGACGGAACCTCCCCACACTCAGAATTCCGGAAAACGGCTGACTGTGTGGGGGAGGTTCGGGGCCGCCCTCCACGAAGCTTCCTGGTGTCACAGGTGTTCCCTGGCAGGGGGAAGTCCGCTAATTACCTCCCCTGTCCATGGGGAGACACTAGATGCTACCTGCGTTTCCAGCCCAACCCCCGCCTTTCCCCGGCAGCCCGCACTGGGAGGGACTCGGGGAAGACACTCGAAGGGCTCCTAGGAGATCCCGGGTGCTGCAGACAGAAGACAGAACCTCCCCACAATCAGAATTCCGGAACACGGGTGACTGTGTGGGTGAGGTTTAGGGCCGCCCTCCACGGAGCTTCCTGGTGTCACAGGTGTTCCCTGCCAGGGGGAAGTCCGCTAATTACCTCCCCTGTCCATGGGGAGGCACTAGATGCTACCTGCGTTTCCAGCCCAACCCCCGCCTTTCCCTGACAGCCCGCACTGGGAGGGACTCGGGGAAGACACTCGAAGGGCACCTAGGAGATCCCGGGTGCTGCAGACAGAAGACGGAACCTCCCCACACTCAGAATTCCGGAACACGGCTGACTGTTTGGGGGAGGTTTATGGCCGCCCTCCACGGAGCTTCCTGGTGTCACAGGTGTTCCCTGCCAGGGGGAAGTCCGCTAATTACCTCCCCTGTCCATGGGGAGGCACTAGAGGCTACCTGCGTTTCCAGGCCAAACCCCGCCTTTCCCCGGCAGCCCGCACTGGGAGGGACTCGGGGAAGACACTCGAAGGGCTCCTAGGAGATGCCGGGTGCTGCAGAGAGAAGACGGAACCTCCCCACACTCAGAATTCCGGAACACGGCTGACTGTGTGGGGGAGGTTCGGGTCCGCCCTCCCCGAAGCTGCCTGGTGTCGCAGGTGTTCCCTGCCAGGGGGAAGTCCGCTAATTACCTCCCCTGTCCATAGGGATTCACTAGATGCTACCTGCGTTTCCAACCCAACCCCCACCTTTCCCCGGGAGCCCCCACTGTGAGGGACTCGGGGAAGACACTCGAAGGGCTCCTAGGAGATGCCGGGTGCTGCAGACAGAAGACGGAACCTCCCCACACTCAGAATTCCGAACACGGGTGACTGTGTGGGTGAGGTTTAGGGCCGCCCTACACGAAGCTTCCTGGTGTCACAGGTGTTCCCTCTCAAGGGGAAGTCCGCTACTTACCTCCCTTGTCCATGTGGAGGCACTAGATGCTACCTGCGTTTCCAGTACAACCCCCGCCTTTCCCGGACAGCCCGCACTGGGAGGGACTCGGGGAAGACACTCGAAGGGCTCCTAGGAGATCCCGGGTGCTGCAGACAGAAGACGGAACCTCCCCACACTCAGAATTCCGGAACACGGCTGACTGTGTGGGGGAGGTTCGGGGCCGCCCTCCACGAAGCTGCCTGGTGTCACAGGTGTTCCCTGGCAGGGGGAAGTCCGCTAATGACCTCCCCTGTCCATGGGGAGGCACTAGATGCTACCTGCGTTTCCAACCCAACCCCCACCTTTCCCCGGCAGCCCGCACTGGGAGGTACTCGGGGAAGACACTCGAAGGGCTCCTAGGAGATGCCGGGAGCTGCAGACAGAAGACGGAACCTCCCCACACTCAGAATTCCGAACACGGCTGACTGTTTGGGGGAGGTTCTGGGCCGCCCTCCACGCAGCTGCCTGGTGTCACAGGTGTTCCCTGGCAGGGGGAAGTCCGCTAATGACCTCCCCTGTCCATGGGGAGGCACTAGATGCTACCTGCGTTTCCAGCCCAACCCCCGCCTTTCCCCGGCAGCCCGCACTGGCAGGGACTCGGGGAAGACACTCGAAGGGCTCCTAGGAGATCCCGGGTGCTGCAGACAGAAGACGGAACCTCCCCACACTCAGAATTCCGGAACACGGGTGACTGTGTGGGTGAGGTTTAGGGCCGCCCTCCACGGAGCTTCCTGGTGTCACAGGTGTTCCCTGCCAGGGGGAAGTCCGCTAATTACCTCCCCTGTCCATGGGGAGGCACTAGAGGCTACCTGCGTTTCCAGGCCAAACCCCGCCTTTCCCCGGCAGCCCGCACTGGGAGGGACTCGGGGAAGACACTCGAAGGGCTCCTAGGAGATGCCGGGTGCTGCAGAGAGAAGACGGAACCTCCCCACACTCAGAATTCCGGAACACGGCTGACTGTGTGGGGGAGGTTCGGGTCCGCCCTCCCCGAAGCTGCCTGGTGTCGCAGGTGTTCCCTGCCAGGGGGAAGTCCGCTAATTACCTCCCCTGTCCATGGGGAGGCACTAGATGCTACCTGCGTTTCCAACCCAACCCCCACCTTTCCCCGGCAGACCGCACATGGAGGTACTCGAGGAAGACACTCGAAGGGCTCCTAGGAGATCCCGGGTGCTGCAGACAGAAGACGGAACCTCCCCACACTCAGAATTCCGAACACGGGTGACTGTGTGGGTGAGGTTTAGGGCCGCCCTCCACGAAGCTTCCTGGTGTCACAGGTGTTCCCTCTCAAGGGGAAGTCCGCTACTTACCTCCCCTGTCCATGGGGAGGCACTAGATGCTACCTGCGTTTCCAGCCCAACCCCCGCCTTTCCCCGACAGCCCGCACTGGGAGGGACTCGGGGAAGACACTCGAAGGGCTCCTAGGAGATCCCGGGTGCTGCAGACAGAAGACGGAACCTCCCCACACTCAGAATTCCGGAACACGGCTGACTGTTTGGGGGAGGTTCTGGGCCGCCCTCCACGCAGCTGCCTGGTGTCACAGGTGTTCCCTGGCAGGGGGAAGTCCGCTAATTACCTCCCCTGTCCATGGGGAGGCACTAGATGCTACCTGCGTTTCCAGCCCAACCCCCGCCTTTCCCCGGCAGCCCGCACTGGGAGGGACTCGGGGAAGACACTCGAAGGGCTCCTAGGAGATCCCGGGTGCTGCTGACAGAAGACGGAACCTCCCCACACTCAGAATTCCGGAATACGGGTGACTGTGTGGGTGAGGTTTAGGGCCGCCCTCCACGGAGCTTCCTGGTGTCACAGGTGTTCCCTGCGAGGGGGAAGTCCGCTAATTACCTCCCCTGTCCATGGGGAGGCACTAGATGCTACCTGCTTTTCCAGGCCAAACCCCGCCTTTCCCCGGCAGCCCGCACTGGGAGGGACTCGGGGAAGACACTCGAAGGGCTCCTAGGAGATCCCGGGTGCTGCAGACAGAAGACGGAACCTCCCCACACTCAGAATTCCGGAACACGGCTGACTGTGTGGGGGAGGTTCGGGGCCGCACTCCACGCAGCTGCCTGGTGTCACAGGTGTTCCCTGGCAGGGGGAAGTCCGCTAATGACCTCCCCTGTCCATGGGGAGGCACTAGATGCTACCTGCGTTTCCAGCCCAACCCCCACCTTTCCCCGGCAGGCCGCACTGGGAGGTACTCGGGGAAGACACTCGAAGGGCTCCTAGGAGATGCCGGGTGCTGCAGACAGAAGACGGAACCTCCCCACACTCAGAATTCCGAACACGGCTGACTGTTTGGGGGAGGTTCTGGGCCGCCCTCCTCGCAGCTGCCTGGTGTCACAGGTGTTCCCTGGCAGGGGGAAGTCCGCTAATGACCTCCCCTGTCCATGGGGAGGCACTAGATGCTACCTGCGTTTCCAGCCCAACCCCCGACTTTCCCCGGCAGCCCGCACTGGGAGGGACTCGGGGAAGACACTCGAAGGGCTCCTAGGAGATCCCGGGTGCTGCTGACAGAAGACGGAACCTCCCCACACTCAGAATTCCGGAATACGGGTGACTGTGTGGGTGAGGTTTAGGGCCGCCCTCCACGGAGCTTCCTGGTGTCACAGGTGTTCCCTGCCAGGGGGAAGTCCGCTAATTACCTCCCCTGTCCATGGGGAGGCACTAGATGCTACCTGCGTTTCCGGGCCAAACCCCGCCTTTCCCCGGCAGCCCGCACTGGGAGGGACTCGGGGAAGACACTCGAAGGGCTCCTAGGAGATCCCGGGTGCTGCAGACAGAAGACGGAAACTCCCCACACTCAGAATCCCGGAACACGGCTGACTGTGTGGGGGAGGTTCGGGGCCGCACTCCACGCAGCTGCCTGGTGTCGCAGGTGTTCCCTGGCAGGGGGAATTCCGCTAATTACCTCCCCTGTCCATGGGGAGTCACTAGATGCTAACTGCGTTTCCAACCCAACCCCCAACTTTCCCCGGGAGCCCGCACTGGGAGGGACTCGGGGAAGACACTCGAAGGGCTCCTAGGAGATGCCGGGTGCTGCAGAGTGAAGACGGAACCTCCCCACACTCAGAATTCCGGAACACGGCTGACTGTGTGGGGGAGGTTCGGGTCCGCCCTCCCCGAAGCTGCCTGGTGTCACAGGTGTTCCCTGGCAGGGGGAAGTCCGCTAATTACCTCCCCTGTCCATGGGGAGGCACTAGATGCTACCTGCGTTTCCAGCACAACCCCCGCCTTTCCCCGGGAGCCCGCAATGGGAGGGACTCGGGGAAGCCACTCGAAGGGCACCTAGGAGATCCCGGGTGCTGCAGACAGAAGACGGAACCTCCCCACACTCAGAATTCCGGAACACGGGTGACTGTGTGGGTGAGGTTTAGGGCCGCCCTCCACGAATCTTCCTGGTGTCACAGGTGTTCCCTGGCAGGGGGAAGTCCGCTACTTACCTCCCCTGTCCATGGGGAGGCACTAGATGCTACCTGCTTTTCCAGCCCAACCCCCGCCTTTCCCCAGCAGCCCGCACTGGGAGGGACTCGGGGAAGACACTCGAAGGGCTCCTAGGAGATCCCGGCTGCTGCAGACAGAAGACGGAACCTCCCCACACACAGAATTCCGGAACACGGGTGACTGTGTGGGTGAGGTTTAGGGCCGCCCACCACGGAGCTTCCTGGTGTCACAAGTGTTCCCTGCCAGGGGGAAGTCCGCTAATTACCTCCCCTGTCCATGGGGAGGCACTAGAGGCTACCTGCGTTTCCAGGCCAAACCCCGCCTTTCCCCGGCAGCCCGCACTGGGAGGGACTCGGGGAAGACACTCGAAGGGCTCCTAGGAGATCCCGGGTGCTGCAGACCGAAGACGGAACCTCCCCACACTCAGAATTCCGGAACACGGCTGACTGTGTGGGGGAGTTTCGGGGCCGCACTCCACGCAGCTGCCTGGTGTCACAGGTGTTCCCTGGCAGGGGGAAGTCCGCTAATGACCTCCCCTGTCCATGGGGAGGCACTAGATGCTACCTGCGTTTCCAGCCCAACCCCCACATTTCCCCGGCAGCCCGCACTGGGAGGTACTCGGGGAAGACACTCGAAGGGCTCCTAGGAGATGCCGGGTGCTGCAGAGAGAAGACGGAACCTCCCCACACTCAGAATTCCGGAACACGGCTGACTGTGTGGGGGAGGTTCGGGTCCGCCCTCCCCGAAGCTGCCTGGTGTCGCAGGTGTTCCCTGGCAGGGGGAAGTCCGCTAATTACCTCCCCTGTCCATAGGGAGTCACTAGATGCTACCTGCGTTTCCAACCCAACCCCCACCTTTCCCCGGGAGCCCGCACTGGGAGGGACTCGGGGAAGACACTCGAAGGGCTCCTAGGAGATGCCGGGTGCTGCAGACAGAAGACGGAACCTCCCCACACTCAGAATTCCGAACACGGGTGACTGTGTGGGTGAGGTTTAGGGCCGCCCTCCACGAAGCTTCCTGGTGTCACAGGTGTTCCCTCTCAAGGGGAAGTCCGCTACTTACCTCCCCTGTCCATGTGGAGGCACTAGATGCTACCTGCGTTTCCAGCCCAACCCCCGCCTTTCCCCGACAGCCCGCACTGGGAGGGACTCCGGGAAGACACACGAAGGGCTCCAAGGAGATCCCGGGTGCTGCAGACAGAAGACGGAACCTCCCCACACTCAGAATTCCGGAATACGGCTGACTGTTTGGGGGAGTTTCTGGGCCGCCCTCCACGAAGCTGCCTGGTGTCACAGGTGTTCCCTGGCAGGGGGAAGTCCGCTAATGACCTCCCCTGTCCATGGGGAGGCACTAGATGCTACCTGCGTTTCCAGCCCAACCCCCGCCTTTCCCCGGCAGCCCGCACTGGGAGGGACTCGGGGCAGACACTCGAAGGGCTCCTAGGAGATCCCGGGTGCTGCAGACAGAAGACGGAACCTCCCCACACTCAGAATTCCGGAACACGGGTGACTGTGTGGGTGAGGTTTAGGGCCGCACTCCACGGAGCTTCCTGGTGTCACAGGTGTTCCCTGCCAGGGGGAAGTCCGCTAATTACCTCCCCTGTCCATGGGGAGGCACTAGATGCTACCTGCGTTTCCAGGCCAAACCCCGCCTTTCCCCGGCAGCCCGCACTGGGAGGGACTCGGGGAAGACACTCGAAGGGCTCCTAGGAGATCCCGGGTGCTGCAGACAGAAGACGGAACCTCCCCACACTCAGAATTCCGGAACACGGGTGACTGTGTGGGGGAGGTTCGGGGCCGCCCTCCACGAAGCTGCCTGGTGTCACAGGTGTTCCCTGGCAGGGGGAAGTCCGCTAATGACCTCCCCTGTCCATGGGGAGGCACTAGATGCTACCTGCGTTTCCAACCCAACCCCCACATTTCCCCGGCAGACCGCACTGGGAGGTACTCGGGGAAGACACTCGAAGGGCTCCTAGGAGATGCCGGGTGCTGCAGACAGAAGACGGAACCTCCCCACACTCAGAATTCCGAACACGGGTGACTGTGTGGGTGAGGTTTAAGGCCGCACTCCACGGAGCTTCCTGCTGTCACAGGTGTTCACTGGCAGGGGGAAGTCCGCTAATTACCTCCCCTGTCCATGGGGAGGCACTAGATGCTATTGCGTTTCCAGCCGAACCCCCGCCTTTCCCCGGCAGCCCGCACTGGGAGGGACTCGGGGAAGACACTGGAAGGGCTCCTAGGAGCTGCCGGGTGCTGCAGACAAAAGACGGAACCTCCCCACACTCAGAATTCCGGAACACGGCTGACTGTGTGGGGGAGGTTCGGGGCCGCCCTCCACGAAGCTTCCTGGTGTCACAGGTGTTCCCTGGCAGGGGGAAGTCCGCTAATGACCTCCCCTGTCCATGGGGAGACACTAGATGCTACCTGCGTTTCCAGCCCAACCCCCGCCTTTCCCCTGCAGCCCGCACTGGGAGGGAATCGGGGAAGACACTCGAAGGGCTCCTAGGAGATCCCTGGTGCTGCAGACAGAAGACGGAAACTCCTCACACTCAGAATTCCGGAACACGGCTGACTGTGTGGGGGAGGTTCGGGGCCGCCCTCCACGAAGCTGCCTGGTGTCACAGGTGTTCCCTGGCAGGGGGAAGTCCGCTAATGACCTCCCCTGTCCATGGGGAGGCACTAGATGCTACCTGCGTTTCCAACCCAACCCCCACCTTTCCCCGGCAGCCCGCACTGGGAGGTACTCGGGGAAGACACTCGAAGGGCTCCTAGGAGATCCCGGGTGCTGCAGACAGAAGACGGAACCTCCCCACACTCAGAATTCCGAACACGGGTGACTGTGTGGGTGAGGTTTAGGGCCGCCCTCCACGAAGCTTCCTGGTGTCACAGGTGTTCCCTCTCAGGGGGAAGTCCGCTACTTACCTCCCCTGTCCATGGGGAGGCACTAGATGCTACCTGCGTTTCCAGCCCAACCCCCGCTTTTCCCCGACAGCCCGCACTGGGAGGGACTCGGGGAAGACACTCGAAGGGCTCCTAGGAGATCCCGGGTGCTGCAGACAGAAGACGGAACCTCCCCACACTCAGAATTCCGGAACACGGCTGACTGTTTGGGGGAGGTTCTGGGCCGCCCTCCACGCAGCTGCCTGGTGTCACAGGTGTTCCCTGGCAGGGGGAAGTCCGCTAATGACCTCCCCTGTCCATGGGGAGGCACTAGATGCTACCTGCGTTTCCAGCCCAACCCCCGCCTTTCCCCGGCAGCCCGCACTGGGAGGGACTCGGGGAAGACACTCGAAGGGCTCCTAGGAGATCCCGGGTGCTGCTGACAGAAGACGGAACCTCCCCACACTCAGAATTCCGGAATACGGGTGACTGTGTGGGTGAGGTTTAGGGCCGCCCTCCACGGAGCTTCCTGGTGTCACAGGTGTTCCCTGCCAGGGGGAAGTCCGCTAATTACCTCCCCTGTCCATGGGGAGGCACTAGATGCTACCTGCGTTTCCAGGCCAAACCCCGCCTTTCCCCGGCAGCCCGCACTGGGAGGGACTCGGGGAAGACACTCGAAGGGCTCCTAGGAGATCCTGGGTGCTGCAGACAGAAGACGGAACCTCCCCACACTCAGAATTCCGGAACACGGCTGACTGTGTGGGGGAGGTTCGGGGCCGCACTCCACGCAGCTGCCTGGTGTCACAGGTGTTCCCTGGCAGGGGGAAGTCCGCTAATGACCTCCCCTGTCCATGGGGAGGCACTAGATGCTACCTGCGTTTCCAGCCCAACCCCCACCTTTCCCCGGCAGCCCGCACTGGGAGGTACTCGGGGAAGACACTCGAAGGGCTCCTAGGAGATGCCGGGTGCTGCAGAGAGAAGACGGAACCTCCCCACACTCACAATTCCGGAACAAGGCTGACTGTGTGGGGGAGGTTCGGGTCCGCCCTCCCCGAAGCTGCCTGGTGTCACAGGTGTTCCCTGGCAGGGGGAAGTCCGCTAATTACCTCCCCTGTCCATGGGGAGGCACTAGATGCTACCTGCGTTTCCAGCCCAACCCCCGCCTTTCCCCGGGAGCCCGCACTGGGAGGGACTCGGGGAAGCCACTCGAAGGGCACCTAGGAGATCCCGGGTGCTGCAGACAGAAGACGGAACCTCCCCACACTCAGAATTCCGGAACACGGGTGACTGTGTGGGGGAGGTTTAGGGCCGCCCTCCACGAAGCTTCCTGGTGTCACAGGTGTTCCCTCTCAAGGGGAAGTCCGCTACTTACCTCCCCTGTCCATGGGGAGGCACTAGATGCTACCTGCGTTTCCAGCCCAACCCCCGCCTTTCCCCGGCAGCCCGCACTGGGAGGGACTCGGGGAAGACACTCGAAGGCCTCCTAGGAGATCCCGGCTGCTGCAGACAGAAGACGGAACCTCCCCACACTCAGAATTCCGGAACACGGCTGACTGTGTGGGGGAGGTTCGGGGCCGCCCTCCACGAAGCTGCCTGGTGTCACAGGTGTTCTCTGGCAGGGGGAAGTCCGCTAATTACCTCCCCTGTCCATGGGGAGGCACTAGATGCTACCTGCGTTTCCAGACCAACCCCCGCCTTTCCCCGGGAGCCCGCACTGGGAGGGACTCGGGGAAGACACTCGAAGGGCTCCTAGGAGATCCCGGGTCCTGCAGACAGAAGACGGAACCTCCCCACACTCAGAATTCCGGAACACGGCTGACTGTGTGGGGGAGGTTCGGGGCCGCACTCCACGCAGCTGCCTGGTGTCACAGGTGTTCCCTGGCAGGGGGAAGTCCGCTAATGACCTCCCCTGTCCATGGGGAGGCACTAGATGCTACCTGCTTTTCCAGCCCAACCCCCACCTTTCCCCGGCAGCCCGCACTGGGAGGTACTCGGGGAAGACACTCGAAGGGCTCCTAGGAGATGCCGGGTGCTGCAGACAGAAGACGGAACCTCCCCACACTCAGAAATCCGGAACACGGGTGACTGTGTGGGTGAGGTTTAGGGCCGCCCTCCACGAAGCTTCCTGGTGTCACAGGTGTTCCCTGGCAGGGGGAAGTCCGCTAATTACCTCCCCTGTCCATGGGGAGGCACTAGATGCTACCTGCGTTTCCAGCCCAACCCCCGCCTTTCCCCGACAGCCCGCACTGGGAGGGACTCGGGGAAGACACTCGAAGGGCTCCTAGGAGATCCCGGGTGCTGCAGACAGAAGACGGAACCTCCGCACACTCAGAATTCCGGAACACGGCTGACTGTGTGGGGGAGGTTCTGGGCCGCCCTCCAAGCAGCTGCCTGGTGTCACAAGTGTTCCCTGGCAGGGGGAAGTCCGCTAATGACCTCCCCTGTCCATGGGGAGGCACTAGATGCTACCTGCGTTTCCAGCCCAACCCCCGCCTTTCCCCGGCAGCCCGCACTGGGAGGGACTCGGGGAAGACACTCGAAGGGCTCCTTGGAGATCCCGGGTGCTGCAGACAGAAGACGGAACCTCCCCACACTCAGAATTCCGGAACAAGGCTGACTGTGTGGGGGAGGTTTAGGGCCGCCCTCCACGGAACTTCCTGGTGTCACAGGTGTTCCCTGCCAGGGGGAAGTCCGCTAATTACCTCCCCTGTCCATGGGGAGGCACTAGATGCTACCTGCGTTTCCAGCACAACCCCCGCCTTTGCCCGGCAGCCCGCACTGGGAGGGACTCGGGGAAGACCCTCGAAAGGCTCCTAGTAGATCCCAGGTGCTGCAGACAGAAGACAGAACCTCCCCACACTCAGAATTCCGGAACACGGCTTACTGTGTGGGTGAGGTTTAGGGCCGCCCTCCACGGAGCTTCCTGGTGTCACAGGTGTTCCCTGGCAGGGGGAAGTCCGCTAATTACCTCCCCTGTCCATGGGGAGGCACTAGATGCTACCTGGGTTTCCAGCACACCCCCCGCCTTTGCCCGGCAGCCCGCACTGGGAGGGACTCGGGGAAGACACTCCAAGGGCTCCTAGGAGATCCCAGGTGTTGCAGACAGAAGACGGAACCTCCCCACACTCAGAATTCCGGAACACGGGTGACTGTGTGGGTGAGGTTTAGGGCCGCCCTCCACGAAGCTTCCTGGTGTCACAGGTGTTCCCTCTCAAGGGGAAGTCCGCTACTTACCTCCCCTGTCCATGGGGAGGCACTAGATGCTACCTGCGTTTCCAGCCCAAACCCCGCCTTTCCCCGACAGCCCGCACTGGGAGGGACTCGGGGAATACACTCGAAGTGCTCCTAGGAGATCCCGGGTGCTGCAGACAGAAGACGGAACCTCCTTACACTCAGAATTCCGGAACACGGCTGACTGTGTGGGTGAGGTTTACGGCCGCCCTCCACGGAGCTTCCTGGTGTCACAGGTGTTCCCTGGCAGAGGGAAGTCCGCTAATGACCTCCCCTGTCCATGGGGAGGCACTAGATGCTACCTGCGTTTCCAACCCAACCCCCGCATTTCCCCGGCAGCCCGCACTGGGAGGTACTCGGGGAAGACACTCGAAGGGCTCCTAGGAGCTGCCGGGTGCTGCAGACAAAAGACGGAACCTCCCCACACTCAGAATTCCGGAACACGGCTGACTGTGTGGGGGAGGTTCGGGGCCGCCCTCCACGAAGCTTCCTGGTGTCACAGGTGTTCCCTGGTAGGGGGAAGTCCGCTAATTACCTCCCCTGTCCATGGGGAGACACTAGATGCTACCTGCGTTTCCAGCCCAACCCCCGCCTTTCCCCGGCAGCCCGCACTGGGAGGGAATCGGGGAAGACACTCGAAGGGCTCCTAGGAGATCCCGGTTGCTGCAGACAGAAGACGGAACCTCCCCACACTCAGAATTCCGGAACACGGCTGACTGTGTGGGGGAGGTTCGGGGCCGCACTCCACGCAGCTGCCTGGTGTCACAGGTGTTCCCTGGCAGGGGGAAGTCCGCTAATGACCTCCCCTGTCCATGGGGAGGCACTAGATGCTACCTGCGCTTCCAGCCCAAACCCCGCCTTTCCCCGGCAGCCCGCACTGGGAGGGACTCGGGGAAGACACTCGAAGGGCTCCTAGGAGATCCCGGGTGCTGCAGACAGAAGACGGAACCTCCCCACACTCAGAATTCCGGAACAAGTCTGACTGTGTGGGGGAGGTTTAGGGCCGCCCTCCACGGAGCTTCCTGGTTTCACAGGTGTTCCCTGGCAGGGGGAAGTCCGCTACTTACCTCCCCCGTCCATGGGGAGGCACTAGATGCTACCTGCGTTTCCAGCCCAACCCCCGCCTTTCCCCGGCAGCCCGCAGTGGGAGGGACTCGGGGAAGACACTCGAAGGGCTCCTAGGAGATCCCGGGTGCTGCAGACAGAAGACGGAACCTCCCCACACTCAGAATTCCGGAACACGGCTGACTGTGTGGGGGAGGTTCGGGGCCGCACTCCACGCAGCTGCCTGGTGTCACAGGTGTTCCCTGGCAGGTGGAAGTCCGCTAATGACCTCCCCTGTCCATGGGGAGGCACTAGATGCTACCTGCGTTTCCAGCCCAACCCCCAACTTTCCCCGGCCGCCCGCACTGGGAGGGACTCGGGGAAGACAATCGAAGGGCTCCTAGGAGATGCCGGGTGCTGCAGAGAGAAGACGGAACCTCCCCACACTCAGAATTCCGGAACACGGCTGACTGTGTGGGGGAGGTTCGGGTCCGCCCTCCCCGAAGCTGCCTGGTGTCGCAGGTGTTCCCTGGCAGGGGGAAGTCCGCTAATTACCTCCCCTGTCCATGGGGAGGCACTAGATGCTACCTGCGTTTCCAGCCCAACCCCCGCCTTTCCCCGGGAGCCCGCACTGGGAGGGACTCGGGGAAGACACTCGAAGGGCACCTAGGAGATCCCGGGTGCTGCAGACAGAAGACGGATCCTCCCCACACTCAGAATTCCGGAACACGGCTGACTGTGTGGGGGAGGTTTAGGGCCGCCCTCCACGAAGCTTCCTGGTGTCACAGGTGTTCCCTCTCAAGGGGAAGTCCGCTACTTACCTCCCCTGTCCTTGGGGAGGCACTAGATGCTACCTGCGTTTCCAGCCCAACCCCCGCCTTTCCCCGGCAGCCCGCACTGGGAGGTACTCGGGGAAGACACTCGAAGGGCTCCTAGGAGATGCCGGGTGCTGCAGAGAGAAGACGGAACCTCCCCACACTCAGAATTCCGGAACACGGCTGACTGTGTGGGGGAGGTTCGGGTCCGCCCTCCCCGAAGCTGCCTGGTGTCACAGGTGTTCCCTGGCAGGGGGAAGTCCGCTAATTACCTCCCCTGTCCATGGGGAGGCACTAGATGCTACCTGCGTTTCCAGCCCAACCCCCGCCTTTCCCCGGGAGCCCGCACTGGGAGGGACACGGGGAAGCCACTCGAAGGGCACCTAGGAGATCCCGGGTGCTGCAGACAGAAGACGGAACCTCCCCACACTCAGAATTCCGGAACACGGGTGACTGTGTGGGGGAGGTTCGGGGCCGCCCTCCACGAAGCTGCCTGGTGTCACAGGTGTTCCCTGGCAGGGGGAAGTCCGCTAATGACCTCCCCTGTCCATGGGGAGGCACTAGATGCTACCTGCGTTTCCAACCCAACCCCCACATTTCCCCGGCAGACCGCACTGGGAGGTACTCGGGGAAGACACTCGAAGGGCTCCTAGGAGATGCCGGGTGCTGCAGACAGAAGACGGAACCTCCCCACACTCAGAATTCCGAACACGGGTGACTGTGTGGGTGAGGTTTAAGGCCGCCCTCCACGGAGCTTCCTGCTGTCACAGGTGTTCCCTGGCAGGTGGAAGTCCGCTAATGACCTCCCCTGTCCATGGGGAGGCACTAGATGCTATTGCGTTTCCAGCCGAACCCCCGCCTTTCCCCGGCAGCCCGCACTGGGAGGGACTCGGGGAAGACACTGGAAGGGCTCCTAGGAGCTGCCGGGTGCTGCAGACAAAAGACGGAACCTCCCCACACTCAGAATTCCGGAACACGGCTGACTGTGTGGGGGAGGTTCGGGGCCGCCCTCCACGAAGCTTCCTGGTGTCACAGGTGTTCCCTGGCAGGGGGAAGTCCGCTAATGACCTCCCCTGTCCATGGGGAGACACTAGATGCTACCTGCGTTTCCAGCCCAACCCCCGCCTTTCCCCTGCAGCCCGCACTGGGAGGGAATCGGGGAAGACACTCGAAGGGCTCCTAGGAGATCCCTGGTGCTGCAGACAGAAGACGGATCCTCCCCACACTCAGAATTCCGGAACACGGCTGACTGTGTGGGGGAGGTTCGGGGCCGCCCTCCACGAAGCTTCCTGGTGTCACAGGTGTTCCCTGGCAGGGGGAAGTCCGCTAATGACCTCCCCTGTCCATGGGGAGGCACTAGATGCTACCTGCGTTTCCAACCCAACCCCCACCTTTCCCCGGCAGCCCGCACTGGAGGTACTCGGGGAAGACACTCGAAGGGCTCCTAGGAGATCCCGGGTGCTGCAGACAGAAGACGGAACCTCCCCACACTCAGAATTCCGAACACGGGTGACTGTGTGGGTGAGGTTTAGGGCCGCCCTCCACGAAGCTTCCTGGTGTCACAGGTGTTCCCTCTCAGGGGGAAGTCCGCTACTTACCTCCCCTGTCCATGGGGAGGCACTAGATGCTACCTGCGTTTCCAGCCCAACCCCCGCTTTTCCCCGACAGCCCGCACTGGGAGGGACTCGGGGAAGACACTCGAAGGGCTCCTAGGAGATCCCGGGTGCTGCAGACAGAAGACGGAACCTCCCCACACTCAGAATTCCGGAACACGGCTGACTGTTTGGGGGAGGTTCTGGGCCGCCCTCCACGCAGCTGCCTGGTGTCACAGGTGTTCCCTGGCAGGGGGAAGTCCGCTAATGACCTCCCCTGTCCATGGGGAGGCACTAGATGCTACCTGCGTTTCCAGCCCAACCCCCGCCTTTCCCCGGCAGCCCGCACTGGGAGGGACTCGGGGAAGACACTCGAAGGGCTCCTAGGAGATCCCGGGTGCTGCTGACAGAAGACGGAACCTCCCCACACTCAGAATTCCGGAATACGGGTGACTGTGTGGGTGAGGTTTAGGGCCGCCCTCCACGGAGCTTCCTGGTGTCACAGGTGTTCCCTGCCAGGGGGAAGTCCGCTAATTACCTCCCCTGTCCATGGGGAGGCACTAGATGCTACCTGCGTTTCAAGGCCAAACCCCGCCTTTCCCCGGCAGCCCGCACTGGGAGGGACTTGGGAAAGACACTCGAAGGGCTCCTAGGAGATCCTGGGTGCTGCAGACAGAAGACGGAACCTCCCCACACTCAGAATTCCGGAACACGGCTGACTGTGTGGGGGAGGTTCGGGGCCGCACTCCACGCAGCTGCCTGGTGTCACAGGTGTTCCCTGGCAGGGGGAAGTCCGCTAATGACCTCCCCTGTCCATGGGGAGGCACTAGATGCTACCTGCGTTTCCAGCCCAACCCCCACCTTTCCCCGGCAGCCCGCACTGGGAGGTACTCGGGGAAGACACTCGAAGGGCTCCTAGGAGATGCCGGGTGCTGCAGAGAGAAGACGGAACCTCCCCACACTCACAATTCCGGAACAAGGCTGACTGTGTGGGGGAGGTTCGGGTCCGCCCTCCCCGAAGCTGCCTGGTGTCACAGGTGTTCCCTGGCAGGGGGAAGTCCGCTAATTACCTCCCCTGTCCATGGGGAGGCACTAGATGCTACCTGCGTTTCCAGCCCAACCCCCGCCTTTCCCCGGGAGCCCGCACTGGGAGGGACTCGGGGAAGCCACTCGAAGGGCACCTAGGAGATCCCGGGTGCTGCAGACAGAAGACGGAACCTCCCCACACTCAGAATTCCGGAACACGGGTGACTGTGTGGGGGAGGTTTAGGGCCGCCCTCCACGAAGCTTCCTGGTGTCACAGGTGTTCCCTCTCAAGGGGAAGTCCGCTACTTACCTCCCCTGTCCATGGGGAGGCACTAGATGCTACCTGCGTTTCCAGCCCAACCCCCGCCTTTCCCCGGCAGCCCGCACTGGGAGGGACTCGGGGAAGACACTCGAAGGGCTCCTAGGAGATGCCGGGTGCTGCAGACAGAAGACGGAACCTCCCCACACTCAGAAATCCGGAACACGGGTGACTGTGTGGGTGAGGTTTAGGGCCGCCCTCCACGAAGCTTCCTGGTGTCACAGGTGTTCCCTGGCAGGGGGAAGTCCGCTAATTACCTCCCCTGTCCATGGGGAGGCACTAGATGCTACCTGCGTTTCCAGCCCAACCCCCGCCTTTCCCCGACAGCCCGCACTGGGAGGGACTCGGGGAAGACACTCGAAGGGCTCCTAGGAGATCCCGGGTGCTGCAGACAGAAGACGGAAAATCCGCACACTCAGAATTCCGGAACACGGCTGACTGTGTGGGGGAGGTTCTGGGCCGCCCTCCACGCAGCTGCCTGGTTTCACAAGTGTTCCCTGGCAGGGGGAAGTCCGCTAATGACCTCCCCTGTCCATGGGGAGGCACTAGATGCTACCTGCGTTTCCAGCCCAACCCCCGCCTTTCCCCGGCAGCCCGCACTGGGAGGGACTCGGGGAAGACACTCGAAGGGCTCCTTGGAGATCCCGGGTGCTGCAGACAGAAGACGGAACCTCCCCACACTCAGAATTCCGGAACAAGGCTGACTGTGTGGGGGAGGTTTAGGGCCGCCCTCCACGGAACTTCCTGGTGTCACAGGTGTTCCCTGCCAGGGGGAAGTCCGCTAATTACCTCCCCTGTCCATGGGGAGGCACTAGATGCTACCTGCGTTTCCAGCACAACCCCCGCCTTTGCCCGGCAGCCCGCACTGGGAGGGACTCGGGGAAGACCCTCGAAAGGCTCCTAGTAGATCCCAGGTGCTGCAGACAGAAGACAGAACCTCCCCACACTCAGAATTCCGGAACACGGCTTACTGTGTGGGTGAGGTTTAGGGCCGCCCTCCACGGAGCTTCCTGGTGTCACAGGTGTTCCCTGGCAGGGGGAAGTCCGCTAAATACCTCCCCTGTCCATGGGGAGGCACTAGATGCTACCTGGGTTTCCAGCACACCCCCCGCCTTTGCCCGGCAGCCCGCACTGGGAGGGACTCGGGGAAGACACTCCAAGGGCTCCTAGGAGATCCCAGGTGTTGCAGACAGAAGACGGAACCTCCCCACACTCAGAATTCCGGAACACGGGTGACTGTGTGGGTGAGGTTTAGGGCCGCCCTCCACGAAGCTTCCTGGTGTCACAGGTGTTCCCTCTCAAGGGGAAGTCCGCTACTTACCTCCCCTGTCCATGGGGAGGCACTAGATGCTACCTGCGTTTCCAGCCCAAACCCCGCCTTTCCCCGACAGCCCGCACTGGGAGGGACTCGGGGAATACACTCGAAGTGCTCCTAGGAGATCCCGGGTGCTGCAGACAGAAGACGGAACCTCCTTACACTCAGAATTCCGGAACACGGCTGACTGTGTGGGTGAGGTTTACGGCCGCCCTCCACGGAGCTTCCTGGTGTCACAGGTGTTCCCTGGCAGAGGGAAGTCCGCTAATGACCTCCCCTGTCCATGGGGAGGCACTAGATGCTACCTGCGTTTCCAACCCAACCCCCGCATTTCCCCGGCAGCCCGCACTGGGAGGTACTCGGGGAAGACACTCGAAGGGCTCCTAGGAGCTGCCGGGTGCTGCAGACAAAAGACGGAACCTCCCCACACTCAGAATTCCGGAACACGGCTGACTGTGTGGGGGAGGTTCGGGGCCGCCCTCCACGAAGCTTCCTGGTGTCACAGGTGTTCCCTGGTAGGGGGAAGTCCGCTAATTACCTCCCCTGTCCATGGGGAGACACTAGATGCTACCTGCGTTTCCAGCCCAACCCCCGCCTTTCCCCGGCAGCCCGCACTGGGAGGGAATCGGGGAAGACACTCGAAGGGCTCCTAGGAGATCCCGGTTGCTGCAGACAGAAGACGGAACCTCCCCACACTCAGAATTCCGGAACACGGCTGACTGTGTGGGGGAGGTTCGGGGCCGCACTCCACGCAGCTGCCTGGTGTCACAGGTGTTCCCTGGCAGGGGGAAGTCCGCTAATGACCTCCCCTGTCCATGGGGAGGCACTAGATGCTACCTGCGCTTCCAGCCCAAACCCCGCCTTTCCCCGGCAGCCCGCACTGGGAGGGACTCGGGGAAGACACTCGAAGGGCTCCTAGGAGATCCCGGGTGCTGCAGACAGAAGACGGAACCTCCCCACACTCAGAATTCCGGAACAAGGCTGACTGTGTGGGGGAGGTTTAGGGCCGCCCTCCACGGAGCTTCCTGGTTTCACAGGTGTTCCCTGGCAGGGGGAAGTCCGCTACTTACCTCCCCCGTCCATGGGGAGGCACTAGATGCTACCTGCGTTTCCAGCCCAACCCCCGCCTTTCCCCGGCAGCCCGCAGTGGGAGGGACTCGGGGAAGACACTCGAAGGGCTCCTAGGAGATCCCGGGTGCTGCAGACAGAAGACGGAACCTCCCCACACTCAGAATTCCGGAACACGGCTGACTGTGTGGGGGAGGTTCGGGGCCGCACTCCACGCAGCTGCCTGGTGTCACAGGTGTTCCCTGGCAGGTGGAAGTCCGCTAATGACCTCCCCTGTCCATGGGGAGGCACTAGATGCTACCTGCGTTTCCAGCCCAACCCCCAACATTCCCCGGCCGCCCGCACTGGGAGGGACTCGGGGAAGACAATCGAAGGGCTCCTAGGAGATGCCGGGTGCTGCAGAGAGAAGACGGAACCTCCCCACACTCAGAATTCCGGAACACGGCTGACTGTGTGGGGGAGGTTCGGGTCCGCCCTCCCCGAAGCTGCCTGGTGTCGCAGGTGTTCCCTGGCAGGGGGAAGTCCGCTAATTACCTCCCCTGTCCATGGGGAGGCACTAGATGCTACCTGCGTTTCCAGCCCAACCCCCGCCTTTCCCCGGGAGCCCGCACTGGGAGGGACTCGGGGAAGACACTCGAAGGGCACCTAGGAGATCCCGGGTGCTGCAGACAGAAGACGGATCCTCCCCACACTCAGAATTCCGGAACACGGCTGACTGTGTGGGGGAGGTTTAGGGCCGCCTTCCACGAAGCTTCCTGGTGTCACAGGTGTTCCCTCTCAAGGGGAAGTCCGCTACTTACCTCCCCTGTCCTTGGGGAGGCACTAGATGCTACCTGCGTTTCCAGCCCAACCCCCGCCTTTCCCCGGCAGCCCGCACTGGGAGGTACTCGGGGAAGACACTCGAAGGGCTCCTAGGAGATGCCGGGTGCTGCAGAGAGAAGACGGAACCTCCCCACACTCAGAATTCCGGAACACGGCTGACTGTGTGGGGGAGGTTCGGGTCCGCCCACCCCGAAGCTGCCTGGTGTCACAGGTGTTCCCTGGCAGGGGGAAGTCCGCTAATTACCTCCCCTGTCCATGGGGAGGCACTAGATGCTACCTGCGTTTCCAGCCCAACCCCCGCCTTTCCCCGGGAGCCCGCACTGGGAGGGACACGGGGAAGCCACTCGAAGGGCACCTAGGAGATCCCGGGTGCTGCAGACAGAAGACGGAACCTCCCCACACTCAGAATTCCGGAACACGGGTGACTGTGTGGGGGAGGTTCGGGGCCGCCCTCCACGAAGCTGCCTGGTGTCAAAGGTGTTCCCTGGCAGGGGGAAGTCCGCTAATGACCTCCCCTGTCCATGGGGAGGCACTAGATGCTACCTGCGTTTCCAACCCAACCCCCACATTTCCCCGGCAGACCGCACTGGGAGGTACTCGGGGAAGACACTCGAAGGGCTCCTAGGAGATGCCGGGTGCTGCAGACAGAAGACGGAACCTCCCCACACTCAGAATTCCGAACACGGGTGACTGTGTGGGTGAGGTTTAAGGCCGCCCTCCACGGAGCTTCCTGCTGTCACAGGTGTTCACTGGCAGGGGGAAGTCCGCTAATTACCTCCCCTGTCCATGGGGAGGCACTAGATGCTATTGCGTTTCCAGCCGAACCCCCGCCTTTCCCCGGCAGCCCGCACTGGGAGGGACTCGGGGAAGACACTGGAAGGGCTCCTAGGAGCTGCCGGGTGCTGCAGACAAAAGACGGAACCTCCCCACACTCAGAATTCCGGAACACGGCTGACTGTGTGGGGGAGGTTCGGGGCCGCCCTCCACGAAGCTTCCTGGTGTCACAGGTGTTCCCTGGCAGGGGGAAGTCCGCTAATGACCTCCCCTGTCCATGGGGAGACACTAGATGCTACCTGCGTTTCCAGCCCAACCCCCGCCTTTCCCCTGCAGCCCGCACTGGGAGGGAATCGGGGAAGACACTCGAAGGGCTCCTAGGAGATCCCTGGTGCTGCAGACAGAAGACGGAAACTCCCCACACTCAGAATTCCGGAACACGGCTGACTGTGTGGGGGAGGTTCGGGGCCGCCCTCCACGAAGCTGCCTGGTGTCACAGGTGTTCCCTGGCAGGGGGAAGTCCGCTAATGACCTCCCCTGTCCATGGGGAGGCACTAGATGCTACCTGCGTTTCCAACCCAACCCCCACCTTTCCCCGGCAGCCCGCACTGTAGGTACTCGGGGAAGACACTCGAAGGGCTCCTAGGAGATCCCGGGTGCTGCAGACAGAAGACGGAACCTCCCCACACTCAGAATTCCGAACACGGGTGACTGTGTGGGTGAGGTTTAGGGCCGCCCTCCACGAAGCTTCCTGGTGTCACAGGTGTTCCCTCTCAAGGGGAAGTCCGCTACTTACCTCCCCTGTCCATGGGGAGGCACTAGATGCTACCTGCGTTTCCAGCCCAACCCCCGCCTTTCCCCGGCAGCCCGCACTGGGAGGGACTCGGGGAAGACACTCGAAGGGCTCCTAGGAGATCCCGGCTGCTGCAGACAGAAGACGGAACCTCCCCACACTCAGAATTCCGGAACACGGCTGACTGTGTGGGGGAGGTTCGGGGCCGCACTCCACGCAGCTGCCTGGTGTCACAGGTGTTCCCTGGCAGGGGGAAGTCCGCTAATGACCTCCCCTGTCCATGGGGAGGCACTAGATGCTACCTGCTTTTCCAGCCCAACCCCCACCTTTCCCCGGCAGCCCGCACTGGGAGGTACTCGGGGAAGACACTCGAAGGGCTCCTAGGAGATGCCGGGTGCTGCAGACAGAAGACGGAACCTCCCCACACTCAGAAATCCGGAACACGGGTGACTGTGTGGGTGAGGTTTAGGGCCGCCCTCCACGAAGCTTCCTGGTGTCACAGGTGTTCCCTGGCAGGGGGAAGTCCGCTAATTACCTCCCCTGTCCATGGGGAGGCACTAGATGCTACCTGCTTTTCCAGCCCAACCCCCGCCTTTCCCCGACAGCCCGCACTGGGAGGGACTCGGGGAAGACACTCGAAGGGCTCCTAGGAGATCCCGGGTGCTGCAGACAGAAGACGGAACCTCCGCACACTCAGAATTCCGGAACACGGCTGACTGTGTGGGGGAGGTTCTGGGCCGCCCTCCACGCAGCTGCCTGGTGTCACAAGTGTTCCCTGGCAGGGGGAAGTCCGCTAATGACCTCCCCTGTCCATGGGGAGGCACTAGATGCTACCTGCGTTTCCAGCCCAACCCCCGCCTTTCCCCGGCAGCCCGCACTGGGAGGGACTCGGGGAAGACACTCGAAGGGCTCCTTGGAGATCCCGGGTGCTGCAGACAGAAGACGGAACCTCCCCACACTCAGAATTCCGGAACAAGGCTGACTGTGTGGGGGAGGTTTAGGGCCGCCCTCCACGGAACTTCCTGGTGTCACAGGTGTTCCCTGCCAGGGGGAAGTCCGCTAATTACCTCCCCTGTCCATGGGGAGGCACTAGATGCTACCTGCGTTTCCAGCACAACCCCCGCCTTTGCCCGGCAGCCCGCACTGGGAGGGACTCGGGGAAGACCCTCGAAAGGCTCCTAGTAGATCCCAGGTGCTGCAGACAGAAGACAGAACCTCCCCACACTCAGAATTCCGGAACACGGCTTACTGTGTGGGTGAGGTTTAGGGCCGCCCTCCACGGAGCTTCCTGGTGTCACAGGTGTTCCCTGGCAGGGGGAAGTCCGCTAATTACCTCCCCTGTCCATGGGGAGGCACTAGATGCTACCTGGGTTTCCAGCACACCCCCCGCCTTTGCCCGGCAGCCCGCACTGGGAGGGACTCGGGGAAGACACTCCAAGGGCTCCTAGGAGATCCCAGGTGTTGCAGACAGAAGACGGAACCTCCCCACACTCAGAATTCCGGAACACGGGTGACTGTGTGGGTGAGGTTTAGGGCCGCCCTCCACGAAGCTTCCTGGTGTCACAGGTGTTCCCTCTCAAGGGGAAGTCCGCTACTTACCTCCCCTGTCCATGGGGAGGCACTAGATGCTACCTGCGTTTCCAGCCCAAACCCCGCCTTTCCCCGACAGCCCGCACTGGGAGGGACTCGGGGAATACACTCGAAGTGCTCCTAGGAGATCCCGGGTGCTGCAGACAGAAGACGGAACCTCCTTACACTCAGAATTCCGGAACACGGCTGACTGTGTGGGTGAGGTTTACGGCCGCCCTCCACGGAGCTTCCTGGTGTCACAGGTGTTCCCTGGCAGAGGGAAGTCCGCTAATGACCTCCCCTGTCCATGGGGAGGCACTAGATGCTACCTGCGTTTCCAACCCAACCCCCGCATTTCCCCGGCAGCCCGCACTGGGAGGTACTCGGGGAAGACACTCGAAGGGCTCCTAGGAGATCCCGGGTGCTGCAGACAGAAGACGGAACCTCCCCACACTCAGAATTCCGGAACACGGCTGACTGTGTGGGGGAGGTTCGGGGCCGCACTCCACGCAGCTGCCTGGTGTCACAGGTGTTCCCTGGCAGGTGGAAGTCCGCTAATGACCTCCCCTGTCCATGGGGAGGCACTAGATGCTACCTGCGTTTCCAGCCCAACCCCCGCCTTTCCCCGGGAGCCCGCACTGGGAGGGACTCGGGGAAGACACTCGAAGGGCACCTAGGAGATCCCGGGTGCTGCAGACAGAAGACGGATCCTCCCCACACTCAGAATTCCGGAACACGGCTGACTGTGTGGGGGAGGTTTAGGGCCGCCCTCCACGAAGCTTCCTGGTGTCACAGGTGTTCCCTCTCAAGGGGAAGTCCGCTACTTACCTCCCCTGTCCTTGGGGAGGCACTAGATGCTACCTGCGTTTCCAGCCCAACCCCCGCCTTTCCCCGGCAGCCCGCACTGGGAGGGACTCGGGGAAGACACTCGAAGGGCTCCTAGGAGATCCCGGCTGCTGCAGACAGAAGACGGAACCTCCCCACACTCAGAATTCCGGAACAAGGCTGACTGTGTGGGGGAGGTTTAGGGCCGCCCTCCACGGAGCTTCCTGGTGTCACAGGTGTTCCCTGGCAGGGGGAAGTCCGCTACTTACCTCCCCTGTCCATGGGGAGGCACTAGATGCTACCTGCGTTTCCAGCCCAACCCCCGCATTTCCCCGGCAGCCCGCAGTGGGAGGGACTCGGGGAAGACACTCGAAGGGCTCCTAAGAGATCCCGGGTGCTGCAGACAGAAGACGGAACCTCCCCACACTCAGAATTCCGGAACACGGGTGACTGTGTGGGTGAGGTTCAGGGCCGCCCTCCACGGAGCTTCCTGGAGTCACAGGTGTTCCCTCGCAAGGGGAAGTCCGCTAATGACCTCCCCTGTCCATGGGGAGGCACTAGATGCTATTGCGTTTCCAGCCGAACCCCCGCCTTTCCCCGGCAGCCCGCACTGGGAGGGACTCGGGGAAGACACTCGAAGGGCTCCTAGGAGATCACGGCTGCTGCAGACAGAAGACGGAACCTCCCCACACTCAGAATTCCGGAATACGGCTGACTGTGTGGGGGAGGTTCGGGTCCGCCCTCCCCGAAGCTTCCTGGTGTCACAGGTGTTCCCTGGCAGGGGGAAGTCCGCTAATTACCTCCCCTGTCCATGGGGAGGCACTAGATGCTACCTGCGTTTCCAGCCCAACCCCCGCCTTTCCCCGGGAGCCCGCACTGGGAGGGACACGGGGAAGCCACTCGAAGGGCACCTAGGAGATCCCGGGTGCTGCAGACAGAAGACGGAACCTCCCCACACTCAGAATTCCGGAACACGGTTGACTGTGTGGGGGAGGTTCGGGGCCGCCCTCCACGAAGCTGCCTGGTGTCACAGGTGTTCCCTGGCAGGGGGAAGTCCGCTAATGACCTCCCCTGTCCATGGGGAGGCACTAGATGCTACCTGCGTTTCCAACCCAACCCCCACATTTCCCCGGCAGACCGCACTGGGAGGTACTCGGGGAAGACACTCGAAGGGCTCCTAGGAGATGCCGGGTGCTGCAGACAGAAGACGGAACCTCCCCACACTCAGAATTCCGAACACGGGTGACTGTGTGGGTGAGGTTTAAGGCCGCCCTCCACGGAGCTTCCTGCTGTCACAGGTGTTCACTGGCAGGGGGAAGTCCGCTAATTACCTCCCCTGTCCATGGGGAGGCACTAGATGCTATTGCGTTTCCAGCCGAACCCCCGCCTTTCCCCGGCAGCCCGCACTGGGAGGGACTCGGGGAAGACACTGGAAGGGCTCCTAGGAGCTGCCGGGTGCTGCAGACAAAAGACGGAACCTCCCCACACTCAGAATTCCGGAACACGGCTGACTGTGTGGGGGAGGTTCGGGGCCGCCCTCCACGAAGCTTCCTGGTGTCACAGGTGTTCCCTGGCAGGGGGAAGTCCGCTAATGACCTCCCCTGTCCATGGGGAGACACTAGATGCTACCTGCGTTTCCAGCCCAACCCCCGCCTTTCCCCTGCAGCCCGCACTGGGAGGGAATCGGGGAAGACACTCGAAGGGCTCCTAGGAGATCCCTGGTGCTGCAGACAGAAGACGGAAACTCCCCACACTCAGAATTCCGGAACACGGCTGACTGTGTGGGTGAGGTTTAGGGCCGCCCTCCACGAAGCTTCCTGGTGTCACAGGTGTTCCCTCTCAGGGGGAAGTCCGCTACTTACCTCCCCTGTCCATGGGGAGGCACTAGATGCTACCTGCGTTTCCAGCCCAACCCCCGCTTTTCCCCGACAGCCCGCACTGGGAGGGACTCGGGGAAGACACTCGAAGGGCTCCTAGGAGATCCCGGGTGCTGCAGACAGAAGACGGAACCTCCCCACACTCAGAATTCCGGAACACGGCTGACTGTTTGGGGGAGGTTCTGGGCCGCCCTCCACGCAGCTGCCTGGTGTCACAGGTGTTCCCTGGCAGGGGGAAGTCCGCTAATGACCTCCCCTGTCCATGGGGAGGCACTAGATGCTACCTGCGTTTCCAGCCCAACCCCCGCCTTTCCCCGGCAGCCCGCACTGGGAGGGACTCGGGGAAGACACTCGAAGGGCTCCTAGGAGATCCCGGGTGCTGCTGACAGAAGACGGAACCTCCCCACACTCAGAATTCCGGAATACGGGTGACTGTGTGGGTGAGGTTTAGGGCCGCCCTCCACGGAGCTTCCTGGTGTCACAGGTGTTCCCTGCCAGGGGGAAGTCCGCTAATGACCTCCCCTGTCCATGGGGAGGCTCTAGATGCTACCTGCGCTTCCAGCCCAAACCCCGCCTTTCCCCGGCAGCCCGCACTGGGAGGGACTCGGGGAAGACACTCGAAGGGCTCCTAGGAGATCCCGGGTGCTGCAGACAGAAGACGGAACCTCCCCACACTCAGAATTCCGGAACAAGGCTGACTGTGTGGGGGAGGTTTAGGGCCGCCCTCCACGGAGCTTCCTGGTTTCACAGGTGTTCCCTGGCAGGGGGAAGTCCGCTACTTACCTCCCCCGTCCATGGGGAGGCACTAGATGCTACCTGCGTTTCCAGCCCAACCCCCGCCTTTCCCCGGCAGCCCGCAGTGGGAGGGACTCGGGGAAGACACTCGAAGGGCTCCTAGGAGATCCCGGGTGCTGCAGACAGAAGACGGAACCTCCCCACACTCAGAATTCCGGAACACGGCTGACTGTGTGGGGGAGGTTCGGGGCCGCACTCCACGCAGCTGCCTGGTGTCACAGGTGTTCCCTGGCAGGTGGAAGTCCGCTAATGACCTCCCCTGTCCATGGGGAGGCACTAGATGCTACCTGCGTTTCCAGCCCAACCCCCAACTTTCCCCGGCCGCCCGCACTGGGAGGGACTCGGGGAAGACAATCGAAGGGCTCCTAGGAGATGCCGGGTGCTGCAGAGAGAAGACGGAACCTCCCCACACTCAGAATTCCGGAACACGGCTGACTGTGTGGGGGAGGTTCGGGTCCGCCCTCCCCGAAGCTGCCTGGTGTCGCAGGTGTTCCCTGGCAGGGGGAAGTCCGCTAATTACCTCCCCTGTCCATGGGGAGGCACTAGATGCTACCTGCGTTTCCAGCCCAACCCCCGCCTTTCCCCGGGAGCCCGCACTGGGAGGGACTCGGGGAAGACACTCGAAGGGCACCTAGGAGATCCCGGGTGCTGCAGACAGAAGACGGATCCTCCCCACACTCAGAATTCCGGAACACGGCTGACTGTGTGGGGGAGGTTTAGGGCCGCCCTCCACGAAGCTTCCTGGTGTCACAGGTGTTCCCTCTCAAGGGGAAGTCCGCTACTTACCTCCCCTGTCCTTGGGGAGGCACTAGATGCTACCTGCGTTTCCAGCCCAACCCCCGCCTTTCCCCGGCAGCCCGCACTGGGAGGTACTCGGGGAAGACACTCGAAGGGCTCCTAGGAGATGCCGGGTGCTGCAGAGAGAAGACGGAACCTCCCCACACTCAGAATTCCGGAACACGGCTGACTGTGTGGGGGAGGTTCGGGTCCGCCCTCCCCGAAGCTGCCTGGTGTCACAGGTGTTCCCTGGCAGGGGGAAGTCCGCTAATTACCTCCCCTGTCCATGGGGAGGCACTAGATGCTACCTGCGTTTCCAGCCCAACCCCCGCCTTTCCCCGGGAGCCCGCACTGGGAGGGACACGGGGAAGCCACTCGAAGGGCACCTAGGAGATCCCGGGTGCTGCAGACAGAAGACGGAACCTCCCCACACTCAGAATTCCGGAACACGGGTGACTGTGTGGGGGAGGTTCTGGGCCGCCCTCCACGAAGCTGCCTGGTGTCACAGGTGTTCCCTGGCAGGGGGAAGTCCGCTAATGACCTCCCCTGTCCATGGGGAGGCACTAGATGCTACCTGCGTTTCCAACCCAACCCCCACATTTCCCCGGCAGACCGCACTGGGAGGTACTCGGGGAAGACACTCGAAGGGCTCCTAGGAGATGCCGGGTGCTGCAGACAGAAGACGGAACCTCCCCACACTCAGAATTCCGAACACGGGTGACTGTGTGGGTGAGGTTTAAGGCCGCCCTCCACGGAGCTTCCTGCTGTCACAGGTGTTCACTGGCAGGGGGAAGTCCGCTAATTACCTCCCCTGTCCATGGGGAGGCACTAGATGCTATTGCGTTTCCAGCCGAACCCCCGCCTTTCCCCGGCAGCCCGCACTGGGAGGGACTCGGGGAAGACACTGGAAGGGCTCCTAGGAGCTGCCGGGTGCTGCAGACAAAAGACGGAACCTCCCCACACTCAGAATTCCGGAACACGGCTGACTGTGTGGGGGAGGTTCGGGGCCGCCCTCCACGAAGCTTCCTGGTGTCACAGGTGTTCCCTGGCAGGGGGAAGTCCGCTAATGACCTCCCCTGTCCATGGGGAGACACTAGATGCTACCTGCGTTTCCAGCCCAACCCCCGCCTTTCCCCTGCAGCCCGCACTGGGAGGGAATCGGGGAAGACACTCGAAGGGCTCCTAGGAGATCCCTGGTGCTGCAGACAGAAGACGGAAACTCCCCACACTCAGAATTCCGGAACACGGCTGACTGTGTGGGGGAGGTTCGGGGCCGCCCTCCACGAAGCTGCCTGGTGTCACAGGTGTTCCCTGGCAGGGGGAAGTCCGCTAATGACCTCCCCTGTCCATGGGGAGGCACTAGATGCTACCTGCGTTTCCAACCCAACCCCCACCTTTCCCCGGCAGCCCGCACTGGAGGTACTCGGGGAAGACACTCGAAGGGCTCCTAGGAGATCCCGGGTGCTGCAGACAGAAGACGGAACCTCCCCACACTCAGAATTCCGAACACGGGTGACTGTGTGGGTGAGGTTTAGGGCCGCCCTCCACGAAGCTTCCTGGTGTCACAGGTGTTCCCTCTCAGGGGGAAGTCCGCTACTTACCTCCCCTGTCCATGGGGAGGCACTAGATGCTACCTGCGTTTCCAGCCCAACCCCCGCTTTTCCCCGACAGCCCGCACTGGGAGGGACTCGGGGAAGACACTCGAAGGGCTCCTAGGAGATCCCGGGTGCTGCAGACAGAAGACGGAACCTCCCCACACTCAGAATTCCGGAATACGGGTGACTGTGTGGGTGAGGTTTAGGGCCGCCCTCCACGGAGCTTCCTGGTGTCACAGGTGTTCCCTGCCAGGGGGAAGTCCGCTAATTACCTCCCCTGTCCATGGGGAGGCACTAGATGCTACCTGCGTTTCCAGGCCAAACCCCGCCTTTCCCCGGCAGCCCGCACTGGGAGGGACTCGGGGAAGACACTCGAAGGGCTCCTAGGAGATCCTGGGTGCTGCAGACAGAAGACGGAACCTCCCCACACTCAGAATTCCGGAACACGGCTGACTGTGTGGGGGAGGTTCGGGGCCGCACTCCACGCAGCTGCCTGGTGTCACAGGTGTTCCCTGGCAGGGGAAGTCCGCTAATGACCTCCCCTGTCCATGGGGAGGCACTAGATGCTACCTGCGTTTCCAGCCCAACCCCCACCTTTCCCCGGCAGCCCGCACTGGGAGGTACTCGGGGAAGACACTCGAAGGGCTCCTAGGAGATGCCGGGTGCTGCAGAGAGAAGACGGAACCTCCCCACACTCACAATTCCGGAACAAGGCTGACTGTGTGGGGGAGGTTCGGGTCCGCCCTCCCCGAAGCTGCCTGGTGTCACAGGTGTTCCCTGGCAGGGGGAAGTCCGCTAATTACCTCCCCTGTCCATGGGGAGGCACTAGATGCTACCTGCGTTTCCAGCCCAACCCCCGCCTTTCCCCGGGAGCCCGCACTGGGAGGGACTCGGGGAAGCCACTTGAAGGGCACCTAGGAGATCCCGGGTGCTGCAGACAGAAGACGGAACCTCCCCACACTCAGAATTCCGGAACACGGGTGACTGTGTGGGGGAGGTTTAGGGCCGCCCTCCACGAAGCTTCCTGGTGTCACAGGTGTTCCCTCTCAAGGGGAAGTCCGCTACTTAGCTCCCCTGTCCATGGGGAGGCACTAGATGCTACCTGCGTTTCCAGCCCAACCCCCGCCTTTCCCCGGCAGCCCGCACTGGGAGGGACTCGGGGAAGACACTCGAAGGGCTCCTAGGAGATCCCGGCTGCTGCAGACAGAAGACGGAACCTCCCCACACTCAGAATTCCGGAACACGGCTGACTGTGTGGGGGAGGTTCGGGGCCGCCCTCCACGAAGCTGCCTGGTGTCACAGGTGTTCTCTGGCAGGGGGAAGTCCGCTAATTACCTCCCCTGTCCATGGGGAGGCACTAGATGCTACCTGCGTTTCCAGCCCAACCCCCGCCTTTCCCCGGGAGCCCGCACTGGGAGGGACTAGGGAAGACACTCGAAGGGCTCCTAGGAGATCCCGGGTCCTGCAGACAGAAGACGGAACCTCCCCACACTCAGAATTCCGGAACACGGCTGACTGTGTGGGGGAGGTTCGGGGCCGCACTCCACGCAGCTGCCTGGTGTCACAGGTGTTCCCTGGCAGGGGGAAGTCCGCTAATGACCTCCCCTGTCCATGGGGAGGCACTAGATGCTACCTGCTTTTCCAGCCCAACCCCCACCTTTCCCCGGCAGCCCGCACTGGGAGGTACTCGGGGAAGACACTCGAAGGGCTCCTAGGAGATGCCGGGTGCTGCAGACAGAAGACGGAACCTCCCCACACTCAGAAATCCGGAACACGGGTGACTGTGTGGGTGAGGTTTAGGGCCGCCCTCCACGAAGCTTCCTGGTGTCACAGGTGTTCCCTGGCAGGGGGAAGTCCGCTAATTACCTCCCCTGTCCATGGGGAGGCACTAGATGCTACCTGCGTTTCCAGCCCAACCCCCGCCTTTCCCCGACAGCCCGCACTGGGAGGGACTCGGGGAAGACACTCGAAGGGCTCCTAGGAGATCCCGGGTGCTGCAGACAGAAGACGGAACCTCCGCACACTCAGAATTCCGGAACACGGCTGACTGTGTGGGGGAGGTTCTGGGCCGCCCTCCACGCAGCTGCCTGGTGTCACAAGTGTTCCCTGGCAGGGGGAAGTCCGCTAATGACCTCCCCTGTCCATGGGGAGGCACTAGATGCTACCTGCGTTTCCAGCCCAACCCCCGCCTTTCCCCGGCAGCCCGCACTGGGAGGGACTCGGGGAAGACACTCGAAGGGCTCCTTGGAGATCCCGGGTGCTGCAGACAGAAGACGGAACCTCCCCACACTCAGAATTCCGGAACAAGGCTGACTGTGTGGGGGAGGTTTAGGGCCGCCCTCCACGGAACTTCCTGGTGTCACAGATGTTCCCTGCCAGGGGGAAGTCCGCTAATTACCTCCCCTGTCCATGGGGAGGCACTAGATGCTACCTGCGTTTCCAGCACAACCCCCGCCTTTGCCCGGCAGCCCGCACTGGGAGGGACTCGGGGAAGACCCTCGAAAGGCTCCTAGTAGATCCCAGGTGCTGCAGACAGAAGACAGAACCTCCCCACACTCAGAATTCCGGAACACGGCTTACTGTGTGGGTGAGGTTTAGGGCCGCCCTCCACGGAGCTTCCTGGTGTCACAGGTGTTCCCTGGCAGTGGGAAGTCCGCTAATTACCTCCCCTGTCCATGGGGAGGCACTAGATGCTACCTGGGTTTCCAGCACACCCCCCGCTTTTGCCCGGCAGCCCGCACTGGGAGGGACACGGGGAAGACACTCCAAGGGCTCCTAGGAGATCCCAGGTGTTGCAGACAGAAGACGGAACCTCCCCACACTCAGAATTCCGGAACACGGGTGACTGTGTGGGTGAGGTTTAGGGCCGCCCTCCACGAAGCTTCCTGGTGTCACAGGTGTTCCCTCTCAAGGGGAAGTCCGCTACTTACCTCCCCTGTCCATGGGGAGGCACTAGATGCTACCTGCGTTTCCAGCCCAACCCCCAACTTTCCCCGGCCGCCCGCACTGGGAGGGACTCGGGGAAGACACTCGAAGGGCTCCTAGGAGATGCCGGGTGCTGCAGAGAGAAGACGGAACCTCCCCACACTCAGAATTCCGGAACACGGCTGACTGTGTGGGGGAGGTTCGGGTCCGCCCTCCCCGAAGCTGCCTGGTGTCGCAGGTGTTCCCTGGCAGGGGGAAGTCCGCTAATTACCTCCCCTGTCCATGGGGAGGCACTAGATGCTACCTGCGTTTCCAGCCCAACCCCCGCCTTTCCCCGGGAGCCCGCACTGGGAGGGACTCGGGGAAGACACTCGAAGGGCACCTAGGAGATCCCGGGTGCTGCAGACAGAAGACGGATCCTCCCCACACTCAGAATTCCGGAACACGGCTGACTGTGTGGGGGAGGTTTAGGGCCGCCCTCCACGAAGCTTCCTGGTGTCACAGGTGTTCCCTCTCAAGGGGAAGTCCGCTACTTACCTCCCCTGTCCTTGGGGAGGCACTAGATGCTACCTGCGTTTCCAGCCCAACCCCCGCCTTTCCCCGGCAGCCCGCACTGGGAGGGACTCGGGGAAGACACTCGAAGGGCTCCTAGGAGATCCCGGCTGCTGCAGACAGAAGACGGAACCTCCCCACACTCAGAATTCCGGAACAAGGCTGACTGTGTGGGGGAGGTTTAGGGCCGCCCTCCACGGAGTTTCCTGGTGTCACAGGTGTTCCCTGGCAGGGGGAAGTCCGCTACTTACCTCCCCTGTCCATGGGGAGGCACTAGATGCTACCTGCGTTTCCAGCCCAACCCCCGCATTTCCCCGGCAGCCCGCAGTGGGAGGGACTCGGGGAAGACACTCGAAGGGCTCCTAAGAGATCCCGGGTGCTGCAGACAGAAGACGGAACCTCCCCACACTCAGAATTCCGGAACACGGGTGACTGTGTGGGTGAGGTTCAGGGCCGCCCTCCACGGAGCTTCCTGGAGTCACAGGTGTTCCCTCGCAAGGGGAAGTCCGCTAATGACCTCCCCTGTCCATGGGGAGGCACTAGATGCTATTGCGTTTCCAGCGGAACCCCCGCCTTTCCCCGGCAGCCCGCACTGGGAGGGACTCGGGGAAGACACTGGAAGGGCTCCTAGGAGCTGCCGGGTGTGCAGACAAAAGACGGAACCTCCCCACACTCAGAATTCCGGAACACGGCTGACTGTGTGGGGGAGGTTCGGGGCCGCCCTCCACGAAGCTTCCTGGTGTCACAGGTGTTCCCTGGCAGGGGGAAGTCTGCTAATTACCTCCCCTGTCCATGGGGAGACACTAGATGCTACCTGCGTTTCCAGCCCAACCCCCGCCTTTCCCCGGCAGCCCGCACTGGGAGGGAATCGGGGAAGACACTCGAAGGGCTCCTAGGAGATCCCGGTTGCTGCAGACAGAAGACGGAACCTCCCCACACTCAGAATTCCGGAACACGGCTGACTGTGTGGGGGAGGTTCGGGGCCGCACTCCACGCAGCTGCCTGTTGTCACAGGTGTTCCCTGGCAGGGGGAAGTCCGCTAATGACCTCCCCTGTCCATGGGGAGGCACTAGATGCTACCTGCGCTTCCAGCCCAAACCCCGCCTTTCCCCGGCAGCCTGCACTGGGAGGGACTCGGGGAAGACACTCGAAGGGCTCCTAGGAGACCCCGGGTGCTGCAGACAGAAGACGGAACCTCCCCACACTCAGAATTCCGGAACAAGGCTGACTGTGTGGGGGAGGTTTAGGGCCGCCCTCCACGGAGCTTCCTGGTGTCACAGGTGTTCCCTGGCAGGGGGAAGTCCGCTACTTACCTCCCCCGTCCATGGGGAGGCACTAGATGCTACCTGCGTTTCCAGCCCAACCCCCGCCTTTCCCCGGCAGCCCGCAGTGGGAGGGACTCGGGGAAGACACTCGAAGGGCTCCTAGGAGATCCCGGGTGCTGCAGACAGAAGACGGAACCTCCCCACACTCAGAATTCCGGAACACGGCTGACTGTGTGGGGGAGGTTCGGGGCCGCACTCCACGCAGATGCCTGGTGTCACAGGTGTTCCCTGGCAGGGGGAAGTCCGCTAATGTCCTCCCCTGTCCATGGGGAGGCACTAGATGCTACCTGCGTTTCCAGCCCAACCCCCAACTTTCCCCGGCAGCCCGCACTGGGAGGGACTCGGGGAAGACACTCGAAGGGCTCCTAGGAGACCCCGGGTGCTGCAGACAGAAGACGGAACCTCCCCACACTCAGAATTCCGGAACACGGCTGACTGTGTGGGGTAGGTTCGGGTCCGCCCTCCCCGAAGCTGCCTGGTGTCGCAGGTGTTCCCTGGCAGGGGGAAGTCCGCTACTTACCTCCCCTGTCCATGGGGAGGCACTAGATGCTACCTGCGTTTCCAGCCCAACCCCCGCATTTCCCCGGCAGCCCGCAGTGGGAGGGACTCGGGGAAGACACTCGAAGGGCTCCTAAGAGATCCCGGGTGCTGCAGACAGAAGACGGAACCTCCCCACACTCAGAATTCCGGAACACGGGTGACTGTGTGGGTGAGGTTCAGGGCCGCCCTCCACGGAGCTTCCTGCTGTCACAGGTGTTCCCTCGCAAGGGGAAGTCCGCTAATGACCTCCCCTGTCCATGGGGAGGCACTAGATGCTATTGCGTTTCCAGCCGAACCCCCGCCTTTCCCCGGCAGCCCGCACAGGGAGGGACTCGGGGAAGACACTGGAAGGGCTCCTAGGAGCTGCCGGGTGCTGCAGACAAAAGACGGAACCTCCCCACACTCAGAATTCCGGAACACGGCTGACTGTGTGGGGGAGGTTCGGGGCCGCCCTCCACGAAGCTTCCTGGTGTCACAGGTGTTCCCTGGCAGGGGGAAGTCCGCTAATTACCTCCCCTGTCCATGGGGAGACACTAGATGCTACCTGCGTTTCCAGCCCAACCCCCGCCTTTCCCCGGCAGCCCGCAGTGGGAGGGAATCGGGGAAGACACTCGAAGGGCTCCTAGGAGATCCCGGGTGCTGCAGACAGAAGACGGAAACTCCCCACACTCAGAATTCCGGAACACGGCTGACTGTGTGGGGGAGGTTCGGGGCCGCCCTCCACGAAGCTGCCTGGTGTCACAGGTGTTCCCTGGCAGGGGGAAGTCCGCTAATGACCTCCCCTGTCCATGGGGAGGCACTAGATGCTACCTGCGTTTCCAACCCAACCCCCACCTTTCCCCGGCAGCCCGCACTGGGAGGTACTCGGGGAAGACACTCGAAGGGCTCCTAGGAGATGCCGGGTGCTGCAGACAGATGACGGAACCTCCCCACACTCAGAATTCCGAACACGGGTGACTGTGTGGGTGAGGTTTAGGGCCGCCCTCCACGAAGCTTCCTGGTGTCACAGGTGTTCCCTCTCAAGGGGAAGTCCGCTACTTACCTCCCCTGTCCATGGGGAGGCACTAGATGCTACCTGCGTTTCCAGCCCAACCCCCGCCTTTCCCCGACAGCCCGCACTGGAAGGGACTCGGGGAAGACACTCGAAGGGCTCCTAGGAGATCCCGGGTGCTGCAGACAGAAGACGGAACCTCCCCACACTCAGAATTCCGGAACACGGCTGACTGTTTGGGGGAGGTTCTGGGCCGCCCTCCACGCAGCTGCCTGGTGTCACAGGTGTTCCCTGGCAGGGGGAAGTCCGCTAATGTCCTCCACTGTCCATGGGGAGGCACTAGATGTTACCTGCGTTTCCAGCCCAACCCCCGCCTTTCCCCGGCAGCCCGCACTGGGAGGGACTCGGGGAAGACACTCGAAGGGCTCCTAAGAGATCCCGGATGCTGCAGACAGAAGACGGAAACTCCCCACACTCAGAATTCCGGAACACGGCTGACTGTGTGGGGGAGGTTCGGGGCCGCCCTCCACGAAGCTGCCTGGTGTCACAGGTGTTCCCTGGCAGGGGGAAGTCCGCTAATGACCTCCCCTGTCCATGGGGAGGCACTAGATGCTACCTGCGTTTCCAACCCAACCCCCACATTTCCCCGGCAGCCCGCACTGGGAGGTACTCGGGGAAGACACTCGAAGGGCTCCTAGGAGATGCCGGGTGCTGCAGACAGAAGACGGAACCTCCCCACACTCAGAATTCCGAACACGGGTGACTGTGTGGGTGAGGTTTAGGGCCGCCCTCCACGAAGCTTCCTGGTGTCACAGGTGTTCCCTCTCAAGGGGAAGTCCGCTACTTACCTCCCCTGTCCATGGGGAGGCACTAGATGCTACCTGCGTTTCCAGCCCAACCCCCACCTTTCCCCGGCAGCCCGCACTGGGAGGTACTCGGGGAAGAGACTCGAAGGGCTCCTAGGAGATGCCGGGTGCTGCAGAGAGAAGACGGAACCTCCCCACACTCAGAATTCCGGAACACGGCTGACTGTGTGGGGGAGGTTCGGGGCCGCCCTCCCCGAAGCTGCCTGGTGTCACAGGTGTTCCCTGGCAGGGGGAAGTCCGCTAATTACCTCCCATGTCCATGGGGAGGCACTAGATGCTACCTGCGTTTCCAGCCCAACCCCCGCCTTTCCCCGGGAGCCCGCACTGGGAGGGACTCGGGGAAGCCACTCGAAGGGCACCTAGGAGATCCCGGGTGCTGCAGACAGAAGACGGAACCTCCCCACACTCAGAATTCCGGAACACGGGTGACTGTGTGGGTGAGGTTTAGGGCCGCCCTCCACGAAGCTTCCTGGTGTCACAGGTGTTCCCTCTCAAGGGGAAGTCCGCTACTTACCTCCCCTGTCCATGGGGAGGCACTAGATGCTACCTGCGTTTCCAGCCCAACCCCCGCCTTTCCCCGGCAGCCCGCACTGGGAGGGACTCGGGGAAGACACTCGAAGGGCTCCTAGGAGATCCCGGCTGCTGCAGACAGAAGACGGAACCTCCCCACACTCAGAATTCCGGAACACGGCTGACTGTGTGGGGGAGGTTCGGGGCCGCCCTCCACGAAGCTGCCTGGTGTCACAGGTGTTCTCTGGCAGGGGGAAGTCCGCTAATTACCTTCCCTGTCCATGGGGAGGCACTAGATGCTACCTGCGTTTCCAGCCCAACCCCCGCCTTTTCCCGGGAGCCCGCACTGGGAGGGACTCGGGGAAGACACTCGAAGGGCTCCTAGGAGATCCCGGGTGCTGTAGACAGAAGACGGAACCTCCCCACACTCAGAATTCCGGAACACGGCTGACTGTGTGGGGGAGGTTCGGGGCCGCACTCCACGCAGCTGCCTGGTGTCACAGGTGTTCCCTGGCAGGGGGAAGTCCGCTAATGACCTCCCCTTTCCATGGGGAGGCACTAGATGCTACCTGCGTTTCCAGCCCAACCCCCGCCTTTCCCCGGGAGCCCGCACTGGGAGGGACTCGGGGAAGACACTCGAAGGGCTCCTAGGAGATCCCGGGTCCTGCAGACAGAAGACGGAACCTCCCCACACTCAGAATTCCGGAACACGGCTGACTGTTTGGGGGAGGTTCGGGGCCGCACTCCACGCAGCTGCCTGGTGTCACAGGTGTTCCCTGGCAGGGGGAATTCCGCTAATGACCTCCCCTGTCCATGGGGAAGCACTAGATGCTACCTGCGTTTCCAGCCCAACCCCCACCTTTCCCCGGCAGCCCGCACTGGGAGGTACTCGGGGAAGACACTCGAAGGGCTCCTAGGAGATGCCGGGTGCTGCAGACAGAAGACGGAACCTCCCCACACTCAGAATTCCGGAACACGGCTGACTGTGTGGGGGAGGTTCTGGGCCGCCCTCCACGCAGCTACCTGGTGTCACAAGTGTTCCCTGGCAGGGGGAATTCCGCTAATGACCTCCCCTGTCCATGGATAGGCACTAGATGCTACCAGCGTTTCCAGCCCAACCCCCGCCTTTCCCTGGCAGCCCGCACTGGGAGGGACTCGGGGAAGACACTCCAAGGGCTCCTAGGAGATCCCAGGTGTTGCAGACAGAAGACGGAACCTCCCCACACTCAGAATTCCGGAACACGGGTGACTGTGTGGGTGAGGTTTAGGGCCGCCCTCCACGAAGCTTCCTGGTGTCACAGGTGTTCCCTCTCAAGGGGAAGTCCGCTACTTACCTCCCCTGTCCATGGGGAGGCACTAGATGCTACCTGCGTTTCCAGCCCAAACCCCTCCTTTCCCCGACAGCCCGCACTGGGAGGGACTCGGGGAATACACTCGAAGGGCTCCTAGGAGATCCCGGGTGCTGCAGACAGAAGACGGAACCTCCTTACAATCAGAATTCCGGAACACGGCTGACTGTGTGGGTGAGGTTTACGGCCGCCCTCCACGGAGCTTCCTGGTGTCACATGTGTTCCCTGGCAGAGGGAAGTCCGCTAATGACCTCCCCTGTCCATGGGGAGGCACTAGATGCTACCTGCGTTTCCAGCCCAACCCCCGCATTTCCCCGGCAGCCCGCACTGGGAGGTACTCGGGGAAGACACTCGAAGGGCTCCTAGGAGATCCCGGGTGCTGCAGACAGAAGACGGAACCTCCCCAAACTCAGAATTCCGAACACGGGTGACTGTGTGGGTGAGGTTTAGGGCCGCCCTCCACGAAGCTTCCTGGTGTCACAGGTGTTCCCTCTCAAGGGGAAGTCCGCTACTTACCTCCCCTGTCCATGGGGAGGCACTAGATGCTACCTGCGTTTCCAGCCCAACCCCCGCCTTTCCCCGACAGCCCGTAATCGGAGGGACTCGGGGAAGACACTCGAAGTGCTCCTAGGAGATCCCGGGTGCTGCAGACAGAAGACGGAACCTCCCCACACTCAGAATTCCGGAACACGGCTGACTGTGTGGGGGAGGTTCTGGGCCGCCCTCCACGCAGCTGCCTGGTGTCACAGGTGTTCCCTGGCAGGGGGAAGTCCGCTAATGACCTCCCCTGTCCATGGGGAGGCACTAGATTCTACCTGCGTTTCCAGCCCAACCCCCGCCTTTCCCCGGCAGCCCGCACTGGGAGGGACTCGGGGAAGACACTCGAAGGGCTCCTAGGAGATCCCGGGTGCTGCAGACAGAAGACGGAACCTCCCCACACTCAGAATTCCGGAACACGCGTGACTGTGTGGGTGAGGTTTACGGCCGCCCTCCACGGAGCTTCCTGGTGTCACAGGTGTTCCCTGCCAGGGGGAAGTCCGCTAAATACATCCCCTGTCCATGGGGAGGCACTAGATGCTACCTGCGTTTCCAGCCCAACCCCCAACTTTCCCCGGCAGCCCGCACTGGGAGGGACTCGGGGAAGACACTCGAAGGGCTCCTAGGAGATCCCGGTTGCTGCAGACAGAAGACGGAACCTCCCCACACTCAGAATTCCGGAACAGGGCTGACTGTGTGGGGGAGGTTCGGGGCCGCACTCCACGCAGCTGCCTGGTGTCACAGGTGTTCCCTGGCAGGGGGAAGTCCGCTAATGTCCTCCCCTGTCCATGGGGAGGCACTAGATGCTACCTGCGTTTCCAGCCCAAACCCCGCATTTCCCCGGCAGCCCGCACTGGGAGGGACTCGGGGAAGACACTCGAAGGGCTCCTAGGAGATCCCGGGTGCTGCAGACAGAAGACGGAACCTCCCCACACTCAGAATTCCGGAACAAGGCTGACTGTGTGGGGGAGGTTTAGGGCCGCCCTCCACGGAGCTTCCTGGTGTCACAGGTGTTCCCTGGCAGGGGGAAGTCCGCTACTTACCTCCCCTGTCCATGGGGAGGCACTAGATGCTACCTGCGTTTCCAGCCCAACCCCCGCCTTTCCCCGGCAGCCCGCAGTGGGAGGGACTCGGGGAAGACACTCGAAGGGCTCCTAGGAGATCCCGGGTGCTGCAGACAGAAGACGGAACCTCCCCACACTCAGAATTCCGGAACACGGCTGACTGTGTGGGGGAGGTTCGGGGCCGCACTCCACGCAGCTGCCTGGTGTCACAGGTGTTCCCTGGAAGGGGGAAGTCCGCTAATGACCTCCCCTGTCCATGGGGAGGCACTAGATGCTACCTGCGTTTCCAGCCCAACCCCCAACTTTCCCCGGCAGCCCGCACTGGGAGGTACTCGGGGAAGACACTCGAAGGGCTCCTAGGAGATGCCGGGTGCTGCAGACAGAAGACGGAACCTCCCCACACTCAGAATTCCGGAACAAGGCTGACTGTGTGGGGGAGGTTTAGGGCCGCCCTCCACGGAGCTTCCTGGTGTCACAGGTGTTCCCTAGCAGGGGGAAGTCCGCTACTTACCTCCCCTGTCCATGGGGAGGCACTAGATGCTACCTGCGTTTCCAGCCCAACCCCCAACTTTCCCCGGCAGCCCGCACTGGGAGGGACTCGGGGAAGACACTCGAAGGGCTCCTAGGAGATCCCGGTTGCTGCAGACAGAAGACGGAACCTCCCCACACTCAGAATTCCGGAACAGGGCTGACTGTGTGGGGGAGGTTCGGGGCCGCACTCCACGCAGCTGCCTGGTGTCACAGGTGTTCCCTGGCAGGGGGAAGTCCGCTAATGTCCTCCCCTGTCCATGGGGAGGCACTAGATGCTACCTGCGTTTCCAGCCCAAACCCCGCATTTCCCCGGCAGCCCGCACTGGGAGGGACTCGGGGAAGACACTCGAAGGGCTCCTAGGAGATCCCGGGTGCTGCAGACAGAAGACGGAACCTCCCCACACTCAGAATTCCGGAACAAGGCTGACTGTGTGGGGGAGGTTTAGGGCCGCCCTCCACGGAGCTTCCTGGTGTCACAGGTGTTCCCTGGCAGGGGGAAGTCCGCTACTTACCTACCCTGTCCATGGGGAGGCACTAGATGCTACCTGCGTTTCCAGCCCAACCCCCGCCTTTCCCCGGCAGCCCGCAGTGGGAGGGACTCGGGGAAGACACTCGAAGGGCTCCTAGGAGATCCCGGGTGCTGCAGACAGAAGACGGAACCTCCCCACACTCAGAATCCCGGAACACGGCTGACTGTGTGGGGGAGGTTCGGGGCCGCACTCCACGCAGCTGCCTGGTGTCACAGGTGTTCCCTGGAAGGGGGAAGTCCGCTAATGACCTCCCCTGTCCATGGGGAGGCACTAGATGCTACCTGCGTTTCCAGCCCAACCCCCAACTTTCCCCGGCAGCCCGCACTGGGAGGGACTCGGGGAAGACACTCGAAGGGCTCCTAGGAGATGCCGGGTGCTGCAGACAGAAGACGGAACCTCCCCACACTCAGAATTCCGGAACAAGGCTGACTGTGTGGGGGAGGTTTAGGGCCGCCCTCCACGGAGCTTCCTGGTGTCACAGGTGTTCCCTAGCAGGGGGAAGTCCGCTACTTACCTCCCCTGTCCATGGGGAGGCACTAGATGCTACCTGCGTTTCCAGCCCAACCCCCGCCTTTCCCCGGCAGCCCGCAGTGGGAGGTACTCGGGGAAGACACTCGAAGGGCTCCTAGGAGATGCCGGGTGCTGCAGACAGAAGACGGAACCTCCCCACACTCAGAATTCCGGAACACGGCTGACTGTTTGGGGGAGGTTCTGGGCCGCCCTCCACGCAGCTGCCTGGTGTCACAGGTGTTCCCTGGCAGGGGGAAGTCCGCTAATGACCTCCCCTGTCCATGGGGAGGCACTAGATTCTACCTGCGTTTCCAGCCCAACCCCCGCCTTTCCCCGGCAGCCCGCACTGGGAGGGACTCGGGGAAGACACTCGAAGGGCTCCTAGGAGATCCCGGGTGCTGCAGACAGAAGACGGAACCTCCCCACACTCAGAATTCCGGAACACGGTTGACTGTGTGGGTGAGGTTTACGGCCGCCCTCCACGGAGCTTCCTGGTGTCACAGGTGTTCCCTGCCAGGGGGAAGTCCGCTAATTACCTCCCCTGTCCATGGGGAGGCACTAGATGCTACCTGCGTTTCCAGGCCAAACCCCGCCTTTCCCCGGCAGCCCGCACTGGGAGGGACTTGGGGAAGACACTCGAAGGGCTTCTAGGAGATCCCGGTTGCTGCAGACAGAAGACGGAACCTCCCCACACTCAGAATTCCGGAACACGGCTGACTGTGTGGGGGAGGTTCGGGGCCGCACTCCACGCAGCTGCCTAGTGTCACAGGTGTTCCCTGGCAGGGGGAAGTCCGCTAATGTCCTCCCCTGTCCATGGGGAGGAACTAGATGCTATTGCGTTTCCAGCCCAAACCCCGCATTTCCCCGGCAGCCCGCACTGGGAGGGACTCGGGGAAGACACTCGAAGGGCTCCTAGGAGATCCCGGGTGCTGCAGACAGAAGACGGAACCTCCCCACACTCAGAATTCCGAACACGGGTGACTGTGTGGGTGAGGTTTAGGGCCGCCCTCCACGGAGCTTCCTGGTGTCACAGGTGTTCCCTGGCAGGGGGAAGTCCGCTAATTACCTCCCCTGTCCATGGGGAGACACTAGATGCTACCTGCGTTTCCAGCCCAACCCCCGCTTTCCCCGGCAGCCCGCACTGGGAGGGAATCGGGGAAGACACTCGAAGGGCTCCTAGGAGATCCCGGGTGCTGCAGACAGAACACGGAAACTCCCCACAGTCAGAATTCCGGAACACGGCTGACTGTGTGGGGGAGGTTCCGGGCCGCCCTCCACGAAGCTGCCTGGTGTCACAGGTGTTCCCTGGCAGGGGGAAGTCCGCTAATTACCTCCCCTGTCCATGGGGAGGCACTAGATGCTACCTGCGTTTCCAACCCAACCCCCACCTTTCCCCGGCAGCCCGCACTGGGAGGAACTCGGGGAAGACACTCGAAGGGCTCCTAGGAGATGCCGGGTGCTGCAGACAGAAGACGGAACCTCCCCACACTCAGAATTCCGGAACACGGCTGACTGTGTGGGGGCGGTTTAGGGCCGCCCTCCACGGAGCTTCCTGGTGTCACAGGTGTTCCCTGCCAGGGGGAAGTCCGCTAATTACCTCCCCTGTCCATGGGGAGGCACTAGATGCTACCTGCGTTTCCAGGCCAAACCCCGCCTTTCCCCGGCAGCCCGCACTGGGAGGGACTCGGGGAAGACACTCGAAGGGCTCCTAGGAGATCCCGGGTGCTGCAGACAGAAGACGGAACCTCCCCACACTCAGAATTCCGGAACACGGCTGACTGTGTGGGGGAGGTTCGGGGCCGCACTCCACGCAGCTGCCTGGTGTCACAGGTGTTCCCTGGCAGGGGGAAGTCCGCTAATGACCTCCCCTGTCCATGGGGAGGCACTAGATGCTACCTGCGTTTCCAGCCCAACCCCCACCTTTCCCCGGCAGCCCGCACTGGGAGGTACTCGGGGAAGACACTCGAAGGGCTCCTAGGAGATGCCGGGTGCTGCAGAGAGAAGACGGAACCTCCCCACACTCAGAATTCCGGAACACGGCTGACTGTGTGGGGGAGGTTCGGGTCCGCCCTCCCCGAAGCTGCCTGGTGTCACAGGTGTTCCCTGGCAGGGGGAAGTCCGCTAATTACCTCCCCTGTCCATGGGGAGGCACTAGATGCTACCTGCGTTTCCAGCCCAACCCCCGCCTTTCCCCGGGAGCCCGCACAGGGAGGGACTCGGGGAAGCCACTCGAAGGGCACCTAGGAGATCCCGGGTGCTGCAGACAGAAGACGGAACCTCCCCACACTCAGAATTCCGGAACACGGGTGACTGTGTGGGTGAGGTTTAGGGCCGCCCTCCACGAAGCTTCCTGGTGTCACAGGTGTTCCCTCTCAATGGAAAGTCCGCTACTTACCTCCCCTGTCCATGGGGAGGCACTAGATGCTACCTGCGTTTCCAGCCCAACCCCCGCTTTTCCCCGGGAGCCCGCACTGGGAGGGACTCGGGGAAGCCACTCGAAGGGCACCTAGGAGATCCCGGGTGCTGCAGACAGAAGACGTAACCTCCCCACACTCAGAATTCCGGAACACGGCTGACTGTTTGGGGGAGGTTCTGGGCCGCCCTCCACGCAGCTGCCTGGTGTCACAGGTGTTCCCTGGCAGGGGGAAGTCCGCTAATGACCTCCCCTGTCCATGGGGAGGCACTAGATTCTACCTGCGTTTCCAGCCCAACCCCCGCCTTTCCCCGGCAGCCCGCACTGGGAGGGACTCGGGGAAGACACTCGAAGGGCTCCTAGGAGATCCCGGGTGCTGCAGACAGAAGACGGAACCTCCCCACACTCAGAATTCCGGAACACGGGTGACTGTGTGGGTGAGGTTTACGGCCGCCCTCCACGGAGCTTCCTGATGTCACAGGTGTTCCCTGCCAGGGGGAAGTCCGCTAATTACCTCCCCTGTCCATGGGGAGGCACTGGATGCTACCTGCGTTTCCAGGCCAAACCCCGCCTTTCCCCGGCAGCCCGCACTGGGAGGGACTCGGGGAAGACACTCGATGGGCTCCTAGGAGATCCCGGTTGCTGCAGACAGAAGACGGAACCTCCCCACACTCAGAATTCCGGAACACGGCTGACTGTGTGGGGGAGGTTCGGGGCCGCACTCCACGCAGCTGCCTGGTGTCACAGGTGTTCCCTGGCAGGGGGAAGTCCGCTAATGTCCTCCCCTGTCCATGGGGAGGCACTAGATGCTATTGCGTTTCCAGCCCAAACCCCGCATTTCCCCGGCAGCCCGCAATGGGAGGGACTCGGGGAAGACACTCGAAGGGTTCCTAGGAGATCCCGGGTGCTGCAGACAGAAGACGGAACCTCCCCACACTCAGAATTCCGGAACAAGGCTGACTGTGTGGGGGAGGTTTAGGGCCGCCCTCCACGGAGCTTCCTGGTGTCACAGGTGTTCCCTGGCAGGGGGAAGTCCGCTAATTACCTCCCCTGTCCATGGGGAGACACTAGATGCTACCTGCGTTTCCAGCCCAACCCCCGCCTTTCCCCGGCAGCCCGCACTGGGAGGGAATCGGGGAAGACACTCGAAGGGCTCCTAGGAGATCCCGGGTGCTGCAGACAGAAGACGGAAACTCCCCACACTCAGAATTCCGGAACACGGCTGACTGTGTGGGGGAGGTTCGGGTCCGCCCTCCCCGAAGCTGCCTGGTGTCACAGGTGTTCCCTGGCAGGGGGAAGTCCGCTAATTACCTCCCCTGTCCATGGGGAGGCACTAGATGCTACCTGCGTTTCCAGCCCAACCCCCGCCTTTCCCCGGGAGCCCGCACAGGGAGGGACTCGGGGAAGCCACTCGAAGGGCACCTAGGAGATCCCGGGTGCTGCAGACAGAAGACGGAACCTCCCCACACTCAGAATTCCGGAACACGGGTGACTGTGTGGGTGAGGTTTAGGGCCGCCCTCCACGAAGCTTCCTGGTGTCACAGGTGTTCCCTCTCAATGGAAAGTCCGCTACTTACCTCCCCTGTCCATGGGGAGGCACTAGATGCTACCTGCGTTTCCAGCCCAACCCCCGCTTTTCCCCGGGAGCCCGCACTGGGAGGGACTCGGGGAAGCCACTCGAAGGGCACCTAGGAGATCCCGGGTGCTGCAGACAGAAGACGTAACCTCCCCACACTCAGAATTCCGGAACACGGCTGACTGTTTGGGGGAGGTTCTGGGCCGCCCTCCACGCAGCTGCCTGGTGTCACAGGTGTTCCCTGGCAGGGGGAAGTCCGCTAATGACCTCCCCTGTCCATGGGGAGGCACTAGATTCTACCTGCGTTTCCAGCCCAACCCCCGCCTTTCCCCGGCAGCCCGCACTGGGAGGGACTCGGGGAAGACACTCGAAGGGCTCCTAGGAGATCCCGGGTGCTGCAGACAGAAGACGGAACCTCCCCACACTCAGAATTCCGGAACACGGGTGACTGTGTGGGTGAGGTTTACGGCCGCCCTCCACGGAGCTTCCTGGTGTCACAGGTGTTCCCTGCCAGGGGGAAGTCCGCTAATTACCTCCCCTGTCCATGGGGAGGCACTGGATGCTACCTGCGTTTCCAGGCCAAACCCCGCCTTTCCCCGGCAGCCCGCACTGGGAGGGACTCGGGGAAGACACTCGAAGGGCTCCTAGGAGATCCCGGTTGCTGCAGACAGAAGACGGAACCTCCCCACACTCAGAATTCCGGAACACGGCTGACTGTGTGGGGGAGGTTCGGGGCCGCACTCCACGCAGCTGCCTGGTGTCACAGGTGTTCCCTGGCAGGGGGAATTCCGCTAATGTCCTCCCCTGTCCATGGGGAGGCACTAGATGCTATTGCGTTTCCAGCCCAAACCCCGCATTTCCCCGGCAGCCCGCAATGGGAGGGACTCGGGGAATACACTCGAAGGGCTCCTAGGAGATCCCGGGTGCTGCAGACAGAAGACGGAACCTCCCCACACTCAGAATTCCGGAACAAGGCTGACTGTGTGGGGGAGGTTTAGGGCCGCCCTCCACGGAGCTTCCTGGTGTCACAGGTGTTCCCTGGCAGGGGGAAGTCCGCTAATTACCTCCCCTGTCCATGGGGAGACACTAGATGCTACCTGCGTTTCCAGCCCAACCCCCGCCTTTCCCCGGCAGCCCGCACTGGGAGGGAATCGGGGAAGACACTCGAAGGGCTCCTAGGAGATCCCGGGTGCTGCAGACAGAAGACGGAAACTCCCCACATTCAGAATTCCGGAACACGGCTGACTGTGTGGGGGAGGTTCGGGGCCGCCCTCCACGAAGCTGCCTGGTGTCACAGGTGTTCCCTGGCAGGGGGAAGTCCGCTAATTACCTCCCCTGTCCATGGGTAGGCACTAGATGCTACCTGCGTTTCCAACCCAACCCCCACCTTTCCCCGGCAGAACGCAATGGGAGGAACTCGGGGAAGACACTCGAAGGGCTCCTAGGAGATGCCGGGTGCTGCAGACAGAAGACGGAACCTCCCCACACTCAGAATTCCGAACACGGGTGACTGTGTGGGTGAGGTTTAGGGCCGCCCTCCACGAAGCTTCCTGGTGTCACAGGTGTTCCCTCTCAAGGGGAAGTCCGCTACTTACCTCCCCTGTCCATGGGGAGGCACTAGATGCTACCTGCGTTTCCAGCCCAACCCCCGCCTTTCCCCGACAGCCCGCACTGGGAGGGACTCGGGGAAGACACTCGAAGGGCTCCTAGGAGATCCCGGGTGCTGCAGACAGAAGACGGAACCTCCCCACACTCAGAATTCCGGAACACGGCTGACTGTTTGGGGGAGGTTCTGGGCCGCCCTCCACGCAGCTGCCTGGTGTCACAGGTGTTCCCTGGCAGGGGGAAGTCCGCTAATGACCTCCCCTGTCCATGGGGAGGCACTAGATGCTACCTGCTTTTCCAGCCCAACCCCCAACTTTCCCCGGCAGCCCGCACTGGGAGGTACTCGGGGAAGACACTCGAAGGGCTCCTAGGAGATGCCGGGTGCTGCAGACAGAAGACGGAACCTCCCCACACTCAGAATTCCGGAACAAGGCTGACTGTGTGGGGGAGGTTTAGGGCCGCCCTCCACGGAGCTTCCTGGTGTCACAGGTGTTCCCTGGCAGGGGGAAGTCCGCTACTTACTTCCCCTGTCCATGGGGAGGCACTAGATGCTACCTGCGTTTCCAGCCCAACCCCCGCCTTTCCCCGGCAGCCCGCAGTGGGAGGTACTCGGGGAAGACACTCGAAGGGCTCCTAGGAGATGCCGGGTGCTGCAGAGAGAAGACGGAACCTCCCCACACTCAGAATTCCGGAACACGGCTGACTGTGTGGGGGAGGTTCGGGTCCGCCCTCCCCGAAGCTGCCTGGTATCGCAGGTGTTCCCTGGCAGGGGGAAGTCCGCTAATTACCTCCCCTGTCCATGGGGAGGCACTAGATGCTACCTGCGTTTCCAGCCCAACCCCCGCCTTTCCCCGGGAGCCCGCACTGGGAGGGACTCGGGGAAGACACTCGAAGGGCACCTAGGAGATCCCGGGTGCTGCAGACAGAAGACGGATCCTCCCCACACTCAGAATTCCGGAACAAGGCTGACTGTGTGGGGGAGGTTTAGGGCCGCCCTCCACGGAGCTTCCTGGTGTCACAGGTGTTCCCTGGCAGGGGGAAGTCCGCTACTTACCTCCCCTGTCCATGGGGAGGCACTAGATGCTACCTGCGTTTCCAGCCCAACCCCCGCATTTCCCCGGCAGCCCGCAGTGGGAGGGACTCGGGGAAGACACTCGAAGGGCTCCTAAGAGATCCCGGGTGCTGCAGACAGAAGACGGAACCTCCCCACACTCAGAATTCCGGAACACGGGTGACTGTGTGGGTGAGGTTCAGTCCCGCCCTCCACGGAGCTTCCTGGTGTCACAGGTGTTCCCTCGCAAGGGGAAGTCCGCTAATGACCTCCCCTGTCCATGGGGAGGCACTAGATGCTACCAGCGTTTCCAGCCCAACCCCCACCTTTCCCCAGCAGTCCGCAATGGGAGGGACTCGGGGAAGACACTCGAATGGATCTTAGGAGATCCCGGGTGCTGCAGACAGAAGACGGAACCTCCCCACACTCAGAATTCCGGAACACGGGTGACTGTGTGGGTGAGGTTTAGGGCCGCCATCCACGGAGCTTCCTGCTGTCACAGGTGTTCCCTGGCAGGGGGAAGTCCGCTAATTACCTCCCCTGTTCATGGGGAGGCACTAGATGCTATTGCGTTTCCAGCCGAACCCCCGCCTTTCCCCGGCAACCCGCACTGGGAGGGACTCTGGGAAGACACTGGAAGGGCTCCTAGGAGCTGCCGGGTGCTGCAGACAAAAGACGGAACCTCCCCACACTCAGAATTCCGGAACACGGCTGACTGTGTGGGGGAGGTTCGGGGCCGCCCTCCACGAAGCTTCCTGGTGTCACAGGTTTTCCCTCTCAAGGGGAAGTCCGCTATTTACCTCCCCTGTCCATGGGGAGGCACTAGATGCTACCTGCGTTTCCAGCCCAACCCCCGCCTTTCCCCGACAGCCCGCACTGGGAGGGACTCGGGGAAGACACTCGAAGGGCTCCTAGGAGATTCCGGGTGCTGCAGACAGAAGACGGAACCTCCCCACACTCAGAATTCCGGAACACGGCTGACTGTTTGGGGGAGGTTCTGGGCCGCCCTCCACGCAGCTGCCTGGTGTCACAGGTGTTCCCTGGCAGGGGGAAGTCCGCTAATTACCTCCCCTGTCCATGGGGAGGCACTAGATGCTACCTGCGTTTCCAGCCCAACCCCCGCCTTTCCCCGGGAGTCCGCACAGGGAGGGACTCGGGGAAGACACTCGAACGGCACCTAGGAGATCTCGGGTGCTGCAGACAGAAGACGGAACCTCCCCACACTCAGAATTCCGGAACACGGTTGACTGTGTGGGTGAGGTTTAGGGCCGCCCTCCACGAAGCTTCCTGGTGTCACAGGTGTTCCCTCTCAAGGGGAAGTCCGCTACTTACCTCCCCGGTCCATGGGGAGTCACTACATGCTACCTGCGTTTCCAGCCCTACCCCCGCCTTTCCCCGGCAGCCCGCACTGGGAGGGACTCGGGGAAGACACTCGAAGGGCTCCTAGGAGATCCCGGGTGCTGCAGACAGAAGACGGAAACTCCCCACACTCAGAATTCCGGAAAACGGCTGACTGTGTGGGGGAGGTTCGGGGCCGCACTCCACGCAGCTGCCTGGTGTCACAGGTGTTCCCTGGAAGGGGGAAGTCCGCTAATGACCTCCCCTGTCCATGGGGAGGCACTAGATGCTACCTGCGTTTCCAGCCCAAACCCCGCCTTTCCCCGGCAGCCCGCACTGGGAGGGACTCGGGGAAGACACTCGAAGGGCTCCTAGGAGATCCCGGGTGCTGCAGACAGAAGACGGAACCTCCCCACAATCAGAATTCCGGAACACGGGTGACTGTGTGGGTGAGGTTTAGGGCCGCCCTCCACGGAGCTTCCTGGTGTCACAGGTGTTCCCTGCCAGGGGGAAGTCCGCTAATTACCTCCCCTGTCCATGGGGAGGCACTAGATGCTACCTGCGTTTCCAGCCCAACCCCCGCCTTTCCCTGACAGCCCGCACTGGGAGGGATTCGGGGAAGACACTCGAAGGGCACCTAGGAGATCCCGGGTGCTGCAGACAGAAGACGGAACCTCCCCACACTCAGAATTCCGGAACACGGCTGACTGTTTGGGGGAGGTTTAGGGCCGCCCTCCACGGAGCTTCCTGGTGTCACAGGTGTTCCCTGCCAGGGGGAAGTCCGCTAATTACCTCCCCTGTCCATGGGGAGGCACTAGAGGCTACCTGCGTTTCCAGGCCAAACCCCGCCTTTCCCCGGCAGCCCGCACTGGGAGGGACTCGGGGAAGACACTCGAAGGGCTCCTAGGAGATGCCGGGTGCTGCAGAGAGAAGACGGAACCTCCCCACACTCAGAATTCCGGAACACGGCTGACTGTGTGGGGGAGGTTCGGGTCCGCCCTCCCCGAAGCTGCCTGGTGTCGCAGGTGTTCCCTGCCAGGGGGAAGTCCGCTAATTACCTCCCCTGTCCATAGGGATTCACTAGATGCTACCTGCGTTTCCAACCCAACCCCCACCTTTCCCCGGGAGCCCGCACTGGGAGGGACTCGGGGAAGACACTCGAAGGGCTCCTAGGAGATGCCGGGTGCTGCAGACAGAAGACGGAACCTCCCTACACTCAGAATTCCGAACACGGGTGACTGTGTGGGTGAGGTTTAGGGCCGCCCTCCACGAAGCTTCCTGGTGTCACAGGTGTTCCCTCTCAAGGGGAAGTCCGCTACTTACCTCCCTTGTCCATGGGGAGGCACTAGATGCTACCTGCGTTTCCAGTACAACCCCCGCCTTTCCCGGACAGCCCGCACTGGGAGGGACTCGGGGAAGACACTCGAAGGGCTCCTAGGAGATCCCGGGTGCTGCAGACAGAAGACGGAACCTCCCCACACTCAGAATTCCGGAACACGGCTGACTGTGTGGGGGAGGTTCGGGGCCGCCCTCCACGAAGCTTCCTGGTGTCACAGGTGTTCCCTGGCAGGGGGAAGTCCGCTAATGACCTCCCCTGTCCATGGGGAGGCACTAGATGCTACCTGCGTTTCCAACCCAACCCCCACCTTTCCCCGGCAGCCCGCACTGGGAGGTACTCGGGGAAGACACTCGAAGGGCTCCTAGGAGATGCCGGGTGCTGCAGACAGAAGACGGAACCTCCCCACACTCAGAATTCCGAACACGGCTGACTGTTTGGGGGAGGTTCTGGGCCGCCCTCCACGCAGCTGCCTGGTGTCACAGGTGTTCCCTGGCAGGGGGAAGTCCGCTAATGACCTCCCCTGTCCATGGGGAGGCACTAGATGCTACCTGCGTTTCCAGCCCAACCCCCGCCTTTCCCCGGCAGCCCGCACTGGCAGGGACTCGGGGAAGACACTCGAAGGGCTCCTAGGAGATCCCGGGTGCTGCAGACAGAAGACGGAACCTCCCCACACTCAGAATTCCGGAACACGGGTGACTGTGTGGGTGAGGTTTAGGGCCGCCCTCCACGGAGCTTCCTGGTGTCACAGGTGTTCCCTGCCAGGGGGAAGTCCGCTAATTACCTCCCCTGTCCATGGGGAGGCACTAGAGGCTACCTGCGTTTCCAGGCCAAACCCCGCCTTTCCCCGGCAGCCCGCACTGGGAGGGACTCGGGGAAGACACTCGAAGGGCTCCTAGGAGATGCCGGGTGCTGCAGAGAGAAGACGGAACCTCCCCACACTCAGAATTCCGGAACACGGCTGACTGTGTGGGGGAGGTTCGGGTCCGCCCTCCCCGAAGCTGCCTGGTGTCGCAGGTGTTCCCTGCCAGGGGGAAGTCCGCTAATTACCTCCCCTGTCCATAGGGATTCACTAGATGCTACCTGCGTTTCCAACCCAACCCCCACCTTTCCCCGGGAGCCCGCACTGGGAGGGACTCGGGGAAGACACTCGAAGGGCTCCTAGGAGATGCCGGGTGCTGCAGACAGAAGACGGAACCTCCCCACACTCAGAATTCCGAACACGGGTGACTATGTGGGTGAGGTTTAGGGCCGCCCTTCACGAAGCTTCCTGGTGTCACAGGTGTTCCCTCTCAAGGGGAAGTCCGCTACTTACCTCCCTTGTCCATGGGGAGGCACTAGATGCTACCTGCGTTTCCAGTACAACACCCGCCTTTCCCCGACAGCCCGCACTGGGAGGGACTCGGGGAAGACACTCGAAGGGCTCCTAGGAGATCCCGGGTGCTGCAGACAGAAGACGGAACCTCCCCACACTCAGAATTCCGGAACACGGCTGACTGTGTGGGGGAGGTTCGGGGCCGCCCTCCACGAAGCTGCCTGGTGTCACAGGTGTTCCCTGGCAGGGGGAAGTCCGCTAATGACCTCCCCTGTCCATGGGGAGGCACTAGATGCTACCTGCGTTTCCAACCCAACCCCCACCTTTCCCCGGCAGCCCGCACTGGGAGGTACTCGGGGAAGACACTCGAAGGGCTCCTAGGAGATGCCGGGTGCTGCAGACAGAAGACGGAACCTCCCCACACTCAGAATTCCGAACACGGCTGACTGTTTGGGGGAGGTTCTGGGCCGCCCTCCTCGCAGCTGCCTGGTGTCACAGGTGTTCCCTGGCAGGGGGAAGTCCGCTAATGACCTCCCCTGTCCATGTGGAGGCACTAGATGCTACCTGCGTTTCCAGCCCAACCCCCGACTTTCCCCGGCAGCCCGCACTGGGAGGGACTCGGGGAAGACACTCGAAGGGCTCGTAGGAGATCCCGGGTGCTGCAGACAGAAGACGGAACCTCCCCACACTCAGAATTCCGGAACACGGGTGACTGTGTGGGTGAGGTTTAGGGCCGCACTCCACGGAGCTTCCTGGTGTCACAGGTGTTCCCTGCCAGGGGGAAGTCCGCTAATTACCTCCCCTGTCCATGGGGAGGCACTAGATGCTACCTGCGTTTCCGGGCCAAACCCCGCCTTTCCCCGGCAGCCCGCACTGGGAGGGACTCGGGGAAGACACTCGAAGGGCTCCTAGGAGATCCCGGGTGCTGCAGACAGAAGACGGAAACTCCCCACACTCAGAATCCCGGAACACGGCTGACTGTGTGGGGGAGGTTCGGGGCCGCACTCCACGCAGCTGCCTGGTGTCGCAGGTGTTCCCTGGCAGGGGGAATTCCGCTAATTACCTCCCCTGTCCATTGGGAGGCACTAGATGCTACCTGCGTTTCCAGCACAACCCCCGCCTTTCCCCGGGAGCCCGCACTGGGAGGGACTCGGGGAAGCCACTCGAAGGGCACCTAGGAGATCCCGGGTGCTGCAGACAGAAGACGGAACCTCCCCACACTCAGAATTCCGGAACACGGGTGACTGTGTGGGTGAGGTTTAGGGCCGCCCTCCACGAATCTTCCTGGTGTCACAGGTGTTCCCTGGCAGGGGGAAGTCCGCTACTTACCTCCCCTGTCCATGGGGAGGCACTAGATGCTACCTGCTTTTCCAGCCCAACCCCCGCCTTTCCCCGGCAGCCCGCACTGGGAGGGACTCGGGGAAGACACTCGAAGGGCTCCTAGGAGATCCCGGCTGCTGCAGACAGAAGACGGAACCTCCCCACACACAGAATTCCGGAACACGGGTGACTGTGTGGGTGAGGTTTAGGGCCGCCCACCACGGAGCTTCCTGGTGTCACAAGTGTTCCCTGCCAGGGGGAAGTCCGCTAATTACCTCCCCTGTCCATGGGGAGGCACTAGAGGCTACCTGCGTTTCCAGGCCAAACCCCGCCTTTCCCCGGCAGCCCGCACTGGGAGGGACTCGGGGAAGACACTCGAAGGGCTCCTAGGAGATCCCGGGTGCTGCAGACCGAAGACGGAACCTCCCCACACTCAGAATTCCGGAACACGGCTGACTGTGTGGGGGAGTTTCGGGGCCGCACTCCACGCAGCTGCCTGGTGTCACAGGTGTTCCCTGGCAGGGGGAAGTCCGCTAATGACCTCCCCTGTCCATGGGGAGGCACTAGATGCTACCTGCGTTTCCAGCCCAACCCCCACCTTTCCCCGGCAGCCCGCACTGGGAGGTACTCGGGGAAGACACTCGAAGGGCTCCTAGGAGATGCCGGGTGCTGCAGAGAGAAGACGGAACCTCCCCACACTCAGAATTCCTGAACACGGCTGACTGTGTGGGGGAGGTTCGGGTCCGCCCTCCCCGAAGCTGCCTGGTGTCGCAGGTGTTCCCTGGCAGGGGGAAGTCCGCTAATTACCTCCCCTGTCCATAGGGAGTCACTAGATGCTACCTGCGTTTCCAACCCAACCCCCACCTTTCCCCGGGAGCCCGCACTGGGAGGGACTCGGGGAAGACACTCGAAGGGCTCCTAGGAGATGCCGGGTGCTGCAGACAGAAGACGGAACCTCCCCACACTCATAATTCCGAACACGGGTGACTGTGTGGGTGAGGTTTAGGGCCGCCCTCCACGAAGCTTCCTGGTGTCACAGGTGTTCCCTCTCAAGGGGAAGTCCGCTACTTACCTCCCCTGTCCATGTGGAGGCACTAGATGCTACCTGCGTTTCCAGCCCAACCCCCGCCTTTCCCCGACAGCCCGCACTGGGAGGGACTCCGGGAAGACACACGAAGGGCTCCAAGGAGATCCCGGGTGCTGCAGACAGAAGACGGAACCTCCCCACACTCAGAATTCCGGAACACGGCTGACTGTTTGGGGGAGTTTCTGGGCCGCCCTCCACGAAGCTGCCTGGTGTCACAGGTGTTCCCTGGCAGGGGGAAGTCCGCTAATGACCTCCCCTGTCCATGGGGAGGCACTAGATGCTACCTGCGTTTCCAGCCCAACCCCCGCCTTTCCCCGGCAGCCCGCACTGGGAGGGACTCGGGGCAGACACTCGAAGGGCTCCTAGGAGATCCCGGGTGCTGCAGACAGAAGACGGAACCTCCCCACACTCAGAATTCCGGAACACGGGTGACTGTGTGGGTGAGGTTTAGGGCCGCCCTCCACGGAGCTTCCTGGTGTCACAGGTGTTCCCTGCCAGGGGGAAGTCCGCTAATTACCTCCCCTGTCCATGGGGAGGCACTAGATGCTACCTGCGTTTCCAGGCCAAACCCCGCCTTTCCCCGGCAGCCCGCACTGGGAGGGACTCGGGGAAGACACTCGAAGGGCTCCTAGGAGATCCCGGGTGCTGCAGACAGAAGACGGAACCTCCCCACACTCAGAATTCCGGAACACGGCTGACTGTGTGGGGGAGTTTCGGGGCCGCACTCCACGCACCTGCCTGGTGTCACAGGTGTTCCCTGGCAGGGGGAAGTCCGCTAATGACCTCCCCTGTCCATGGGGAGGCACTAGATGCTACCTGCGTTTCCAGCCCAACCCCCACCTTTCCCCGGCAGCCCGCACTGGGAGGTACTCGGGGAAGACACTCGAAGGGCTCCTAGGAGATGCCGGGTGCTGCAGAGAGAAGACGGAACCTCCCCAAACTCAGAATTCCGGAACACGGCTGACTGTGTGGGGGAGGTTCGGGTCCGCCCTCCCCGAAGCTGCCTGGTGTCGCAGGTGTTCCCTGGCAGGGGGAAGTCCGCTAATTACCTCCCCTGTCCATAGGGAGTCACTAGATGCTACCTGCGTTTCCAACCCAACCCCCACCTTTCCCCGGGAGCCCGCACTGGGAGGGACTCGGGGAAGACACTCGAAGGGCTCCTAGGAGATGCCGGGTGCTGCAGACAGAAGACGGAACCTCCCCACACTCAGAATTCCGAACACGGGTGACTGTGTGGGTGAGGTTTAGGGCCGCCCTCCACGAAGCTTCCTGGTGTCACAGGTGTTCCCTCTCAAGGGGAAGTCCGCTACTTACCTCCCCTGTCCATGGGGAGGCACTAGATGCTACCTGCGTTTCCAGCCCAACCCCCGCCTTTCCCCGACAGCCCGCACTGGGAGGGACTCCGGGAAGACACTCGAAGGGCTCCAAGGAGATCCCGGGTGCTGCAGACAGAAGACGGAACCTCCCCACACTCAGAATTCCGGAACACGGCTGACTGTTTGGGGGAGTTTCTGGGCCGCCCTCCACGCAGCTGCCTGGTGTCACAGGTGTTCCCTGGCAGGGGGAAGTCCGCTAATGACCTCCCCTGTCCATGGGGAGGCAGTAGATGCTACCTGCGTTTCCAGCCCAACCCCCGCCTTTCCCCGGCAGCCCGCACTGGGAGGGACTCGGGGAAGACACTCGAAGGGCTCCTAGGAGATCCCGGGTGCTGCAGACAGAAGACGGAACCTCCCCACACTCAGAATTCCGGAACACGGGTGACTGTGTGGGTGAGGTTTAGGGCCGCCCTCCACGGAGCTTCCTGGTGTCACAGGTGTTCCCTGCCAGGGGGAAGTCCGCTAATTACCTCCCCTGTCCATGGGGAGGCACTAGATGCTACCTGCGTTTCCAGGCCAAACCCCGCCTTTCCCCGGCAGCCCGCACTGGGAGGGACTCGGGGAAGACACTCGAAGGGCTCCTAGGAGATCCCGGGTGCTGCAGACAGAAGACGGAACCTCCCCACACTCAGAATTCCGGAACACGGCTGACTGTGTGGGGGAGGTTCGGGGCCGCACTCCACGCAGCTGCCTGGTGTCACAGGTGTTCCCTGGCAGGGGGAAGTCCGCTAATGACCTCCCCTGTCCATGGGGAGGCGCTAGATGCTACCTGCGTTTCCAGCCCAACCCCCACCTTTCCCCGGCAGCCCGCACTGGGAGGGACTCGGGGAAGACACTCGAAGGGCTCCTAGGAGATCCCGGGTGCTGCAGACAGAAGACGGAACCTCCCCACACTCAGAATTCCGGAACACGGCTGACTGTTTGGGGGAGGTTCTGGGCCGCCCTCCACGCAGCTGCCTGGTGTCACAGGTGTTCCCTGGCAGGGGGAAGTCCGCTAATTACCTCCCCTGTCCATGGGGAGACACTAGATGCTACCTGCGTTTCCAGCCCAACCCCCGCCTTTCCCCGGCAGCCCGCACTGGGAGGGAATCGGGGAAGACACTCGAAGGGCTCCTAGGAGATCCCGGGTGCTGCAGACAGAAGACGGAAACTCCCCACACTCAGAATTCCGGAACACGGCTGACTGTGTGGGGGAGGTTCGGGGCCGCCCTCCACGAAGCTGCCTGGTGTCACAGGTGTTCCCTGGCAGGGGGAAGTCCGCTAATGACCTCCCCTGTCCATGGGGAGGCACTAGATGCTACCTGCGTTTCCAACCCAACCCCCACCTTTCCCCGGCCGCCCGCACTGGGAGGTACTCGGGGAAGACACTCGAAGGGCTCCTAGGAGATGCCGGGTGCTGCAGACAGAAGACGGAACCTCCCCACACTCAGAATTCCGAACACGGGTGACTGTGTGGGTGAGGTTTAGGGCCGCCCTCCACGAAGCTTCCTGGTGTCACAGGTGTTCCCTCTCAAGGGGAAGTCCGCTACTTACCTCCCCTGTCCATGGGGAGGCACTAGATGCTACCTGCGTTTCCAGCCCAACCCCTGACTTTCCCCGACAGCCCGCACTGGAAGGGACTCGGGGAAGACACTCGAAGGGCTCCTAGGAGATCCCGGGTGCTGCAGACAGAAGACGGAACCTCCCCACACTCAGAATTCTGGTACACGGCTGACTGTTTGGGGGAGGTTCTGGGCCGCCCTCCACGCAGCTGCCTGGTGTCACAGGTGTTCCCTGGCAGGGGGAAGTCCGCTAATGACCTCCCCTGTCCATGGGGAGGCACTAGATGCTACCTGCGTTTCCAGCCCAACCCCCGCCTTTCCCCGGCAGCCCGCACTGGGAGGGACTCGGGGAAGACACTCGAAGGGCTCCTAGGAGATCCCGGGTGCTGCAGACAGAAGACGGAACCTCCCCACACTCAGAATTCCGGAACACGGTTGACTGTGTGGGTGAGGTTTAGGCCCGCCCTCCACGGAGCTTCCTGGTGTCACAGGTGTTCCCTGGCAGGGGGAAGTCCGCTAATTACCTCCCCTGTCCATGGGGAGGCACTAGATGCTACCTGCGTTTCCAGGCCAAACCCCGCCTTTCCCCGACAGCCCGCACTGGGAGGGACTCAGGGAAGACACTCGAAGGTCTCCTAGGAGATCCCGGGTGCTGCAGACAGAAGACGGAACCTCCCCACACTCAGAATTCCGGAACACGGCTGACTGTTTGGGGGAGGTTCTGGGCCGCCCTCCACGCAGCTGCCTGGAGTCACAGGTGTTCCCTGGCAGGGGGAAGTCCGCTAATGACCTCCCCTGTCCATGGGGAGACACTAGATGCTACCTGCGTTTCCAGACCAACCCCCACCTTTCCCCGGCAGCCCGCACTGGGAGGTACTCGGGGAAGACACTCGAAGGGCTCCTAGGAGATGCCGGGTGCTGCAGAGAGAAGACGGAACCTCCCCACACTCAGAATTCCGGAACACGGCTGACTGTGTGGGGGAGGTTCGGGTCCGCCCTCCCCGAAGCTGCCTGGTTTCACAGGTGTTCCCTGGCAGGGGGAAGTCCGCTAATTACCTCCCCTGTCCATGGGGAGGCACTAGATGCTACCTGCGTTTCCAGCCCAACCCCCGCCTTTCCCCGGGAGCCCGCACTGGGAGGGACTCGGGGAAGACACTCGAAGGGCTCCTTGGAGATCCCGGGTGCTGCAGACAGAAGACGGAACCTCCCCACACTCAGAATTCCGGAACAAGGCTGACTGTGTGGGGGAGGTTTAGGGCCGCCCTCCACGGAGCTTCCTGGTGTCACAGGTGTTCCCTGGCAGGGGGAAGTCCGCTAATTACCTCCCCTGTCCATGGGGAGGCACTAGATGCTACCTGCGTTTCCAGCACAACCCCCGCCTTTGCCCGGCAGCCCGCACTGGGAGGGACTCGGGGAAGACACTCGTAAGGCTCCTAGTAGATCCCAGGTGCTGCAGACAGAAGACAGAACCTCCCCACACTCAGAATTCCGGAACACGGCTTACTGTGTGGGTGAGGTTTAGGGCCGCCCTCCATGGAGCTTCCTGGTGTCACAGGTGTTCCCTGGCAGGGGGAAGTCCGCTAATTACCTCCCCTGTCCATGGGGAGGCACTAGATGCTACCTGGGTTTCCAGCACACCCCCCGCCTTTGCCCGGCAGCCAGCACTGGGAGGGACTCGGGGAAGACACTCCAAGGGCTCCTAGGAGATCCCAGGTGTTGCAGACAGAAGACGGAACCTCCCCACACTCAGAATTCCGGAACACGGGTGAATGTGTGGGTGAGGTTTAGGGCCGCCCTCCACGAAGCTTCCTGGTGTCACAGGTGTTCCCTCTCAAGGGGAAGTCCGCTACTTACCTCCCCTGTCCATGGGGAGGCACTAGATGCTACCTGCGTTTCCAGCCCAAACCCCGCCTTTCCCCGACAGCCCGCACTGGGAGGGACTCGGGGAATACACTCGAAGGGCTCCTAGGAGATGCCGGGTGCTGCAGAGAGAAGACGGAACCTCCCCACACTCAGAATTCCGGAACACGGCTGACTGTGTGGGGGAGGTTCGGGTCCGCCCTCCCCGAAGCTGCCTGGTGTCACAGGTGTTCCCTGGCAGGGGAAGTCCGCTAATTACCTCCCCTGTCCATGGGGAGGCACTAGATGCTACCTGCGTTTCCAGCCCAACCCCCGCCTTTCCCCGGGAGCCCGCACTGGGAGGGACTCGGGGAAGACACTCGAAGGGCTCCTTGGAGATCCCGGGTGCTGCAGACAGAAGACGGAACCTCCCCACACTCAGAATTCCGGAACAAGGCTGACTGTGTGGGGGAGGTTTAGGGCCGCCCTCCACGGAGCTTCCTGGTGTCACAGGTGTTCCCTGGCAGGGGGAAGTCCGCTAATTACCTCCCCTGTCCATGGGGAGGCACTAGATGCTACCTGCGTTTCCAGCACAACCCCCGCCTTTGCCCGGCAGCCCGCACTGGGAGGGACTCGGGGAAGACACTCGAAAGGCTCCTAGTAGATCCCAGGTGCTGCAGACAGAAGACAGAACCTCCCCACACTCAGAATTCCGGAACACGGCTTACTGTGTGGGTGAGGTTTAGGGATGCCCTCCACGGAGCTTCCTGGTGTCACAGGTGTTCCCTGGCAGGGGGAAGTCCGCTAATTACCTCCCCTGTCCATGGGGAGGCACTAGATGCTACCTGGGTTTCCAGCACACCCCCCGCCTTTGCCCGGCAGGCAGCACTGGGAGGGACTCGGGGAAGACACTCCAAGGGCTCCTAGGAGATCCCAGTTGTTGCAGACAGAAGACGGAACCTCCCCACACTCAGAATTCCGGAACACGGGTGACTGTTTGAGTGAGGTTTAGGGCCGCCCTCCACGAAGCTTCCTGGTGTCACAGGTTTTCCCTCTCAAGGGGAAGTCCGCTACATACCTCCCCTGTCCATGGGGAGGCACTAGATGCTACCTGCGTTTCCAGCCCAAACCCCGCCTTTCCCCGACAGCCCGCACTGGGAGGGACTCGGGGAATACACTCGAAGGGCTCCTAGGAGATCCCGGGTGCTGCAGACAGAAGACGGAACCTCCTTACACTCAGAATTCCGGAACAAGGCTGACTGTGTGGGTGAGGTTTACGGCCGCCCTCCACGGAGCTTCCTGGTGTCACAGGTGTTCCCTGGCAGAGGGAATTCCGCTAATGACCTCCCCTGTCCATGGGGAGGCACTAGATGCTACCTGCATTTCCAGCCCAACCCCCGCATTTCCCCGGCAGCCCGCACTGGGAGGTACTCGGGGAAGACACTCGAAGGGCTCCTAGGAGATCCCGGGTGCTGCAGACAGAAGACGGAACCTCCCCACACTCAGAATTCCGAACACTGGTGACTGTGTGGGTGAGGTTTAGGGCCGCCCTCCACGAAGCTTCCTGGTGTCACAGGTGTTCCCTCTCAAGGGGAAGTCCGCTACTTACCTCCCCTGTCCATGGGGAGGCACTAGATGCTACCTGCGTTTCCAGCCCAACCCCCGACTTTCCCCGACAGCCCGCACTCGGAGGGACTCGGGGAAGACACTCGAAGGGCTCCTAGGAGATCCCGGGTGCTGCAGACAGAAGACGGAACCTCCCCACACTCAGAATTCCGGAACACGGCTGACTGTTTGGGGGAGGTTCTGGGCCGCCCTCCACGCAGCTGCCTGGTGTCACAGGTGTTCCCTGGCAGGGGGAAGTCCGCTAATGACCTCCCCTGTCCATGGGGAGGCACTAGATTCTACCTGCGATTCCAGCCCAACCCCCGCCTTTCCCCGGCAGCCCGCACTGTGAGGGACTCGGGGAAGACACTCGAAGGGCTCCTAGGAGATCCCGGGTGCTGCAGACAGAAGACGGAACCTCCCCACACTCAGAATTCCGGAACACGGGTGACTGTGTGGGTGAGGTTTAGGGCCGCCCTCCACGAAGCTTCCTGGTGTCACAGGTGTTCCCTCTCAAGGGGAAGTCCGCTACTTACCTCCCCTGTCCTTGGGGAGGCACTAGATGCTACCTGCGTTTCCAGCCCAACCCCCGCCTTTCCCCTGCAGCCCGCACTGGGAGGGACTCGGGGAAGACACTCGAAGGGCTCCTAGGAGATCCCGGCTGCTGCAGACAGAAGACGGAACCTCCCCACACTCAGAATTCCGGAACACGGGTGACTGGGTGGGTGAGGTTTAGGGCCGCCCTCCACGAAGCTTCCTGGTGTCACAGGTGTTCCCTCTCAAGGGGAAGTCCGCTACTTACCTCCCCTGTCCTTGGGGAGGCACTAGATGCTACCTGCGTTTCCAGCCCAACCCCCGCCTTTCCCCTGCAGCCCGCACTGGGAGGGACTCGGGGAAGACACTCGAAGGGCTCCTAGGAGATCCCGGCTGCTGCAGACAGAAGACGGAACCTCCCCACACTCAGAATTCCGGAACAAGGCTGACTGTGTGGGTGAGGTTCAGGGCCGCCCTCCACGGAGCTGCCTGGTGTCACAGGTGTTCCCTGGCAGGGGGAAGTCCGCTAATTACCTCCCCTGTCCATGGGGAGGCACTAGATGCTACCTGCGTTTCCAGCCCAACCCCCGCCTTTCCCCGGGAGCCCGCACTGGGAGGGACTCGGGGAAGACACTCGAAGGGCTCCTTGGAGATCCCGGGTGCTGCAGACAGAAGACGGAACCTCCCCACACTCAGAATTCCGGAACAAGGCTGACTGTGTGGGGGAGGTTTAGGGCCGCCCTCCACGGAGCTTCCTGGTGTCACAGGTGTTCCCTGGCAGGGGGAAGTCCGCTAATTACCTCCCCTGTCCATGGGGAGGCACTAGATGCTACCTGCGTTTCCAGCACAACCCCCGCCTTTGCCCGGCAGCCCGCACTGGGAGGGACTCGGGGAAGACACTCGAAAGGCTCCTAGTAGATCCCAGGTGCTGCAGACAGAAGACAGAACCTCCCCACACTCAGAATTCCGGAACACGGCTTACTGTGTGGGTGAGGTTTAGGGATGCCCTCCACGGAGCTTCCTGGTGTCACAGGTGTTCCCTGGCAGGGGGAAGTCCGCTAATTACCTCCCCTGTCCATGGGGAGGCACTAGATGCTACCTGGGTTTCCAGCACACCCCCCGCCTTTGCCCGGCAGGCAGCACTGGGAGGGACTCGGGGAAGACACTCCAAGGGCTCCTAGGAGATCCCAGTTGTTGCAGACAGAAGACGGAACCTCCCCACACTCAGAATTCCGGAACACGGGTGACTGTTTGGGTGAGGTTTAGGGCCGCCCTCCACGAAGATTCCTGGTGTCACAGGTTTTCCCTCTCAAGGGGAAGTCCGCTACATACCTCCCCTGTCCATGGGGAGGCACTAGATGCTACCTGCGTTTCCAGCCCAAACCCCGCCTTTCCCCGACAGCCCGCACTGGGAGGGACTCGGGGAATACACTCGAAGGGCTCCTAGGAGATCCCGGGTGCTGCAGACAGAAGACGGAACCTCCTTACACTCAGAATTCCGGAACAAGGCTGACTGTGTGGGTGAGGTTTACGGCCGCCCTCCACGGAGCTTCCTGGTGTCACAGGTGTTCCCTGGCAGAGGGAATTCCGCTAATGACCTCCCCTGTCCATGGGGAGGCACTAGATGCTACCTGCATTTCCAGCCCAACCCCCGCATTTCCCCGGCAGCCCGCACTGGGAGGTACTCGGGGAAGACACTCGAAGGGCTCCTAGGAGATCCCGGGTGCTGCAGACAGAAGACGGAACCTCCCCACACTCAGAATTCCGAACACTGGTGACTGTGTGGGTGAGGTTTAGGGCCGCCCTCCACGAAGCTTCCTGGTGTCACAGGTGTTCCCTCTCAAGGGGAAGTCCGCTACTTACCTCCCCTGTCCATGGGGAGGCACTAGATGCTACCTGCGTTTCCAGCCCAACCCCCGACTTTCCCCGACAGCCCGCACTCGGAGGGACTCGGGGAAGACACTCGAAGGGCTCCTAGGAGATCCCGGGTGCTGCAGACAGAAGACGGAACCTCCCCACACTCAGAATTCCGGAACACGGCTGACTGTTTGGGGGAGGTTCTGGGCCGCCCTCCACGCAGCTGCCTGGTGTCACAGGTGTTCCCTGGCAGGGGGAAGTCCGCTAATGACCTCCCCTGTCCATGGGGAGGCACTAGATTCTACCTGCGATTCCAGCCCAACCCCCGCCTTTCCCCGGCAGCCCGCACTGGGAGGGACTCGGGGAAGACACTCGAAGGGCTCCTAGGAGATCCCGGGTGCTGCAGACAGAAGACGGAACCTCCCCACACTCAGAATTCCGGAACACGGGTGACTGTGTGGGTGAGGTTTAGGGCCGCCCTCCACGAAGCTTCCTGGTGTCACAGGTGTTCCCTCTCAAGGGGAAGTCCGCTACTTACCTCCCCTGTCCTTGGGGAGGCACTAGATGCTACCTGCGTTTCCAGCCCAACCCCCGCCTTTCCCCTGCAGCCCGCACTGGGAGGGACTCGGGGAAGACACTCGAAGGGCTCCTAGGAGATCCCGGCTGCTGCAGACAGAAGACGGAACCTCCCCACACTCAGAATTCCGGAACAAGGCTGACTGTGTGGGTGAGGTTCAGGGCCGCCCTCCACGGAGCTTCCTGGTGTCACAGGTGTTCCCTCGCAAGGGGAAGTCCGCTAATGACCTCCCCTGTCCATGGGGAGGCACTAGATGCTACCAGCGTTTCCAGCCCAACCCCCACCTTTCCCCGACAGTCCGCACTGGGAGGGACTCGGGGAAGACACTCGAATGGCTCTTAGGAGATCCCGGGTTCTGCAGACAGAAGACGGAACCTCCCCACACTCAGAATTCCGGAACACGGGTGACTGTGTGGGTGAGGTTTAGGGCCGCCGTCCACGGAGCTTCCTGCTGTCACAGGTGTTCCCTGGCAGGGGGAAGTCCGCTAATTACCTCCCCTGTCCATGGGGAGGCACTAGATTCTACCTGCGATTCCAGCCCAACCCCCGCCTTTCCCCGGCAGCCCGCACTGGGAGGGACTCGGGGAAGACACTCGAAGGGCTCCTAGGAGATCCCGGCTGCTGCAGACAGAAGACGGAATCTCCCCACACTCAGAATTCCGGAACAAGGCTGACTGTGTGGGTGAGGTTCAGGGCCGCCCTCCACGGAGCTTCCTGGTGTCACAGGTGTTCCCTCGCAAGGGGAAGTCCGCTAATGACCTCCCCTGTCCATGGGGAGGCACTAGATGCTACCAGCGTTTCCAGCCCAACCCCCACCTTTCCCCGGCAGTCCGCACTGGGAGGGACTCGGGGAAGACACTCGAATGGCTCTTAGGAGATCCCGGGTGCTGCAGACAGAAGACGGAACCTCCCCACACTCAGAATTCCGGAACACGGGTGACTGTGTGGGTGAGGTTTAGGGCCGCCGTCCACGGAGCTTCCTGCGGTCACAGGTGTTCCCTGGCAGGGGGAAGTCCGCTAATTACCTCCCCTGTCCATGGGGAGGCACTAGATTCTACCTGCGATTCCAGCCCAACCCCCGCCTTTCCCCGGCAGCCCGCACTGGGAGGGACTCGGGGAAGACACTCGAAGGGCTCCTAGGAGATCCCGGGTGCTGCAGACAGAAGACGGAACCTCCCCACACTCAGAATTCCGGAACACGGGTGACTGTGTGGGTGAGGTTTAGGGCCGCCCTCCACGAAGCTTCCTGGTGTCACAGGTGTTCCCTCTCAAGGGGAAGTCCGCTACTTACCTCCCCTGTCCTTGGGGAGGCACTAGATGCTACCTGCGTTTCCAGCCCAACCCCCGCCTTTCCCCGGCAGCCCGCACTGGGAGGGACTCGGGGAAGACACTCGAAGGGCTCCTAGGAGATCCCGGCTGCTGCAGACAGAAGACGGAATCTCCCCACACTCAGAATTCCGGAACAAGGCTGACTGTGTGGGTGAGGTTCAGGGCCGCCCTCCACGGAGCTTCCTGGTGTCACAGGTGTTCCCTCGCAAGGGGAAGTCCGCTAATGACCTCCCCTGTCCATGGGGAGGCACTAGATGCTACCAGCGTTTCCAGCCCAACCCCCACCTTTCCCCGGCAGTCCGCACTGGGAGGGACTCGGGGAAGACACTCGAATGGCTCTTAGGAGATCCCGGGTGCTGCAGACAGAAGACGGAACCTCCCCACACTCAGAATTCCGGAACACGGGTGACTGTGTGGGTGAGGTTTAGGGCCGCCGTCCACGGAGCTTCCTGCTGTCACAGGTGTTCCCTGGCAGGGGGAAGTCCGCTAATTACCTCCCCTGTCCATGGGGAGGCACTAGATGCTATTGCGTTTCCAGCCGAACCCCCGCCTTTCCCCGGCAGCCCGCACTGGGAGGGACTCGGGGAAGACACTGGAAGGGCTCCTAGGTGCTGCCGGTTGCTGCAGACAAAAGACGGAACCTCCCCACACTCAGAATTCCGGAACACGGCTGACTGTGTGGGGGAGGTTCGGGGCCGCCCTCCACGAAGCTTCCTGGTGTCACAGGTGTTCCCTGGCAGGGGGAAGTCCGCTAATTACCTCCCCTGTCCATGGGGAGACACTAGATGCTACCTGCGTTTCCAGCCCAACCCCCGCCTTTCCCCGGCAGCCCGCACTGGGAGGGAATCGGGGAAGACACTCGAAGGGCTCATAGGAGATCCCGGGTGCTGCAGACAGAAGACGGAATCTCCCCACACTCAGAATTCCGGAACACGGCTGACTGTGTGGGGGAGGTTCGGGGCCGCCCTCCACGAAGCTGCCTGGTGTCACAGGTGTTCCCTGGCAGGGGGAAGTCCGCTAATGACCTCCCCTGTCCATGGGGAGGCACTAGATGCTACCTGCGTTTCCAACCCAACCCCCACCTTTCCCCGGCAGCCCGCACTGGGAGGTACTCGGGGAAGACACTCGAAGGGCTCCTAGGAGATGCCGGGTGCTGCAGACAGAAGACGGAACCTCCCCACACTCAGAATTCCGAACACGGGTGACTGTGTGGGTGAGGTTTAGGGCCGCCCTCCACGAAGCTTCCTGGTGTCACAGGTGTTCCCTCTCAAGGGGAAGTCCGCTACTTACCTCCCCTGTCCATGGGGAGGCACTAGATGCTACCTGCGTTTCCAGCCCAACCCCCGACTTTCCCCGACAGCCCGCAATGGAAGGGACTCGGGGAAGACACTCGAAGTGCTCCTAGGAGATCCCGGGTGCTGCAGACAGAAGACGGAACCTCCCCACACTCAGAATTCCGGAACACGGCTGACTGTTTGGGGGAGGTTCTGGGCCGCCCTCCACGCAGCTGCCTGGTGTCACAGGTGTTCCCTGGCAGGGGGAAGTCCGCTAATGACCTCCCCTGTCCATGGGGAGGCACTAGATGCTACCTGCGTTTCCAGCCCAACCCCCGCCTTTCCCCGGCAGCCCGCACTGGGAGGGACTCGGGGAAGACACTCGAAGGGCTCCTAGGAGACCCCGGGTGCTGCAGACAGAAGACGGAACCTCCCCACACTCAGAATTCCGGAACACGGGTGACTGTGTGGGTGAGTTTTAGGGCCGCCCTCCACGGAGCTTCCTGGTGTCACAGGTGTTCCCTGCCAGGGGGAAGTCCGCTAATTACCTCCCCTGTCCATGGGGAGGCACTAGATGCTACCTGCGTTTCCAGGCCAAACCCCGCCTTTCCCCGGCAGCCCGCACTGGGAGGGACTCGGGGAAGACACTCGAAGGGCTCCTAGGAGATCCCGGGTGCTGCAGACAGAAGACGGAACCTCCCCACACTCAGAATTCCGGACCACGGCTGACTGTGTGTGGGAGGTTCGGGGCCGCACTCCACGCAGCTGCCTGGTGTCACAGGTGTTCCCTGGCAGGGGGAAGTCCGCTAATGACCTCCCCTGTCCATGGGGAGGCACTAGATGCTACCTGCGTTTCCAGCCCAAACCCCACCTTTCCCCGGCAGCCCGCACTGGGAGGTACTCGGGGAAGACACTCGAAGGGCTCCTAGGAGATGCCGGATGCTGCAGAGAGAAGACGGAACCTCCCCACACTCAGAATTCCGGAACACGGCTGACTGTGTGGGGGAGGTTCGGGTCCGCCCTCCCCGAAGCTGCCTGGTGTCACAGGTGTTCCCTGGCAGGGGGAAGTCCGCTAATTACCTCCCCTGTCCATGGGGAGGCACTAGATGCTACCTGCGTTTCCAGCCCAACCCCCGCCTTTCCCCGGGAGCCCGCACTGGGAGGGACTCGGGGAAGCCACTCGAAGGGCACCTAGGAGATCCCGGGTGCTGCAGACAGAAGACGGAACCTCCCCACACTCAGAATTCCGGAACACGGGTGACTGTGTGGGTGAGGTTTAGGGCCGCCCTCCACGAAGCTTCCTGGTGTCACAGGTGTTCCCTCTCAAGGGGAAGTCCGCTACTTACCTCCCCTGTCCATGGGGAGGCACTAGATGCTACCTGCGTTTCCAGCCCAACCCCCGCCTTTCCCCGGGAGCCCGCACTGGGAGGGACTCGGGGAAGCCACTCGAAGGGCACCTAGGAGATCCCGGGTGCTGCAGACAGAAGACGGAACCTCCCCACACTCAGAATTCCGGAACACGGGTGACTGTGTGGGTGAGGTTTAGGGCCGCCCTCCACGCAGCTGCCTGGTGTCACAGGTGTTCCCTGGCAGGGGGAAGTCCGCTAATGACCTCCCCTGTCCATGGGGAGGCACTAGATGCTACCTGCGTTTCCAACCCAACCCCCACCTTTCCCCGGCAGCCCGCACTGGGAGGTACTCGGGGAAGACACTCGAAGGGCTCCTAGGAGATGCCGGGTCCTGCAGACAGAAGACGGAACCTCCCCACACTCAGAATTCCGAACACGGGTGACTGTGTGTGTGAGGTTTAGGGACGCCCTCCACGAAGCTTCCTGGTGTCACAGGTGTTCCCTCTCAAGGGGAAGTCCGCTACTTACCTCCCCTGTCCATGGGGAGGCACTAGATGCTACCTGCGTTTCCAGCCCAACCCCCACATTTCCCTGACAGCCCGCACTGGGAGGGACTCGGGGAAGACACTCGAAGGGCTCCTAGGAGATCCCGGGTGCTGCAGACAGAAGACGGAACCTCCCCACACTCAGAATTCCGGAACACGGCTGACTGTTTGGGGGAGGTTCTGGGCCGCCCTCCACGCAGCTGCCTGGTGTCACAAGTGTTCCCTGGCAGGGGGAAGTCCGCTAATGACCTCCCCTGTCCATGGGGAGGCACTAGATGCTACCTGCGTTTCCAGCCCAACCCCCGCCTTTCCCTGGCAGCCCGCACTGGGAGGGACTCGGGGAAGACACTCGAAGGGCTCCTAGGAGATCCCGGGTGCTGCAGACAGAAGACGGAACCTCCCCACACTCAGAATTCCGGAACACGGGTGACTGTGTGGGTGAGGTTTAGGGCCGCCCTCCACGGAGCTTCCTGGTGTCACAGGTGTTCCCTGCCAGGGGGAAGTCCGCTAATTACCTCCCCTGTCCATGGGGAGGCACTAGATGCTACCTGCGTTTCCAGGCCAAACCCTGCCTTTCCCTCCAGCCCGCACTGGGAGGGAGTCGGGGAAGACACTTGAAGGGCTCCTAGGAGATCCCGGCTGCTGCAGACAGAAGACGGAACCTCCCCACACTCAGAATTCCGGAACACGGGTGACTGTGTGGGTGAGGTTTAGGGCCGCCCTCCACGGAGCTTCCTGCTGTCACAGGTGTTCCCTGGCAGGGGGAAGTCCGCTAATGACCTCCCCTGTCCATGGGGAGGCACTAGATGCTATTGCGTTTCCAGCCGAACCCCCGCCTTTCCCCGGCAGCCCGCACTGGGAGGGACTCGGGGAAGACACTGGAAGGGCTCCTAGGGGCTGCCGGGTGCTGCAGACAAAAGACGGAACCTCCCCACACTCAGAATTCCGAAACACGGCTGACTGTGTGGGGGAGGTTCGGGGCCGCCCTCCACGAAGCTTCCTGGTGTCACAGGTGTTCCCTGGCAGGGGGAAGTCCGCTAATTACCTCCCCTGTCCATGGGGAGACACTAGATGCTACCTGCGTTTCCAGCCCAACCCCCGCCTTTCCCCGGCAGCCCGCAATGGGAGGGAATCGGGGAAGACACTCGAAGGGCTTCTAGGAGATCCCGGGTGCTGCAGACAGAAGACGGAAACTCCCCACACTCAGAATTCCGGAACACGGCTGACTGTGTGGGGGAGGTTCGGGGCCGCCCTCCACGAAGCTGCCTGGTGTCACAGGTGTTCCCTGGCAGGGGGAAGTCCGCTAATTACCTCCCCTGTCCATGGGGTGGCACTAGATGCTACCTGCGTTTCCAGCCCAACCCCCACCTTTCCCCGGCAGCCCGCACTGGGAGGAACTCGGGGAAGACACTCGAAGGGCTCCTAGGAGATGCCGGGTGCTGCAGACAGAAGACGGAACCTCCCCACACTCAGAATTCCGAACACGGGTGACTGTGTGGGTGAGGTTTAGGGCCGCCCTCCACGAAGCTTCCTGGTGTCACAGGTGTTCCCTCTCAAGGGGAAGTCCGCTACTTACCTCCCCTGTCCATGGGGAGGCACTAGATGCTACCTGCGTTTCCAGCCCAACCCCCGCCTTTCCCCGACAGCCCGCACTGGGAGGGACTCGGGGAAGACACTCGAAGGGCTCCTAGGAGATCCCGGGTGCTGCAGACAGAAGACGGAACCTCCCCACACTCAGAATTCCGGAACACGTCTGACTGTTTGGGGGAGGTTCTGGGCCGCCCTCCACGCAGCTGCCTGGTGTCACAGGTGTTCCCTGGCAGGGGGAAGTCCGCTAATGACCTCCCCTGTCCATGGGGAGGCACTAGATGCTACCTGCGTTTCCAGCCCAACCCCCGCCTTTCCCCGGCAGCCCGCACTGGGAGGGACTCGGGGAATACACTCGAAGGGCTCCTAGGAGATCCCGGGTGCTGCAGACAGAAGACGGAACCTCCCCACACTCAAAATTCCGGAACACGGGTGACTGTGTGGGTGAGGTTTAGGGCCGCCCTCCACGGAGCTTCCTGGTGTCACAGGTGTTCCCTGCCAGGGGGAAGTCCGCTAATTACCTCCCCTGTCCATGGGGAGGCACTAGATGCTACCTGCGTTTCCAGGCCAAACCCCGCCTTTCCCCGGCAGCCCGCACTGGGAGGGACTCTGGGAAGACACTCGAAGGGCTCCTAGGAGATCCCGGGTGCTGCAGACAGAAGACGGAACCTCCCCACACTCAGAATTCCGGAACACGGCTGACTGTGTGGGGGAGGTTCGGGGCCGCACTCCACGCAGCTGCCTGGTGTCACAGGTGTTTCCTGGCAGGGGGAAGTCCGCTAATGACCTCCCCTGTCCATGGGGAGGCACTAGATGCTACCTGCGTTTCCAGCCCAACCCCCACCTTTCCCCGGCAGCCCGCACTGGGAGGTACTCGGGGAAGACACTCGAAGGGCTCCTAGGAGATGCCGGGTGCTGCAGAGAGAAGACGGAACCTCCCCACACTCAGAATTCCGGAACACGGCTGACTGTGTGGGGGAGGTTCGGGTCCGCCCTCCCCGAAGCTGCCTGGTGTCACAGGTGTTCCCTGGCAGGGGGAAGTCCGCTAATTACCTCCCCTGTCCATGGGGAGGCACTAGATGCTACCTGCGTTTCCAGCCCAACCCCCGCCTTTCCCCGGGAGCCCGCACTGGGAGGGACTCGGGGAAGACACTCGAAGGGCACCTAGGAGATCCCGGGTGCTGCAGAGAGAAGACGGAACCTCCCCACACTCAGAATTCTGGAACACGTGTGACTGTGTGGGTGAGGTTTAGGGCCGCCCTCCACGAAGCTTCCTGGTGTCACAGGTGTTCCCTCTCAAGGGGAAGTCCGCTACTTACCTCCCCTGTCCATGGGGAGGCACTAGATGCTACCTGCGTTTCCAGCCCAACCCCCGCCTTTCCCCGGCAGCCCGCACTGGGAGGGACTCGGGGAAGACACTCGAAGGGCTCCTAGGAGATCCCGGCTGCTGCAGACAGAAGACGGAACCTCCCCACACTCAGAATTCCGGAACACGGCTGACTGTGTGGGGGAGGTTCGGGGCCGCCCTCCACGAAGTTGCCTGGTGTCACAGGTGTTCTCTGGCAGGGGGAAGTCCGCTAATTACCTTCCCGGTCCATGGGGAGGCACTAGATGCTACCTGCGTTTCCAGCCCAACCCCCGCCTTTTCCCGGGAGCCCGCACTGGGAGGGACTCGGGGAAGACACTCGAAGGGCTCCTAGGAGATCCCGGGTGCTGTAGACAGAAGACGGAACCTCCCCACACTCAGAATTCCGGAACACGGCTGACTGTGTGGGGGAGGTTCGGGGCCGCACTCCACGCAGCTGCCTGGTGTCACAGGTGTTCCCTGGCAGGGGGAAGTCCGCTAATGACCTCCCCTGTCCATGGGGAGGCACTAGATGCTACCTGCGTTTCCAGCCCAACCCCCGCCTTTCCCCGTGAGCCCGCACTGGGAGGGACTCGGGGAAGACACTCGAAGGGCTCCTAGGAGATCCCGGGTCCTGCAGACAGAAGACGGAACCTCCCCACACTCAGAATTCCGGAACACGGCTGACTGTGTGGGGGAGGTTCGGGGCCGCACTCCACGCAGCTGCCTGGTGTCACAGGTGTTCCCTGGCAGGGGGAAGTCCGCTAATGACCTCCCCTGTCCATGGGGAGGCACTAGATGCTACCTGCGTTTCCAGCCCAACCCCCACCTTTCCCCGGCAGCCCGCAATGGGAGGTATTCGGGGAAGACACTCGAAGGGCTCCTAGGAGATGCCGGGTGCTGCAGACAGAAGACGGAACCTCCCCACACTCAGAATTCCGGAACACGGCTGACTGTGTGGGGGAGGTTCGGGGCCGCCCTCCACGAAGCTGCCTGGTGTCACAGGTGTTCCCTGGCAGGGGGAAGTCCGCTAATGACCTCCCATGTCCATGGGGAGGCACTAGATGCTACCTGCGTTTCCAGCCCAACCCCCGCCTTTCCCTGGGAGTCCGCACAGGGAGGGACTCTGGGAAGACACTCGAAGGGCTCCTTGGAGATCCCGGGTGCTGCAGACAGAAGACGGAACCTCCCCACACTTAGAATTCCGGAACACGGCTGACTGTGTGGGGGAGGTTCTGGGCCGCCCTCCACGCAGCTGCCTGGTGTCACAAGTGTTCCCTGGCAGGGGGAAGTCCGCTAATGACCTCCCATGTCCATGGGGAGGCACTAGATGCTACCTGCGTTTCCAGCCCAACCCCCGCCTTTCCCCGGCAGCCCGCACTGGGAGGGACTCGGGGAAGACACTCGAAGGGCTCCTTGGAGATCCCGGGTGCTGCAGACAGAAGACGGAACCTCCCCACACTCAGAATTCCGGAACAAGGCTGACTGTGTGGGGGAGGTTTAGGGCCGCCCTCCACGGAGCTTCCTGGTGTCACAGGTGTTCCCTGGCAGGGGGAAGTCCGCTAATTACCTCCCCTGTCCATGGGGAGGCACTAGATGCTACCTGCGTTTCCAGCACAACCCCCGCCTTTGCCCGGCAGCCCGCACTGGGAGGGACTCGGGGAAGACACTCGAAAGGCTCCTAGTAGATCCCAGGTGCTGCAGACAGAAGACAGAACCTCCCCACACTCAGAATTCCGGAACACGGCTTACTGTGTGGGTGAGGTTTAGGGCCGCCCTCCACGGAGCTTCCTGGTGTCACAGGTGTTCCCTGGCAGGGGGAAGTCCGCTAATTACCTCCCCTGTCCATGGGGAGGCACTAGATGCTACCTGGGTTTCCAGCACACCCCCCGCCTTTGCCCGGCAGCCAGCACTTGGAGGGACTCGGGGAAGACACTCCAAGGGCTCCTAAGAGATCCCAGGTGTTGCAGACAGAAGACGGAACCTCCCCACACTCAGAATTCCGGAACACGGGTGACTGTGTGGGTGAGGTTTAGGGCCGCCCTCCACGAAGCTTCCTGGTGTCACAGGTGTTCCCTCTCAAGGGGAAGTCCGCTACTTACCTCCCCTGTCCATGGGGAGGCACTAGATGCTACCTGCGTTTCCAGCCCAAACCCCGCCTTTCCCCGACAGCCCGCACTGGGAGTGACTCGGGGAATACACTCGAAGGGCTCCTAGGAGATCCCGGGTGCTGCAGACAGAAGACGGAACCTCCTTACACTCAGAATTCCGGAACACGGCTGACTGTGTGGGTGAGGTTTACGGCCGCCCTCCACGGAGCTTCCTGGTGTCACAGGTGTTCCCTGGCAGAGGGAAGTCCGCTAATGACCTCCCCTGTCCATGGGGAGGCACTAGATGCTACCTGCGTTTCCAGCCCAACCCCCGCATTTCCCCGGCAGCCCGCACTGGGAGGTACTCGGGGAAGACACTCGAAGGGCTCCTAGGAGATCCCGGGTGCTGCAGACAGAAGACGGAACCTCCCCACACTCAGAATTCCGAACACGGGTGACTGTGTGGGTGAGGTTTAGGGCAGCCCTCCACGAAGCTTCCTGGTGTCACAGGTGTTCCCTCTCAAGGGGAAGTCCGCTACTTACCTCCCCTGTCCATGGGGAGGCACTAGATGCTACCTGCGTTTCCAGCCCAACCCCCGCCTTTCCCCGACAGCCCGCACTCGGAGGGACTCGGGGAAGACACTCGAAGGGCTCCTAGGAGATCCCGGGTGCTGCAGACAGAAGACGGAACCTCCCCACACTCAGAATTCCGGAACACGGCTGACTGTTTGGGGGAGGTTCTGGGCCGCCCTCCACGCAGCTGCCTGGTGTCACAGGTGTTCCCTGGCAGGGGGAAGTCCGCTAATGACCTCCCCTGTCCATGGGGAGGCACTAGATTCTACCTGCGTTTCCAGCCCAACCCCCGCCTTTCCCCGGCAGCCCGCACTGGGAGGGACTCGGGGAAGACACTCGAAGGGCTCCTAGGAGATCCCGGGTGCTGCAGACAGAAGACGGAACCTCCCCACACTCAGAATTCCGGAACACGGGTGACTGTGTGGGTGAGGTTTACGGCCGCCCTCCACGGAGCTTCCTGGTGTCACAGGTGTTCCCTGCCAGGGGGAAGTCCGCTAATTACCTCCCCTGTCCATGGGGAGGCACTAGATGCTACCTGCGTTTCCAGGCCAAACCCCGCCTTTCCCCGGCAGCCCGCACTGGGAGGGACTCGGGGAAGACACTCGAAGGGCTCCTAGGAGATCCCGGTTGCTGCAGACAGAAGACGGAACCTCCCCACACTCAGAATTCCGGAACACGGCTGACTGTGTTGGGGAGGTTCGGGGCCGCACTCCACGCAGCTGCCTGGTGTCATAGGTGTTCCCTGGCAGGGGGAAGTCCGCTAATGACCTCCCCTGTCCATGGGGAGGCACTAGATGCTACCTGCGTTTCCAGCCCAACCCCCGCCTTTCCCCGGCAGCCCGCAGTGGGAGGGACTCGGGGAAGACACTCGAAGGGCTCCTAGGAGATCCCGGGTGCTGCAGACAGAAGACGGAACCTCCCCACACTCAGAATTCCGGAACACGGCTGACTGTGTGGGGGAGGTTCGGGGCCGCACTCCACGCAGCTGCCTGGTGTCACAGGTGTTCCCTGGCAGGGGGAAGTCCGCTAATGACCTCCCCTGTCCATGGGGAGGCACTAGATGCTACCTGCGTTTCCAGCCCAACCCCCAAATTTCCCCGGCAGCCCGCACTGGGAGGTACTCGGGGAAGACACTCGAAGGGCTCCTAGGAGATGCCGGGTGCTGCAGACAGAAGACGGAACCTCCCCACACTCAGAATTCCGGAACAAGGCTGACTGTGTGGGGGAGGTTTAGGGCCGCCCTCCACGGAGCTTCCTGGTGTCACAGGTGTTCCCTGGCAGGGGGAAGTCCGCTACTTACCTCCCCTGTCCATGGGGAGGCACTAGATGCTACCTGCGTTTCCAGCCCAACCCCCGCCTTTCCCCGGCAGCCCGCAGTGGGAGGTACTCGGGGAAGACACTCGAAGGGATCCTAGGAGATGCCGGGTGCTGCAGAGAGAAGACGGAACCTCCCCACACTCAGAATTCCGGAACACGGCTGACTGTGTGGGGGAGGTTCGGGTCCGCCCTCCCCGAAGCTGCCTGGTGTCGCAGGTGTTCCCTGGCAGGGGGAAGTCCGCTAATTACCTCCCCTGTCCATGGGGAGGCACTAGATGCTACCTGCGTTTCCAGCCCAACCCCCGCCTTTCCCCGGGAGCCCGCACTGGGAGGGACTCGGGGAAGACACTCGAAGGGCACCCAGGAGATCCCGGGTGCTGCAGACAGAAGACGGATCCTCCCCACACTCAGAATTCCGGAACACGGCTGACTGTGTGGGTGAGGTTTAGGGCCGCCCTCCACGAAGCTTCCTGGTGTCACAGGTGTTCCCTCTCAAGGGGAAGTCCGCTACTTACCTCCCCTGTCCATGGGGAGGCACTAGATGCTACCTGCGTTTTCAGCCCAACCCCCGCCATTCCCCGGCAGCCCGCACTGGGAGGGACTCGGGGAAGACACTCGAAGGGCTCCTAGGAGATCCCGGCTGCTGCAGACAGAAGACGGAACCTCCCCACACTCAGAATTCCGGAACAAGGCTGACTGTGTGGGGGAGGTTTAGGGCCGCCCTCCACGGAGCTTCCTGGTGTCACAGGTGTTCCCTGGCAGGGGGAAGTCAGCTACTTACCTCCCCTGTCCATGGGGAGGCACTAGATGCTACCTGCGTTTCCAGCCCAACCCCCGCATTTCCCCGGCAGCCCGCAGTGGGAGGGACTCGGGGAAGACACTCGAAGGGCTCCTAAGAGATCCCGGGTGCTGCAGACAGAAGACGGAACCTCCCCACACTCAGAATTCCGGAACACGGGTGACTGTGTGGGTGAGGTTCAGTGCCGCCCTCCACGGAGCTTCCTGGTGTCACAGGTGTTCCCTCGCAAGGGGAAGTCCGCTAATGACCTCCCCTGTCCATGGGGAGGCACTAGATGCTACCAGCGTTTCCAGCCCAACCCCCACCTTTCCCCGGCAGCCCGCACTGGGAGGGACTCGGGGAAGACACTCGAATGGCTCTTAGGAGATCCCGGGTGCTGCAGACAGAAGACGGAACCTCCCCACACTCAGAATTCCGGAACACGGGTGACTGTGTGGGTGAGGTTTAGGGCCGCCCTCCACGGAGCTTCCTGCTGTCACAGGTGTTCCCTGGCAGGGGGAAGTCCGCTAATTACCTCCCCTGTCCATGGGGAGACACTAGATGCTACCTGCGTTTCCAGCCCAACCCCCGCCTTTCCCCGGCAGCCCGCACTGGGAGGGAATCGGGGAAGACAGTCGAAGGGCTCCTAGGAGATCCCGGGTGCTGCAGACAGAAGACGGAAACTCCCCACACTCAGAATTCCGGAACACGGCTGACTGTGTGTGGGAGGTTCGGGGCCGCCCTCCACGAAGCTGCCTGGTGTCACAGGTGTTCCCTGGCAGGGGGAATTCCGCTAATTACCTCCCCTGTCCATGGGGAGGCACTAGATGCTACCTGCGTTTCCAACCCAACCCTCACCTTTCCCCGGCAGCACGCACTGGGAGGTACTCGGGGAAGACACTCGAAGGGCTCCTAGGAGATGCCGGGTGCTGCAGACAGAAGACGGAACCTCCCCACACTCAGAATTCCGAACACGGGTGACTGTGTGGGTGAGGTTTAGGGCCGCCCTCCAGGAAGCTTCCTGGTGTCACAGGTGTTCCCTCTCTAGGGGAAGTCCGCTACTTACCTCCACTGTCCATGGGGAGGCACTAGATGCTACCTGCGTTTCCAGCCCAACCCCCGCCTTTCCCCGACAGCCCGCACTGGATGGGACTCGGGGAAGACACTCGAAGGGCTCCTAGGAGATCCCGGGTGCTGCAGACAGAAGACGGAAACTCCCCACACTCAGAATTCCGGAACACGGCTGACTGTTTGGGGGAGGTTCTGGGCCGCCCTCCACGCAGCTGCCTGGTGTCACAGGTGTTCCCTGGCAGGGGGAAGTCCGCTAATGACCTCCCCTGTCCAAGGGGAGGCACTAGATGCTACCTGCGTTTCCAGCCCAACCCCCGCCATTCCCCGGCAGCCCGCACAAGGAGGGACTCGGGGAAGACACTCGAAGTGCTCCTAGGAGATCCCGGGTGCTGCAGACAGAAGACGGAACCTCCCCACACTCAGAATTCCGGAACACGGGTGACTGTGTGGGTGAGGTTTAGGGCCGCCCTCCACGGAGCTTCCTGGTGTCTCAGGTGTTCCCTGCCAGGGGGAAGTCCGCTAATTACCTCCCCTGTCCATGGGGAGGCACTAGATTCTACCTGCGTTTCCAGGCCAAACCCCGCCTTTCCCCGGCAGCCCGCACTGGGAGGGACTCGGGGAAGACACTCGAAGGGCTCCTAGGAGATACCGGGTGCTGCAGACAGAAGACGGAACCTCCCCACACTCAGAATTCCGGAACACGGCTGACTGTGTGGGGGAGGTTCGGGGCCGCACTCCACGCAGCTGCCTGGTGTCACAGGTGTTCCCTGGCAGGGGGAAGTCCGCTAATGACCTCCCCTGTCCATGGGGAGGCACTAGATGCTACCTGCGTTTACAGCCCAACCCCCACCTTTCCCCGGCAGCCCGCACTGGGAGGTACTCGGGGAAGACACTGGAAGGGCTCCTAGGAGCTGCCGGGTGCTGCAGAGAGAAGACGGAACCTCCCCACACTCAGAATTCCGGAACACGGCTGACTGTGTGGGGGAGGTTCGGGTCCGCCCTCCCCGAAGCTGCCTGGTGTCACAGGTGTTCCCTGGCAGGGGGAAGTCCGCTAATTACCTCCCCTGTCCATGGGGAGGCACTAGATGCTACCTGCGTTTCCAGCCCAACCCCCGCCTTTCCCCGGGAGCCCGCACTGGGAGGGACTCGGGGAAGCCACTCGAAGGGCACCTAGGAGATCCCGGGTGCTGCAGACAGAAGACGGAACCTCCCCACACTCAGAATTCCGGAACACGGGTGACTGTGTGGGTGAGGTTTAGGGCCGCCCTCCACGAAGCTTCCTGGTGTCACAGGTGTTCCCTCTCAAGGGGAAGTCCGCTACTTACCTCCCCTGTCCATGGGGAGGCACTAGATGCTACCTGCGTTTCCAGCCCAACCCCCGCTTTTCCCTGGGAGCCCGCACTGGGAGGGACTCGGGGAAGCCACTCGAAGGGCACCTAGGAGATCCCGAGTGCTGCAGACAGAAGACGGAACTTCCCCACACTCAGAATTCCGGAACACGGGTGACTGTGTGGGTGAGGTTTAGGGCCGCCCTCCACGGAGCTTCCTGCTGTCACAGGTGTTCCCTGGCAGGGGGAAGTCCGCTAATTACCTCCCCTGTCCATGGGGAGGCACTAGATGCTATTGCGTTTCCAGCCGAACCCCCGCCTTTCCCCGGCAGCCCGCACTGGGAGGGACTCGGGGAAGACACTGGAAGGGCTCCTAGGAGCTGCCGGGTGCTGCAGACAAAAGACGGAACCTCCCCACACTCAGAATTCCGGAACACGGCTGACTGTGTGGGGGAGGTTCGGGGCCGCCCTCCACGAAGCTTCCTTGTGTCACAGGTGTTCCCTGCCAGGGGGAAGTCCGCTAATTACCTCCCCTGTCCATGGGGAGACACAAGATGCTACCTGCGTTTCCAGCCCAACCCCCGCCTTTCCCCGGCAGCCCGCACTGGGAGGGAATCGGGGAAGACACTCGAAGGGCTCCTAGGAGATCCCGGGTGCTGCAGACAGAAGACGGAAACTCCCCACACTCAGAATTCCGGAACACGGCTGACTGTGTGGGGGAGGTTCGGGGCCGCCCTCCACGAAGCTGCCTGGTGTCACAGGTGTTCCCTGGCAGGGGGAAGTCCGCTAATGACCTCCCCTGTCCATGGGGAGGCACTAGATGCTACCTGCGTTTCCAACCCAACCCCCACCTATCCCCGGCAGCCCGCACTGGGAGGGACTCGGGGAAGACACTCGAAGGGCTCCTAGGAGATGCCGGGTGCTGCAGACAGAAGACGGAACCTCCCCACACTCAGAATTCCGAACACGGGTGACTGTGTGGGTGAGGTTTAGGGCCGCCCTCCACGAAGCTTCCTGGTGTCACAGGTGTTCCCTCTCAAGGGGAAGTCCGCTACTTACCTCCCCTGTCCATGGGGAGGCACTAGATGCTACCTGCGTTTCCAGCCCAACCCCCGCCTTCCCCGACAGCCCGCACTCGGAGGGACTCGGGGAAGACACTCGAAGGGCTCCTAGGAGATCCCGGGTGCTGCAGACAGAAGACGGAACCTCCCCACACTCAGAATTCCGGAACACGGCTGACTGTTTGGGGGAGGTTCTGGACCGCCCTCCACGCAGCTGCCTGGTGTCACAGGTGTTCCCTGGCAGGGGGAAGTCCGCTAATGACCTCCCCTGTCCATGGGGAGGCACTAGATGCTACCTGCGTTTCCAGCCCAACCCCCGCCTTTCCCCGGCAGCCCGCACTGGGAGGGACTCGGGGAAGACACTCGAAGGGCTCCTAGGAGATCCCGGGTGCTGCAGACAGAAGACGGAACCTCCCCACACTCAGAATTCCGGAACACGGGTGACTGTGTGGGTGAGGTTTAGGGCCGCCCTCCACGAAGCTTCCTGGTGTCACAGGTGTTCCCTCTCAAGGGGAAGTCCGCTACTTACCTCCCCTGTCCATGGGGAGGCACTAGATGCTACCTGCGTTTCCAGCCCAACCCCCGCCTTTCCCCGGCAGCCCGCACTGGGAGGGACTCGGGGAAGACACTCGAAGGGCTCCTAGGAGATCCCGGCTGCTGCAGACAGAAGACGGAACCTCCCCACACTCAGAATTCCGGAACACGGGTGACTGTGTGGGTGAGGTTTAAGGCCGCCCTCCACGGAGCTTCCTGCTGTCACAGGTGTTCCCTGGCAGGGGGAAGTCCGCTAATTACCTCCCCTGTCCATGGGGAGGCACTAGATGCTATTGCGTTTCCAGCCGAACCCCCGCCTTTCCCCGGCAGCCCGCACTGGGAGGGACTCGGGGAAGACACTGGAAGGGCTCCTAGGAGCTGCCGGGTGCTGCAGACAAAAGACGGAACCTCCCCACACTCAGAATACCGGAACACGGCTGACTGTGTGGGGGAGGTTCGGGGCCGCCCTCCACGAAGCTTCCTGGTGTCACAGGTGTTCCCTGGCAGGGGGAAGTCCGCTAATTACCTCCCCTGTCCATGGGGAGACACTAGATGCTACCTGCGTTTCCAGCCCAACCCCCGCCTTTCCCCGGCAGCCCGCACTGGGAGGGAATCGGGGAAGACACTCGAAGGGCTCCTAGGAGATCCCGGGTGCTGCAGACAGAAGACGGAAACTCCCCACACTCAGAATTCCGGAACACGGCTGACTGTGTGGGGGAGGTTCGGGGCCGCCCTCCACGAAGCTGCCTGGTGTCACAGGTGTTCCCTGGCAGGGGGAAGTCCGCTAATGACCTCCCCTGTCCATGGGGAGGCACTAGATGCTACCTGCGTTTCCAACCCAACCCCCACATTTCCCCGGCAGCCCGCACTGGGAGGCACTCGGGGAAGACACTCGAAGGGCTCCTAGGAGATGCCGGGTGCTGCAGACAGAAGACGGAACCTCCCCACACTCAGAATTCCGAACACGGGTGACTGTGTGGGTGAGGTTTAGGGCCGCCCTCCACGAAGCTTCCTGGTGTCACAGGTGTTCCCTCTCAAGGGGAAGTCCGCTACTTACCACCCCTGTCCATGGGGAGGCACTAGATGCTACCTGCGTTTCCAGGCCAACCCCCGCCTTTCCCCGACAGCCCGCAATGGGAGGGACTCGGGGAAGACACTCGAAGGGCTCCTAGGAGATCCCGGGTGCTGCAGACAGAAGACGGAACCTCCCCACACTCAGAATTCCGGAACACGGCTGACTGTTTGGGGGAGGTTCTGGGCCGCCCTCCACGCAGCTGCCTGGTGTCACAGGTGTTCCCTGGCAGGGGGAAGTCCGCTAATGACCTCCCCTGTCCATGGGGAGGCACTAGATGCTACCTGCGTTTCCAGCCCAACCCCCGCCTTTCCCCGGCAGCCCGCACTGGGAGGGACTCGGGGAAGACACTCGAAGGGCTCCTAGGAGATCCCGGGTGCTGCAGACAGAAGACGGAACCTCCCCACACTCAGAATTCCGGAACACGGGTGACTGTGTGGGTGAGGTTTAGGGCCGCCCTCCACGAAGCTTCCTGGTGTGACAGGTGTTCCCTCTCAAGGGGAAGTCCGCTACTTACCTCCCCTGTCCATGGGGAGGCACTAGATGCTACCTGCGTTTCCAGCCCAACCCCCGCCTTTCCCCGGCAGCCCGCACTGGGAGGGACTCGGGGAAGACACTCGAAGGGCTCCTAGGAGATCCCGGCTGCTGCAGACAGAAGACGGAACCTCCCCACACTCAGAATTCCGGAACACGGGTGACTGTGTGGGTGAGGTTTAGGGCCGCCCTCCACGGAGCTTCCTGCTGTCACAGGTGTTCCCTGGCAGGGGGAAGTCCGCTAATTACCTCCCCTGTCCATGGGGAGGCACTAGATGCTATTGCGTTTCCAGCCGAACCCCCGCCTTTCCCCGGCAGCCCGCACTGGGAGGGACTCGGGGAAGACACTGGAAGGGCTCCTAGGAGCTGCCGGGTGCTGCAGACAAAAGACGGAACCTCCCCACACTCAGAATTCCGGAACACGGCTGACTGTGTGGGGGAGGTTCGGGGCCGCCCTCCACGAAGCTTCCTGGTGTCACAGGTGTTCCCTGGCAGGGGGAAGTCCGCTAATTACCTCCCCTGTCCATGGGGAGACACTAGATGCTACCTGCGTTTCCAGCCCAACCCCCAACTTTCCCCGGCAGCCCGCACTGGGAGGGAATCGGGGAAGACACTCGAAGGGCTCCTAGGAGATCCCGGGTGCTGCAGACAGAAGACGGAACCTCCCCACACTCAGAATTCCGGAACACGGGTGACTGTGTGGGTGAGGTTTAGGGCCGCCCTCCACGAAGCTTCCTGGTGTCACAGGTGTTCCCTCTCAAGGGGAAGTCCGCTACTTACCTCCCCTGTCCATGGGGAGGCACTAGATGCTACCTGCGTTTCCAGCCCAACCCCCGCCTTTCCCCGGCAGCCCGCACTGGGAGGGACTCGGGGAAGACACTCGAAGGGCTCCTAGGAGATCCCGGCTGCTGCAGACAGAAGACGGAACCTCCCCACACTCAGAATTCCGGAACACGGGTGACTGTGTGGGTGAGGTTTAGGGCCGCCCTCCACGGAGCTTCCTGCTGTCACAGGTGTTCCCTGGCAGGGGGAAGTCCGCTAATTACCTCCCCTGTCCATGGGGAGGCACTAGATGCTATTGCGTTTCCAGCCGAACCCCCGCCTTTCCCCGGCAGCCCGCACTGGGAGGGACTCGGGGAAGACACTGGAAGGGCTCCTAGGAGCTGCCGGGTGCTGCAGACAAAAGACGGAACCTCCCCACACTCAGAATTCCGGAACACGGCTGACTGTGTGGGGGAGGTTCGGGGCCGCCCTCCACGAAGCTTCCTGGTGTCACAGGTGTTCCCTGGCAGGGGGAAGTCCGCTAATTACCTCCCCTGTCCATGGGGAGACACTAGATGCTACCTGCGTTTCCAGCCCAACCCCCGCCTTTCCCCGGCAGCCCGCACTGGGAGGGAATCGGGGAAGACACTCGAAGGGCTCCTAGGAGATCCCGGGTGCTGCAGACAGAAGACGGAAACTCCCCACACTCAGAATTCCGGAACACGGCTGACTGTGTGGGGGAGGTTCGGGGCCGCCCTCCACGAAGCTGCCTGGTGTCACAGGTGTTCCCTGGCAGGGGGAAGTCCGCTAATGACCTCCCCTGTCCATGGGGAGGCACTAGATGCTACCTGCGTTTCCAACCCAACCCCCACATTTCCCCGGCAGCCCGCACTGGGAGGTACTCGGGGAAGACACTCGAAGGGCTCCTAGGAGATGCCGGGTGCTGCAGACAGAAGACGGAACCTCCCCACACTCAGAATTCCGAACACGGGTGACTGTGTGGGTGAGGTTTAGGGCCGCCCTCCACGAAGCTTCCTGGTGTCACAGGTGTTCCCTCTCAAGGGGAAGTCCGCTACTTACCTCCCCTGTCCATGGGGAGGCACTAGATGCTACCTGCGTTTCCAGCCCAACCCCCGCCTTTCCCCGACAGCCCGCAATGGGAGGGACTCGGGGAAGACACTCGAAGGGCTCCTAGGAGATCCCGGGTGCTGCAGACAGAAGACGGAACCTCCCCACACTCAGAATTCCGGAACACGGCTGACTGTTTGGGGGAGGTTCTGGGCCGCCCTCCACGCAGCTGCCTGGTGTCACAGGTGTTCCCTGGCAGGGGGAAGTCCGCTAATGACCTCCCCTGTCCATGGGGAGGCACTAGATGCTACCTGCGTTTCCAGCCCAACCCCCGCCTTTCCCCGGCAGCCCGCACTGGGAGGGACTCGGGGAAGACACTCGAAGGGCTCCTAGGAGATCCCGGGTGCTGCAGACAGAAGACGGAACCTCCCCACACTCAGAATTCCGGAACACGGGTGACTGTGTGGGTGAGGTTTAGGGCCGCCCTCCACGAAGCTTCCTGGTGTCACAGGTGTTCCCTCTCAAGGGGAAGTCCGCTACTTACCTCCCCTGTCCATGGGGAGGCACTAGATGCTACCTGCGTTTCCAGCCCAACCCCCGCCTTTCCCCGGCAGCCCGCACTGGGAGGGACTCGGGGAAGACACTGGAAGGGCTCCTAGGAGCTGCCGGGTGCTGCAGACAAAAGACGGAACCTCCCCACACTCAGAATTCCGGAACACGGCTGACTGTGTGGGGGAGGTTCGGGGCCGCCATCCACGAAGCTGCCTGGTGTCACAGGTGTTCCCTGGCAGGGGGAAGTCCGCTAATGACCTCCCCTGTCCATGGGGAGGCACTAGATGCTACCTGCGTTTCCAACCCAACCCCCACCTTTCCCCGGCAGCCCGCACTGGGAGGTACTCGGGGAAGACACTCGAAGGGCTCCTAGGAGATGCCGGGTGCTGCAGACAGAAGACGGAACCTCCCCACACTCAGAATTCCGAACACGGGTGACTGTGTGGGTGAGGTTTAGGGCCGCCCTCCACGAAGCTTCCTGGTGTCACAGGTGTTCCCTCTCAAGGGGAAGTCCGCTACTTATCTCCCCTGTCCATGGGGAGGCACTAGATGCTACCTGCGTTTCCAGCCCAACCCCCGCCTTTCCCCGACAGCCCGCACTGGGAGGGACTCGGGGAAGACACTCGAAGGGCTCCTAGGAGTTCCCGGGTGCTGCAGACAGAAGACGGAACCTCCCCACACTCAGAATTCCGGAACACGGCTGACTGTTTGGGGGAGGTTCTGGGCCGCCCTCAACGCAGCTGCCTGGTGTCACAGGTGTTCCCTGGCAGGGGGAAGTCCGCTAATGACCTCCCCTGTCCATGGGGAGGCACTAGATGCTACCTGCGTTTCCAGCCCAACCCCCGCCTTTCACCGGCAGCCCGCACTGGGAGGGACTCGGGGAAGACACTCGAAGGGCTCCTAGGAGATCCCGGGTGCTGCAGACAGAAGACGGAACCTCCCCACACTCAGAATTCCGGAACACGGGTGACTGTGTGGGTGAGGTTTAGGGCCGCCCTCCACGGAGCTTCCTGGTGTCACAGGTGTTCCCTGCCAGGGGGAAGTCCGCTAATTACCTCCCCTGTCCATGGGGAGGCACTAGATGCTACCTGCGTTTCCAGGCCAAACCCCGCCTTTCCCCTGCAGCCCGCACTGGGAGGGACTCGGGGAAGACACTCGAAGGGCTCCTAGGAGATCCCGGGTGCTGCAGACAGAAGACGGAACCTCCCCACACTCAGAATTCCGGAACACGGCTGACTGTCTGGGGGAGGTTCGGGGCCGCACTCCACGCAGCTGCCTGGTGTCACAGGTGTTCCCTGGCAGGGGGAAGTCCGCTAATGACCTCCCCTGTCCATGGGGAGGCACTAGATGCTACCTGCGTTTCCAGCCCAACCCCCACATTTCCCCGGCAGCCCGCACTGGGAGGTACTCGGGGAAGACACTCGAAGGGCTCCTAGGAGATGCCGGGTGCTGCAGAGAGAAGACGGAACCTCCCCACACTCAGAATTCCGGAACACGGCTGACTGTGTGGGGGAGGTTCGGGTCCGCCCTCCACGAAGCTGCCTGGTGTCACAGGTGTTCCCTGGCAGGGGGAAGTCCGCTAATTACCTCCCCTGTCCATGGGGAGGCACTAGATGCTACCTGCGTTTCCAGCCCAACCCCCGCCTTTCCCCGGGAGCCCGCACTGGGAGGGACTCGGGGAAGCCACTCGAAGGGCACCTAGGAGATCCCGGGTGCTGCAGACAGAAGACGGAACCTCCCCACACTCAGAATTCCGGAACACGGGTGACTGTGTGGGTGAGGTTTAGGGCCGCCCTCCACGAAGCTTCCTGGTGTCACAGGTGTTCCCTCTCAAGGGGAAGTCCGCTACTTACCTCCCCTGTCCATGGGGAGGCACTAGATGCTACCTGCGTTTCCAGCCCAACCCCCGCCTTTCCCCGGCTGCCCGCACTGGGAGGGACTCGGGGAAGACACTCGAAGGGCTCCTAGGAGATCCCGGCTGCTGCAGACAGAAGACGGAACCTCCCCACACTCAGAATTCCAGAACACGGCTGACTGTGTGGGGGAGGTTCGGGGCCGCCCTCCACGAAGCTGCCTGGTGTCACAGGTGTTCTCTGGCAGGGGGAAGTCCGCTAATTACCTTCCCTGTCCATGGGGAGGCACTAGATGCTACCTGCGTTTCCAGCCCAACCCCCGACTTTTCCCGGGAGCCCGCCCTGGGAGGGACTCGGGGAAGACACTCGAAGGGCTCCTAGGAGATCCCGGGTGCTGTAGACAGAAGACGGAACCTCCCCACACTCAGAATTCCGGAACATGGCTGACTGTGTGGGGGAGGTTCGGGGCCGCCCTCCACGAAGCTGCCTGGTGTCACAGGTGTTCCCTGGCAGGGGGAAGTCCGCTAATGACCTCCCCTGTCCATGGGGAGGCACTAGATGCTACCTGCGTTTCCAGCCCAACCCCCGCCTTTCCCCGGGAGTCCGCACAGTGAGGGACTCGGGGAAGACACTCGAACGGCACCTAGGAGATACCGGGTGCTGCAGACAGAAGACGGAACCTCCCCACACTCAGAATTCCGGAACACGGTTGACTGTGTGGGTGAGGTTTAGGGTCGCCCTCCACGAAGCTTCCTGGATTCACAGGTGTTCCCTGGCAGGGGGAAGTCCGCTAATTACCTCCCCTGTCCATGGGGAGGCACTAGATGCTACCTGCGTTTCCAGCCCAACCCCCGCCTTTCCCCGACAGCCCGCACTGGGAGGGACTCGGGGAAGACACTCGAACGGCACCTAGGAGATACCGGGTGCTGCAGACAGAAGACGGAACCTCCCCACACTCAGAATTCCGGAACACGGTTGACTGTGTGGGTGAGGTTTAGGGTCGCCCTCCACGAAGCTTCCAGGTTTCACAGGTGTTCCCTGGCAGGGGGAAGTCCGCTAATTACCTCCCCTGTCCATGGGGAGGCACTAGATGCTACCTGCGTTTCCAGCCCAACCCCCGCCTTTCCCCGACAGCCCGCACTGGGAGGGACTCGGGGAAGACACTCGAAGGGCTCCTAGGAGATCCCGGGTGCTGCAGACAGAAGACGGAACCTCCACACACTCAGAATTCCGGAACACGGCTGACTGTGTGGGGGAGGTTCTGGGCCGCACTCCACGCAGCTGCCTGGTGTCACAAGTGTTCCCTGGCAGGGGGAAGTCCGCTAATGACCTCCCCTGTCCATGGGGAGGCACTAGATGCTACCTGCGTTTCCAGCCCAACCCCCGCCTTGCCCCGGCAGCCCGCACTGGGAGGGACTCGGGGAAGACACTCGAAGGGCTCCTAGGAGATCCCGGGTGCTGCAGACAGAAGACGGAACCTCCCCACACTCAGAATTCCGGAACAAGGCTGACTGTGTGGGTGAGGTTTAGGGCCGCCCTCCACGAAGCTTCCTGGTATCACAGGTGTTCCCTCTCAAGGGGAAGACCGCTACTTACCTCCCCTGTCCATGGGGAGGCACTAGATGCTACCTGCGTTTCCAGCCCAAACCCCGCCTTTCCCCGACAGCCCGCACTGGGAGGGACTCGGGGAATACACTCGAAGGGCTCCTAGGAGATCCCGGGTGCTGCAGACAGAAGACGGAACCTCCTTACACTCAGAATTCCGGAACAAGGCTGACTGTGTGGGTGAGGTTTACGGCCGCCCTCCACGGAGCTTCCTGGTGTCACAGGTGTTCCCTGGCAGAGGGAAGTCCGCTAATGACCTCCCCTGTCCATGGGGAGGCACTAGATGCTACCTGCGTTTCCCGCCCAACCCCCACATTTCCCCGGCAGCCCGCAATGGGAGGGACTCGGGGAAGACACTCGAAGGGCTCCTAGGAGATCCCGGGTGCTGCAAACAGAAGACGGAACCTCCCCACACTCAGAATTCCGAACACGGGTGACTGTGTGGGTGAGGTTTAGGGCAGCCCTCCACGAAGCTTCCTGGTGTCACAGGTGTTCCCTCTCAAGGGGAAGTCCGCTACTTACCTCCCCTGTCCATGGGGAGGCACTAGATGCTACCTGCGTTTCCAGCCCAACCCCCGCCTTTCCCCGACAGCCCGCACTCGGAGGGACTCGGGGAAGACACTCGAAGGGCTCCTAGGAGATCCCGGGTGCTGCAGACAGAAGACGGAACCTCCCCACACTCAGAATTCCGGAACACGGCTGACTGTTTGGGGGAGGTTCTGGGCCGCCCTCCACGCAGCTGCCTGGTGTCACAGGTGTTCACTGGCAGGGGGAAGTCCGCTAAGGACCTCCCCTGTCCATGGGGAGGCACTAGATTCTACCTGTGTTTCCAGCCCAACCCCCGCCTTTCCCCGGCAGCCCGCACTGGGAGGGACTCGGGGAAGACACTCGAAGGGCTCCTAGGAGATCCCGGGTGCTGCAGACAGAAGACGGAACCTCCCCACACTCAGAATTCCGGAACACGGGTGACTGTGTGGGTGAGGTTTACGGCCGCCCTCCACGGAGCTTCCTGGTGTCACAGGTGATCCCTGCCAGGGGGAAGTCCGCTAATTACCTCCCCTGTCCATGGGGAGGCACTAGATGCTACCTGCGTTTCCAGGCCAAACCCTGCCTTTCCCCGGCAGCCCGCACTGGGAGGGACTCGGGGAAGACACTCGAAGGGCTCCTAGGAGATCCCGGTTGCTGCAGACAGAAGACGGAACCTCCCCACACTCAGAATTCCGGAACACGGCTGACTGTGTGGGGGAGTTTCGGGGCCGCACTCCACGCAGCTGCCTGGTGTCACAGGTGTTCCCTGGCAGGGGGAAGTCCGCTAATGACCTCCCCTGTCCATGTGGAGGCACTAGATGCTACCTGCGTTTCCAGCCCAACCCCCACCTTTCCCCGGCAGCCCGCACTGGGAGGGACTCGGGGAAGACACTCGAAGGGCTCCTAGGAGATCCCGGGTGCTGTAGACAGAAGACGGAACCTCCCCACACTCAGAATTCCGGAACACGGCTGACTGTGTGGGGGAGGTTCGAGGCCGCACTCCACGCAGCTGCCTGGTGTCACAGGTGTTCCCTGCCAGGGGGAAGTCCGCTAATGACCTCCCCTGTCCATGGGGAGGCACTAGATGCTACCTGCGTTTCCAGCCCAACCCCCGCCTTTCCCCGGGAGCCCGCACTGGGAGGGACTCGGGGAAGACACTCGAATGGCTCCTAGGAGATCCCGGGTGCTGCAGACAGAAGACGGAACCTCCCCACACGCAGAATTCCGGAACACGGCTGACTGTGTGGGGGAGGTTCAGGGCCGCCCTCCACGCAGCTTCCTGGTGTCACAGGTGTTCCCTGGCAGGGGGAAGTCCGCTAATGACCTCCCCTGTCCATGGGGAGGCACTAGATGCTACCTGCGTTTCCAGCCCAACCCCCACCTTTCCCCGGCAGCCCGCACTGGGAGGTACTCGGGGAAGACACTCGAAGGGCTCCTAGGAGATGCCGGGTGCTGCAGACAGAAGACGGAACCTCCCCACACTCAGAATTCCGGAACACGGCTGACTGTGTTGGGGAGGTTCGGGGCCGCCCTCCACGAAGCTGCCTGGTGTCACAGGTGTTCCCTGGCAGGGGGAAGTCCGCTAATTACCTCCCCTGTCCATGGGGAGGCACTAGATGCTACCTGCGTTTCCAGCCCAACCCCCGCATTTCCCCGGGAGTCCGCACAGGGAGGGACTCGGGGAAGACACTCGAACGGCACCTAGGAGATCCCGGGTGCTGCAGACAGAAGACGGAACCTCCCCACACTCAGAATTCCGGAACACGGTTGACTGTGTGGGTGAGGTTTAGGGCCGCCCTCCACGAAGCTTCCTGGTGTCACAGGTGTTCCCTCTCAAGGGGAAGTCCGCTACTTACCTCCCCTGTCCATGGGGAGTCACTAGATGCTACCTGCGTTTCCAGCCCTACCCCCGCCTTTCCCCGGCAGCCCACACTGGGAGGGACTCGGGGAAGACACTCGAAGCGCTCCTAGGAGATCCCGGGTGCTGCAGACAGAAGACGGAAACTCCCCACACTCATAATTCCGGAACACGGCTGACTGTGTGGGGGAGGTTCGGGGCCGCACTCCACGCAGCTGCCTGGTGTCACAGGTGTTCCCTGGAAGGGGGAAGTCCGCTAATGACCTCCCCTGTCCATGGGGAGGCACTAGATGCTACCTGCGTTTCCAGCCCAAACCCCGCCTTTCCCCGGCAGCCCGCACTGGGAGGGACTCGGGGAAGACACTCGAAGGGCTCCTAGGAGATCCCGGGTGCTGCAGAGAGAAGACGGAACCTCCCCACACTCAGAATTCCGGAACAAGGCTGACTGTGTGGGGGAGGTTTAGGGCCGCCCTCCACGGAGCTTCCTGTTGTCACAGGTGTTCCCTGGCAGGGGGAAGTCCGCTACTTACCTCCCCTGTCCATGGGGAGGCACTAGATGCTACCTGCGTTTCCAGCCCAACCCCCGCCTTTCCCCGGCAGCCCGCAGTGGGAGGGACTCGGGGAAGACACTCGAAGGGCTCCTAGGAGATCCCGGGTGCTGCAGACAGAAGACGGAACCTACCCACACTCAGAATTCCGGAACACGGCTGACTGTGTGGGGGAGGTACGGGGCCGCACTCCACGCAGCTGCCTGGTGTCACAGGTGTTCCCTGGCAGGGGGAAGTCCGCTAATGACCTCCCCTGTCCATGGGGAGGCACTAGATGCTACCTGCGTTTCCAGCCCAACCCCCAACTTTCCCCGGCAGCCCGCACTGGGAGGTACTCGGGGAAGACACTCGAAGGGCTCCTAGGAGATGCCGGGTGCTGCAGAGAGAAGACGGAACCTCCCCACACTCAGAATTCCGGAACACGGCTGACTGTGTGGGGGAGGTTCGGGTCCGCCCTCCCCGAAGCTGCCTGGTGTCGCAGGTGTTCCCTGGCAGGGGGAAGTCCGCTAATTACCTCCCCTGTCCATGGGGAGGCACTAGATGCTACCTGCGTTTCCAGCCCAACCCCCGCCTTTCCCCGGGAGCCCGCACTGGGAGGGACTCGGGGAAGACACTCGAAGGGCACCTAGGAGATCCCGGGTGCTGCAGACAGAAGACGGATCCTCCCCACACTCAGAATTCCGGAACACGGGTGACTGTGTGGGTGAGGTTTAGGGCCGCCCTCCACGAAGCTTCCTGGTGTCACAGGTGTTCCCTCTCAAGGGGAAGTCCGCTACATTCCTCCCCTGTCCATGGGGAGGCACTAGATGCTACCTGCGTTTCCAGCCCAACCCCCGCCTTTCCCCGGCAGCCCGCACTGGGAGGGACTCGGGGAAGACACTCGAAGGGCTCCTAGGAGATCCCGGCTGCTGCAGACAGAAGACGGAACCTCCCCACACTCAGAATTCCGGAACAAGGCTGACTGTGTGGGGGAGGTTTAGGGCCGCCCTCCACGGAACTTCCTGGTGTCACAGGTGTTCCCTGGCAGGGGGAAGTCCGCTACTTACCTCCCCTGTCCATGGGGAGGCACTAGATGCTACCTGCGTTTCCAGCCCAACCCCCGCCTTTCCCCGGGAGTCCGCAAAGTGAGGGACTCGGGGAAGACACTCGAACGGCACCTAGGAGATCCCGGGTGCTGCAGACAGAAGACGGAACCTCCCCACACTCAGAACTCCGGAACACGGTTGACTGTGTGGGTGAGGTTTAGGGCCGCCCTCCACGAAGCTTCCTGGTGTCACAGGTGTTCCCTCTCTAGGGGAAGTCCGCTACTTTCCTCCCCTGTCCATGGGGAGTCACTAGATGCTACCTGCGTTTCCAGCACTACCCCCGCCTTTCCCCGGCAGCCCGCAGTGGGAGGGACTCGGGGAAGACACTCGAAGGTCTCCTAGGAGATCCCGGGTGCTGCAGACAGAAGACGGAAACTCCCCACACTCAGAATTCCGGAACACGGCTGACTGTGTGGGGGAGGTTCGGGGCCGCACTCCACGCAGCTGCCTGGTGTCACAGGTGTTCCCTGGAAGGGGGAAGTCCGCTAATGACCTCCCCTGTCCATGGGGAGGCACTAGATGCTACCTGCGTTTCCAGCCCAAAGCCCGCCTTTCCCCGGCAGCCCGCACTGGGAGGGACTCGGGGAAGACACTCGAAGGGCTCCTAGGAGATCCCGGGTGCTGCAGACAGAAGACGGAACCTCCCCACACTCAGAATTCCGGAACAAGGCTGACTGTGTGGGGGAGGTTTAGGGCCGCCCTCCACGGAGCTTCCTGGTGTCACAGGTGTTCCCTGGCAGGGGGAAGTCCGCTACTTACCTCCCCTGTCCATGGGGAGGCACTAGATGCTACCTGCGTTTCCAGCCGAACCCCCACCTTTCCCCGGCAGCCCGCAGTGGGAGGGACTCGGGGAAGACACTCGAAGGGCTCCTAGGAGATCCCGGGTGCTGCAGACAGAAGACGTAACCTCCCCACACTCAGAATTCCGGAACACGGCTGACTGTGTGGGTGAGGTTCGGGGCCGCACTCCACGCAGCTTCCTGGTGTCACAGGTGTTCCCTGGCAGGGGGAAGTCCGCTAATGACCTCCCCTGTCCATGGGGAGGCACTAGATGCTACCTGCGTTTCCAGCCCAACCCCCAACTTTCCCCGGCAGCCCGCACTGGGAGGTACTCGGGGAAGACACTCGAAGGGCTCCTAGGAGATGCCGGGTGCTGCAGAGAGAAGACGGAACCTCCCCACACTCAGAATTCCGGAACACGGCTGACTGTGTGGGGGAGGTTCGGGTCCGCCCTCCCCGAAGCTGCCTGGTGTCGCAGGTGTTCCCTGGCAGGGGGAAGTCCGCTAATTACCTCCCCTGTCCATGGGGAGGCACTAGATGCTACCTGCGTTTCCAGCCCAACCCCCGCCTTTCCCCGGGAGCCCGCACTGGGAGGGACTCGGGGAAGACACTCGAAGGGCACCTAGGAGATCCCGGGTGCTGCAGAGAGACGACGGATCCTCCCCACACTCAGAATTACGGAACACGGCTGACTGTGTGGGGGAGGTTCGGGTCCGCCCTCCCCGAAGCTGCCTGGTGTCGCAGGTGTTCCCTGGCAGGGGGAAGTCCGCTAATTACCTCCCCTGTCCATGGGGAGGCACTAGATGCTACCTGCGTTTACAGCCGAACCCCCGGCTTTCCCCGGCAGCCCGCAGTGGGAGGGACTCGGGGAAGACACTCGAAGGGCTCCTAGGAGATCCCGGGTGCTGCAGACAGAAGACGGAACCTCCCCACACTCAGAATTCCGGAACACGGCTGACTGTGTGGGGGAGGTTCGGGGCCGCACTCCACGCAGCTGCCTGGTGCCACAGGTGTTCCCTGGCAGGGGGAAGTCCGCTAATGACCTCCCCTGTCCATGGGGAGGCACTAGATTCTACCTGCGTTTCCAGCCCAACCCCCACCTTTCCCCGGCAGCCCGCACTGGGAGGTACTCGGGGAAGACACTCGAAGTGCTCCTAGGAGATGCCGGGTGCTGCAGACAGAAGACGGAACCTCCCCACACTCAGAATTCCGGAACACGGCTGACTGTGTGGGGGAGGTTCGGGGCCGCCCTCCACGAAGCTGCCTGGTGTCACAGGTGTTCCCTGGCAGGGGGAAGTCCGCTAATGACCTCCCCTGTCCATGGGGAGGCACTAGATGCTACCTGCGTTTCCAGCCCAAACCCCGACTTTCCCCGGCAGCCCGCACTGGGAGGGACTCGGGGAAGACACTCGAAGGGCTCCTAGGAGATCCCGGGTGCTGCAGACAGAAGACGGAACCTCCCCACACTCAGAATTCCGGAACAAGGCTGACTGTGTGGGGGAGGTTTAGGGCCGCCCTCCACGGAGCTTCCTGGTGTCACAGGTGTTCCCTGGCAGGGGGAAGTCCGCTACTTACCTCCCCTGTCCTTGGGGAGGCACTAGATGCTACCTGCGTTTCCAGCACAACCCCCGCCTTTCCCCGGCAGCCCGCACTGGGAGGTACTCGGGAAGACACTCGAAGGGCTCCTAGGAGATGCCGGGTGCTGCAGAGAGAAGACGGAACCTCCCCACACTCAGAATTCCGAAACACGAATGACTGTGTGGGGGAGGTTCGGGTCCGCCCTCCCCGAAGCTGCCTGGTGTCACAGGTGTTCCCTGGCAGGGGGAAGTCCGCTAATTACCTCCCCTGTCCATGGGGAGGCACTAGATGCTACCTGCGTTTCCAGCCCAACCCCCGCCTTTCCCCGGCAGCCCGCACTGGGAGGGACTCGGGGAAGACACTCGAAGGGCACCTAGGAGATCCCGGGTGCTGCAGACAGAAGACGGATCCTCCCCACACTCAGAATTCCGGAACACGGGTGACTGTGTGGGTGAGGTTTAGGGCCGCCCTCCACGAAGCTTCCTGGTGTCACAGGTGTTCCCTCTCAAGGGGAAGTCCGCTACTTACCTCCCCTGTCCATGGGGAGTCACTAGATGCTACCTGCGTTTCCAGCACTACCCCCGCCTTTCCCCGGCAGCCCGCACTGGGAGGGACTCGGGGAAGACACTCGAAGGGCTCCTAGGAGATCCCGGGTGCTGCAGACAGAAGACGGAAACTCCCCACACTCCGAATTCCGGAACACGGCTGACTGTGTGGGGGAGGTTCGGGGCCGCACTCCACGCAGCTGCCTGGTGTCACAGGTGTTCCCTGGAAGGGGGAAGTCCGCTAATGACCTCCCCTGTCCATGAGGAGGCACTAGATGCTACCTGCGTTTCCAGCCCAACCCCCGCCTTTCCCCGGCAGCCCGCACTGGGAGGGACTCGGGGAAGACACTCGAAGGGCTCCTAGGAGATCCCGGGTGCTGCAGACAGAAGACGGAACCTCCCCACACTCAGAATTCCGGAACAAGCCTGACCGTGTGGGGGAGGTTTAGGGCCGCCCTCCACGGAGCTTCCTGGTGTCACAGGTGTTCCCTGGCAGGGGGAAGTCCGCTAATTACCTCCCCTGTCCATGGGGAGGCACTAGATGCTACCTGCGTTTCCAGCCCAACCCCCGCCTTTCCCCGGCAGCCCGCAGTGGGAGGGACTCGGGGAAGACACTCGAAGGGCTCCTAAGAGATCCCGGGTGCTGCAGACAGAAGACGGAACCTCCCCACACTCAGAATTCCGGAACACGGGTGACTGTGTGGGTGAGGTTCAGGGCCGCCCTCCACGGAGCTTCCTGGTGTCACAGGTGTTCCCTCGCAAGGGGAAGTCCGCTAATGACCTCCCCTGTCCATGGGGAGGCACTAGATGCTACCAGCGTTTCCAGCCCAACCCCCACCTTTCCCCTGCAGTCCGCACTGGGAGGGACTCGGGGAAGACACTCGAATGGCTCTTAGGAGATCCCGGGTGCTGCAGAGAGAAGACGGATCCTCCCCACACTCAGAATTCCGGAACACGGGTGACTGTGTGGGTGAAGTTTAGGGCCGCACTCCACGGAGCTTCCTGCTGTCACAGGTGTTCCCTGGCAGGGGAAGTCCGCTAATTACCTCCCCTGTCCATGGGGAGGCACTAGATGCTATTGCGTTTCCAGCCGAACCCCCGCCTTTCCCCGGCAGCCCGCACTGGGAGGGACTCGGGGAAGACACTGGAATCGCTCCTAGGAGCTGCCGGGTGCTGCAGACAAAAGACGGAACCTCCCCACACTCAGAATTCCGGAACACGGCTGACTGTGTGGGGGAGGTTCGGGGCCGCCCTCCACGAAGCTTCCTGGTGTCACAGGTGTTCCCTGGCAGGGGGAAGTCCGCTAATTACCTCCCCTGTCCATGGGGAGACACTAGATGCTACCTGCGTTTCCAGCCCAACCCCCGCCTTTCCCCGGCAGCCCGCACTGGGAGGGAATCGGGGAAGACACTCGAAGGGCTCCTAGGAGATCCCGGGTGCTGCAGACAGAAGACGGAAACTCCCCACACTCAGAATTCCGGAACACGGCTGACTGTGTGGGGGAGGTTCGGGGCCGCCCTCCACGAAGCTGCCTGGTGTCACAGGTGTTCCCTGGCAGGGGGAAGTCCGCTAATGACCTCCCCTGTCCATGGGGAGGCACTAGATTCTACCTGCGTTTCCAACCCAACCCCCACCTTTCCCCGGCAGCCCGCACTGGGAGGTACTCGGGTAAGACACTCGAAGGGCTCCTAGGAGATGACGGGTGCTGCAGACAGAAGACGGAACCTCCCCACACTCAGAATTCCGAACACGGCTGACTGTTTGGGGGAGGTTCTGGGCCGCCCTCCACGCAGCTGCCTGGTGTCACAGGTGTTCCCTGGCAGGGGGAAGTCCGCTAATGACCTCTCCTGTCCATGGGGAGGCACTAGATGCTACCTGCGTTTCCAGCTCAACCCCCGCCTTTCCCCGGCAGCCCGCACTGGGAGGGACTCGGGGAAGACACTCGAAGGGCTCCTAGGAGATCCCGGGTGCTGCAGACAGAAGACGGAACCTCCCCACACTCAGAATTCCGGAACACGGCTGACTGTGTGGGGGAGGTTCGGGGCCGCACTCCACGCAGCTGCCTGGTGCCACAGGTGTTCCCTGGCAGGGGGAAGTCCGCTAATGACCTCCCCTGTCCATGGGGAAGCACTAGATTCTACCTGCGTTTCCAGCCCAACCCCCACCTTTCCCCGGCAGCCCGCACTGGGAGGTACTCGGGGAAGACACTCGAAGGGCTCCTAGGAGATGCCGGGTGCTGCAGACAGAAGACGGAACCTCCCCACACTCAGAATTCCGGAACACGGCTGACTGTGTGGGGGAGGTTCGGGGCCGCCCTCCACGAAGCTGCCTGGTGTCACAGGTGTTCCCTGGCAGGGGGAAGTCCGCTAATGACCTCCCCTGTCCATGGGGAGGCACTAGATGCTACCTGCGTTTCCAGCCCAAACCCCGACTTTCCCCGGCAGCCCGCACTGGGAGGGACTCGGGGAAGACACTCGAAGGGCTCCTAGGAGATCCCGGGTGCTGCAGACAGAAGACGGAACCTCCCCACACTCAGAATTCCGGAACAAGGCTGACTGTGTGGGGGAGGTTTAGGGCCGCCCTCCACGGAGCTTCCTGGTGTCACAGGTGTTCCCTGGCAGGGGGAAGTCCGGTACTTACCTCCCCTGTCCTTGGGGAGGCACTAGATGCTACCTGCGTTTCCAGACCAACCCCCGCCTTTCCCCGGCAGCCCGCAGTGGGAGGGACTCGGGGAAGACACTCGAAGGGCTCCTAGGAGATCCCGGGTGCTGCAGACAGAAGACGGAACCTCCCCACAATCAGAATTCCCGAACACGGCTGACTGTGTGGGGGAGGTTCGGGGCCGCACTCCACGAAGCTGCCTGGTGTCACAGGTGTTCCCTGGCAGGGGGAAGTCCGCTAATGACCTCCCCTGTCCATGGGGAGGCACTAGATGCTACCTGCGTTTCCAGCACAACCCCCACATTTCCCCGGCAGCCCGCACTGGGAGGTACTCGGGAAGACACTCGAAGGGCTCCTAGGAGATGCCGGGTGCTGCAGAGAGAAGACGGAACCTCCCCACACTCAGAATTCCGAAACACGAATGACTGTGTGGGGGAGGTTCGGGTCCGCCCTCCCCGAAGCTGCCTGGTGTCACAGGTGTTCCCTGGCAGGGGGAAGTCCGCTAATTACCTCCCCTGTCCATGGGGAGGCACTAGATGCTACCTGCGTTTCCAGCCCAACCCCCGCCTTTCCCCAGCAGCCCGCACTGGGAGGGACTCGGGGAAGACACTCGAAGGGCACCTAGGAGATCCCGGGTGCTGCAGACAGAAGACGGATCCTCCCCACACTCAGAATTCCGGAACACGGGTGACTGTGTGGGTGAGGTTTAGGGCCGCCCTCCACGAAGCTTCCTGGTGTCACAGGTGTTCCCTCTCAAGGGGAAGTCCGCTACTTACCTCCCCTGTCCATGGGGAGTCACTAGATGCTACCTGCGTTTCCAGCACTACCCCCGCCTTTCCCCGGCAGCCCGCACTGGGAGGGACTCGGGGAAGACACTCGAAGGGCTCCTAGGAGATCCCGGGTGCTGCAGACAGAAGACGGAAACTCCCCACACTCCGAATTCCGGAACACGGCTGACTGTGTGGGGGAGGTTCGGGGCCGCACTCCACGCAGCTGCCTGGTGTCACAGGTGTTCCCTGGAAGGGGGAAGTCCGCTAATGACCTCCCCTGTCCATGAGGAGGCACTAGATGCTACCTGCGTTTCCAGCCCAACCCCCGCCTTTCCCCGGCAGCCCGCACTGGGAGGGACTCGGGGAAGACACTCGAAGGGCTCCTAGGAGATCCCGGGTGCTGCAGACAGAAGACGGAACCTCCCCACACTCAGAATTCCGGAACAAGCCTGACCGTGTGGGGGAGGTTTAGGGCCGCCCTCCACGGAGCTTCCTGGTGTCACAGGTGTTCCCTGGCAGGGGGAAGTCCGCTAATTACCTCCCCTGTCCATGGGGAGGCACTAGATGCTACCTGCGTTTCCAGCCCAACCCCCGCCTTTCCCCGGCAGCCCGCAGTGGGAGGGACTCGGGGAAGACACTCGAAGGGCTCCTAAGAGATCCCGGGTGCTGCAGACAGAAGACGGAACCTCCCCACACTCAGAATTCCGGAACACGGGTGACTGTGTGGGTGAGGTTCAGGGCCGCCCTCCACGGAGCTTCCTGGTGTCACAGGTGTTCCCTCGCAAGGGGAAGTCCGCTAATGACCTCCCCTGTCCATGGGGAGGCACTAGATGCTACCAGCGTTTAAAGCCCAACCCCCACCTTTCCCCGGCAGTCCGCACTGGGAGGGACTCGGGGAAGACACTCGAATGGCTCTTAGGAGATCCCGGGTGCTGCAGACAGAAGACGGATCCTCCCCACACTCAAAATTCCGGAACACGGGTGACTGTGTGGGTGAGGTTTAGGGCCGCCCTCCACGGAGCTTCCTGCTGTCACAGGTGTTCCCTGGCAGGGGAAGTCCGCTAATTACCTCCCCTGTCCATGGGGAGGCACTAGATGCTATTGCGTTTCCAGCCGAACCCCCGCCTTTCCCCGGCAGCCCGCACTGGGAGGGACTCGGGGAAGACACTGGAAGGGCTCCTAGGAGCTGCCGGGTGCTGCAGACAAAAGACGGAACCTCCCCACACTCAGAATTCCGGAACACGGCTGACTGTGTGGGGGAGGTTCGGGGCCGCCCTCCACGAAGCTTCCTGGTGTCACAGGTGTTCCCTGGCAGGGGGAAGTCCGCTAATTACCTCCCCTGTCCATGGGGAGACACTAGATGCTACCTGCGTTTCCAGCCCAACCCCCGCCTTTCCCCGGCAGCCCGCACTGGGAGGGAATCGGGGAAGACACTCGAAGGGCTCCTAGGAGATCCCGGGTGCTGCAGACAGAAGACGGAAACTCCCCACACTCAGAATTCCGGAACACGGCTGACTGTGTGGGGGAGGTTCGGGGCCGCCCTCCACGAAGCTGCCTGGTGTCACAGGTGTTCCCTGGCAGGGGGAAGTCCGCTAATGACCTCCCCTGTCCATGGGGAGGCACTAGATTCTACCTGCGTTTCCAACCCAACCCCCACCTTTCCCCGGCAGCCCGCACTGGGAGGTACTCGGGTAAGACACTCGAAGGGCTCCTAGGAGATGAAGGGTGCTGCAGACAGAAGACGGAACCTCCCCACACTCAGAATTCCGAACACGGCTGACTGTTTGGGGGAGGTTCTGGGCCGCCCTCCACGCAGCTGCCTGGTGTCACAGGTGTTCCCTGGCAGGGGGAAGTCCGCTAATGACCTCCCCTGTCCATGGGGAGGCACTAGATGCTACCTGCGTTTCCAGCCCAACCCCCGCCTTTCCCCGGCAGCCCGCACTGGGAGGGACTCGGGGAAGACACTCGAAGGGCTCCTAGGAGATCCCGGGTGCTGCAGACAGAAGACGGAACCTCCCCACACTCAGAATTCTGGAACACAGGTGACTGTGTGGGTGAGGTTTAGGGCCGGCCTCCACGGAGCTTCCTGGTGTCACAGGTTTTCCCTGCCAGGGGGAAGTCCGCTAATTACCTCCCCTGTCCATGGGGAGGCACTAGATGCTACCTGCGTTTCCAGGCCAAACCCCGCCTTTCCCCGGCAGCCCGCACTGGGAGGGACTCGGGGAAGACACTCGAAGGGCTCCTAGGAGATCCCGGGTGCTGCAGACAGAAGACGGAAACTCCCCACACTCAGAATTCCGGAACACGGCTGACTGTGTGGGGGAGGTTCGGGGCCGCACTCCACGCAGCTGCCTGGTGTCACAGGTGTTCCCTGGAAGGGGGAAGTCCGCTAATGACCTCCCCTGTCCATGGGGAGGCACTAGATGCTACCTGCGTTTCCAGCCCAAACCCCGCCTTTCCCCGGCAGCCCGCACTGGGAGGGACTCGGGGAAGACACTCGAAGGGCTCCTAGGAGATCCCGGGTGCTGCAGACAGAAGACGGAACCTCCCCACACTCAGAATTCCGGAACAAGGCTGACTGTGTGGGGGAGGTTTAGGGCCGCCCTCCACGGAGCTTCCTGGTGTCACAGGTGTTCCCTGGCAGGGGGAAGTCCGCTAATTACCTCCCCTGTCCATGGGGAGGCACTAGATGCTACCTGCGTTTCCAGCCCAAAGCCCGCCTTTCCCCGGCAGCCCGCACTGGGAGGGACTCGGGGAAGACACTCGAAGGGCTCCTAGGAGATCCCGGGTGCTGCAGACAGAAGACGGAACCTCCCCACACTCAGAATTCCGGAACAAGGCTGACTGTGTGGGGGAGGTTTAGGGCCGCCCTCCACGGAGCTTCCTGGTGTCACAGGTGTTCCCTGGCAGGGGGAAGTCCGCTACTTACCTCCCCTGTCCATGGGGAGGCACTAGATGCTACCTGCGTTTCCAGCCGAACCCCCGCCTTTCCCCGGCAGCCCGCAGTGGGAGGGACTCGGGGAAGACACTCGAAGAGCTCCTAGGAGATCCCGGGTGCTGCAGACAGAAGACGTAACCTCCCCACACTCAGAATTCCGGAACACGGCTGACTGTGTGGGTGAGGTTCGGGGCCGCACTCCACGCAGCTTCCTGGTGTCACAGGTGTTCCCTGGCAGGGGGAAGTCCGCTAATGACCTCCCCTGTCCATGGGGAGGCACTAGATGCTACCTGCGTTTCCAGCCAAACCCCCAACTTTCCCCGGCAGCCCGCACTGGGAGGTACTCGGGGAAGACACTCGAAGGGCTCCTAGGAGATGCCGGGTGCTGCAGAGAGAAGACGGAACCTCCCCACACTCAGAATTCCGGAACACGGCTGACTGTGTGGGGGAGGTTCGGGTCCGCCCTCCCCGAAGCTGCCTGGTGTCGCAGGTGTTCCCTGGCAGGGGGAAGTCCGCTAATTACCTCCCCTGTCCATGGGGAGGCACTAGATGCTACCTGCGTTTCCAGCCCAACCCCCGCCTTTCCCCGGGAGCCCGCACTGGGAGGGACTCGGGGAAGACACTCGAAGGGCACCTAGGAGATCCCGGGTGCTGCAGACAGAAGACGGATCCTCCCCACACTCAGAATTCCGGAACACGGGTGACTGTGTGGGTGAGGTTTAGGGCCGCACTCCACGAAGCTTCCTGGTGTCACAGGTGTTCCCTCTCAAGGGGAAGTCCGCTACTTACCTCCCCTGTCCATGGGGAGGCACTAGATGCTACCTGCGTTTCCAGCCCAACCCCCGCCTTTCCCCGGCAGCCCGCACTGGGAGGGACTCGGGGAAGACACTCGAAGGGCTCCTAGGAGATCCCGGGTGCTGCAGACAGAAGACGGAACCTCCCCACACTCAGAATTCCGGAACAAGGCTGACTGTGTGGGGGAGGTTTAGGGCCGCCCTCCACGGAGCTTCCTGGTGTCACTGGTGTTCTCTGGCAGGGGGAAGTCCGCTACTTACCTCCCCTGTCCATGGGGAGGCACTAGATGCTACCTGCGTTTCCAGCCGAACCCCCGCCTTTCCCCGGCAGCCCGCAGTGGGAGGGACTCGGGGAAGACACTCGAAGGGCTCCTAGGAGATCCCGGGTGCTGCAGACAGAAGACGGAACCTCCCCACACTCAGAATTCCGGAACACGGCTGACTGTGTGGGGGAGGTTCGGGGCCGCACTCCACGCAGCTGCCTGGTGCCACAGGTGTTCCCTGGCAGGGGGAAGTCCGCTAATGACCTCCCCTGTCCATGGGGAGGCACTAGATGCTACCTGCGTTTCCAGCCCAACCCCCACCTTTCCACGGCAGCCCGCACTGGGAGGTACTCGGGGAAGACACTCGAAGGGCTCCTAGGAGATGCCGGGTGCTGCAGACAGAAGACGGAACCTCCCCACACTCAGAATTCCGGAACACGGCTGACTGTGTGGGGGAGGTTCGGGGCCGCCCTCCACGAAGCTGCCTGGTGTCACAGGTGTTCCCTGGCAGGGGGAAGTCCGCTAATGACCTCCCCTGTCCATGGGGAGGCACTAGATGCTACCTGCGTTTCCAGCCCAACCCCCGCCTTTCCCCGGCAGCCCGCACTGGGAGGGACTCGGGGAAGACACTCGAAGGGCTCCTAGGAGATCCCGGGTGCTGCAGACAGAAGACGGAACCTCCCCACAATCAGAATTCCGGAACACGGCTGACTGTGTGGGGGAGGTTCGGGGCCGCACTCCACGCAGCTGCCTGGTGTCACAGGTGTTCCCTGGCAGGGGGAAGTCCGCTAATGACCTCCCCTGTCCATGGGGAGGCACTAGATGCTACCTGCGTTTCCAGCACAACCCCCACATTTCCCCGGCAGCCCGCACTGGGAGGTACTCGGGAAGACACTCGAAGGGCTCCTAGGAGATGCCGGGTGCTGCAGAGAGAAGACGGAACCTCCCCACACTCAGAATTCCGAAACACGAATGACTGTGTGGGGGAGGTTCGGGTCCGCCCTCCCCGAAGCTGCCTGGTGTCACAGGTGTTCCCTGGCAGGGGGAAGTCCGCTAATTACCTCCCCTGTCCATGGGGAGGCACTAGATGCTACCTGCGTTTCCAGCCCAACCCCCGCCTTTCCCCGGCAGCCCGCACTGGGAGGGACTCGGGGAAGACACTCGAAGGGCACCTAGGATATCCCGGGTGCTGCAGACAGAAGACGGATCCTCCCCACACTCAGAATTCCGGAACACGGGTGACTGTGTGGGTGAGGTTTAGGGCCGCCCTCCACGAAGCTTCCTGGTGTCACAGGTGTTCCCTCTCAAGGGGAAGTCCGCTACTTACCTCCCCTGTCCATGGGGAGTCACTAGATGCTACCTGCGTTACCAGCCCTACCCCCGCCTTTCCCCGGCAGCCCGCACTGGGAGGGACTCGGGGAAGACACTCGAAGGGCTCCTAGGAGATCCCGGGTGCTGCAGACAGAAGACGGAACCTCCCCACAATCAGAATTCCGGAACACGGCTGACTGTGTGGGGGAGGTTCGGGGCCGCACTCCACGCAGCTGCCTGGTGTCACAGGTGTTCCCTGGCAGGGGGAAGTCCGCTAATGACCTACCCTGTCCATGGGGAGGCACTAGATGCTACCTGCGTTTCCAGCACAACCCCCACATTTCCCCGGCAGCCCGCACTGGGAGGTACTCGGGAAGACACTCGAAGGGCTCCTAGGAGATGCCGGGTGCTGCAGAGAGAAGACGGAACCTCCCCACACTCAGAATTCCGAAACACGAATGACTGTGTGGGGGAGGTTCGGGTCCGCCCTCCCCGAAGCTGCCTGGTGTCACAGGTGTTCCCTGGCAGGGGGAAGTCCGCTAATTACCTCCCCTGTCCATGGGGAGGCACTAGATGCTACCTGCGTTTCCAGCCCAACCCCCGCCTTTCCCCGGCAGCCCGCACTGGGAGGGACTCGGGGAAGACACTCGAAGGGCACCTAGGATATCCCGGGTGCTGCAGACAGAAGACGGATCCTCCCCACACTCAGAATTCCGGAACACGGGTGACTGTGTGGGTGAGGTTTAGGGCCGCCCTCCACGAAGCTTCCTGGTGTCACAGGTGTTCCCTCTCAAGGGGAAGTCCGCTACTTACCTCCCCTGTCCATGGGGAGGCACTAGATGCTACCTGCGTTTCCAGCCCAACCCCCGCCTTTCCCCGGCAGCCCGCAGTGGGAGGGACTCGGGGAAGACACTCGAAGGGCTCCTAAGAGATCCCGGGTGCTGCAGACAGAAGACGGAACCTCCCCACACTCAGAATTCCGGAACACGGGTGACTGTGTGGGTGAGGTTCAGGGCCGCCCTCCACGGAGCTTCCTGGTGTCACAGGTGTTCCCTCGCAAGGGGAAGTCCGCTAATGACCTCCCCTGTCCATGGGGAGGCACTAGATGCTACCAGCGTTTCCAGCCCAACCCCCACCTTTCCCCGGCAGTCCGCACTGGGAGGGACTCGGGGAAGACACTCGAATGGCTCTTAGGAGATCCCGGGTGCTGCAGACAGAAGACGGAACCTCCCCACACTCAGAATTCCGGAACACGGGTGACTGTGTGGGTGAGGTTTAGGGCCGCCCTCCACGGAGCTTCCTGCTGTCACAGGTGTTCCCTGGCAGGGGAAGTCCGCTAATTACCTCCCCTGTACATGGGGAGGCACTAGATGCTATTGCGTTTCCAGCCGAACCCCCGCCTTTCCCCGGCAGCCCGCACTGGGAGGGACTCGGGGAAGACACTGGAAGGGCTCCTAGGAGCTGCCGGGTGCTGCAGACAAAAGACGGAACCTCCCCACACTCAGAATTCCGGAACACGGCTGACTGTGTGGGGGAGGTTCGGGGCCGCCCTCCACGAAGCTTCCTGGTGTCACAGGTGTTCCCTGGCAGGGGGAAGTCCGCTAATTACCTCCCCTGTCCATGGGGAGACACTAGATGCTACCTGCGTTTCCAGCCCAACCCCCGCCTTTCCCCGGCAGCCCGCACTGGGAGGGAATCGGGGAAGACACTCGAAGGGCTCCTAGGAGATCCCGGGTGCTGCAGACAGAAGACGGAAACTCCCCACACTCAGAATTCCGGAACACGGCTGACTGTGTGGGGGAGGTTCGGGGCCGCCCTCCACGAAGCTGCCTGGTGTCACAGGTGTTCCCTGGCAGGGGGAAGTCCGCTAATGACCTCCCCTGTCCATGGGGAGGCACTTGATTCTACCTGCGTTTCCAACCCAACCCCCACCTTTCCCCGGCAGCCCGCACTGGGAGGTACTCGGGTAAGACACTCGAAGGGCTCCTAGGAGATGACGGGTGCTGCAGACAGAAGACGGAACCTCCCCACACTCAGAATTCCGAACACGGCTGACTGTTTGGGGGAGGTTCTGGGCCGCCCTCCACGCAGCTGCCTGGTGTCACAGGTGTTCCCTGGCAGGGGGAAGTCCGCTAATGACCTCCCCTGTCCATGGGGAGGCACTAGATGCTACCTGCGTTTCCAGCCCAACCCCCGCCTTTCCCCGGCAGCCCGCACTGGGAGGGACTCGGGGAAGACACTCGAAGGGCTCCTAGGAGATCCCGGGTGCTGCAGACAGAAGACGGAACCTCCCCACACTCAGAATTCCGGAACACAGGTGACTGTGTGGGTGAGGTTTAGGGCCGCCCTCCACGGAGCTTCCTGGTGTCACAGGTGTTCCCTGCCAGGGGGAAGTCCGCTAATTACCTCCCCTGTCCATGGGGAGGCACTAGATGCTACCTGCGTTTCCAGGCCAAACCCCGCCTTTCCCCGGCAGCCCGCACTGGGAGGGACTCGGGGAAGACACTCGAAGGGCTCCTAGGAGATCCCGGGTGCTGCAGACAGAAGACGGAAACTCCCCACACTCAGAATTCCGGAACACGGCTGACTGTGTTGGTGAGGTTCAGGGCCGCCCTCCACGGAGCTTCCTGGTGTCACAGGTGTTCCCTCGCAAGGGGAAGTCCGCTAATGACCTCCCCTGTCCATGGGGAGGCACTAGATGCTACCTGCGTTTCCAACCCAACCCCCACCTTTCCCCGGCAGCCCGCACTGGGAGGTACTCGGGGAAGACACTCGAAGGGCTCCTAGGAGATGCCGGGTGCTGCAGACAGAAGACGGAACCTCCCCACACTCAGAATTCCGAACACGGGTGACTGTGTGGGTGAGGTTTAGGGCCGCCCTCCACGAAGCTTCCTGGTGTCACAGGTGTTCCCTCTCAAGGGGAAGTCCGCTACTTACCTCCCCTGTCCATGGGGAGGCACTAGATGCTACCTGCGTTTCCAGCCCAACCCCCGCCTTTCCCCGGCAGCCCGCACTGGGAGGGACTCGGGGAAGACACTCGAAGGGCTCCTAGGAGATCCCGGGTGCTGCAGACAGAAGACGGAAACTCCCCACACTCAGAATTCCGGAACACGGCTGACTGTGTGGGGGAGGTTCGGGGCCGCACTCCACGCAGCTGCCTGGTGTCACAGGTGTTCCCTGGAAGGGGGAATTCCGCTAATGACCTCCCCTGTCCATGGGGAGGCACTAGATGCTACCTGCGTTTCCAGCCCAACCCCCGCCTTTCCCTGACAGCCCGCACTGGGAGGGACTCGGGGAAGACACTCGAAGGGCTCCTAGGAGATCCCGGGTGCTGCAGACAGAAGACGGAACCTCCCCACACTCAGAATTCCGGAACACGGGTGACTGTGTGGGTGAGGTTTAGGGCCGCCCTTCACGGAGCTTCCTGGTGTCACAGGTGTTCCCTGCCAGGGGGAAGTCCGCTAATTACCTCCCCTGTCCATGGGGAGGCACTAGAGGCTACCTGCGTTTCCAGGCCAAACCCCGCCTTTCCCCGGCAGCCCGCACTGGGAGGGACTCGGGGAAGACACTCGAAGGGCTCCTAGGAGATCCCGGGTGCTGCAGACAGAAGACGGAACCTCCCCACACTCAGAATTCCGGAACACGGCTGACTGTGTGGGGGAGGTTCGGGGCCGCACTCCACGCAGCTGCCTGGTGTCACAGGTGTTCCCTGGCAGGGGGAAGTCCGCTAATGACCTCCCCTGTCCATGGGGAGGCACTAGATGCTACCTGCGTTTCCAGCCCAACCCCCACCTTTCCCTGGCAGCCCGCCCCGGGGGGGTCTCGGGGAAGACACTCGAAGGGCTCCTAGGAAATGCCGGGTGCTGCAGAGAGAAGACGGAACCTCCCCACACTCAGAATTCCGGAACACGGCTGACTGTGTGGGGGAGGTTCGGGTCCGCCCTCCCCGAAGCTGCCTGGTGTCGCAGGTGTTCCCTGGCAGGGGGAAGTCCGCTAATTACCTCCCCTGTCCATAGGGAGTCACTAGATGCTACCTGCGTTTCCAACCCAACCCCCACCTTTCCCCGGGAGCCCGCACTGGGAGGGACTCGGGGAAGACACTCGAAGGGCTCCTAGGAGATGCCGGGTGCTGCAGACAGAAGACGGAACCTCCCCACACTCAGAATTCCGAACACGGGTGACTGTGTGGGTGAGGTTTAGGGCCGCCCTCCACGAAGCTTCCTGGTGTCACAGGTGTTCCCTCTCAAGGGGAAGTCCGCTACTTACCTCCCTTGTCCATGGGGAGGCACTAGATGCTACCTGCGTTTCCAGCCCAACCCCCGCCTTTCCCCGACAGCCCGCACTGGGAGGGACTCGGGGAAGACACTCGAAGGGCTCCTAGGAGATCCCGGGTGCTGCAGACAGAAGACGGAACCTCCCCACACTCAGAATTCCGGAACACGGCTGACTGTTTGGGGGAGGTTCTGGGCCGCCCTCCACGCAGCTGCCTGGTGTCACAGGTGTTCCCTGGCAGGGGGAAGTCTGCTAATTACCTCCCCTGTCCATGGGGAGACACTAGATCCTACCTGCGTTTCCAGCCCAACCCCCGCCTTTCCCCGGCAGCCCGCACTGGGAGGGAATCGGGGAAGACACTCGAAGGGCTCCTAGGAGATCCCGGGTTCTGCAGACAGAAGGCGGAAACTCCCCACACTCAGAATTCCGGAACACGGCTGACTGTGTGGGGGAGGTTCGGGGCCGCCCTCCACGAAGCTGCCTGGTGTCACAGGTGTTCCCTGGCAGGGGGAAGTCCGCTAATGACCTCCCCTGTCCATGGGGAGGCACTAGATGCTACCTGCGTTTCCAACCCAACCCCCACCTTTCCCCGGCAGCCCGCACTGGGAGGTAATCGGGGAAGACACTCGAAGGGCTCCTAGGAGATGCCGGGTGCTGCAGACAGAAGACGGAACCTCCCCACACTCAGAATTCCGAACACGGCTGACTGTTTGGGGGAGGTTCTGGGCCGCCCTCCACGCAACTGCCTGGTGTCACAGGTGTTCCCTGGCAGGGGGAAGTCCGCTAATGACCTCCCCTGTCCATGGGGAGGCACTAGATGCTACCTGCGTTTCCAGCCCAACCCCCGCCTTTCCCCGGCAGCCCGCACTGGGAGGGACTCGGGGAAGACACTCGAAGGGCTCCTAGGAGATCCCGGGTGCTGCAGACAGAAGACGGAACCTCCCCACACTCAGAATTCCGGAACACGGGTGACTGTGTGGGTGAGGTTTAGGGCCGCCCTCCACGGAGCTTCCTGGTGTCACAGGTGTTCCCTGCCAGGGGGAAGTCCGCTAATTACCTCCCCTGTCCATGGGGAGGCACTAGATGCTACCTGCGTTTCCAGGCCAAACCCTGCCTTTCCCCGGCAGCCCGCACTGGGAGGGACTCGGGGAAGACACTCGAAGGGCTCCCAGGAGATCCCGGGTTCTGCAGACAGAAGACGGAACCTCCCCACACTCAGAATCCCGGAACACGGCTGACTGTGTGGGGGAGGTTCGGGGCCGCACTCCACGCAGCTGCCTGGTGTCGCAGGTGTTCCCTGGCAGGGGGAAGTCCGCTAATTACCTCCCCTGTCCATGGGGAGTCACTAGATGCTACCTGTGTTTCCAACCCAACCCCCACCTTTCCCCGGGAGCCCGCACTGGGAGGGACTCGGGGAAGACACTCGAAGGGCTCCTAGGAGATGCCGGGTGCTGCAGAGAGAAGACGGAACCTCCCCACACTCAGAATTCCGGAACACGGCTGACTGTGTGGGTGAGGTTTAGAGCCGCCCTCCACGAAGCTTCCTGGTGTCACAGGTGTTCCCTCTCAAGGGGAATTCCGCTACTTACCTCCCCTGTCCATGGGGAGGCACTAGATGCTACCTGCGTTTCCAGCCCAACCCCCGCCTTTCCCCGGCAGCCCGCACTGGGAGGGATTCAGGGAAGACACTCGAAGGGCTCCTAGGAGATCCCGGGTGCTGCAGACAGAAGACGGAACCTCCCCACACTCAGAATTCCGGAACACGGGTGACTGTGTGGGTGAGGTTTAGGGCCGCCCTCCACGGAGCTTCCTGGTGTCACAGGTGTTCCCTGGCAGGGGGAAGTCCGCTAATTACCTCCCCTGTCCATGGGGAGGCACTAGAGGCTACCTGCGTTTCCAGGCCAAACCCCGCCTTTCCCCGGCTGCCCGCACTGGGAGGGACTCGGGGAAGACACTCGAAGGGCTCCTAGGAGATCCCGGGTGCTGCAGACAGAAGACGGAACCTCCCCACACTCAGAATTCCGGAACACGGCTGACTGTGTGGGGGAATTTCGGGGCCGCACTCCACGCAGCTGCCTGGTGTCACAGGTGTTCCCTGGCAGGGGGAAGTCCGCTAATGACCTCCCCTGTCCATGGGGAGGCACTAGATGCTACCTGCGTTTCCAGCCCAACCCCCACTTTTCCCCGGCAGCCCGCACTGGGAGGTACTCGGGGAAGACACTCGAAGGGCTCCTAGGAGATGCCGGGTGCTGCAGAGAGAAGACGGAACCTCCCCACACTCAGAATTCCGGAACACGGCTGACTGTGTGGGGGAGGTTCGGGTCCGCCCTCCCCGAAGCTGCCTGGTGTCGCAGGTGTTCCCTGGCAGGGGGAAGTCCACTAATTACCTCCCCTGTCCATAGGGAGTCACTAGATGCTACCTGCGTTTCCAACCCAACCCCCACCTTTCCCCGGGAGCCCGCACAGGGAGGGACTCGGGGAAGACACTCGAAGGGCTCCTAGGAGATGCCGGGTGCTGCAGACAGAAGACGGAACCTCCCCACACTCAGAATTCCGAACACGGGTGACTGTGTGGGTGAGGTTTAGGGCCGCCCTCCACGAAGCTTCCTGGTGTCACAGGTGTTCCCTCTCAAGGGGAAGTCCGCTACTTACCTCCCCTGTCCATGGAGAGGCACTAGATGCTACCTGCGTTTCCAGCCCAACCCGCGCCTTTCCCCGACAGCCCGCACTGGGAGGGACTCGGGGAAGACACTCGAAGGGCTCCTAGGAGATCCCGGGTGCTGCAGACAGAAGACGGAACCTCCCCACACTCAGAATTCCGGAACACGGCTGACTGTTTGGGGGAGGTTCTGGGCCGCCCTCCACGCAGCTGCCTGGTGTCACAGGTGTTCCCTGGCAGGGGGAAGTCCGCTAATGACCTCCCCTGTCCATGGGGAGGCACTAGATGCTACCTGCGTTTCCAGCCCAACCCCCGCCTTTCCCTGACAGCCCGCACTGGGAGGGACTCGGGGAAGACACTCGAAGGGCTCCTAGGAGATCCCGGGTGCTGCAGACAGAAGACGGAACCTCCCCACACTCAGAATTCCGGAACACGGGTGACTGTGTGGGTGAGGTTTAGGGCCGCCCTCCACGGAGCTTCCTGGTGTCACAGGTGTTCCCTGCCAGGGGGAAGTCCGCTAATTACCTCCCCTGTCCATGGGGAGGCACTAGAGGCTACCTGCGTTTCCAGGCCAAACCCCGCCTTTCCCCGGCAGCCCGCACTGGGAGGGACTCGGGGAAGACACTCGAAGGGCTCCTAGGAGATCCCGGGTGCTGCAGACAGAAGACGGAACCTCCCCACACTCAGAATTCCGGAACACGGCTGACTGTGTGGGGGAGGTTCGGGGCCGCACTCCACGCAGCTGCCTGGTGTCACAGGTGTTCCCTGGCAGGGGGAAGTCCGCTAATGACCTCCCCTGTCCATGGGGAGGCACTAGATGCTACCTGCGTTTCCAGCCCAACCCCCACCTTTCCCTGGCAGCCCGCCCCGGGGGGGTCTCGGGGAAGACACTCGAAGGGCTCCTAGGAAATGCCGGGTGCTGCAGAGAGAAGACGGAACCTCCCCACACTCAGAATTCCGGAACACGGCTGACTGTGTGGGGGAGGTTCGGGTCCGCCCTCCCCGAAGCTGCCTGGTGTCGCAGGTGTTCCCTGGCAGGGGGAAGTCCGCTAATTACCTCCCCTGTCCATAGGGAGTCACTAGATGCTACCTGCGTTTCCAACCCAACCCCCACCTTTCCCCGGGAGCCCGCACTGGGAGGGACTCGGGGAAGACACTCGAAGGGCTCCTAGGAGATGCCGGGTGCTGCAGACAGAAGACGGAACCTCCCCACACTCAGAATTCCGAACACGGGTGACTGTGTGGGTGAGGTTTAGGGCCGCCCTCCACGAAGCTTCCTGGTGTCACAGGTGTTCCCTCTCAAGGGGAAGTCCGCTACTTACCTCCCTTGTCCATGGGGAGGCACTAGATGCTACCTGCGTTTCCAGCCCAACCCCCGCCTTTCCCCGACAGCCCGCACTGGGAGGGACTCGGGGAAGACACTCGAAGGGCTCCTAGGAGATCCCGGGTGCTGCAGACAGAAGACGGAACCTCCCCACACTCAGAATTCCGGAACACGGGTGACTGTGTGGGTGAGGTTTAGGGCCGCCCTCCACGGAGCTTCCTGGTGTCACAGGTGTTCCCTGCCAGGGGGAAGTCCGCTAATTACCTCCCCTGTCCATGGGGAGGCACTAGATGCTACCTGCGTTTCCAGGCCAAACCCTGCCTTTCCCCGGCAGCCCGCACTGGGAGGGACTCGGGGAAGACACTCGAAGGGCTCCCAGGAGATCCCGGGTTCTGCAGACAGAAGACGGAACCTCCCCACACTCAGAATCCCGGAACACGGCTGACTGTGTGGGGGAGGTTCGGGGCCGCACTCCACGCAGCTGCCTGGTGTCGCAGGTGTTCCCTGGCAGGGGGAAGTCCGCTAATTACCTCCCCTGTCCATGGGGAGTCACTAGATGCTACCTGTGTTTCCAACCCAACCCCCACCTTTCCCCGGGAGCCCGCACTGGGAGGGACTCGGGGAAGACACTCGAAGGGCTCCTAGGAGATGCCGGGTGCTGCAGAGAGAAGACGGAACCTCCCCACACTCAGAATTCCGGAACACGGCTGACTGTGTGGGTGAGGTTTAGAGCCGCCCTCCACGAAGCTTCCTGGTGTCACAGGTGTTCCCTCTCAAGGGGAAGTCCGCTACTTACCTCCCCTGTCCATGGGGAGGCACTAGATGCTACCTGCGTTTCCAGCCCAACCCCCGCCTTTCCCCGGCAGCCCGCACTGGGAGGGATTCAGGGAAGACACTCGAAGGGCTCCTAGGAGATCCCGGCTGCTGCAGACAGAAGACAGAACCTCCCCACACTCAGAATTCCGGAACACGGGTGACTGTGTGGGTGAGGTTTAGGGCCGCCCTCCACGGAGCTTCCTGGTGTCACAGGTGTTCCCTGGCAGGGGGAAGTCCGCTAATTACCTCCCCTGTCCATGGGGAGGCACTAGAGGCTACCTGCGTTTCCAGGCCAAACCCCGCCTTTCCCCGGCTGCCCGCACTGGGAGGGACTCGGGGAAGACACTCGAAGGGCTCCTAGGAGATCCCGGGTGCTGCAGACAGAAGACGGAACCTCCCCACACTCAGAATTCCGGAACACGGCTGACTGTGTGGGGGAATTTCGGGGCCGCACTCCACGCAGCTGCCTGGTGTCACAGGTGTTCCCTGGCAGGGGGAAGTCCGCTAATGACCTCCCCTGTCCATGGGGAGGCACTAGATGCTACCTGCGTTTCCAGCCCAACCCCCACTTTTCCCCGGCAGCCCGCACTGGGAGGTACTCGGGGAAGACACTCGAAGGGCTCCTAGGAGATGCCGGGTGCTGCAGAGAGAAGACGGAACCTCCCCACACTCAGAATTCCGGAACACGGCTGACTGTGTGGGGGAGGTTCGGGTCCGCCCTCCCCGAAGCTGCCTGGTGTCGCAGGTGTTCCCTGGCAGGGGGAAGTCCACTAATTACCTCCCCTGTCCATAGGGAGTCACTAGATGCTACCTGCGTTTCCAACCCAACCCCCACCTTTCCCCGGGAGCCCGCACTGGGAGGGACTCGGGGAAGACACTCGAAGGGCTCCTAGGAGATGCCGGGTGCTGCAGACAGAAGACGGAACCTCCCCACACTCAGAATTCCGAACACGGGTGACTGTGTGGGTGAGGTTTAGGGCCGCCCTCCACGAAGCTTCCTGGTGTCACAGGTGTTCCCTCTCAAGGGGAAGTCCGCTACTTACCTCCCCTGTCCATGGAGAGGCACTAGATGCTACCTGCGTTTCCAGCCCAACCCGCGCCTTTCCCCGACAGCCCGCACTGGGAGGGACTCGGGGAAGACACTCGAAGGGCTCCTAGGAGATCCCGGGTGCTGCAGACAGAAGACGGAACCTCCCCACACTCAGAATTCCGGAACACGGCTGACTGTTTGGGGGAGGTTCTGGGCCGCCCTCCACGCAGCTGCCTGGTGTCACAGGTGTTCCCTGGCAGGGGGAAGTCCGCTAATGACCTCCCCTGTCCATGGGGAGGCACTAGATGCTACCTGCGTTTCCAGCCCAACCCCCGCCTTTCCCCGGCAGCCCGCACTGGGAGGGAATCGGGGAAGACACTCGAAGGGCTCCTAGGAGATCCCGGGTGCTGCAGACAGAAGACGGAACCTCCCCACACTCAGAATTCCGGAACACGGTTGACTGTGTGGGTGAGGTTTAGGGCCGCCCTCCACGGAGCTTCCTGGTGTCACAGGTGTTCCCTGCCAGGGGGAAGTCCGCTAATTACCTCCCCTGTCCATGGGGAGGCACTAGATGCTACCTGCGTTTCCAGGCCAAACCCCGCCTTTCCCCGGCAGCCCGCACTGGGAGGGACTCGGGGAAGACACTCGAAGGGCTCCTAGGAGATCCCGGGTGCTGCAGACAGAAGACGGAACCTCCCCACACTCAGAATTCCGGAACACGGCTGACTGTGTGGGGGAGGTTCGGGGCCGCACTCCACGCAGCTGCCTGGTGTCACAGGTGTTCCCTGGCAGGGGGAAGTCTGCTAATGACCTCCCCTGTCCATGGGGAGGCACTAGATGCTACCTGCTTTTCCAGCCCAACCCCCACCTTTCCCCGACAGGCTGCTCTGGGAGGTACTCGGGGAAGACACTCGAAGGGCTCCTAGGAGATCCCGGGTGCTGCAGACAGAAGACGGAACCTCCCCACACTCAGAATTCCGGAACACGGCTGACTGTTTGGGGGAGGTTCTGGGCCGCCCTCCACGCAGCTGCCTGGTGTCACAGGTGTTCCCTGGCAGGGGGAAGTCCGATAATTACCTCCCCTGTCCATGGGGAGACACTAGATGCTACCTGCGTTTCCAGCCCAACCCCCGCCTTTCCCCGGCAGCCCGCACTGGGAGGTACTCGGGGAAGACACTCGAAGGGCTCCTAGGAAATGCCGGGTGCTGCAGAGAGAAGACGGAACCTCCCCACACTCAGAAATCCGGAACACGGCTGACTGTGTGGGGGAGGTTCGGGTCCGCCCTCCCCGAATCTGCCTGGTGTCGCAGGTGTTCCCTGGCAGGGGGAAGTCCGCTAATTACCTCCCCTGTCCATAGGGAGTCACTAGATGCTACCTGCGTTTCCAACCCAACCCCCACCTTTCCCCGGGAGCCCGCACTGGGAGGGACTCGGGGAAGACACTCGAAGGGCTCCTAGGAGATGCCTGGTGCTGCAGACAGAAGACGGAACCTCCCCACACTCAGAATTCCGAACACGGGTGACTGTGTGGGTGAGGTTTAGGGCCGCCCTCCACGGAGCTTCCTGGTGTCACAGGTGTTCCCTGCCAGGGGGAAGTCCGCTAATTACCTCCCCTGTCCATGGGGAGGCACTAGATGCTACCTGCGTTTCCAGGCCAAACCCTGCCTTTCCCCGGCAGCCCGCACTGGGAGGGACTCGGGGAAGACACTCGAAGGGCTCCTAGGAGATCCCGGGTGCTGCAGACAGAAGACGGAACCTCCCCACACTCAGAATCCCGGAACACGGCTGACTGTGTGGGGGAGGTTCGGGGCCGCACTCCTCGCAGCTGCCTGGTGTCGCAGGTGTTCCCTGGCAGGGGGAAATCCGCTAATTACCTCCCCTGTCCATGGGGAGTCACTAGATGCTACCTGCGTTTCCAACCCAACCCCCACCTTTCCCCGGGAGCCCGCACTGGGAGGGACTCGGGGAAGACACTCGAAGGGCTCCTAGGAGATCCCGGGTGCTGCAGACAGAAGACGGAACCTCCCCACACTCAGAATTCCGGAACACGGGTGACTGTGTGGGTGAGGATTAGGGCCGCCCTCCACGGAGCTTCCTGGTGTCACAGGTGTTCCCTGCCAGGGGGAAGTCCGCTAATTACCTCCCCTGTCCATGGGGAGGCACTAGATGCTACCTGCGTTTCCAGGCCAAACCCCGCCTTTCCCCGGCAGCCCGCACTGGGAGGGACTCGGGGAAGACACTCGAAGGGCTCCTAGGAGATCCCGGGTGCTGCAGACAGAAGACGGAACCTCCCCACACTCAGAATTCCGGAACACGGCTGACTGTGTGGGGGAGGTTCGGGGCCGCACTCCACGCAGCTGCCTGGTGTCACAGGTGTTCCCTGGCAGGGGGAAGTCCGCTAATGACCTCCCCTGTCCATGGGGAGGCACTAGATGCTACCTGCGTTTCCAGCCCAACCCCCACCTTTCCCCGGCAGCCCGCAGTGGGAGGGACTCGGGGAAGACACTCGAAGGGCTCCTAGGAGATCCCGGGTGCTGCAGACAGAAGACGGAACCTCCCCACACTCAGAATTCCGGAACACGGCTGACTGTGTGGGGGAGGTTCGGGGCCGCACTCCACGCAGCTGCCTGGTGTCACAGGTGTTCCCTGGCAGGGGGAAGTCCGCTAATGACCTCCCCTGTCCATGGGGAGGCAGTAGATGCTACCTGCGTTTCCAGCCCAACCCCCACCTTTCCCCGGGAGCCCGCACAGGGAGGTACTCGGGGAAGACACTCGAAGGGCTCCTAGGAGATGCCGGGTGCTGCAGAGAGAAGACGGAACCTCCCCACACTCAGAATTCCGGAACACGGCTGACTGTGTGGGGGAGGTTCGGTTCCGCCGTCCCCGAAGCTGCCTGGTGTCACAGGTGTTCCCTGGCAGGGGGAAGTCCGCTAATTACCTCCCCTGTCCATGGGGAGGCACTAGATGCTACCTGCGTTTCCAGCCAAACCCCCGCCTTTCCCAGGCAGCCCGCAGTGGGAGGGACTCGGGGAAGACACTCGAAGGGCTCCTAAGAGATCCCGGGTTCTGCAGACAGAAGACGGAACCTCCCCACACTCAGAATTCCGGAACACGGGTGACTGTGTGGGTGAGGTTCAGGGCCGCCCTCCACGGAGCTTCCTGGTGTCACAGGTGTTCCCTCGCAAGGGGAAGTCCGCTAATGACCTCCCCTGTCCATGGGGAGGCACTAGATGCTACCAGCGTTTCCAGCCCAACCCCCACCTTTCCCCGGCAGTCCGCAATGGGAGGGACTCGGGGAAGACACTCGAATGGCTCTTAGGAGATCCCGGGTGCTGCAGACATAAGACGGAACCTCCCCACACTCAGAATTCCGGAACACGGGTGACTGTGTGGGTGAGGTTTAGGGCCGCCCTCCACGGAGCTTCCTGCTGTCACAGGTGTTCCCTGGCAGGGGGAAGTCCGCTAATTACCTCCCCTGTCCATGGGGAGGCACTAGATGCTATTGCGTTTCCAGCCGAACCCCCGCCTTTCCCCGGCAGCCCGCACTGGGAGGGACTCGGGGAAGACACTGGAAGGGCTCCTAGGAGCTGCCGGGTGCTGCAGACAAAAGACGGAACCTCCCCACACTCAGAATTCCGGAACACGGCTGACTGTGTGGGGGAGGTTCGGGGCCGCCCTCCACGAAGCTTCCTGGTGTCACAGGTGTTCCCTGGCAGGGGGAGGTCCGCTAATTACCTCCCCTGTCCATGGGGAGGCACTAGATGCTACCTGCGTTTCCAGGCCAAACCCCGCCTTTCCCCGGCAGCCCGCACTGGGAGGGACTCGGGGAAGACACTCGAAGGGCTCCTAGGAGATCCCGGGTGCTGCAGACAGAAGACAGAATCTCCCCACACTCAGAATTCCGGAACACGGCTGACTGTGTGGGGGAGGTTCGGGGCCGCACTCCACGCAGCTGCCTGGTGTCACAGGTGTTCCCTGGAAGGGGGAAGTCCGCTAATAACCTCCCCTGTCCATGGGGAGGCACTAGATGCTACCTGCGTTTCCAGCCCAAACCCCGCCTTTCCCCGGCAGCCCGCACTGGGAGGGACTCGGGGAAGACACTCGAAGGGCTCCTAGGAGATCCCGGGTGCTGCAGACAGTAGACGGAACCTCCCCACACTCAGAATTCCGGAACAAGGCTGACTGTGTGGGGGAAGTTTAGGGCCGCCCTCCACGGAGCTTCCTGGTGTCACAGGTGTTCCCTGGCAGGGGGAATTCCGCTAATTACCTCCCCTGTCCATGGGGAGGCACTAGATGCTACCTGCGTTTCCAGCCCAACCCCCGCATTTCCCCGGCAGCCCGCAGTGGGAGGGACTCGGGGAAGACACTCGAAGGGCTCCTAAGAGATCCCGGGTGCTGCAGACAGAAGACGGAACCTCCCCACACTCAGAATTCCGGAACACGGGTGACTGTGTGGGTGAGGTTCAGGGCCGCCCTCCACGGAGCTTCCTGGTGTCACAGGTGTTCCCTCGCAAGGGGAAGTCCGCTAATGACCTCCCCTGTCCATGGGGAGGCACTAGATGCTACCAGCGTTTCCAGCCCAACCCCCACCTTTCCCCGGCAGTCCGCAATGGGAGGGACTCGGGGAAGACACTCGAATGGCTCTTAGGAGATCCCGGGTGCTGCAGACAGAAGACGGAACCTCCCCACACTCAGAATTCCGAACACGGGTGACTGTGTGGGTGAGGTTTAGGGCCGCCCTCCACGAAGCTTCCTGGTGTCACAGGTGTTCCCTCTCAAGGGGAAGTCCGCTACTTACCTCCCCTGTCCATGGGGAGGCACTAGATGCTACCTGCGTTTCCAGCCCAACCCCCGCCTTTCCCCGGCAGCCCGCACTGGGGGGGACTCGGGGAAGACACTCGAAGGGCTCCTAGGAGATCCCGGCTGCTGCAGACAGAAGACGGAACCTCCCCACACTCAGAATTCCGGAACACGGGTGACTGTGTGGGTGAGGTTTAGGGCCGCCCTCCACGGAGCTTCCTGCTGTCACAGGTGTTCCCTGGCAGGGGGAAGTCCGCTAATTACCTCCCCTGTCCATGGGGAGGCACTAGATGCTATTGCGTTTCCAGCCGAACCCCCGCCTTTCCCCGGCAGCCCGCACTGGGAGGGACTCGGGGAAGACACTGGAAGGGCTCCTAGGAGCTGCCGGGTGCTGCAGACAAAAGACGGAACCTCCCCACACTCAGAATTCCGGAACACGGCTGACTGTGTGGGGGAGGTTCGGGGCCGCCCTCCACGAAGCTTCCTGGTGTCACAGGTGTTCCCTCTCAAGGGGAAGTCCGCTACTTACCTCCCCTGTCCATGGGGAGGCACTAGATGCTACCTGCGTTTCCAGCCCAACCCCAGCCTTTCCCCGGCAGCCCGCACTGGGAGGGACTAGGGGAAGACACTCGAAGGGCTCCTAAGAGATCCCGGCTGCTGCAGACAGAAGACGGAACCTCCCCACACTCAGAATTCCGGAACACGGGTGACTGTGTGGGTGAGGTTTAGGGCCGCCCTCCACGGAGCTTCCTGCTGTCACAGGTGTTCCCTGGCAGGGGGAAGTCCGCTAATTACCTCCCCTGTCCATGGGGAGGCACTAGATGCTATTGCGTTTCCAGCCGAACCCCCGCCTTTCCCCGGCAGCCCGCACTGGGAGGGACTCGGGGAAGACACTCGAAGGGCTCCTAGGAGCTGCCGGGTGCTGCAGACAAAAGACGGAACCTCCCCACACTCAGAATTCCGGAACACGGCTGACTGTGAGGGGGAGGTTCGGGGCCGCCCTCCACGAAGCTTCCTGGTGTCACAGGTGTTCCCTCTCAAGGGGAAGTCCGCTACTTACCTCCCCTGTCCATGGGGAGGCACTAGATGCTACCTGCGTTTCCAGCCCAACCCCCGCCTTTCCCCGGCAGCCCGCACTGGGAGGGACTCGGGGAAGACACTCGAAGGGCTCCTAGGAGATCCCGGGTGCTGCAGACAGAAGACGGAACCTCCCCACACTCAGAATTCCGGAACACGGGTGACTGTGTGGGTGAGGTTTAGGGCCGCCCTCCACGGAGCTTCCTGGTGTCACAGGTGTTCCCTGCCAGGGGGAAGTCCGCTAATTACCTCCCCTGTCCATGGGGAGGCACTAGATGCTACCTGCGTTTCCAGGCCAAACCCCGCCTTTCCCCGGCAGCCCGCACTGGGAGGGACTCGGGGAAGACACTCGAAGGGCTCCTAGGAGATCCCGGGTGCTGCAGACAGAAGACGGAACCTCCCCACACTCAGAATTCCGGAACACGGCTGACTGTGTGGGGGAGGTTCGGGGCCGCACTCCACGCAGCTGCCTGGTGTCACAGGTGTTCCCTGGAAGGGGGAAGTCCGCTAATGACCTCCCCTGTCCATGGGGAGGCACTAGATGCTACCTGCGTTTCCAGCCCAAACCCCGCCTTTCCCCGGCAGCCCGCACTGGGAGGGACTCGGGGAAGACACTCGAATGGCTCCTAGGAGATCCCGGGTGCTGCAGACAGAAGACGGATCCTCCCCACACTCAGAATTCCGGAACACGGGTGACTGTGTGGGTGAGGTTTAGGGCCGCCCTCCACGAAGCTTCCTGGTGTCACAGGTGTTCCCTCTCAAGGGGAAGTCCGCTACTTACCTCCCCTGTCCATGGGGAGGCACTAGATGCTACCTGCGTTTCCAGCCCAACCCCCGCCTTTCCCCGGCAGCCCGCAGTGGGAGGGACTCGGGGAAGACACTCGAAGGGCTCCTAGGAGATCCCGGGTGCTGCAGACAGAAGACGGAACCTCCCCACACTCAGAATTCCGGAACACGGCTGACTGTGTGGGGGAGGTTCGGGGCCGCACTCCACGCAGCTGCCTGGTGTCACAGGTGTTCCCTGGCAGGGGGAAGTCCGCTAATGACCTCCCCTGTCCATGGGGAGGCACTAGATGCTACCTGCGTTTCCAGCCCAACCCCCACCTTTCCCCGGCAGCCCGCACTGGGAGGTACTCGGGGAAGACACTCGAAGGGCTCCTAGGAGATGCCGGGTGCTGCAGACAGAAGACGGAACCTCCCCACACTCAGAATTCCGGAACACGGCTGACTGTGTGGGGGAGGTTCGGGGCCGCCCTCCACGAAGCTGCCTGGTGTCACAGGTGTTCCCTGGCAGGGGGAAGTCCGCTAATGACCTCCCCTGTCCATGGGGAGGCACTAGATGCTACCTGCGTTTCCAGCCCAACCCCCGCCTTTCCTCGGGAGTCCGCACAGGGAGGGACTCGGGGAAGACACTCGAACGGCACCTAGGAGATCCCGGGTGCTGCAGACAGAAGACGGAACCTCCCCACACTCAGAATTCCGGAACACGGTTGACTGTGTGGGTGAGGTTTAGGGCCGCCCTCCACGAAGCTTCCTGGTGTCACAGGTGTTCCCTCTCAAGGGGAAGTCCGCTACTTACCTCCCCTGTCCATGGGGAGTCACTAGATGCTACCTGCGTTTCCAGCCCTACCCCCGCCTTTCCCCGGCAGCCCGCACTGGGAGGGACTCGGGGAAGACACTCGAAGGGCTCCTAGGAGATCCCGGGTGCTGCAGACAGAAGACGGAACCTCCCCACACTCAGAATTCCGGAACACGGGTGACTGTGTGGGTGAGGTTTAGGGCCGCCCTCCACGGAGCTTCCTGGTGTCACATGTGTTCCCTGCCAGGGGGAAGTCCGCTAATTACCTCCCCTGTCCATGGGGAGGCACTAGATGCTACCTGCGTTTCCAGCCCAACCCCCGCCTTTCCCTGACAGCCCGCACTGGGAGGGACTCGGGGAAGACACTCGAAGGGCTCCTAGGAGATCCCGGGTGCTGCAGACAGAAGACGGAACCTCCCCACACTCAGAATTCCGGAACACGGCTGACTGTTTGGGGGAGGTTCTGGGCCGCCCTCCACGCAGCTGCCAGGTGTCACAGGTGTTCCCTGGCAGGGGGAAGTCCGCTAATGACCTCCCCTGTCCATGGGGAGGCACTAGATGCTACCTGCGTTTCCAGCCCAACCCCCAACTTTCCCCGGCAGCCCGCACTGGGAGGTACTCGGGGAAGACACTCGAAGGGCTCCTAGGAGATGCCGGGTGCTGCAGACAGAAGACGGAACCTCCCCACACTCAGAATTCCGGAACACGGCTGACTGTGTGGGGGAGGTTCGGGTCCGCCCTCCCCGAAGCTGCCTGGTGTCGCAGGTGTTCCCTGGCAGGGGGAAGTCCGCTAATTACCTCCCCTGTCCATAGGGAGGCACTAGAGGCTACTTGCGTTTCCAACCCAACCCCCACATTTCCCCGGGAGCCCGCACTGGGAGGGACTCGGGGAAAACACTCGAAGGGCTCCTAGGAGATGCCGGGTGCTGCAGACAGAAGACGGAACCTCCCCACACTCAGAATTCCGAACACGGGTTACTGTGTGGGTGAGGTTTAGGGCCGCCCTCCACGAAGCTTCCTGGTGTCACAGGTGTTCCCTCTCAAGGGGAAGTCCGCTACTTACCTCCCTTGTCCATGGGGAGGCACTAGATGCTACCTGCGTTTCCAGCCCAACCCCCGCCTTTCCCCGACAGCCCGCACTGGGAGGGACTCGGGGAAGACACTCGAAGGGCTCCTAGGAGATCCCGGGTGCTGCAGAAAGAAGACGGAACCTCCCCACACTCAGAATTCCGGAACACGGCTGACTGTTTGGGGGAGGTTCTGGGCCGCCCTCCACGCAGCTGCCTGGTGTCACAGGTGTTCCCTGGCAGGGGGAAGTCCGCTAATTACCTCCCCTGTCCATGGGGAGACACTAGATGCTACCTGCGTTTCCAGCCCAACCCCCGCCTTTCCCCGGCAGCCCGCACTGGGAGGGAATCGGGGAAGACACTCGAAGGGCTCCTAGGAGATCCCGGGTGCTGCAGACAGAAGACGGAAACTCCCCACACTCAGAATTCCGGAACACGGCTGACTGTGTGGGGGAGGTTCGGGGCCGCCCTCCACGAAGCTGCCTGGTGTCACAGGTGTTCCCTAGCAGGGGGAAGTCCGCTAATGACCTCCCTTGTCCATGGGGAGGCACTAGAGGCTACCTGCGTTTCCAACCCAACCCCCACATTTCCCCGGCAGCCCGCACTGGGAGGTACTCGGGGAAGACACTCGAAGGGCTCCTAGGAGATGCCGGGTGCTGCAGACAGAAGACGGAACCTCCCCACACTCAGAATTCCGAACACGGCTGACTGTTTGAGGGAGGTTCTGGGCCGCCCTCCACGCAGCTGCCTGGTGTCACAGGTGTTCCCTTGCAGGGGGAAGTCCGCTAATGACCTCCCCTGTCCATGGGGAGGCACTAGATGCTACCTGCGTTTCCAGCCCAACCCCCGCCTTTCCCCGGCAGCCCGCACTGGGAGGGACTCGGGGAAGACACTCGAAGGGCTCCTAGGAGATCCCGGGTGCTGCAGACAGAAGACGGAACCTCCCCACACTCAGAATTCCGGAACACGGGTGACTGTGTGGGTGAGGTTTAGGGCCGACCTCCACGGAGCTTCCTGGTGTCACAGGTGTTCCCTGCCAGGGGGAAGTCCGCTAATTATCTCCCCTGTCCATGGGGAGGCACTAGATGCTACCTGCGTTTCCAGGCCAAACCCTGCCTTTCCCCGGCAGCCCGCACTGTGAGGGACTCGGGGAAGACACTCGAAGGGCTCCTAGGAGATCCCGGGTGCTGCAGACAGAAGACGGAACCTCCCCAAACTCAGAATCCCGGAACACGGCTGACTGTGTGGGGGAGGTTCGGGGCCGCACTCCACGCAGCTGCCTGGTGTCGCAGGTGTTCCCTGGCAGGGGGAAGTCCGCTAATTACCTCCCCTGTCCATGGGGAGTCACTAGATGCTACCTGCGTTTCCAACCCAACCCCCACTTTTCCCCGGGAGCCCGCACTGGGAGGGACTCGGGGAAGACACTCGAAGGGCTCCTAGGAGATGCCGGGTGCTGCAGAGAGAAGACGGAACCTCCCCACACTCAGAATTCCGGAACACGGCTGACTGTGTGGGGGAGGTTCGGTTCCGCACTCCCCGAAGCTGCCTGGTGTCACAGGTGTTCCCTGGCAGGGGGAAGTCCGCTAATTACCTCCCCTGTCCATGGGGAGGCACTAGATGCTACCTGCGTTTCCAGCCCAACCCCCGCCTTTCCCCGGGAGCCCGCACAGGGAGGGACTCGGGGAAGCCACTCGAAAGGCACCTAGGAGATCCCGGGTGCTGCAGACAGAAGACGGAACCTCCCCACACTCAGAATTCCGGAACACGGGTGACTGTGTGGGTGAGGTTTAGGGCCGCCCTCCAAGAAGCTTCCTGGTGTCACAGGTGTTCCCTCTCAAGGGGAAGTCCGCTACTTACCTCCCCTGTCCATGGGGAGGCACTAGATGCTACCTGCGTTTCCAGACCAACCCCCGCCTTTCCCCGGCAGCCCGCACTGGGAGGGACTCGGGGAAGACACTCGAAGGGCTCCTAGGAGATCCCGGCTGCTGCAGACAGAAGACGGAACCTCCCCACACTCAGAATTCCGGAACACGGGTGACTCTGTGGGTGAGGTTTAGGGCCGCCCTCCACGCAGCTGCCTGGTGTCACAGGTGTTCCCTGCCAGGGGGAAGTCCGCTAATGACCTCCCCTGTCCATGGGGAGGCACTAGAGGCTACCTGCGTTTCCAGGCCAAACCCCGCCTTTCCCCGGCAGCCCGCACTGGGAGGGACTCGGGGAAGACACTCGAAGGGCTCCTAGGAGATCCCGGGTGCTGCAGACAGAAGACGGAACCTCCCCACACTCAGAATTCCGGAACACGGCTGACTGTGTGGGGGAGTTTCGGGGCCGCACTCCACGCAGCTGCCTGGTGTCACAGGTGTTCCCTGGCAGGGGGAAGTCCGCTAATGACCTCCCCTGTCCATGGGGAGGCACTAGATGCTACCTGCGTTTCCAGCCCAACCCCCGCCTTTCCCCGGCAGCCCGCACTGGGAGGTACTCGGGGAAGACACTCGAAGGGCTCCTAGGAGATCCCGGGTGCTGCAGAGAGAAGACAGAACCTCCCCACACTCAGAATTCCGGAACACGGCTGACTGTGTGGGTGAGGTTTAGGGCCGCCCTCCACGGAGCTTCCTGGTGTCACAGGTGTTCCCTGCCAGGGGGAAGTCCGCTAATTACCTCCCCTGTCCATGGGGAGGCACTAGATGCTACCTGCGTTTCCAGGCCAAACCCCGCCTTTACCCGGCAGCCCGCACTGGGAGGGACTCGGGGAAGACACTCGAAGGGCTCCTAGGAGATCCCGGGTGCTGCAGACAGAAGACGGAAACTCCCCACACTCAGAATTCCGGAACACGGCTGACTGTGTGGGGGAGGTTCGGGGCCGCACTCCACGCAGCTGCCTGGTGTCACAGGTGTTCCCTGGAAGGGGGAAGTCCGCTAATGACCTCCCCTGTCCATGGGGAGGCACTAGATGCTACCTGCGTTTCCAGCCCAAACCCCGCCTTTCCCCGGCAGCCCGCACTGGGAGGGACTCGGGGAAGACACTCGAAGGGCTCCTAGGAGATCCCGGGTGCTGCAGACAGAAGACGGAACCTCCCCACAATCAGAATTCCGGAACACGGGTGACTGTGTGGGTGAGGTTTAGTGCCGCCCTCCACGGAGCTTCCTGCTGTCACAGGTGTTCCCTGGCAGGGGGAAGTCCGCTAATTACCTCCCCTGTCCATGTGGAGGCACTAGATGCTATTGCGTTTCCAGCCGAACCCCCGCTTTTCCCCGGCAGCCCGCACTGGGAGGGACTCGGGGAAGACACTGGAAGGGCTCCTAGGAGCTGCCGGGTGCTGCAGACAAAAGACGGAACCTCCCCACAATCAGAATTCCGGAACACGGCTGACTGTGTGGGGGAGGTTCGGGGCCGCCCTCCACGAAGCTTCCTGGTGTCACAGGTGTTCCCTGGCAGGGAGAAGTCCGCTAATTACCTCCCCTGTCCATGGGGAGACACTAGATGCTACCTGCGTTTCCAGCCCAACCCCCGCCTTTCCCCGGCAGCCCGCACTGGGAGGGAATCGGGGAAGACACTCGAAGGGCTCCTAGGAGATCCCGGGTGCTGCAGACAGAAGACGGAAACTCCCCACACTCAGAATTCCGGAACACGGCTGACTGTGTGGGGGAGGTTCGGGGCCGCCCTCCACGAAGCTGCCTGGTGTCACAGGTGTTCCCTGGCAGGGGGAAGTCCGCTAATGACCTCCCCTGTCCATGGGGAGGCACTAGATGCTACCTGCGTTTCCAACCCAACCCCCACATTTCCCCGGCAGCCCGCACTGTGAGGTACTCGGGGAAGACACTCGAAGGGCTCCTAGGAGATGACGGGTGCTGCAGACAGAAGACGGAACCTCCCCACACTCAGAATTCCGAACACGGCTGACTGTTTGGGGGAGGTTCTGGGCCGCCCTCCACGCAGCTGCCTGGTGTCACAGGTGTTCCCTGGCAGGGGGAAGTCCGCTAATGACCTCCCCTGTCCATGGGGAGGCACTAGATGCTACCTGCGTTTCCAACCCAACCCCCACATTTCCCCGGCAGCCCGCACTGGGAGGGACTCGGGGAAGACACTCGAAGGGCTCCTAGGAGATCCCGGGTGCTGCAGACAGAAGACGGAACCTCCCCACACTCAGAATTCCGGAACACGGGTGACTGTGTGGGTGAGGTTTAGGGCCGCCCTCCACGGAGCTTCCTGGTGTCACAGGTGTTCCCTGCCAGGGGGAAGTCCGCTAATTACCTCCCCTGTCCATGGGGAGGCACTAGATTCTACCTGCGTTTCCAGGCCAAACCCCGCCTTTCCCCGGCAGCCCGCACTGGGAGGGACTCGGGGAAGACACTCTAAGGGCTCCTAGGAGATCCCGGGTGCTGCAGACAGAAGACGGAACTTCCCCACACTCAGAATTCCGGAACAAGGCTGACTGTGTGGGGGAGGTTTAGGGCCGCCCTCCACGGAGCTTCCTGGTGTCACAGGTGTTCCCTGGCAGGGGGAAGTCCGCTAATTACCTCCCCTGTCCATGGGGAGGCACTAGATGCTACCTGCGTTTCCAGCCCAACCCCCGCCTTTCCCCGGCAGCCCGCAGTGGGAGGGACTCGGGGAAGACACTCGAAGGGCTCCTAAGAGATCCCGGGTGCTGCAGACAGAAGACGGAACCTCCCCACACTCAGAATTCCGGAACACGGGTGACTGTGTGGGTGAGGTTCAGGGCCGCCCTCCACGGAGCTTCCTGGTGTCACAGGTGTTCCCTCGCAAGGGGAAGTCCGCTAATGACCTCCTCTGTCCATGGGGAGGCACTAGATGCTACCTGCGTTTCCAGCCCAACCCCCACCTTTCCCCGGCAGTCCGCACTGGGAGGGACTCGGGGAAGACACTCGAATGGCTCTTAGGAGATCCCGGGTGCTGCAGACAGAAGACGGAACCTCCCCACACTCAGAATTCCGGAACACGGCTGACTGTGTGGGGGAGGTTCGGGGCCGCCCTCCACGAAGCTGCCTGGTGTCACAGGTGTTCCCTGGCAGGGGGAAGTCCGCTAATGACCTCCCCTGTCCATGGGGAGGCACTAGATGCTACCTGCGTTTCCAGCCCAACCCCCGCCTTTCCCCGGCAGCCCGCACTGGGAGGGACTCGGGGAAGACACTCGAAGGGCTCCTAGGAGATCCCGGCTGCTGCAGACAGAAGACGGAACCTCCCCACACTCAGAATTCCGGAACAAGGCTGACTGTGTGGGGGAGGTTTAGGGCCGCCCTCCACGGAGCTTCCTGCTGTCACAGGTGTTCCCTGGCAGGGGGAAGTCCGCTAATGACCTCCCCTGTCCATGGGGAGGCACTAGATGCTACCTGCGTTTCCAGGCCAAACCCCGCCTTTCCCCGGCATCCCGCACTGGGAGGGACTCGGGGAAGACACTCGAAGGGCTCCTAGGAGATCCCGGGTGCTGCAGACAGAAGACGGAACCTCCCCACACTCAGAATTCCGGAACACGGCTGACTGTGTGGGGGAGGTTCGGGGCCGAACTCCACGCAGCTGCCTGGTGTCACAGGTGTTCCCTGGAAGGGGGAAGTCCGCTAATGACCTCCCCTGTCCATGGGGAGGCACTAGATGCTACCTGCGTTTCCAGCCCAAACCCCGCCTTTCCCCGGCAGCCCGCACTGGGAGGGACTCGGGGAAGACACTCGAAGGGCTCCTAGGAGATCCCGGGTGCTGCAGACAGAAGACGGAACCTCCCCACACTCAGAATTCCGGAACAAGGCTGACTGTGTGGGGGAGGTTTAGGGCCGCCCTCCACGGAGCTTCCTGGTGTCACAGGTGTTCCCTGGCAGGAGGAAGTCCGCTAATTACCTCCCCTGTCCATGGGGAGGCACTAGATGCTACCTGCGTTTCCAGCCCAACCCCCGCCTTTCCCCGGCAGCCCGCAGTGGGAGGGACTCGGGGAAGACACTCGAAGGGCTCCTAAGAGATCCCGGGTGCTGCAGACAGAAGACGGAACCTCCCCACACTCAGAATTCCGGAACACGGGTGACTGTGTGGGTGAGGTTCAGGGCCGCCCTCCACGGAGCTTCCTGGTGTCACAGGTGTTCCCTCGCAAGGGGAAGTCCGCTAATGACCTCCCCTGTCCATGGGGAGGCACTAGATGCTACCAGCTTTTCCAGCACAACCCCCACCTTTCCCCGGCAGTCCGCACTGGGAGGGACTCGGGGAAGACACTCGAATGGCTCCTAGGAGATCCCGGGTGCTGCAGACAGAAGACGGAACCTCCCCACACTCAGAATTCCGGAACACGGCTGACTGTGTGGGGGAGGTTCGGGGCCGCCCTCCACGAAGCTGCCTGGTGTCACAGGTGTTCCCTGGCAGGGGGAAGTCCGCTACTTACCTCCCCTGTCCATGGGGAGGCACTAGATGCTACCAGCGTTTCCAGCCCAAACCCCGCCTTTCCCCGGCAGCCCGCACTGGGAGGGACTCGGGGAAGACACTCGAAGGGCTCCTAGGAGATCCCGGGTGCTGCAGACAGAAGACGGATCCTCCCCACACTCAGAATTCCGGAACACGGGTGACTGTGTGGGTGAGGTTTAGGGCCGCCCTCCACGAAGCTTCCTGGTTTCACAGGTGTTCCCTCTCAAGGGGAAGTCCGCTACTTACCTCCCCTGTCCATGGGGAGGCACTAGATGCTATTGCGTTTCCAGCCGAACCCCCGCCTTTCCCCGGCAGCCCGCACTGGGAGGGACTCGGGGAAGACACAGGAAGGGCTCCTAGGAGCTGCCGGTTGCTGCAGACAAAAGACGGAACCTCCCCACACTCAGAATTCCGGAACACGGCTGACTGTGTGGGGGAGGTTCTGGGCCGCCCTCCACGAAGCTTCCTGGTGTCACAGGTGTTCCCTCTCAAGGGGAAGTCCGCTACTTACCTCCCCTGTCCATGGGGAGGCACTAGATGCTACCTGCGTTTCCAGCCCAACCCCCGCCTTTCCCCGACAGCCCGCACTGGGAGGGACTCGGGGAAGACACTCGAAGGGCTCCTAGGAGATCCCGGGTGCTGCAGACAGAAGACGGAACCTCCCCACACTCAGAATGCCGGAACACGGCTGACTGTGTGGGGGAGGTTCGGGGCCGCCCTCCACGAAGCTGCCTGGTGTCACAGGTGTTCCCTGGCAGGGGGAAGTCCGCTAATGACCTCCCCTGTCCATGGGGAGGCACTAGATGCTACCTGCGTTTCCAGCCCAACCCCCGCCTTTCCCCGGCAGCCCGCACTGGGAGGGACTCGGGGAAGACACTCGAAGGGCTCCTAGGAGATCCCGGGTGCTGCAGACAGAAGACGGATCCTCCCCACACTCAGAATTCCGGAACACGGGTGACTGTGTGGGTGAGGTTTAGGGCCGCCCTCCACGAAGCTTCCTGGTGTCACAGGTGTTCCCTCTCAAGGGGAAGTCCGCTAATTACCTCCCCTGTCCATGGGGAGGCACTAGTTGCTATTGCGTTTCCAGCCGAACCCCCGCCTTTCCCCGGCAGCCCGCACTGGGAGGGACTCGGGGAAGACACTGGAAGGGCTCCTAGGAGCTGCCGGGTGCTGCAGACAAAAGACGGAACCTCCCCACACTCAGAATTCCGGAACACGGCTGACTGTGTGGGGGAGGTTCGGGGCCGCCCTCCACGAAGCTTCCTGGTGTCACAGGTGTTCCCTCTCAAGGGGAAGTCCGCTACTTACCTCCCCTGTCCATGGGGAGGCACTAGATGCTACCTGCGTTTCCAGCCCAACCCCCGCCTTTCCCCGACAGCCCGCACTGGGAGGGACTCGGGGAAGACACTCGAAGTGCTCCTAGGAGATCCCGGGTGCTGCAGACAGAAGACGGAACCTCCCCACACTCAGAATTCCGGAACACGGCTGACTGTTTGGGGGAGGTTTAGGGCCGACCTCCACGCAGCTGCCTGGTTTCACAGGTGTTCCCTGGCAGGGGGAAGTCCGCTAATGACCTCCCCTGTCCATGGGGAGGCACTAGATGCTACCTGCGTTTCCAGCCCAACCCCCGCCTTTCCCCGGCAGCCCGCACTGGGAGGGACTCGGGGAAGACACTCGAAGGGCTCCTAGGAGATCCCGGGTGCTGCAGACAGAAGACGGAACCTCCCCACACTCAGAATTCCGGAACACGGGTGACTGTGTGGGTGAGGTTTAGGGCCGCCCTCCACGGAGCTTCCTGGTGTCACAAGTGTTCCCTGCCAGGGGGAAGTCCGCTAATTACCTCCCCTGTCCATGGGGAGGCACTAGATGCTACCTGCGTTTCCAGGCCAAACCCCGCCTTTCCCCGGCAGCCCGCACTGGGAGGGACTCGGGGAAGACACTCGAAGGGCTCCTAGGAGATCCCGGGTGCTGCAGACAGAAGACGGAACCTCCCCACACTCAGAATTCCGGAACACGGCTGACTGTGTGGGGGAGGTTCGGGGCCGCACTCCACGCAGCTGCCTGGTGTCACAGGTGTTCCCTGGAAGGGGGAAATCCGCTAATGACCTCCCCTGTCCATGGGGAGGCACTAGATGCTACCTGCGTTACCAGCCCAAACCCCGCCTTTCCCCGGCAGCCCGCACTGGGAGGGACTCGGGGAAGACACTCGAAGGGCTCCTAGGAGATCCCGGGTGCTGCAGACAGAAGACGGATCCTCCCCACACTCAGAATTCCGGAACACGGGTGACTGTGTGGGTGAGGTTTAGGGCCGCCCTCCACGAAGCTTCCTGGTGTCACAGGTGTTCCCTCTCAATGGGAAGTCCGCTACTTACCTCCCCTGTCCATGGGGAGGCACTAGATGCTACCTGCGTTTCCAGCCATACCCCTGCCTTTCCCCGGCAGCCCGCACTGGGAGGGACTCGGGGAAGACACTCGAAGGGCTCCTAGGAGATCCCGGGTGCTGCAGACAGAAGACGGAAACTCCCCACACTCAGAATTCCGGAACACGGCTGACTGTGTGGGGGAGATTCGGGGCCACACTCCACGCAGCTGCCTGGTGTCACAGGTGTTCCCTGGAAGGGGGAAGTCCGCTATTTACCTCCCTTGTCCATGGGGAGGCACTAGATGCTACCTGCGTTTCCAGCCCAAACCCCGCCTTTCCCCGGCAGCCCGCACTGGGAGGGACTCGGGGAAGACACTCGAAGGGCTCCTAGGAGATCCCGGGTGCTGCAGACAGAAGACGGAACCTCCCCACACTCAGAATTCCGGAACACGGGTGACTGTGTGGGTGAGGTTTAGGGCCGCCCTCCACGGAGCTTCCTGGTGTCACAGGTATTCCCTGCCAGGGGGAAGTCCGCTAATTACCTCCCCTGTCCATGGGGAGGCACTAGATGCTACCTGCGTTTCCAGCCCAACCCCCGCCATTCCCTGACAGCCCGCACTGGGAGGGACTCGGGGAAGACAGTCGAAGGGCTCCTAGGAGATCCCGGGTGCTGCAGACAGAAGACGGAACCTCCCCACACACAGAATTCCGGAACACGGCTGACTGTTTGGGGGAGGTTCTGGGCCGCCCTCCCCGAAGCTGCCTGGTGTCGCAGGTGTTCCCTGGCAGGGGGAAGTCCGCTAATTACCTCCCCTGTCCATAGGGAGTCACTAGATGCTACCTGCGTTTCCAACCAAACCCCCACCTTTCCCCGGGAGCCCGCACTGGGAGGGACTCGGGGAAGACACTCGAAGTTCTCCTAGGAGATGCCGGGTGCTGCAGACAGAAGACGGAACCTCCCCACACTCAGAATTCCGAACACGGGTGACTGTGTGGGTGAGGTTTAGGGCCGCCCTCCACGAAGCTTCCTGGTGTCACAGGTGTTCCCTCTCAAGGGGAAGTCCGCTACTTACCTCCCTTGTCCATGGGGAGGCACTAGATGCTACCTGCGTTTCCAGCCCAACCCCCGCCTTTCCCCGGCAGCCCGCACTGGGAGGGAATCGGGGAAGACACTCGAAGGTCTCCTAGGAGATGCCGGGTGCTGCAGACAGAAGACGGAACCTCCCCACACTCAGAATTCCGAACACGGGTGACTGTTTGGGGGAGGTTCTGGGCCGCCCTCCACGCAGCTGCCTGGTGTCACAGGTGTTCCCTGGCAGGGGGAAGTCCGCTAATAACCTCCCCTGTCCATGGGGAGACACTAGATGCTACCTGCGTTTCCAGCCCAACCCCCGCCTTTCCCCGGCAGCCCGCACTGGGAGGGAATCGGGGAAGACACTCGAAGGGCTCCTAGGAGATCCCGGGTGCTGCAGACAGAAGACGGAAACTCCCCACACTCAGAATTCCGGAACACGGCTGACTGTGTTGGGGAGGTTCGGGGCCGCCCTCCACGAAGCTGCCTGGTGTCACAGGTGTTCCCTGGCAGGGGGAAGTCCGCTAATGACCTCCCCTGTCCATGGGGAGGCACTAGATGCTACCTGCGTTTCCAACCCAACCCCCACCTTTCCCCGGCAGCCCGCAATGGGAGGTACTCGGGGAAGACACTCGAAGGGCTCCTAGGAGATGCCGGGTGCTGCAGACAGAAGACGGAACCTCCCCACACTCAGAATTCCGAACACGGCTGACTGTTTGGGGGAGGTTCTGGGCCGCCCTCCACGCAGCTGCCTGGTGTCACAGGTGTTCCCTGGCAGGGGGAAGTCCGCTAATGACCTCCCCTGTCCATGGGGAGGCACTAGATGCTACCTGCGTTTCCAGCCCAACCCCCGCCTTTCCCCGGCAGCCCGCACTGGGAGGGACTCGGGGAAGACACTCGAAGGGCTCCTAGGAGATCCCGGGTGCTGCAGACAGAAGACGGAACCTCCCCACACTCAGAATTCCGGAACACGGGTGACTGTGTGGGTGAGGTTTAGGGCCGCCCTCCACGGAGCTTCCTGGTGTCACAGGTGTTCCCTGCCAGGGGGAAGTCCGCTAATTACCTCCCCTGTCCATGGGGAGGCACTAGATGCTACCTGCGTTTCCAGGCCAAACCCCGCCTTTCCCCGGCAGCCCGCACTGGGAGGGACTCGGGGAAGACACTCGAAGGGCTCCTAGGAGATCCCGGGTGCTGCAGACATAAGACGGAACCTCCCCACACTCAGAATCCCGGAACACGGCTGACTGTGTGGGGGAGGTTCGGGGCCGCACTCCACGCAGCTGCCTGGTGTCACAGGTGTTCCCTGGCAGGGGGAATTCCGCTAATGACCTCCCCTGTCCATGGGGAGGCACTAGATGCTACCTGCGTTTCCAGCCCAACCCCCACTTTTCCCCGGCAGCCCGCAGTGTGAGGTACTCGGGGAAGACACTCGAAGGGCTCCTAGGAGATGCCGGGTGCTGCAGAGAGAAGACGGAACCTCCCCACACTCAGAATTCCGGAACACGGCTGACTGTGTGGGGGAGGTTCGGGTCCGCCCTCCCCGAAGCTGCCTGGTGTCGCAGGTGTTCCCTGGCAGGGGGAAGTCCGCTAATTACCTCCCCTGTCCATAGGGAGTCACTAGATGCTACCTGCGTTTCCAACCCAACCCCCACCATTCCCCGGGAGGCCGCACTGGGAGGGACTCGGGGAAGACACTCGAAGGGCTCCTAGGAGATGCCGGGTGCTGCAGACAGAAGACGGAACCTCCCCACACTCAGAATTCCGAACACGGGTGACTGTGTGGGTGAGGTTTAGGGCCGCCCTCCACGAAGCTTCCTGGTGTCACAGGTGTTCCCTCTCAAGGGGAAGTCCGCTACTTACCTCCCCTGTCCATGGGGAGGCACTAGATGCTACCTGCGTTTCCAGCCCAACCCCCGCCTTTCCCCGACAGCCCGCACTGGGAGGGACTCGGGGAAGACACTCGAAGGGCTCCTAGGAGATCCCGGGTGCTGCAGACAGAAGACGGAACCTCCCCACACTCAGAATTCCGGAACACGGCTGACTGTTTGGGGGAGGTTCTGGGCCGCCCTCCACGCAGCTACCTGGTGTCACAGGTGTTCCCTGGCAGGGGGAAGTCCGCTAATGACCTCCCCTGTCCATGGGGAGGCACTAGATGCTACCTGCGTTTCCAGCCCAACCCCCGCCTTTCCCCGGCAGCCCGCACTGGGAGGGACTCGGGGAAGACACTCGAAGGGCTCCTAGGAGATCCCGGGTGCTGCAGACAGAAGACGGAACCTCCCCAAACTCAGAATTCCGGAACACGGGTGACTGAGTGGGTGAGGTTTAGGGCCGCCCTCCACGGAGCTTCCTGGTGTCACAGGTGTTCCCTGCCAGGGGGAAGTCCGCTAATTACCTCCCCTGTCCATGGGGAGGCACTAGATGCTACCTGCGTTTCCAGGCCAAACCCCGCCTTTCCCCGGCAGCCCGCACTGGGAGGGACTCGGGGAAGACACTCGAAGGGCTCCTAGGAGATCCCGGGTGCTGCAGACAGAAGACGGAACCTCCCCACACTCAGAATTCCGGAACACGGCTGACTGTGTGGGGGAGTTTCGGGGCCGCACTCCACGCAGCTGCCTGGTGTCACAGGTGTTCCCTGGCAGGGGGAAGTCCGCTAATGACCTCCCCTGTCCATGGGGAGGCACTAGATGCTACCTGCGTTTCCAGCCCAACCCCCACCTTTCCCCGACAGCCCGCACTGGGAGGGACTCGGGGAAGACACTCGAAGGGCTCCTAGGAGATCCCGGGTGCTGCAGACAGAAGACGGAACCTCCCCACACTCAGAATTCCGGAACACGGCTGACTGTTTGGGGGAGGTTCTGGGCCGCCCTCCACGCAGCTGCCTGGTGTCACAGGTGTTCCCTGGCAGGGGGAAGTCCGCTAATTACCTCCCCTGTCCATGGGGAGACACTAGATGCTACCTGCGTTTCCAGCCCAACCCCCGCCTTTCCCCGGAAGCCCGCACTGGGAGGGACTCGGGGAAGACACTCGAAGTTCTCCTAGGAGATCCCGGGTGCTGCAGACAGAAGACGGAAACTCCCCACACTCAGAATTCCGGAACACGGCTGACTGTGTGGGGGAGGTTCGGGGCCGCCCTCCACGAAGCTGCCTGGTGTCACAGGTGTTCCCTGGCAGGGGAAAGTCCGCTAATGACCTCCCCTGTCCATGGGGAGGCACTAGATGCTACCTGCGTTTCCAACCCAACCCCCACCTTTCCCCGGCAGCCCGCAATGGGAGGTACTCGGGGAAGACACTCGAAGGGCTCCTAGGAGATGCCAGGTGCTGCAGACAGAAGACGGAACCTCCCCACACTCAGAATTCCGAACACGGCTGACTGTTTGGGGGAGGTTCTGGGCCGCCCTCCACGCAGCTGCCTGGTGTCACAGGTGTTCCCTGGCAGGGGGAAGTCCGCTAATGACCTCCCCTGTCCATGGGGAGGCACTAGATGCTACCTGCGTTTCCAGCCCAACCCCCGCCTTTCCCCGGCAGCCCGCACTGGGAGGGACTCGGGGAAGACACTCGAAGGGCTCCTAGGAGATCCCGGGTGCTGCAGACAGAAGACGGAACCTCCCCACACTCAGAATTCCGGAACACGGGTGACTGTGTGGGTGAGGTTTAGGGCCGCCCTCCACGGAGCTTCCTGGTGTCACAGGTGTTCCCTGCCAGGGGGAAGTCCGCTAATTACCTCCCCTGTCCATGGGGAGGCACTAGATGCTACCTGCGTTTCCAGGCCAAACCCCGCCTTTCCCCGGCAGCCCGCACTGGGAGGGACTCGGGGAAGACACTCGAAGGGCTCCTAGGAGATCCCGGGTGCTGCAGACAGAAGACGGAACCTCCCCACACTCAGAATCCCGGAACACGGCTGACTGTGTGGGGGAGGTTCGGGGCCGCACTCCACGCAGCTGCCTGGTGTCACAGGTGTTCCCTGGCAGGGGGAATTCCGCTAATGACCTCCCCTGTCCATGGGGAGGCACTAGATGCTACCTGCGTTTCCAGCCCAACCCCCGCATTTCCCCGACAGCCCGCACTGGGAGGGACTCGGGGAAGACACTCGAAGGGCTCCTAGGAGATCCCGGGTGCTGCAGACAGAAGACGGAACCTCCCCACACTCAGAATTCCGGAACACGGCTGACTGTTTGGGGGAGGTTCTGGGCCGCCCTCCACGCAGCTGCGTGGTGTCACAGGTGTTCCCTGGCAGGGGGAAGTCCGCTAATGACCTCCCCTGTCCATGGGGAGGCACTAGATGCTACCTGCGTTTCCAGCCCAACCCCCGCCTTTCCCCGGCAGCCCGCACTGGGAGGGACTCGGGGAAGACACTCGAAGGGCTCCTAGGAGATCCCGGGTGCTGCAGACAGAAGACGGAACCTCCCCACACTCAGAATTCCGGAACACGGGTGACTGTGTGGGTGAGGTTTAGGGCCGCCCTCCACGGAGCTTCCTGGTGTCACAGGTGTTCCCTGCCAGGGGGAAGTCCGCTAATTACCTCCCCTGTCCATGGGGAGGCACTAGATGCTACATGCGTTTCCAGGCCAAACCCCGCCTTTCCCCGGCAGCCCGCACTGGGAGGGACTCGGGGAAGACACTCGAAGGGCTCCTAGGAGATCCCGGGTGCTGCAGACAGAAGACGGAACCTCCCCACACTCAGAATTCCGGAACACGGCTGACTGTGTGGGGGAGGTTCGGGGCCGCACTCCACGCAGCTGCCTGGTGTCACAGGTGTTCCCTGGCAGGGGGAAGTCCGCTAATGACCTCCCCTGTCCATGGGGAGGCACTAGATGCTACCTGCGTTTCCAGCCCAACCCCCGCCTTTCCCCGACAGCCCGCACTGGGAGGGACTCGGGGAAGACCCTCGAAGGGCTCCTAGGAGATCCCGGGTGCTGCAGACAGAAGACGGAACCTCCCCACACTCAGAATTCCGGAACACGGCTGACTGTTTGGGGGAGGTTCTGGGCCGCACTCCACGCAGCTGCCTGGTGTCACAGGTGTTCCCTGGCAGGGGGAATTCCGCTAATTACCTCCCCTGTCCATGGGGAGACACTAGATGCTACCTGCGTTTCCAGCCCAACCCCCGCCTTTCCCCGGCAGCCCGCACTGGGAGGGAATCGGGGAAGACACTCGAAGGGCTCCTAGGAGATCCCGGGTGCTGCAGACAGAAGACGGAAACTCCAACACTCAGAATTCCGGAACACGGCTGACTGTGTGGGGGAGGTTCGGGGCCGCCCTCCACGAAGCTGCCTGTTGTCACAGGTGTTCCCTGGCAGGGGGAAGTCCGCTAATGACCTGCCCTGTCCATGGGGAGGCACTAGATGCTACCTGCGTGTCCAACCCAACCCCCACCTTTCCCCGGCAGCCCGCACTGGAAGGTACTCGGGGAAGACACTCGAAGGGCTCCTAGGAGATGTCGGGTGCTGCAGACAGAAGACGGATCCTCCCCACACTCAGAATTCCGAACACGGCTGACTGTTTGGGGGAGGTTCTGGGCCGCCCTCCACGCAGCTGCCTGGTGTCACAGGTGTTCCCTGGCAGGGGGAAGTCCGCTAATGACCTCCCCTGTCCATGGGGAGGCACTAGATGCTACCTGCGTTTCCAGCCCAACCCCCGCCTTTCCCCGGCAGCCCGCACTGGGAGGGACTCGGGGAAGACACTCGAAGGGCTCCTAGGAGATCCCGGGTGCTGCAGACAGAAGACGGAACCTCCCCACACTCAGAATTCCGGAACACGGGTGACTGTGTGGGTGAGGTTTTGGGCCGCACTCCACGGAGCTTCCTGGTGTCACAGGTGTTCCCTGCCAGGGGGAAGTCCGCTAATTACCTCCCCTGTCCATGGGGAGGCACTAGATGCTACCTGCGTTTCCAGGCCAAACCCCGCCTTTCCCCGGCAGCCCGCACTGTGAGGGACTCGGGGAAGACACTCGAAGGGCTCCTAGGAGATCCCGGGTGCTGCAGACAGAAGACGGAACCTCCCCACACTCAGAATCCCGGAACACGGCTGACTGTGTGGGGGAGGTTCGGGGCCGCACTCCACGCAGCTGCCTGGAGTCGCAGGTGTTCCCTGGCAGGGGGAAGTCCGCTAATTACCTCCCCTGTCCATGGGGAGTCACTAGATGCTACCTGCGTTTCCAACCCAACCCCCACCTTTCCCCGGGAGCCCGCACAGGGAGGGACTCGGGGAAGACACTCGAAGGGCTCCTAGGAGATGCCGGGTGCTGCAGAGAGAAGACGGAACCTCCCCACACTCAGAATTCCGGAACACGGCTGACTGTGTGGGGGAGGTTCGGGTCCGCCCTCCCCGAAGCTGCCTGGTGTCACAGGTGTTCCCTGGCAGGGGGAAGTCCGCTAATTACCTCCCCTGTCCATGGGGAGGCACTAGATGCTACCTGCGTTTCCAGCCCAACCCCCGCCTTTACCCGGGAGCCCGCACTGGGAGGGACTCGGGGAAGCCACTCGAAGGGCACCTAGGAGATCCCGGGTGCTGCAGACAGAAGACGGAACCTCCCCACACTCAGAATTCCGGAACACGGGTGACTGTGTGGGTGAGGTTTAGGGCCGCCCTCCACGAAGCTTCCTGGTGTCACAGGTGTTCCCTCTCAAGGGGAAGTCCGCTACTTACCTCCCCTGTCCATGGGGAGGCACTAGATGCTACCTGCGTTTCCAGCCCAACCCCCGCCTTTCGCCGGCAGCCCGCACTGGGAGGGACTCGGGGAAGACACTCGAAGGGCTCCTAGGAGATCCCGGCTGCTGCAGACAGAAGACGGAACCTCCCCACACTCAGAATTCCGGAACACGGGTGACTGTGTGGGTGAGGTTTAGGGCCGCCCTCCACGGAGCTTCCTGGTGTCACAGGTGTTCCCTGCCAGGGGGAAGTACGCTAATTACCTCCCCTGTCCATGGGGAGGCACTAGAGGCTACCTGCATTTCCAGGCCAAACCCCGCCTTTCCCCGGCAGCCCGCACTGGGAGGGACTCGGGGAAGACACTCGAAGGGCTCCTAGGAGATCCCGGGTGCTGCAGACAGAAGACGGAACCTCCCCACACTCAGAATCCCGGAACACGGCTGACTGTGTGGGGGAGTTTCGGGGCCACACTCCACGCAGCTGCCTGGTGTCACAGGTGTTCCCTGGCAGGGGGAAGTCCGCTAATGACCTCCCCTGTCCATGGGGAGGCACTAGATGCTACCTGCGTTTCCAGCCCAACCCCCACCTTTCCCCGGCAGCCCGCACTGGGAGGTACTCGGGGAAGACACTCGAAGGGCTCCTAGGAGATGCCGGGTGCTGCAGAGAGAAGACGGAACCTCCCCACACTCAGAATTCCGGAACACGGCTGACTGTGTGGGGGAGGTTCGGGTCCGCCCTCCCCGAAGCTGCCTGGTGTCGCAGGTGTTCCCTGGCAGGGGGAAGTCCGCTAATTACCTCCCCTGTCCATAGGGAGTCACTAGATGCTACCTGCGTTTCCAACCCAACCCCCACCTTTCCCCGGGAGCCCGCACTGGGAGGGACTCGGGGAAGACACTCGAAGGGCTCCTAGGAGATGCCGGGTGCTGCAGACAGAAGACGGAACCTCCCCACACTCAGAATTCCGAACACGGGTGACTGTGTGGGTGAGGTTTAGGGCCGCCCTCCACGAAGCTTCCTGGTGTCACAGGTGTTCCCTCTCAAGGGGAAGTCCGCTACTTACCTCCCCTGTCCATGGGGAGGCACTAGATGCTACCTGCGTATCCAGCCCAACCCCCGCCTTTCCCCGACAGCCCGCACTGGGAGGGACTCGAGGAAGACACTCGAAGGGCTCCTAGGAGATCCCGGGTGCTGCAGACAGAAGACGGAACCTCACCACACTCAGAATTCCGGAACACGGCTGACTGTTTGGGGGAGGTTCTGGGCCGCCCTCCACGCAGCTGCCTGGTGTCACAGGTGTTCCCTGGCAGGGGGAAGTCCGCTAATGACCTCCCCTGTCCATGGGGAGGCACTAGATGCTACCTGCGTTTCCAGGCCAAACCACGCCTTTCCCCGGCAGCCCGCACTGGGAGGGACTCGGGGAAGACACTCGAAGGGCTCCTAGGAGATCCCGGGTGCTGCAGACAGAAGACGGAACCTCCCCACACTCAGAATTCCGGAACACGGTTGACTGTGTGGGTGAGGTTTAGGGCCGCCCTCCACGGAGCTTCCTGGTGTCACAGGTGTTCCCTGCCAGGGTGAAGTCCGTTAATTACCTCCCCTGTCCATGGGGAGGCACTAGATGCTACCTGCGTTTCCAGGCCAAACCCCGCCTTTCCCCGGCAGCCCGCACTGGGAGGGACTCGGGGAAGACACTCGAAGGGCTCCTAGGAGATCCCGGGTGCTGCAGACAGAAGACGGAACCTCCCCACACTCAGAATTCCGGAACACGGCTGACTGTGTCGGGGAGGTTCGGGGCCGCACTCCACGCAGCTGCCTGGTGTCACAGGTGTTCCCTGGTAGGGGGAAGTCCTCTAATGACCTCCCCTGTCCATGGGGAGGCACTAGATGCTACCTGCGTTTCCAGCCCAACCCCCACCTTTCCCCAGCAGCCCGCACTGGGAGGTACTCGGGGAAGACACTCGAAGGGCACCTAGGAGATCCCGGGTGCTGCAGACAGAATACGGAACCTCCCCACACTCAGAATTCCGGAACACGGGTGACTGTGTGGGTGAGGTTTAGGGCCGCCCTCCACGAAGCTTCCTGGTGTCACAGGTGTTACCTCTCAAGGGGAAGTCCGCTACTTACCTCCCCTGTCCATGGGGAGGCACTAGATGCTACCTGCGTTTCCAGCCCAACCCCCGCCTTTCCCCGGCAGCCCGCACTGGGAGGGACTCGGGGAAGACACTCGAAGGGCTCCTAGGAGATCCCGGCTGCTGCAGACAGAAGACGGAACCTCCCCACACTCAGAATTCCGGAACACGGTTGACTGTGTGGGTGAGGTTTAGGGCCGCCCTCCACGAAGCTTCCTGGTGTCACAGGTGTTCCCTGGCAGGGGGAAGTCCGCTAATTACCTAACCTGTCCATGGGGAGGCACTAGATGCTACCTGCGTTTCCAGCCCAACCCCCGTCTTTCCCCGGGAGCCCGCACTGGGAGGGACTCGGGGAAGCCACTCGAAGGGCACCTAGGAGATCCCGGGTGCTGCAGACAGAAGACGGAACCTCCCCACACTCAGAATCCCGGAACACGGGTGACTGTGTGGGTGAGGTTTAGGGCCGCCCTCCACGAAGCTTCCTGGTGTCACAGGTGTTCCCTCTCAAGGGGAAGTCCGCTACTTACCTCCCCTGTCCATGGGGAGGCACTAGATGCTACCTGCGTTTCCAGCCCAACCCCCGCTTTTCCCCAGTAGCCCGCACTTGGAGGGACTCGGGGAAGACACTCGAAGGGCTCCTAGGAGATCCCGGCTGCTGCAGACAGAAGACGGAACCTCCCCACACTCAGAATTCCGGAACACGGGTGACTGTGTGGGTGAGGTTTAGGGCCGCCCTCCACGGAGCTTCCTGGTGTCACAGGTGTTCCCTGCCAGGGGGAAGTCCGCTAATTACCTCCCCTGTCCATTGGGAGGCACTAGAGGCTACCTGCGTTTCCAGGCCAAACCCCGCCTTTCCCCGGCAGCCCGCACTGGGAGGGACTCGGGGAAGACACTCGAAGGGCTCCTAGGAGATCCCGGGTGCTGCAGACAGAAGACGGAAACTCCCCACACTCAGAATTCCGGAACACGGCTGACTGTGTGGGGGAGTTTCGGGGCCGCACTCCACGCAGCTGCCTGGTGTCACAGGTGTTCCCTGGCAGGGGGAAGTCCGCTAATGACCTCCCCTGTCCATGGGGAGGCACTAGATGCTACCTGCGTTTCCAGCCCAACCCCCGCCTTTCCCCGACAGCCCGCACTGGGAGGGACTCGGGGAAGACACTCGAAGGGCTCCTAGGAGATGCCGGGTGTTGCAGAGAGAAGACGGAACCTCCCCACACTCAGAATTCCGGAACACGGCTGACTGTTTGGGGGAGGTTCTGGTCCGCCCTCCACGCAGCTGCCTGGTGTCACAGGTGTTCCCAGGCAGGGGGAAGTCCGCTAATGACCTCCCCTGTCCATGGGGAGGCACTAGATGCTACCTGCGTTTCCAGCCCAACCCCCGCTTTTCCCCGGAAGCCCGCACTGGGAGGGACTCGGGGAAGACACTCGAAGGGCTCCTAGGAGATCCCGGGTGCTGCAGACAGAAGACGGAACCTCCCCACACTCAGAATTCCGGAACACGGGTGACTGTGTGGGTGAGGTTTAGGGCCGCCCTCCACGGAGCTTCCTGGTGTCACAGGTGTTCCCTGCCAGGGGGAAGTCCGCTAATTACCTCCCCTGTCCATGGGGAGGCACTAGATGCTACCTGCGTTTCCAGGCCAAACCCCGCCTTTCCCCGGCAGCCCGCACTGGGAGGGACTCGGGGAAGACACTCGAAGGGCTCCTAGGAGATCCCGGGTGCTGCAGACAGAAGACGGAACCTCCCCACACTCAGAATTCCGGAACACGGCTGACTGTGTGGGGGAGGTTCGGGGCCGCACTCCACGCAGCTGCCTGGTGTCACAGGTGTTCCCTGGCAGGGGGAAGTCCGCTAATGACCTCCCCTGTCCATGGGGAGGCACTAGATGCTACCTGCGTTTCCAGCCCAACCTCCGCCTTTCCCCGACAGCCCGCACTGGGAGGGACTCGGGGAAGACACTCGAAGGGCTCCTAGGAGATCCCGGGTGCTGCAGACAGAAGACGGAACCTCCCCACACTCAGAATTCCGGAACAAGGCTGACTGTGTGGGGGAGGTTTAGGGCCGCCCTCCACGGAGCTTCCTGGTGTCACAGGTGTTCCCTGGCAGGGGGAAGTCCGCTACTTACCTCCCCTGTCCATGGGGAGGCACTAGATGCTACCTGCGTTTCCAGGCCAAACCCCGCCTTTCCCCGGCAGCCCGCAGTGGGAGGGACTCGGGGAAGACACTCGAAGGGCTCCTAGGAGATCCCGGGTGCTGCAGACAGAAGACGGAACCTCCCCACACTCAGAATTCCGGAACACGGCTGACTGTGTGGGGGAGTTTCGGGGCCGCACTCCACGCAGCTGCCTGGTGTCACAGGTGTTCCCTGGCAGGGGGAAGTCCGCTAATGACCTCCCCTATCCATGGGGAGGCACTAGATGCTACCTGCGTTTCCAGCCCAACCCCCACCTTTCCCCGACAGCCCGCACTTGGAGGTACTCGGGGAAGACACTCGAAGGGCTCCTAGGAGATGCCGGGTGTTGCAGAGAGAAGACGGAACCTCCCCACACTCAGAATTCCGGAACACGGCTGACTGTGTGGGGGAGGTTCGGGTCCGCCCTCCCCGAAGCTGCCTGGTGTCACAGGTGTTCCCTGGCAGGGGGAAGTCCGCTAATTACCTCCCCTGTCCATGGGGAGGCACTAGATGCTACCTGCGTTTCCAGCCCAACCCCCGCCTTTCCCCGGCAGCCCGCAGTGGGAGGGACTCGGGGAAGACACTCGAAGGGCTCCTAAGAGATCCCAGGTGCTGCAGACAAAAGACGGAACCTCCCCACACTCAGAATTCCGGAACACGGGTGACTGTGTGGGTGAGGTTCAGGGCCGCCCTCCACGGAGCTTCCTGGTGTCACAGGTGTTCCCTCGCAAGGGGAAGTCCGCTAATGACCTCCCCTGTCCATGGAGAGGCACTAGATGCTACCTGCGTTTCCAGCCCAACCCCCACCTTTCCCCGGCATTCCGCACTGGGAGGGACTCGGGGAAGACACTCGAATGGCTCTTAGGAGATCCCGGGTGCTGCAGACAGAAGACGGAACCTCCCCACACTCAGAAATCCGGAACACGGCTGACTGTGTGGGTGAGGTTTAGGGCCGCCCTCCACGGAGCTTCCTGCTGTCACATGTGTTCCCTGGCAGGGGGAAGTCCGCTAATTACCTCCCCTGTCCATGGGGAGGCACTAGATGCTATTGCGTTTGCAGCCGAACCCCCGCCTTTCCCCGGCAGCCCGCACTGGGAGGGACTCGGGGAAGACACTGGAAGGGCTCCTAGGAGCTGCCGGGTGCTGCAGACAAAAGACGGAACCTCCCCACACTCAGAATTCCGGAACACGGCTGACTGTGTGGGGGAGGTTCGGGGCCGCCCTCCACGCAGCTTCCTGGTGTCACAGGTGTTCCCTGGCAAGGGGAAGTCCGCTAATGACCTCCCCTGTCCATGGGGAGGCACTAGATGCTACCTGCGTTTCCAGCCCAACCCCCGCCTTTCCCCGGCAGCCCGCACTGGGAGGGACTCGGGGAAGACACTCGAAGGGCTCCTAGGAGATCCCGGGTGCTGCAGACAGAAGACGGAACCTCCCCACACTCAGAATTCCGGAACACGGGTGACTGTGTGGGTGAGGTTTAGGGCCGCCCTCCACGGAGCTTCCTGGTGTCACAGGTGTTCCCTGCCAGGGGGAAGTCCGCTAATTACCTCCCCTGTCCATGGGGAGGCACTAGATGCTACCTGCGTTTCCAGGCCAAACCCCGCCTTTCCCCGGCAGCCCGCACTGGGAGGGACTCGGGGAAGACACTCGAAGGGCTCCTAGGAGATCCCGGGTGCTGCAGACAGAAGACGGAAACTCCCCACACTCAGAATTCCGGAACACGGCTGACTGTGTGGGGGAGGTTCGGGGCCGCACTCCACGCAGCTGCCTGGTGTCACAGGTGTTCCCTGGAAGGGGGAAGTCCGCTAATGACCTCCCCTGTCCATGGGGAGGCACTAGATGCTACCTGCGTTTCCAGCCCAAACCCCGAATTTCCCCGGCAGCCCGCACTGGGAGGGACTCGGGGAAGACACTCCAAGGGCTCCTAGGAGATCCCGGGTGCTGCAGACAGAAGACGGAACCTCCCCACACTCAGAATTCCGGAACAAGGCTGACTGTGTGGGGGAGGTTTAGGGCCGCCCTCCACGGAGCTTCCTGGTGTCACAGGTGTTCCCTGGCAGGGGGAAGTCCGCTAAATACCTCCCCTGTCCATGGGGAGGCACTAGATGCTACCTGCGTTTCCAGCCCAACCCCCGCCTTTCCCCGGAAGCCCGCAGTGGGAGGGACTCGGGGAAGACACTCGAAGGGCTCCTAAGAGATCCCGGGTGCTGCAGACAGAAGACGGAACCTCCCCACACTCAGAATTCCGGAACACGGCTGACTGTGTGGGGGAGGTTCGGGGCCGCCCTCCACGAAGCTGCCTGGTGTCACAGGTGTTCCCTGGCAGGGGGAAGTCCGCTAATGACCTCCCCTGTCCATGGGGAGGCACTAGATGCTACCTGCGTTTCCAACCCAACCCCCACCTTTCCCCGGCAGCCCGCACTGGGAGGTACTCGGGGAAGACACTCGAAGGGCTCCTAGGAGATGCCTTGTGCTGCAGACAGAAGACGGAACCTCCCCACACTCAGAATTCCGAACACGGGTGACTGTGTGGGTGAGGTTTAGGGCCGCCCTCCCCGAAGCTTCCTGGTGTCACAGGTGTTCCCTCTCAAGGGGAAGTCCGCTACTTACCTCCCCTGTCCATGGGGAGGCACTAGATGCTACCTGCGTTTCCAGCCCAACCCCTGCCTTTCCCCGGCAGCCCGCACTGGGAGGGACTCGGGGAAGACACTCGAAGGGCTCCTAGGAGATCCCGGCTGCTGCAGACAGAAGACGGAACCTCCCCACACTCAGAATTCCGGAACACGGCTGACTGTGTGGGTGAGGTTTAGGGCCGCCCTCCACGGAGCTTCCTGCTGACACAGGTGTTCCCTGGCAGGGGGAAGTCCGCTAATGACCTCCCCTGTCCATGGGGAGGCACTAGATGCTATTGCGTTTCCAGCCGAACCCCCGCCTTTCCCCGGCAGCCCGCACTGGGAGGGACTCGGGGAAGACACTCGAAGGGCTCCTAGGAGATCCCGGGTGCTGCAGACAGAAGACGGAACCTCCCCACACTCAGAATTCCGGAACAAGGCTGACTGTGTGGGGGAGGTTTAGGGCCGCCCTCCACGGAGCTTCCTGGTGTCACAGGTGTTCCCTGGCAGGGGGAAGTCCGCTACTTACCTCCCCTGTCCATGGGGAGGCACTAGATGCTACCTGCGTTTCCAGCCCAACCCCCGCCTTTCCCCGGCAGCCCGCAGTGGGAGGGACTCGGGGAAGACACTCGAAGGGCTCCTAGGAGATCCCGGGTGCTGCAGACAGAAGACGGAACCTCCCCACACTGAGAATTCCGGAAAACGGCTGACTGTGTGGGGGAGGTTCGGGGCCGCACTCCACGCAGCTGCCTGGTGTCAGAGGTGTTCCCTGGCAGGGGGAAGTCCGCTAATGACCTCCCCTGTCCATGGGGAGGCACTAGATGCTACCTGCGTTTCCAGCCCAACCCCCGCCTTTCCCCGGCAGCCCGCAGTGGGAGGGACTCGGGGAAGACACTCGAAGGGCTCCTAAGAGATCCCAGGTGCTGCAGACAGAAGACGGAACCTCCCCACACTCAGAATTCCGGAACACGGCTGACTGTGTGGGTGAGGTTCAGGGCCGCCCTCCACGGAGCTTCCTGGTGTCACAGGTGTTCCCTCGCAAGGGGAAGTCCGCTAATGACCTCCCCTGTCCATGGGGAGGCACTAGATGCTACCTGCGTTTCCAGCCCAACCCCCACCTTTCCCCGGCAGTCCGCACTGGGAGGGACTCGGGGAAGACACTCGAATGGCTCTTAGGAGATCCCGGGTGCTGCAGACAGAAGACGGAACCTCCCCACACTCAGAATTCCGGAACACGGGTGACTGTGTGGGTGAGGTTTAGGGCCGCCCTCCACGGAGCTTCCTGCTGTCACAGGTGTTCCCTGGCAGGGGGAAGTCCGCTAATTACCTCCCCTGTCCATGGGGAGGCACTAGATGCTATTGAGTTTCCAGCCGAACCCCCGCCTTTCCCCGGCAGCCCGCACTGGGAGGGACTCGGGGAAGACACTGGAAGGGCTCCTAGGAGTTGCCGGGTGCTGCAGACAAAAGACGGAACCTCCCCACACTCAGAATTCCGGAACACGGCTGACTGTGTGGGGGAGGTTCGGGGCCGCCCTCCACGAAGCTTCCTGGTGTCACAGGTGTTCCCTGGCAGGGGGAAGTCCGCTAATTACCTCCCCTCTCCATGGGGAGACACTAGATGCTACCTGCGTTTCCAGCCCAACCCCCGCCTTTCCCCGGCAGCCCGCACTGGGAGGGAATCGGGGAAGACACTCGAAGGGCTCCTAGGAGATCCCGGGTGCTGCAGACAGAAGACGGAACCTCCCCACACTCAGAATTCCGGAACACGGCTGACTGTGTGGGGGAGGTTCGGGGCCGCCCTCCACGAAGCTGCCTGGTGTCACAGGTGTTCCCTGGCAGGGGGAAGTCCGCTAATGACCTCCCCTGTCCATGGGGAGGCACTAGATGCTACCTGCGTTTCCAACCCAACCCCCACCTTTCCCCGGCAGTCCGCACTGGGAGGTACTCGGGGAAGACACTCGAAGGGCTACTAGGAGATGACGGGTGCTGCAGACAGAAGACGGAACCTCCCCACACTCAGAATTCCGAACACGGCTGACTGTTTGGGGGAGGTTCTGGGCCGCCCTCCACGCAGCTGCCTGGTGTCACAGGTGTTCCCTGGCAGGGGGAAGTCCGCTAATGACCTCCCCTGTCCATGGGGAGGCACTAGATGCTACCTGCGTTTCCAGCCCAAACCCCGCCTTTCCCCGGCAGCCCGCACTGGGAGGGACTCGGGGAAGACACTCCAAGGGCTCCTAGGAGATCCCGGGTGCTGCAGACAGAACACGGAACCTCCCCACACTCAGAATTCCGGAACAAGGCTGACTGTGTGGGGGAGGTTTAGGGCCGCCCTCCACGGAGCTTCCTGGTGTCACAGGTGTTCCCTGGCAGGGGGAAGTCCGCTACTTACCTCCCCTGTCCATGGGGAGGCACTAGATGCTACCTGCGTTTCCAGCCCAACCCCCGCCTTTCCCCGGCAGCCCGCAGTGGGAGGGACTCGGGGAAGACACTCGAAGGGCTCCTAAGAGATCCCGGGTGCTGCAGACAGAAGACGGAACCTCCCCACACTCAGAATTCCGGAACACGGGTGACTGTGTGGGTGAGGTTCAGGGCCGCCCTCCACGGAGCTTCCTGGTGTCACAGGTGTTCCCTCGCAAGGGGAAGTCCGCTAATGACCTCCCCTGTCCATGGGGAGGCACTAGATGCTACCAGCGTTTCCAGCCCAACCCCCACCTTTCCCCGGCAGTCCGCACTGGGAGGGACTCGGGGAAGACACTCGAATGGCTCTTAGGAGATCCCGGGTGCTGCAGACAGAAGACGGAACCTCCCCACACTCAGAATTCCGGAACACGGCTGACTGTGTGGGGGAGGTTCGGGGCCGCCCTCCACGAAGCTGCCTGGTGTCACAGGTGTTCCCTGGCAGGGGGAAGTCCGCTAATGACCTCCCCTGTCCATGGGGAGGCACTAGATGCTACCTGCGTTTCCAACCCAACCCCCACCTTTCCCCGGCAGCCCGCACTGGGAGGTACTCGGGGAAGACACTCGAAGGGCTCCTAGGAGATGCCTTGTGCTGCAGACAGAAGACGGAACCTCCCCACACTCAGAATTCCGAACACGGGTGACTGTGTGGGTGAGGTTTAGGGCCGCCCTCCCCGAAGCTTCCTGGTGTCACAGGTGTTCCCTCTCAAGGGGAAGTCCGCTACTTACCTCCCCTGTCCATGGGGAGGCACTAGATGCTACCTGCGTTTCCAGCCCAACCCTTGCCTTTCCCCGGCAGCCCGCACAGGGAGGTACTCGGGGAAGACACTCGAAGGGCTCCTAGGAGATCCCGGCTGCTGCAGACAGAAGACGGAACCTCCCCACACTCAGAATTCCGGAACACGGGTGACTGTGTGGGTGAGGTTAAGGGCCGCCCTCCACGGAGCTTCCTGCTGTCACAGGTGTTCCCTGGCAGGGGGAAGTCCGCTAATGACCTCCCCTGTCCATGGGGAGGCACTAGATGCTATTGCGTTTCCAGCCGAACCCCCGCCTTTCCCCGGCAGCCCGCACTGGGAGGGACTCGGGGAAGACACTGGAAGGGCTCCTAGGAGCTGCCGGGTGCTGCAGACAAAAGACGGAACCTCCCCACACTCAGAATTCCGGAACACGGCTGACTGTGTGGGGGAGGTTCGGGGCCGCCCTCCACGGAGCTTCCTGGTGTCACAGGTGTTCCCTGCCAGGGGGAAGTCCGCTAATTACCTCCCCTGTCCATGGGGAGGCACTAGATGCTACCTGCGTTTCCAGGCCAAACCCCGCCTTTCCCCGGCAGCCCGCACTGGGAGGGACTCGGGGAAGACACTCGAAGGGCTCCTAGGAGATTCCGGGTGCTGCAGACAGAAGACGGAACCTCCCCACACTCAGAATTCCGGAACACGGCTGACTGTGTGGGGGAGGTTCGGGGCCGCACTCCACGCAGCTGCCTGGTGTCACAGGTGTTCCCTGGAAGGGGGAAGTCCGCTAATGACCTCCCCTGTCCATGGGGAGGCACTAGATGCTACGTGCGTTTCCAGCCCAAACCCCGCCTTTCCCCGGGAGCCCGCACTGGGAGGGACTCGGGGAAGACACTCGAAGGGCTCCTAGGAGATCCCGGGTGCTGCAGACAGAAGACGGATCCTCCCCACACTCAGAATTCCGGAACACGGGTGACTGTGTGGGTGAGGTATAGGGCCGCCCTCCACGAAGCTTCCTGGTGTCACAGGTGTTCCCTCTCAAGGGGAAGTCCGCTACTTACCTCCCCTGTCCATGGGGAGGCACTAGATGCTACCTGCGTTTCCAGCCCAACCCCCGCCTTTCCCCGGCAGCCCACACTGGGAGGGACTCGGGGAAGACACTCGAATGGCTCCTAGGAGATCCCGGCTGCTGCAGACAGAAGACGGAACCTCCCCACACTCAGAATTCCGGAACAAGGCTGACTGTGTGGGGGAGGTTTAGGGCCGCCCTCCACGGAGCTTCCTGGTGTCACAGGTGTTCCCTGGCAGGGGGAAGTCCGCTACTTACCTCCCCTGTCCATGGGGAGGCACTAGATGCTACCTGCGTTTCCAGCCCAACCCCCGCCTTTCCCTGGCAGCCCGCAGTGGGAGGGACTCGGGGAAGACACTCGAAGGGCTCCTAGGAGATCCCCGGTGCTGCAGACAGAAGACGGAACCTACCCACACTCAGAATTCCGGAACACGGCTGACTGTGTGGGGGAGGTTCGGGGCCGCACTCCACGCAGCTGCCTGGTGTCACAGGTGTTCCCTGGCAGGGGGAAGTCCGCTAATGACCTCCCCTGTCCATGGGGAGGCACTAGATGCTACCTGGGTTTCCAGCCCAACCCCCACCTTTCCCCGGCAGCCCGCACTGGGAGGTACTCGGGGAAGACACTCGAAGGGCTCCTAGGAGATGCCGGGTGCTGCAGACAGAAGACGGAACCTCCCCACACTCAGAATTCCGGAACACGGCTGACTGTGTGGGGGAGGTTCGGGGCCGCCCTCCACGAAGCTGCCTGGTGTCACAGGTGTTCCCTGGCAGGGGGAAGTCCGCTAATGACCTCCCCTGTCCATGGGGAGGCACTAGATGCTACCTGCGTTTCCAGCCCAACCCCCGCCTTTCCCCGGGAGTCCGCACAGGGAGGGACTCGGGGAAGACACTCGAACGGCACCTAGGAGATCCCGGGTGCTGCAGACAGAAGACGGAACCTCCCCACACTCAGAATTCCGGAACACGTTTGACTGTGTGGGTGAGGTTTAGGGCCGCCCTTCACGAAGCTTCCTGGTGTCACAGGTGTTCCCTCTCAAGGGGAAGTCCGCTACTTACCTCCCCTGTCCATGGGGAGTCACTAGATTCTACCTGCGTTTCCAGCCCTACCCCCGCCATTCCCCGGCAGCCCGCACTGGGAGTGACTCGGGGAAGACACTCGAAGGGCTCCTAGGAGATCCCGGGTGCTGCAGACAGAAGACGGAAACTCCCCACACTCAGAATTCCGGAACACGGCTGACTGTGTGGGGGAGGTTCGGGGCCGCACTCCACGCAGCTGCCTGGTGTCACAGGTGTTCCCTGGAAGGGGGAAGTCCGCTAATGACCTCCCCTGTCCATGGGGAGGCACTAGATGCTACCTGCGTTTCCAGCCCAAACCCCGCCTTTCCCCGGCAGCCCGCACTGGGAGGGACTCGGGAAGACACTCGAAGGGCTCCTAGGAGATCCCGGGTGCTGCAGACAGAAGACGGAACCTCCCCACACTCAGAATTCCGGAACACGGGTGACTGTGTGGGTGAGGTTTAGGGCCGCCCTCCACGGAGCTTCCTGGTGTCACAGGTGTTCCCTGCCAGGGGGAAGTCCGCTAATTACCTCCCCTGTCCATGGGGAGGCACTAGATGCTACCTGCGTTTCCAGCCCAACCCCCGCCTTTCCCTGACAGCCCGCACTGGGAGGGACTCGGGGAAGACACTCGAAGGGCTCCTAGGAGATCCCGGGTGCTGCAGACAGAAGACGGAACCTCCCCACACTCAGAATTCCGGAACACGGCTGACTGTTTGGGGGAGGTTCTGGGCCGCCCTCCACGCAGCTGCCTGGTGTCACAGGTGTTCCCTGGCAGGGGGAAGTCCGCTAATGACCTCCCCTGTCCATGGGGAGGCACTAGATTCTACCTGCGTTTCCAGCCCAACCCCGGCCTTTCCCCGGCAGCCCGCACTGTGAGGGACTCGGGGAAGACACTCGAAGGGCTCCTAGGAGATCCCGGGTGCTGCAGACAGAAGACGGAACCTCCCCACACTCAGAATTCCGGAACACGGGTGACTGTGTGGGTGAGGTTTAGGGCTGCCCTCCACGGAGCTTCCTGGTGTCACAGGTGTTCCCTGCCAGGGGGAAGTCCGCTAATTACCTCCCCTGTCCATGGGGAGGCACTAGAGGCTACCTGCGTTTCCAGGCCAAACCCCGCCTTTCCCCGGCAGCCCGCACTGGGAGGGACTCGGGGAAGACACTCGAAGGGCTCCTAGGAGATCCCGGGTGCTGCAGACAGAAGACGGAACCTCCCCACACTCAGAATTCCGGAACACGGCTGACTGTGTGGGGGAGGTTCGGGGCCGCACTCCACGCAGCTGCCTGGTGTCACAGGTGTTCCCTGGCAGGGGGAAGTCCGCTAATGACCTCCCCTGTCCATGGGGAGGCACTAGATGCTACCTGCGTTTCCAGCCCAACCCCCACCTTTCCCCGGCAGCCCGCACTGTGAGGTACTCGGGGAAGACACTCGAAGGGCTCCTAGGAGATGCCGGGTGCTGCAGAGAGAAGACGGAACCTCCCCACACTCAGAATTCCGGAACACGGCTGACTGTGTGGGGGAGGTTCGGGTCCGCCCTCCCCGAAGCTGCCTGGTGTCACAGGTGTTCCCTGGCAGGGGGAAGTCCGCTAATTACCTCCCCTGTCCATGGGGAGGCACTAGATGCTACCTGCGTTTCCAGCCCAACCCCCGCCTTTCCCCGGGAGCCCGCACTGGGAGGGACTCGGGGAAGCCACTCGAAGGGCACCTAGGAGATCCCGGGTGCTGCAGACAGAAGACGGAACCTCCCCACACTCAGAATTCCGGAACACGGGTGACTGTGTGGGTGAGGTTTAGGGCCGCCCTCCCCGAAGCTTCCTGGTGTCACAGGTGTTCCCTCTCAAGGGGAAGTCCTCTACTTACCTCCCCTGTCCATGGGGAGGCACTAGATGCTACCTGCGTTTCCAGCCCAACCCCCGCCTTTCCCCGGCAGCCCGCACTGGGAGGGACTCGGGGAAGACACTCGAAGGGCTCCTAGGAGATCCCGGCTGCTGCAGACAGAAGACGGAACCTCCCCACACTCAGAATTCCGGAACACGGGTGACTGTGTGGGTGAGGTTTAGGGCCGCCCTCCACGGAGCTTCCTGGTGTCACAGGTGTTCCCTGCCAGGGGGAAGTCCGCTAATTACCTCCCCTGTCCATGGGGAGGCACTAGATGCTACCTGCGTTTCCAGCCCAACCCCCGCCTTTCCCTGACAGCCCGCACTGGGAGGGACTCGGGGAAGACACTCGAAGGGCTCCTAGGAGATCCCGGGTGCTGCAGACAGAAGACGGAACCTCCCCACACTCAGAATTCCGGAACACGGCTGACTGTTTGGGGGAGGTTCTGGGCCGCCCTCCACGCAGCTGCCTGGTGTCACAGGTGTTCCCTGGCAGGGGGAAGTCCGCTAATGACCTCCCCTGTCCATGGGGAGGCACTAGATTCTACCTGCGTTTCCAGCCCAACCCCCGCCTTTCCCCGGCAGCCCGCACTGTGAGGGACTCGGGGAAGACACTCGAAGGGCTCCTAGGAGATCCCGGGTGCTGCAGACAGAAGACGGAACCTCCCCACACTCAGAATTCCGGAACACGGGTGACTGTGTGGGTGAGGTTTAGGGCTGCCCTCCACGGAGCTTCCTGGTGTCACAGGTGTTCCCTGCCAGGGGGAAGTCCGCTAATTACCTCCCCTGTCCATGGGGAGGCCCTAGAGGCTACCTGCGTTTCCAGGCCAAACCCCGCCTTTCCCCGGCAGCCCGCACTGGGAGGGACTCGGGGAAGACACTCGAAGGGCTCCTAGGAGATCCCGGGGGCTGCAGACAGAAGACGGAACCTCCCCACACTCAGAATTCCGGAACACGGGTGACTGTGTGGGTGAGGTTTAGGGCCGCCCTCCACGGAGCTTCCTGGTGTCACAGGTGTTCCCTGCCAGGGGGAAGTCCGCTAATTACCTCCCCTGTCCATGGGGAGGCACTAGATGCTACCTGCGTTTCCAGCCCAACCCCCGCCTTTCCCTGACAGCCCGCACTGGGAGGGACTCGGGGAAGACACTCGAAGGGCTCCTAGGAGATCCCGGGTGCTGCAGACAGAAGACGGAACCTCCCCACACTCAGAATTCCGGAACACGGCTGACTGTTTGGGGGAGGTTCTGGGCCGCCCTCCACGCAGCTGCCTGGTGTCACAGGTGTTCCCTGGCAGGGGGAAGTCCGCTAATGACCTCCCCTGTCCATGGGGAGGCACTAGATTCTACCTGCGTTTCCAGCCCAACCCCCGCCTTTCCCCGGCAGCCCGCACTGTGAGGGATTCGGGGAAGACACTCGAAGGGCTCCTAGGAGATCCCGGGTGCTGCAGACAGAAGACGGAACCTCCCCACACTCAGAATTCCGGAACACGGGTGACTGTGTGGGTGAGGTTTAGGGCTGCCCTCCACGGAGCTTCCTGGTGTCACAGGTGTTCCCTGCCAGGGGGAAGTCCGCTAATTACCTCCCCTGTCCATGGGGAGGCACTAGAGGCTACCTGCGTTTCCAGGCCAAACCCCGCCTTTCCCCGGCAGCCCGCACTGGGAGGGACTCGGGGAAGACACTCGAAGGGCTCCTAGGAGATCCCGGGTGCTGCAGACAGAAGACGGAACCTCCCCACACTCAGAATTCCGGAACACGGCTGACTGTGTGGGGGAGGTTCGGGGCCGCACTCCACGCAGCTGCCTGGTGTCACAGGTGTTCCCTGGCAGGGGGAAGTCCGCTAATGACCTCCCCTGTCCATGGGGAGGCACTAGATGCTACCTGCGTTTCCAGCCCAACCCCCACCTTTCCCCGGCAGCCCGCACTGGGAGGTACTCGGGGAAGACACTCGAAGGGCTCCTAGGAGATGCCGGGTGCTGCAGAGAGAAGACGGAACCTCCCCACACTCAGAATTCCGGAACACGGCTGACTGTGTGGGGGCGGTTCGGGTCCGCCCTCCCCGAAGCTGCCTGGTGTCACAGGTGTTCCCTGGCAGGGGGAAGTCCGCTAATTACCTCCCCTGTCCATGGGGAGGCACTAGATGCTACCTGCGTTTCCAGCCCAACCCCCGCCTTTCCCCGGGAGCCCGCACTGGGAGGGACTCGGGGAAGCCACTCGAAGGGCACCTAGGAGATCCCGGGTGCTGCAGACAGAAGACGGAACCTCCCCACACTCAGAATTCCGGAACACGGGTGACTGTGTGGGTGAGGTTTAGGGCCGCCCTCCACGAAGCTTCCTGGTGTCACAGGTGTTCCCTCTCAAGGGGAAGTCCGCTACTTACCTCCCCTGTCCATGGGGAGGCACTAGATGCTACCTGCGTTTCCAGCCCAACCCCCGCCTTTCCCCGGCAGCCCGCACTGGGAGGGACTCGGGGAAGACACTCGAAGGGCTCCTAGGAGATCCCGGCTGCTGCAGACAGAAGACGGAACCTCCCCACACTCAGAATTCCGGAACACGGGTGACTGTGTGGGTGAGGTTTAGGGCCGCCCTCCACGGAGCTTCCTGGTGTCACAGGTGTTCCCTGCCAGGGGAAAGTCCGCTAATTACCTCCCCTGTCCATGGGGAGGCACTAGAGGCTACCTGCGTTTCCAGGCCAAACCCCGCCTTTCCCCGGCAGCCCGCACTGGGAGGGACTCGGGGAAGACACTCGAAGGGCTCCTAGGAGATCCCGGGTGCTGCAGACAGAAGACGGAACCTCCCCACACTCAGAATTCCGGAAAACGGCTGACTGTGTGGGGGAGGTTCTGGGCCGCACTCCACGCAGCTGCCTGGTGTCACAGGTGTTCCCTGGCAGGGGGAAGTCCGCTAATGACATCCCCTGTCCATGGGGAGGCACTAGATGCTACCTGCGTTTCCAGCCCAACCCCCACCTTTCCCCGGCAGCCCGCACTGGGAGGTACTCGGGGAAGACACTCGAAGGGCTCCTAGGAGATGCCGGGTGCTGCAGAGAGAAGACGGAACCTCCCCACACTCAGAATTCCGGAACACGGCTGACTGTGTGGGGGCGGTTCGGGTCCGCCCTCCCCGAAGCTGCCTGGTGTCACAGGTGTTCCCTGGCAGGGGGAAGTCCGCTAATTACCTCCCCTGTCCATGGGGAGGCACTAGATGCTACCTGCGTTTCCAGCCCAACCCCCGCCTTTCCCCGGGAGCCCGCACTGGGAGGGACTCGGGGAAGCCACTCGAAGGGCACCTAGGAGATCCCGGGTGCTGCAGACAGAAGACGGATCCTCCCCACACTCAGAATTCCGGAACACGGGTGACTGTGTGGGTGAGGTTTAGGGCCGCCCTCCACGAAGCTTCCTGGTGTCACAGGTGTTCCCTCTCAAGGGGAAGTCCGCTACTTACCTCCCCTGTCCATGGGGAGGCACTAGATGCTACCTGCGTTTCCAGCCCAACCCCCGCCTTTCCCCGGCAGCCCGCACAGGGAGGGACTCGGGGAAGACACTCGAAGGGCTCCTAGGAGTTCCCGGCTGCTGCAGACAAAAGACGGAACCTCCCCACACTCAGAATTCCGGAACACGGGTGACTGTGTGGGTGAGGTTTAGGGCCGCCCTCCACGGAGCTTCCTGGTGTCACAGGTGTTCCCTGCCAGGGGAAAGTCCGCTAATTACCTCCCCTGTCCATGGGGAGGCACTAGAGGCTACCTGCGTTTCCAGGCCAAACCCCGCCTTTCCCCGGCAGCCCGCACTGTGAGGGACTCGGGGAAGACACTCGAAGGGCTCCTAGGAGATCCCGGGTGCTGCAGACTGAAGACGGAACCTCCCCACACTCAGAATTCCGGAACACGGCTGACTGTGTGGGGGAGTTTCGGGGCCGCACTCCACGCAGCTGCCTGGTGTCACAGGTGTTCCCTGGCAGGGGGAAGTCCGCTAATGACCTCCCCTGTCCATGGGGAGGCACTAGATGCTACCTGCTTTTCCAGCCCAACCCCCACCTTTCCCCGGCAGCCCGCACTGGGAGGTACTCGGGGAAGACACTCGAAGGGCTCCTAGGAGATGCCGGGTGCTGCAGAGAGAAGACGGAACCTCCCCACACTCAGAATTCCGGAACACGGCTGACTGTGTGGGGGAGGTTCGGGTCCGCCCTCCCCGAAGCTGCCTGGTGTCGCAGGTGTTCCCTGGCAGGGGGAAGTCCGCTAATTACCTCCCCTGTCCATAGGGAGTCACTAGATGCTACCTGCGTTTCCAACCCAACCCCCACCTTTCCCCGGGAGCCCGCACTGGGAGGGACTCGGGGAAGACACTCGAAGGGCTCCTAGGAGATGCCGGGTGCTGCAGACAGAAGACGGAACCTCCCCACACTCAGAATTCCGAACACGGTGACTGTGTGGGAGAGGTTTAAGGCCGCCCTCCACGAAGCTTCCTGGTGTCATAGGTGTTCCCTCTCAAGGGGAAGTCCGCTACTTACCTCCCCTGTCCATGGGGAGTCACTAGATGCTACCTGCGTTTCCAGCCCAACCCCCGCCTTTCCCCGACAGCCCGCACTGGGAGGGAATCGGGGAAGACACTCGAAGGGCTCCTAGGAGATCCCGGGTGCTGCAGACAGAAGACGGAACCTCCCCACACTCAGAATTCCGTAACACGGGTGACTGTGTGGGTGAGGTTTAGGGCCGCCCTCCACGGAGCTTCCTGGTGTCACAGGTGTTCCCTGCCAGGGGGAAGTCCGCTAATTACCTCCCCTGTCCATGGGGAGGCACTAGATGCTACCTGCGTTTCCAGGCCAAACCCCGCCTTTCCCCGGCAGCCCGCACTGGGAGGGACTCGGGGAAGACACTCGAAGGGCTCCTAGGAGATCCCGGGTGCTGCAGACAGAAGACGGAACCTCCCAACACTCAGAATTCCGGAACACGGCTGACTGTGTGGGGGAGGTTCGGGGCCGCACTCCACGCAGCTGCCTGGTGTCACAGGTGTTCCCTGGCAGGGGGAAGTCCGCTAATGACCTCCCCTGTCCATGGGGAGGCACTAGATGCTACCTGCGTTTCCAGCCCAACCCCCACCTTTCCCCGACAGCCCGCACTGGGAGGGACTCGGGGAAGACACTCGAAGGGCTCCTAGGAGATGCCGGGTGCTGCAGAGAGAAGACGGAACCTCCCCACACTCAGAATTCCGGAACACGGCTGACTGTTTGGGGGAGGATCTGGGCCGCCCTCCACGCAGCTGCCTGGTGTCACAGGTGTTCCCTGGCAGGGGGAAGTCCGCTAATTACCTCCCTTGTCCATGGGGAGACACTAGATGCTACCTGCGTTTCCAGCCCAACCCCCGCCTTTCCCCGGCAGCCCGCACTGGGAGGGAATCGGGGAAGACACTCGAAGGGCTCCTAGGAGATCCCGGGTGCTGCAGACAGAAGACGGAAACTCCCCACACTCAGAATTCCGGAACACGGCTGACTGTGTGGGGGAGGTTCGGGGCCGCCCTCCACGAAGCTGCCTGGTGTCACAGGTGTTCCCTGGCAGGGGGAAGTCCGCTAATGACCTCCCCTGTCCATGGGGAGGCACTAGATGCTACCTGCGTTTCCAACCCAACCCCCACCTTTCCCCGGCAGCCCGCACAGGGAGGTACTCGGGGAAGACACTCGAAGGGCTCCTAGGAGATGCCGGGTGCTGCAGACAGAAGACGGAACCTCCCCACACTCAGAATTCCGAACACGGGTGACTGTGTGGGTGAGGTTTAGGGCCGCCCTCCACGAAGCTTCCTGGTGTCACAGGTGTTCCCTTTCAAGGGGAAGTCCGCTACTTACCTCCCCTGTCCAATGGGAGGCACTAGATGCTACCTGCGTTTCCAGCCCAACCCCCGCCTTTCCCCGGCAGCCCGCACTGGGAGGGACTCGGGGAAGACACTCGAAGGGCTCCTAGGAGATCCCGGCTGCTGCAGACAGAAGACGGAACCTCCCCACACTCAGAATTCCGGAACACGGGTGACTGTGTGGGTGAGGTTTAGGGCCGCCCTCCACGGAGCTTCCTGGTGTCACAGGTGTTCCCTGCCAGGGGGAAGTCCGCTAATTACCTCCCCTGTCCATGGGGAGGCACTAGATGCTACCTGCGTTTCCAGGCCAAACCCCGCCTTTCCCCGGCAGCCCGCACTGGGAGGGACTCGGGGAAGACACTCGAAGGGCTCCTAGGAGATCCCGGGTGCTGCAGACAGAAGACGGAACCTCCCCACACTCAGAATTCCGGAACACGGGTGACTGTGTGGGGGAGGTTCGGGGCCGCACTCCACGCAGCTGCCTGGTGTCACAGGTGTTCCCTGGCAGGGGGAAGTCCGCTAATGACCTCCCCTGTCCATGGGGAGGCACTAGATGCTACCTGCGTTTCCAGACCAACCCCCGCCTTTCCCCGACAGCCCGCACTGGGAGGGACTCGGGGAAGACACTCGAAGGGCTCCTAGGAGATCCCGGGTGCTGCAGACAGAAGACGGAACCTCCCCACACTCAGAATTCCGGAACACGGCTGACTGTTTGGGGGAGGTTCTGGGCCGCCCTCCACGCAGCTGCCTGGTGTCACAGGTGTTCCCTGGCAGGGGGAAGTCCGCTAATTACCTCCCCTGTCCATGGGGAGACACTAGATGCTACCTGCGTTTCCAGCCCAACCCCCGCCTTTACCCGGCAGCCCGCACTGGGAGGGAATCGGGGAAGACACTCGAAGGGCTCCTAGGAGATCCCGGGTGCTGCAGACAGAAGACGGAACCTCCCCACACTCAGAATTCCGGAACAAGGCTGACTGTGTGGGGGAGGTTTAGGGCCGCCCTCCACGGAGCTTCCTGGTGTCACAGGTGTTCCCTGGCAGGGGGAAGTCCGCTAATTACCTCCCCTGTCCATGGGGAGGCACTAGATGCTACCTGCGTTTCCAGCCCAACCCCCGCCTTTCCCCGGGAGCCCGCACTGGGAGGGACTCGGGGAAGACACTCGAAGGGCACCTAGGAGATCCCGGGTGCTGCAGACAGAAGACGGATCCTCCCCACACTCAGAATTCCGGAACAAGTGTGACTGTGTGGGTGAGGTTTAGGGCCGCCCTCCACGAAGCTTCCTGGTGTCACAGGTGTTCCCTCTCAAGGGGAAGTCCGCTACTTACCTCCCCTGTCCATGGGGAGTCACTAGATGCTACCTGCGTTTCCAGCCCTACCCCCGCCTTTCCCCGGCAGCCCGCACTGGGAGGGACTCGGGGAAGACACTCGAAGGGCTCCTAGGAGATCCCGGGTGCTGCAGACAGAAGACGGAAACTCCCCACACTCAGAATTCCGGAACACGGCTGACTGTGTGGGGGAGGTTCGGGGCCGCACTCCACGCAGCTGCCTGGTGTCACAGGTGTTCCCTGGAAGGGGGAAGTCCGCTAATGACCTCCCCTGTCCATGGGGAGGCACTAGATGCTACCTGCGTTTCCAGCCCAAACCCCGCCTTTCCCCGGCAGCCCGCACTGGGAGGGACTCGGGGAAGACACTCGAAGGGCTCCTAGGAGATCCCGGGTGCTGCAGACAGAAGACGGAACCTCCCCACACTCAGAATTCCGGAACAAGGCTGACTGTGTGGGGGAGGTTTAGGCCGCCCTCCACGGAGCTTCCTGCTGTCACAGGTGTTCCCTGGCAGGGGGAAGTCCGCTAATTACCTCCCCTGTCCATGGGGAGGCACTAGATGCTATTGCGTTTCCAGCCGAACCCCCGCCATTCCCCGGCAGCCCGCACTGGGAGGGACTCGGGGAAGACACTGGAAGGGCTCCTAGGAGCTGCCGGGTGCTGCAGACAAAAGACGGAACCTCCCCACACTCAGAATTCCGGAACACGGCTGACTGTGTGGGGGAGGTTCGGGGCCGCCCTCCACGAAGCTTCCTGGTGTCACAGGTGTTCCCTGGCAGGGGGAAGTCCGCTAATTACCTCCCCTGTCCATGGGGAGACACTAGATGCTACCTGCGTTTCCAGCCCAAACCCCGCCTTTCCCCGGCAGCCCGCACTGGGAGGGAATCGGGGAAGACACTCGAAGGGCTCCTAGGAGATCCCGGGTGCTGCAGACAGAAGACGGAAACTCCCCACACTCAGAATTCCGGAACACGGCTGACTGTGTGGGGGAGGTTCGGGGCCGCCCTCCACGAAGCTGCCTGGTGTCACAGGTGTTCCCTGGCAGGGGGAAGTCCGCTAATGACCTCCCCTGTCCATGGGGAGGCACTAGATGCTACCTGCGTTTCCAACACAACACCCACCTTTCCCCGGCAGCCCGCACTGGGAGGTACTCGGGTAAGACACTCGAAGGGCTCCTAGGAGATGACGGGTGCTGCAGACAGAAGACGGAACCTCCCCACACTCAGAATTCCGAACACGGCTGACTGTTTGGGGGAGGTTCTGGGCCGCCCTCCACGCAGCTGCCTGGTGTCACAGGTGTTCCCTGGCAGGGGGAAGTCCGCTAATGACCTCCCCTGTCCATGGGGAGGCACTAGATGCTACCTGCGTTTCCAGCCCAACCCCCGCCTTTCCCCGGCAGCCCGCACTGGGAGGGACTCGGGGAAGACACTCGAAGGGCTCCTAGGAGATCCCGGGTGCTGCAGACAGAAGACGGAACCTCCCCACACTCAGAATTCCGGAACACGGGTGACTGTGTGGGTGAGGTTTAGGGCCGCCCTCCACGGAGCTTCCTGGTGTCACAGGTGTTCCCTGCCAGGGGGAAGTCCGCTAATTACCTCCCCTGTTCATGGGGAGGCACTAGATGCTACCTGCGTTTCCAGGCCAAACCCCGCCTTTCCCCGGCAGCCCGCACTGGGAGGGACTCGGGGAAGACACTCGAAGGGCTCCTAGGAGATCCCGGGTGCTGCAGACAGAAGACGGAAACTCCCCACACTCAGAATTCCGGAACACGGCTGACTGTGTGGGGGAGGTTCGGGGCCGCACTCCACGCAGCTGCCTGGTGTCACAGGTGTTCCCTGGAAGGGGGAAGTCCGCTAATGACCTCCCCTGTCCATGGGGAGGCACTAGATGCTACCTGCGTTTCCAGCCCAAACCCCGCCTTTCCCCGGCAGCCCGCACTGGGAGGGACTCGGGGAAGACACTCGAAGGGCTCCTAGGAGATCCCGGGTGCTGCAGACAGAAGACGGAACCTCCCCACACTCAGAATTCCGGAACAAGGCTGACTGTGTGGGGGAGGTTTTGGGCCGCCCTCCACGGAGCTTCCTGGAGTCACAGGTGTTCCCTGGCAGGGGGAAGTCCGCTAATTACCTCCCCTGTCCATGGGGAGGCACTAGATGCTACCTGCGTTTCCACCCCAACCCCCGCCTTTCCCCGGCAGCCCGCAGTGGGAGGGACTCGGGGAACACACTCGAAGGGCTCCTAAGAGATCCCGGGTGCTGCAGACAGAAGACGGAACCTCCCCACACTCAGAATTCCGGAACACGGGTGACTGTGTGGGTGAGGTTCAGGGCCGCCCTCCACGGAGCTTCCTGGTGTCACAGGTGTTCCCTCGCAAGGGGAAGTCCGCTAATGACCTCCCCTGTCCATGGGGAGGCACTAGATGCTACCAGCTTTTCCAGCCCAACCCCCACCTTTCCCCGGCAGTCCGCACTGGGAGGGACTCGGGGAAGACACTCGAATGGCTCTTAGGAGATCCCGGGTGCTGCAGACAGAAGACGGAACCTCCCCACACTCAGAATTCCGGAACACGGCTGACTGTGTGGGGGAGGTTCGGGGCCGCCCTCCACGAAGCTGCCTGGTGTCACAGGTGTTCCCTGGCAGGGGGAAGTCCGCTAATGACCTCCCCTGTCCATGGGGAGGCACTAGATGCTACCTGCGTTTCCAACACAACCCCCACATTTCCCCGGCAGCCCGCACTGGGAGGTACTCAGGGAAGACACTCGAATGGCTCCTAGGAGATCCCGGCTGCTGCAGACAGAAGACGGAACCTCCCCACACTCAGAATTCCGAACACGGGTGACTGTGTGGGTGAGGTTTAGGGCCGCCCTCCACGAAGCTTCCTGGTGTCACAGGTGTTCCCTCTCAAGGGGAAGTCCGCTACTTACCTCCCCTGTCCATGGGGAGGCACTAGATGCTACCTGCGTTTCCAGCCCAACCCCCGCCTTTCCCCGACAGCCCGCACTGGGAGGGACTCGGGGAAGACACTCGAAGGGCTCCTAGGAGATCCCGGCTGCTGCAGACAGAAGACGGAACCTCCCCACACTCAGAATTCCGGAACACGGGTGACTGTGTGGGTGAGGTTTAGGGCCGCCCTCCACGGAGCTTCCTGCTGTCACAGGTGTTCCCTGGCAGGGGGAAGTCCGCTAATTACCTCCCCTGTCCATGGGGAGGCACTAGATGCTATTGCGTTTCCAGCCGAACCCCCGCCTTTCCCCGGCAGCCCGCACTGGGAGGGACTCGGGGAAGACACTGGAAGGGCTCCTAGGAGCTGCCGGGTGCTGCAGACAAAAGACGCAACCTCCCCACACTCAGAATTCCGGAACACGGCTGACTGTGGGGGGAGGTTCGGGGCCGCCCTCCACGAAGCTTCCTGGTGTCACAGGTGTTCCCTCTCAAGGGGAAGTCCGCTACTTACCTCCCCTGTCCATGGGGAGGCACTAGATGCTACCTGCGTTTCCAGCCCAACCCCCGCCTTTCCCCGACAGCCCGCACTGGGAGGGACTCGGGGAAGACACTCGAAGGGCTCCTAGGAGATCCCGGGTGCTGCAGACAGAAGACGGAACCTCCCCACACTCAGAATTCCGGAACACGGCTGACTGTTTGGGGGAGGTTCTGGGCCGCCCTCCACGCAGCTGCCTGGTGTCACAGGTATTCCCTGGCAGGGGGAAGTCCGCTAATTACCTCCCCTGTCCATGGGGAGGCACTAGATGCTACCTGCGTTTCCAGCCCAACCCCCGCCTTTCCCCGGCAGCCCGCACTGGGAGGGACTCGGGGAAGACACTCGAAGGTCTCCTAGGAGATCCCGGGTGCTGCAGACAGAAGACGGAACCTCCCCACACTCAGAATTCCGGAACACGGGTGACTGTGTGGGTGAGGTTTAGGGCCGCCCTCCACGGAGCTTCCTGGTGTCACAGGTGTTCCCTGCCAGGGGGAAGTCCGCTAATTACCTCCCCTGTCCATGGGAAGGAACTAGATGCTACCTCCGTTTCCAGGCCAAACCCCGCCTTTCCCCGGCAGCCGGCACTGGGAGGGACTCGGGGAAGACACTCGAAGGGCTCCTAGGAGATCCCGGGTGCTGCAGACAGAAGACGGAACCTCCCCACACTCAGAATTCCGGAACACGGCTGACTGTGTGGGTGAGGTTTAGGGCCGCCCTCCACGGAGCTTCCTGGTGTCACAGGTGTTCCCTGCCAGGGGGAATTCCGCTAATTACCTCCCCTGTCCATGGGGAGGCACTAGATGCTACCTGCTTTTCCAGCCCTACCCCCGCCTTTCCCTGACAGCCCGCACTGGGAGGGACTCGGGGAAGACACTCGAAGGGCTCCTAGGAGATCCCGGGTGCTGCAGACAGAAGACGGAACCTCCCCACACTCAGAATTCCGGAACACGGCTGACTGTTTGGGGGATGTTCTGGGCCGACCTCCACGCAGCTGCCTGGTGTCACAGGTGTTCCCTGGCAGGGGGAAGTCCGCTAATGACCTCCCCTGTCCATGGGGAGGCACTAGATTCTACCTGCGTTTCCAGCCCAACCCCCGCCTTTCCCCGGCAGCCCGCACTGGGAGGGACTCGGGGAAGACAATCGAAGGGCTCCTAGGAGATCCCGGGTGCTGCAGACAGAAGACGGAACCTCCCCACACTCAGAATTCCGGAACACGGGTGACTGTGTGGGTGAGGTTTAGGGCCGCCCTCCACGGAGCTTCCTGGTGTCACAGGTGTTCCCTGCCAGGGGGAAGTCCGCTAATTACCTCCCCTGTCCATGGGGAGGCACTAGAGGCTACCTGCGTTTCCAGGCCAAACCCCGCCTTTAACCGGCAGCCCGCACTGGGAGGGACTCGGGGAAGACACTCGAAGGGCTCCTAGGAGATCCCGGGTGCTGCAGACAGAAGACGGAACCACCCCACACTCAGAATTCCGGAACACGGCTGACTGTGTGGGGGAGGTTCGGGGCCGCACTCCACGCAGCTGCCTGGTGTCACAGGTGTTCCCTGGCAGGGGGAAGTCCGCTAATGACCTCCCCTGTCCATGGGGAGGCACTAGATGCTACCTGCGTTTCCAGCCCAACCCCCACTTTTCCCCGGCAGCCCGCACTGGGAGGTACTCGGTGAAGACACTTGAAGGGCTCCTAGGAGATGCCGGGTGCTGCAGAGAGAAGACGGAACCTCCCCACACTCAGAATTCCGGAACACGGCTGACTGTGTGGGGGAGGTTCGGGTCCGCCCTCCCCGAAGCTGCCTGGTGTCGCAGGTGTTCCCTGGCAGGGGGAAGTCCGCTAATTACCTCCCCTGTCCATAGGGAGTCACTAGATGCTACCTGCGTTTCCAACCCAACCCCCACCTTTCCCCGGGAGCCCGCACTGGGAGGGACTCGGGGAAGACACTCGAAGGGCTCCTAGGAGATGCCGGGTGCTGCAGACAGAAGACGGAACCTCCCCACACTCAGAATTCCGAACACGGTAGACTGTGTGGGTGAGGTTTAGGGCCGCCCTCCACGAAGCTTCCTGGTGTCACAGGTGTTCCCTCTCAAGGGGATGTCCGCTACTTACCTCCCTTGTCCATGTGGAGGCACTAGATGCTACCTGCGTTTCCAGCCCAACCCCCGCCTTTCCCCGACAGCCCGCACTGGGAGGGACTCGGGGAAGACACTCGAAGGGCTCCTAGGAGATCCCGGGTGCTGCAGACAGAAGACGGAACCTCCCCACACTCAGAATTCCGGAACACGGCTGACTGTTTGGGGGAGGTTCTGGGCCGCCCTCCACGCAGCTGCCTGGTGTCACAGGTGTTCCCTGGCAGGGGGAAGTCCGCTAATTACCTCCCCTGTCCATGGGGAGACACTAGATGCTACCTGCGTTTCCAGCCCAACCCCCGCCATTCCCCGGCAGCCCGCACTGGGAGGGAATCGGGGAAGACACTCGAAGGGCTCCTAGGAGATGCCGGGTGCTGCAGAGAGAAGACGGAACCTCCCCACACTCAGAATTCCGGAACACGGCTGACTGTGTGGGGGAGGTTCGGGGCCGCCCTCCACGAAGCTGCCTGGTGTCACAGGTGTTCCCTGGCAGGGGGTAGTCCGCTAATGTCCTCCCCTGTCCATGGGGAGGCACTAGATGCTACCTGCGTTTCCAGCCCAACCCCCGTCTTTCCCCGGGTGTCCGCACAGGGAGGGACTCGGGGAAGACACTCGAACGGCACCTAGGAGATCCCGGGTGCTGCAGACAGAAGACGGAACCTCCCCACACTCAGAATTCCGGAACACGGTTGACTGTGTGGGTGAGGTTTAGGGCCGCCCTCCACGAAGCTTCCTGGTGTCACAGGTGTTCCCTCTCAAGGGGAAGTCCGCTACTTACCTCCCCTGTCCATGGGGAGTCACTAGATGCTACCTGCGTTTCCAGCCCTACCCCCGCCTTTCCCCGGCAGCCCGCACTGGGAGGGACTCGGGGAAGACACTGGAAGGGCTCCTAGGAGCTGCCGGGTGCTGCAGACAAAAGACGGAACCTCCCCACACTCAGAATTCCGGAACACGGCTGACTGTGTGGGGGAGGTTCGGGGCCGCCCTCCACGAAGCTTCCTGGTGTCACAGGTGTTCCCTGGCAGGGGGAAGTCCGCTAATTACCTCCCCTGTCCATGGGGAGACACTAGATGCTACCTGCGTTTCCAGCCCAACCCCCGCCTTTCCCCGGCAGCCCGCACTGGGAGGGAATCGGGGAAGACACTCGAAGGGCTCCTAGGAGATCCCGGGTGCTGCAGACAGAAGACGGAAACTCCCCACACTCAGAATTCCGGAACACGGCTGACTGTGTGGGGGAGGTTCGGGGCCGCCCTCCACGAAGCTGCCTGGTGTCACAGGTGTTCCCTGGCAGGGGGAAGTCCGCTAATGACCTCCCCTGTCCATGGGGAGGCACTAGATGCTACCTGCGTTTCCAACACAACACCCACCTTTCCCCGGCAGCCCGCACTGGGAGGTACTCGGGTAAGACACTCGAAGGGCTCCTAGGAGATGACGGGTGCTGCAGACAGAAGACGGAACCTCCCCACACTCAGAATTCCGAACACGGCTGACTGTTTGGGGGAGGTTCTGGGCCGCCCTCCACGCAGCTGCCTGGTGTCACAGGTGTTCCCTGGCAGGGGGAAGTCCGCTAATGACCTCCCCTGTCCATGGGGAGGCACTAGATGCTACCTGCGTTTCCAGCCCAACCCCCGCCTTTCCCCGGCAGCCCGCACTAGGAGGGACTCGGGGAAGACACTCGAAGGGCTCCTAGGAGATCCCGGGTGCTGCAGACAGAAGACGGAACCTCCCCACACTCAGAATTCCGGAACACGGGTGACTGTGTGGGTGAGGTTTAGGGCCGCCCTCCACGGAGCTTCCTGGTGTCACAGGTGTTCCCTGCCAGGGGGAAGTCCGCTAATTACCTCCCCTGTTCATGGGGAGGCACTAGATGCTACCTGCGTTTCCAGGCCAAACCCCGCCTTTCCCCGGCAGCCCGCACTGGGAGGGACTCGGGGAAGACACTCGAAGGGCTCCTAGGAGATCCCGGGTGCTGCAGACAGAAGACGGAAACTCCCCACACTCAGAATTCCGGAACACGGCTGACTGTGTGGGGGAGGTTCGGGGCCGCACTCCACGCAGCTGCCTGGTGTCACAGGTGTTCCCTGGAAGGGGGAAGTCCGCTAATGACCTCCCCTGTCCATGGGGAGGCACTAGATGCTACCTGCGTTTCCAGCCCAAACCCCGCCTTTCCCCGGCAGCCCGCACTGGGAGGGACTCGGGGAAGACACTCGAAGGGCTCCTAGGAGATCCCGGGTGCTGCAGACAGAAGACGGAACCTCCCCACACTCAGAATTCCGGAACAAGGCTGACTGTGTGGGGGAGGTTTTGGGCCGCCCTCCACGGAGCTTCCTGGAGTCACAGGTGTTCCCTGGCAGGGGGAAGTCCGCTAATTACCTCCCCTGTCCATGGGGAGGCACTAGATGCTACCTGCGTTTCCACCCCAACCCCCGCCTTTCCCCGGCAGCCCGCAGTGGGAGGGACTCGGGGAACACACTCGAAGGGCTCCTAAGAGATCCCGGGTGCTGCAGACAGAAGACGGAACCTCCCCACACTCAGAATTCCGGAACACGGGTGACTGTGTGGGTGAGGTTCAGGGCCGCCCTCCACGGAGCTTCCTGGTGTCACAGGTGTTCCCTCGCAAGGGGAAGTCCGCTAATGACCTCCCCTGTCCATGGGGAGGCACTAGATGCTACCAGCTTTTCCAGCCCAACCCCCACCTTTCCCCGGCAGTCCGCACTGGGAGGGACTCGGGGAAGACACTCGAATGGCTCTTAGGAGATCCCGGGTGCTGCAGACAGAAGACGGAACCTCCCCACACTCAGAATTCCGGAACACGGCTGACTGTGTGGGGGAGGTTCGGGGCCGCCCTCCACGAAGCTGCCTGGTGTCACAGGTGTTCCCTGGCAGGGGGAAGTCCGCTAATGACCTCCCCTGTCCATGGGGAGGCACTAGATGCTACCTGCGTTTCCAACACAACCCCCACATTTCCCCGGCAGCCCGCACTGGGAGGTACTCGGGGAAGACACACGAATGGCTCCTAGGAGATCCCGGCTGCTGCAGACAGAAGACGGAACCTCCCCACACTCAGAATTCCGAACACGGGTGACTGTGTGGGTGAGGTTTAGGGCCGCCCTCCACGAAGCTTCCTGGTGTCACAGGTGTTCCCTCTCAAGGGGAAGTCCGCTACTTACCTCCCCTGTCCATGGGGAGGCACTAGATGCTACCTGCGTTTCCAGCCCAACCCCCGCCTTTCCCCGACAGCCCGCACTGGGAGGGACTCGGGGAAGACACTCGAAGGGCTCCTAGGAGATCCCGGCTGCTGCAGACAGAAGACGGAACCTCCCCACACTCAGAATTCCGGAACACGGGTGACTGTGTGGGTGAGGTTTAGGGCCGCCCTCCACGGAGCTTCCTGCTGTCACAGGTGTTCCCTGGCAGGGGGAAGTCCGCTAATTACCTCCCCTGTCCATGGGGAGGCACTAGATGCTATTGCGTTTCCAGCCGAACCCCCGCCTTTCCCCGGCAGCCCGCACTGGGAGGGACTCGGGGAAGACACTGGAAGGGCTCCTAGGAGCTGCCGGGTGCTGCAGACAAAAGACGGAACCTCCCCACACTCAGAATTCCGGAACACGGCTGACTGTGGGGGGAGGTTCGGGGCCGCCCTCCACGAAGCTTCCTGGTGTCACAGGTGTTCCCTCTCAAGGGGAAGTCCGCTACTTACCTCCCCTGTCCATGGGGAGGCACTAGATGCTACCTGCGTTTCCAGCCCAACCCCCGCCTTTCCCCGACAGCCCGCACTGGGAGGGACTCGGGGAAGACACTCGAAGGGCTCCTAGGAGATCCCGGGTGCTGCAGACAGAAGACGGAACCTCCCCACACTCAGAATTCCGGAACACGGCTGACTGTTTGGGGGAGGTTCTGGGCCGCCCTCCACGCAGCTGCCTGGTGTCACAGGTGTTCCCTGGCAGGGGGAAGTCCGCTAATTACCTCCCCTGTCCATGGGGAGGCACTAGATGCTACCTGCGTTTCCAGCCCAACCCCCGCCTTTCCCCGGCAGCCCGCACTGGGAGGGACTCGGGGAAGACACTCGAAGGGCTCCTAGGAGATCCCGGGTGCTGCAGACAGAAGACGGAACCTCCCCACACTCAGAATTCCGGAACACGGTGACTGTGTGGGTGAGGTTTAGGGCCGCCCTCCACGGAGCTTCCTGGTGTCACAGGTGTTCCCTGCCAGGGGGAAGTCCGCTAATTACCTCCCCTGTCCATGGGAAGGAACTAGATGCTACCTGCGTTTCCAGGCCAAACCCCGCCTTTCCCCGGCAGCCGGCACTGGGAGGGACTCGGGGAAGACACTCGAAGGGCTCCTAGGAGATCCCGGGTGCTGCAGACAGAAGACGGAACCTCCCCACACTCAGAATTCCGGAACACGGCTGACTGTGTGGGTGAGGTTTAGGGCCGTCCTCCACGGAGCTTCCTGGTGTCACAGGTGTTCCCTGCCAGGGGGAATTCCGCTAATTACCTCCCCTGTCCATGGGGAGGCACTAGATGCTACCTGCTTTTCCAGCCCTACCCCCGCCTTTCCCTGACAGCCCGCACTGGGAGGGACTCGGGGAAGACACTCGAAGGGCTCCTAGGAGATCCCGGGTGCTGCAGACAGAAGACGGAACCTCCCCACACTCAGAATTCCGGAACACGGCTGACTGTTTGGGGGATGTTCTGGGCCGACCTCCACGCAGCTGCCTGGTGTCACAGGTGTTCCCTGGCAGGGGGAAGTCCGCTAATTACCTCCCCTGTCCATGGGGAGGCACTAGATTCTACCTGCGTTTCCAGCCCAACCCCCGCCTTTCCCCGGCAGCCCGCACTGGGAGGGACTCGGGGAAGACAATCGAAGGGCTCCTAGGAGATCCCGGGTGCTGCAGACAGAAGACGGAACCTCCCCACACTCAGAATTCCGGAACACGGGTGACTGTGTGGGTGAGGTTTAGGGCCGCCCTCCACGGAGCTTCCTGGTGTCACAGGTGTTCCCTGCCAGGGGGAAGTCCGCTAATTACCTCCCCTGTCCATGGGGAGGCACTAGAGGCTACCTGCGTTTCCAGGCCAAACCCCGCCTTTAACCGGCAGCCCGCACTGGGAGGGACTCGGGGAAGACACTCGAAGGGCTCCTAGGAGATCCCGGGTGCTGCAGACAGAAGACGGAACCACCCCACACTCAGAATTCCGGAACACGGCTGACTGTGTGGGGGAGGTTCGGGGCCGCACTCCACGCAGCTGCCTGGTGTCACAGGTGTTCCCTGGCAGGGGGAAGTCCGCTAATGACCTCCCCTGTCCATGGGGAGGCACTAGATGCTACCTGCGTTTCCAGCCCAACCCCCACTTTTCCCCGGCAGCCCGCACTGGGAGGTACTCGGTGAAGACACTTGAAGGGCTCCTAGGAGATGCCGGGTGCTGCAGAGAGAAGACGGAACCTCCCCACACTCAGAATTCCGGAACACGGCTGACTGTGTGGGGGAGGTTCGGGTCCGCCCTCCCCGAAGCTGCCTGGTGTCGCAGGTGTTCCCTGGCAGGGGGAAGTCCGCTAATTACCTCCCCTGTCCATAGGGAGTCACTAGATGCTACCTGCGTTTCCAACCCAACCCCCACCTTTCCCCGGGAGCCCGCACTGGGAGGGACTCGGGGAAGACACTCGAAGGGCTCCTAGGAGATGCCGGGTGCTGCAGACAGAAGACGGAACCTCCCCACACTCAGAATTCCGAACACGGGTGACTGTGTGGGTGAGGTTTAGGGCCGCCCTCCACGAAGCTTCCTGGTGTCACAGGTGTTCCCTCTCAAGGGGATGTCCGCTACTTACCTCCCTTGTCCATGTGGAGGCACTAGATGCTACCTGCGTTTCCAGCCCAACCCCCGCCTTTCCCCGACAGCCCGCACTGGGAGGGACTCGGGGAAGACACTCGAAGGGCTCCTAGGAGATCCCGGGTGCTGCAGACAGAAGACGGAACCTCCCCACACTCAGAATTCCGGAACACGGCTGACTGTTTGGGGGAGGTTCTGGGCCGCCCTCCACGCAGCTGCCTGGTGTCACAGGTGTTCCCTGGCAGGGGGAAGTCCGCTAATTACCTCCCCTGTCCATGGGGAGACACTAGATGCTACCTGCGTTTCCAGCCCAACCCCCGCCATTCCCCGGCAGCCCGCACTGGGAGGGAATCGGGGAAGACACTCGAAGGGCTCCTAGGAGATGCCGGGTGCTGCAGAGAGAAGACGGAACCTCCCCACACTCAGAATTCCGGAACACGGCTGACTGTGTGGGGGAGGTTCGGGGCCGCCCTCCACGAAGCTGCCTGGTGTCACAGGTGTTCCCTGGCAGGGGGTAGTCCGCTAATGTCCTCCCCTGTCCATGGGGAGGCACTAGATGCTACCTGCGTTTCCAGCCCAACCCCCGTCTTTCCCCGGGTGTCCGCACAGGGAGGGACTCGGGGAAGACACTCGAACGGCACCTAGGAGATCCCGGGTGCTGCAGACAGAAGACGGAACCTCCCCACACTCAGAATTCCGGAACACGGGTGACTGTGTGGGTGAGGTTTAGGGCCGCCCTCCACGGAGCTTCCTGGTGTCACAGGTGTTCCCTGCCAGGGGGAAGTCCGCTAATTACCTCCCCTGTCCATGGGGAGGCACTAGAGGCTACCTGCGTTTCCAGGCCAAACCCCGCCTTTCCCCGGCAGCCCGCACTGGGAGGGACTCGGGGAAGACACTCGAAGGGCTCCTAGGAGATCCCGGGTGCTGCAGACAGAAGACGGAACCTCCCCACACTCAGAATTCCGGAACACGGCTGACTGTGTGGGGGAGGTTCGGGGCCGCACTCCACGCAGCTGCCTGGTGTCACAGGTGTTCCCTGGCAGGGGGAAGTCCGCTAATGACCTCCCCTGTCCATGGGGAGGCACTAGATGCTACCTGCGTTTCCAGCCCAACCCCCACCTTTCCCCGGCAGCCCGCACTGGGAGGTACTCGGGGAAGACACTCGAAGGGCTCCTAGGAGATGCCGGGTGCTGCAGAGAGAAGACGGAACCTCCCCACACTCAGAATTCCGGAACACGGCTGACTGTGTGGGGGAGGTTCGGGTCCGCCCTCCCCGAAGCTGCCTGGTGTCGCAGGTGTTCCCTGGCAGGGGGAAGTCCGCTAATTACCTCCCCTGTCCATAGGGAGTCACTAGATGCTACCTGCGTTTCCAACCCAACCACCAACTTTCCCCGGGAGCCCGCACTGGGAGGGACTCGGGGAAGACACTCGAAGGGCTCCTAGGAGATGCCGGGTGCTGCAGACAGAAGACGGAACCTCCCCACACTCAGAATTCCGAACACGGGTGACTGTGTTGGTGAGGTTTAGGGCCGCCCTCCACGAAGCTTCCTGGTGTCACAGGTGTTCCCTCTCAAGGGGAAGTCCGCTACTTACCTCCCTTGTCCATGGGGAGGCACTAGATGCTACCTGCGTTTCCAGCCCAACCCCCGCCTTTCCCCGACAGCCCGCACTGGGAGGGACTCGGGGAAGACACTCGAAGGGCTCCTAGGAGATCCCGGGTGCTGCAGACAGAAGACGGAACGTCCCCACACTCAGAATTCCGGAACACGGCTGACTGTTTGGGGGAGGTTCTGGGCCGCCCTCCACGCAGCTGCCTGGTGTCACAGGTGTTCCCTGGCAGGGGGAAGTCCGCTAATTACCTCCCCTGTCCATGGGGAGACACTAGATGCTACCTGCGTTTCCAGCCCAACCCCCGCCTTTCCCCGGCAGCCCGCACTGGGAGGGAATCGGGGAAGACACTCGAAGGGCTCCTAGGAGATCCCGGGTGCTGCAGACAGAAGACGGAACCTCCCCACACTCAGAATTCCGGAACACGGCTGACTGTGTGGGGGAGGTTCGGGGCCGCCCTCCACGAAGCTGCCTGGTGTCACAGGTGTTCCCTGGCACGGGGAAGTCCACTAATGACCTCCCCTGTCCATGGGGAGGCACTAGATGCTACCTGCGTTTCCAACCCAACCCCCACCTTTCCCCGGCAGCCCGCACTGGGAGGTACTCGGGGAAGACACTCGAAGGGCTCCTAGGAGATCCCGGGTTCTGCAGACAGAAGACGGAACCTCCCCACACTCAGAATTCCGAACACGGCTGACTGTTTGGGGGAGGTTCTGGGCCGCCCTCCACGCAGCTGCCTGGTGTCACAGGTGTTCCCTGGCAGGGGGAAGTCCGCTAATTACCTCCCCTGTCCATGGGGAGACACTAGATGCTACCTGCGTTTCCAGCCCAACCCCCGCCTTTCCCCGGCAGCCCGCACTGGGAGGGAATCGGGGAAGACACTCGAAGGGCTCCTAGGAGATCCCGGGTGCTGCAGACAGAAGACGGAACCTCCCCACACTCAGAATTCCGGAACACGGCTGACTGTGTGGGGGAGGTTCGGGGCCGCCCTCCACGAAGCTGCCTGGTGTCACAGGTGTTCCCTGGCAGGGGGAAGTCCGCTAATGACCTCCCCTGTCCATGGGGAGGCACTAGATGCTACCTGCGTTTCCAACCCAACCCCCACCTTTCCCCGGCAGCCCGCACTGGGAGGTACTCGGGGAAGACACTCGAAGGGCTCCTAGGAGATCCCGGGTTCTGCAGACAGAAGACGGAACCTCCCCACACTCAGAATTCCGAACACGGCTGACTGTTTGGGGGAGGTTCTGGGCCGCCCTCCACGCAGCTGCCTGGTGTCACAGGTGTTCCCTGGCAGGGGGAAGTCCGCTAATGACCTCCCCTGTCCATGGGGAGGCACTAGATGCTACCTGCGTTTCCAGCCCAACCCCCGCCTTTCCCCGACAGCCCGCACTGGGAGGGACTCGGGGAAGACACTCGAAGGGCTCCTAGGAGATCCAGGGTGCTGCAGACAGAAGACGGAACCTCCCCACACTCAGAATTCCGGAACACGGGTGACTGTGTGGGTGAGGTTTAGGGCCGCCCTCCACGAAGCTGCCTGGTGTCACAGGTGTTCCCTGGCAGGGGGAAGTCCGCTAATGACCTCCCCTGTCCATGGGGAGGCACTAGATGCTACCTGCGTTTCCAGCCCAACCCCCGCCTTTCCCCGGCAGCCCGCACAGGGAGGGACTCGGGGAAGACACTCGAAGGGCTCCTAGGAGATCCCGGGTGCTGCAGACAGAAGACGGAACCTCCCCACACTCAGAATTCCGGAACACGGGTGACTGTGTGGGTGAGGTTTAGGGCCGCCCTCCACGGAGCTTCCTGGTGTCACAGGTGTTCCCTGCCAGGGGGAAGTCCGCTACTTACCTCCCCTGTCCATGGGGAGGCCCTAGATGCTACCCGCGTTTCCAGGCCAAACCCCGCCTTTCCCCGGCAGCCCGCACTGGGAGGGACTCGGGGAAGACACTCGAAGGGCTCCTAGGAGATCCCGGGTGCTGCAGACAGAAGACGGAACCTCCCCACACTCAGAATTCCGGAACACGGCTGACTGTGTGGGGGAGGATCGGGGCCGCACTCCACGCAGCTGCCTGGTGTCACAGGTGTTCCCTGGCAGGGGGAAGTCCGCTAATGACCTCCCCTGTCCATGGGGAGGCACTAGATGCTACCTGCGTTTCCAGCCAAACCCCCACCTTTCCCCAACAGCCCGCACTGGGAGGGACTCGGGGAAGACACTCGAAGGGCTCCTAGGAGATCCCGGGTGCTGCAGACAGAAGACGGAACCTCCCCACACTCAGAATTCCGGAACACGGCTGACTGTTTGGGGGAGGTTCTGGGCCGCCCTCCACGCAGCTGCCTGGTGTCACAGGTGTTCCCTGGCAGGGGGAAGTCCGCTAAATACCTCCCCTGTCCATGGGGAGACACTAGATGCTACCTGCGTTTCCAGCCCAACCCCCGCCTTTCCCCGGCAGCCCGCACTGGGAGGGAATCGGGGAAGACACTCGAAGGGATCCTAGGAGATCCCGGGTGCTGCAGACAGAAGACGGAAACTCCCCACACTCAGAATTCCGGAACACGGCTGACTGTGTGGGGGAGGTTCGGGGCCGCCCTGAACGAAGCTGCCTGGTGTCACAGGTGTTCCCTGGCAGGGGGAAGTCCGCTAATGACCTCCCCTGTCCATGGGGAGGCACTAGATGCTACCTGCGTTTCCAACCCAACCCCCACCTTTCCCCGGCAGCCCGCACTGGGAGGTACTCGGGGAAGACACTCGAAGGGCTCCTAGGAGATACCGGGTGCTGCAGACAGAAGACGGAACCTCCCCACACTCAGAATTCCGGAACACGGCTGACTGTTTGGGGGAGGTTCTGGGCCGCCCTCCACGCAGCTGCCTGGTGTCACAGGTGTTCCCTGGCAGGGGGAAGTCCGCTAATGACCTCCCCTGTCCATGGGGAGGCACTAGATGCTACCTGCGTTTCCAGCACAACCCCCTCCTTTCCCGGCAGCCCGCACTGGGAGGGACTCGGGGAAGACACTCGAAGGGCTCCTAGGAGATCCCGGGTGCTGCAGACAGAAGACGGAACCTCCCCACACTCAGAATTCCGGAACACGGCTGACTGTGTGGGGGAGGTTCGGGGCCGCACTCCACGCAGCTGCCTGGTGTCACAGGTGTTCCCTGGCAGGGGGAAGTCCGCTAATGACCTCCCCTGTCCATGGGGAGGCACTAGATGCTACCTGCGTTTCCAGCCCAACCCCCGCCTTTCCCCGACAGCCCGCACTGGGAGGGACTCGGGGAAGACACTCGAAGGGCTCCTAGGAGATCCCGGGTGCTGCAGACAGAAGACGGAAACTCCCCACACTCAGAATTCCGGAACACGGCTGACTGTTTGGGGGAGGTTCTGGGCCGCCCTCCACGCAGCTGCCTGGTGTCACAGGTGTTCCCTGGCAGGGGGAAGTCCGCTAATTACCTCCCCTGTCCATGGGGAGACACTAGATGCTACCTGCGTTTCCAGCCCAACCCCCGCCTTTCCCCGGCAGCCCGCACTGGGAGGGACTCGGGGAAGACAATCGAAGGGCTCCTAGGAGATCCCGGGTGCTGCAGACAGAAGACGGAACCTCCCCACACTCAGAATTCCGGAACACGGGTGACTGTGTGGGTGAGGTTTAGGGCCGCCCTCCACGGAGCTTCCTGGTGTCACAGGTGTTCCCTGCCAGGGGGAAGTCCGCTAATTACCTCCCCTGTCCATGGGGAGGCACTAGAGGCTACCTGCCTTTCCAGGCCAAACCCCGCCTTTAACCGGCAGCCCGCACTGGGAGGGACTCGGGGAAGACACTCGAAGGGCTCCTAGGAGATCCCGGGTGCTGCAGACAGAAGACGGAACCACCCCACACTCAGAATTCCGGAACACGGCTGACTGTGTGGGTGAGGTTTAGGGCCGCCCTCCACGGAGCTTCCTGGAGTCACAGGTGTTCCCTGCCAGGGGGAAGTCCCCTAATGACCTCCCCTGTCCATGGGGAGGCACTAGATGCTACCTGCGTTTCCAGCCGAACCCCCACCTTTCCCCGGCAGCCCGCACTGGGAGGTACTCGGGGAAGACACTTGAAGGGCTCCTAGGAGATGCCGGGTGCTGCAGAGAGAAGACGGAACCTCCCCACACTCAGAATTCCGGAACACGGCTGACTGGGTGGGGGAGGTTCGGGTCCGCACTCCCCGAAGCTGCCTGGTGTCGCAGGTGTTCCCTGGCAGGGGGAAGTCCGCTAATTACCTCCCCTGTCCATAGGGAGTCACTAGATGCTACCTGCGTTTCCAACACAACCCCCACCTTTCCCCGGGAGCCCGCACTGGGAGGGACTCGGGGAAGACACTCGAAGGGCTCCTAGGAGATCCCGGGTGCTGCAGACAGAAGACGGAACCTCCCCACACTCAGAATTCCGGAACACGGCTGACTGTTTGGGGGAGGTTCTGGGCCGCCCTCCACGCAGCTGCCTGGTGTCACAGGTGTTCCCTGGCAGGGGGAAGTCCGCTAATTACCTCCCCTGTCCATGGGGAGACACTAGATGCTACCTGCGTTTCCAGCCCAACCCCCGCCTTTCCCCGGCAGCCCGCACTGGGAGGGAATCGGGGAAGACACTCGAAGGGCTCCTAGGAGATGCCGGGTGCTGCAGAGAGAAGACGGAACCTCCCCACACTCAGAATTCCGGAACACGGCTGACTGTGTGGGGGAGGTTCGGGGCCGCCCTCCACGAAGCTGCCTGGTGTCACAGGTGTTCCCTGGCAGGGGGAAGTCCGCTAATGACCTCCCCTGTCCATGGGGAGGCACTAGATGCTACCTGCGTTTCCAGCCCAACCCCCGTCTTTCCCCGGGAGTCCGCACAGGGAGGGACTCGGGGAAGACACTCGAACGGCACCTAGGAGATCCCGGGTGCTGCAGACAGAAGACGGAACCTCCCCACACTCAGAATTCCGGAACACGGTTGACTGTGTGGGTGAGGTTTAGGGCCGCCCTCCACGAAGCTTCCTGGTGTCACAGGTGTTCCCTCTCAAGGGGAAGTCCGCTACTTACCTCCCCTGTCCATGGGGAGTCACTAGATGCTACCTGCGTTTCCAGCCCTACCCCCGCCTTTCCCCGGCAGCCCGCACTGGGAGGGACTCGGGGAAGACACTCGAAGGGCTCCTAGGGATCCCGGGTGCTGCAGACAGAAGACGGAAACTCCCCACACTCAGAATTCCGGAACACGGCTGACTGTGTGGGGGAGGTTCGGGGCCGCACTACACGCAGCTGCCTGGTGTCACAGGTGTTCCCTGGAAGGGGGAAGTCCGCTAATGACCTCCCCTGTCCATGGGGAGGCACTAGATGCTACCTGCGTTTCCAGCCCAAACCCCGCCTTTCCCCGGCAGCCCGCACTGGGAGGGACTCGGGGAAGACACTCGAAGGGCTCCTAGGAGATCCCGGGTGCTGCAGACAGAAGACGGAACCTCCCCACACTCAGAATTCCGGAACACGGGTGACTGTGTGGGTGAGGTTTAGGGCCGCCCTCCACGGAGCTTCCTGGTGTCACAGGTGTTCCCTGCCAGGGGGAAGTCCGCTAATTACCTCCCCTGTCCATGGGGAGGCACTAGAGGCTACCTGCGTTTCCAGGCCAAACCCCGCCTTTCCCCGGCAGCCCGCACTGGGAGGTACTCGGGGAAGACACTCAAAGGGCTCCTAGGAGATGCCGGGTGCTGCAGAGAGAAGACGGAACCTCCCCACACTCAGAATTCCGGAACACGGCTGACTGTGTGGGGGAGGTTCGGGTCCGCCCTCCCCGAAGCTGCCTGGTGTCGCAGGTGTTCCCTGGCAGGGGGAAGTCCGCTAATTACCTCCCCTGTCCATAGGGAGTCACTAGATGCTACCTGCGTTTCCAACCCAACCCCCAACTTTCCCCGGGAGCCCGCACTGGGAGGGACTCGGGGAAGACACTCGAAGGGCTCCTAGGAGATGCCGGGTGCTGCAGACAGAAGACGGAACCTCCCCACACTCAGAATTCCGAACACGGGTGACTGTGTTGGTGAGGTTTAGGGCCGCCCTCCACGAAGCTTCCTGGTGTCACAGGTGTTCCCTCTCAAGGGGAAGTCCGCTACTTACCTCCCTTGTCCATGGGGAGGCACTAGATGCTACCTGCGTTTCCAGCCCAACCCCCGCCTTTCCCCGACAGCCCGCACTGGGAGGGACTCGGGGAAGACACTCGAAGGGCTCCTAGGAGATCCCGGGTGCTGCAGACAGAAGACGGAACCTCCCCACACTCAGAATTCCGGAACACGGCTGACTGTTTGGGGGAGGTTCTGGGCCGCCCTCCACGCAGCTGCCTGGTGTCACAGGTGTTCCCTGGCAGGGGGAAGTCCGCTAATTACCTCCCCTGTCCATGGGGAGACACTAGATGCTACCTGCGTTTCCAGCCCAACCCCCGCCTTTCCCCGGCAGCCCGCACTGGGAGGGAATCGGGGAAGACACTCGAAGGGCTCCTAGGAGATCCCGGGTGCTGCAGACAGAAGACGGAACCTCCCCACACTCAGAATTCCGGAACACGGCTGACTGTGTGGGGGAGGTTCGGGGCCGCCCTCCACGAAGCTGCCTGGTGTCACAGGTGTTCCCTGGCACGGGGAAGTCCACTAATGACCTCCCCTGTCCATGGGGAGGCACTAGATGCTACCTGCGTTTCCAACCCAACCCCCACCTTTCCCCGGCAGCCCGCACTGGGAGGTACTCGGGGAAGACACTCGAAGGGCTCCTAGGAGATCCCGGGTGCTGCAGACAGAAGACGGAACCTCCCCACACTCAGAATTCCGAACACGGCTGACTGTTTGGGGGAGGTTCTGGGCCGCCCTCCACGCAGCTGCCTGGTGTCACAGGTGTTCCCTGGCAGGGGGAAGTCCGCTAATGACCTCCCCTGTCCATGGGGAGGCACTAGATGCTACCTGCGTTTCCAGCCCAACCCCCGCCTTTCCCCGACAGCCCGCACTGGGAGGGACTCGGGGAAGACACTCGAAGGGCTCCTAGGAGATCCAGGGTGCTGCAGACAGAAGACGGAACCTCCCCACACTCAGAATTCCGGAACACGGGTGACTGTGTGGGTGAGGTTTAGGGCCGCCCTCCACGGAGCTTCCTGGTGTCACAGGTGTTCCCTGCCAGGGGGAAGTCCGCTAAATACCTCCCCTGTCCATGGGGAGGCACTAGATGCTACCTGCGTTTCCAGGCCAAACCCCGCCTTTCCCCGGCAGCCCGCACTGGGAGGGACTCGGGGAAGACACTCGAAGGGCTCCTAGGAGATGCCGGGTGCTGCAGAGAGAAGACGGAACCTCCCCACACTCAGAATTCCGGAACACGGCTGACTGTGTGGGGGAGGTTCGGGTCCGCCCTCCCCGAAGCTGCCTGGTGTCACAGGTGTTCCCTGGCAGGGGGAAGTCCGCTAATTACCTCCCCTGTCCATGGGGAGACACTAGATGCTACCTGCGTTTCCAGCCCAACCCCCGCCTTTCCCCGGCAGCCCGCACTGGGAGGGACTCGGGGAAGACAATCGAAGGGCTCCTAGGAGATCCCGGGTGCTGCAGACAGAAGACGGAACCTCCCCACACTCAGAATTCCGGAACACGGGTGACTGTGTGGGTGAGGTTTAGGGCCGCCCTCCACGGAGCTTCCTGGTGTCACAGGTGTTCCCTGCCAGGGGGAAGTCCGCTAATTACCTCCCCTGTCCATGGGGAGGCACTAGAGGCTACCTGCCTTTCCAGGCCAAACCCCGCCTTTAACCGGCAGCCCGCACTGGGAGGGACTCGGGGAAGACACTCGAAGGGCTCCTAGGAGATCCCGGGTGCTGCAGACAGAAGACGGAACCACCCCACACTCAGAATTCCGGAACACGGCTGACTGTGTGGGTGAGGTTTAGGGCCGCCCTCCACGGAGCTTCCTGGTGTCACAGGTGTTCCCTGCCAGGGGGAAGTCCCCTAATGACCTCCCCTGTCCATGGGGAGGCACTAGATGCTACCTGCGTTTCCAGCCGAACCCCCACCTTTCCCCGGCAGCCCGCACTGGGAGGTACTCGGGGAAGACACTTGAAGGGCTCCTAGGAGATGCCGGGTGCTGCAGAGAGAAGACGGAACCTCCCCACACTCAGAATTCCGGAACACGGCTGACTGGGTGGGGGAGGTTCGGGTCCGCACTCCCCGAAGCTGCCTGGTGTCGCAGGTGTTCCCTGGCAGGGGGAAGTCCGCTAATGACCTCCCCTGTCCATGGGGAGGCACTAGATGCTACCTGCGTTTCCAGCCCAACCCCCGTCTTTCCCCGGGAGTCCGCACAGGGAGGGACTCGGGGAAGACACTCGAACGGCACCTAGGAGATCCCGGGTGCTGCAGACAGAAGACGGAACCTCCCCACACTCAGAATTCCGGAACACGGTTGACTGTGTGGGTGAGGTTTAGGGCCGCCCTCCACGAAGCTTCCTGGTGTCACAGGTGTTCCCTCTCAAGGGGAAGTCCGCTACTTACCTCCCCTGTCCATGGGGAGTCACTAGATGCTACCTGCGTTTCCAGCCCTACCCCCGCCTTTCCCCGGCAGCCCGCACTGGGAGGGACTCGGGGAAGACACTCGAAGGGCTCCTAGGGATCCCGGGTGCTGCAGACAGAAGACGGAAACTCCCCACACTCAGAATTCCGGAACACGGCTGACTGTGTGGGGGAGGTTCGGGGCCGCACTACACGCAGCTGCCTGGTGTCACAGGTGTTCCCTGGAAGGGGGAAGTCCGCTAATGACCTCCCCTGTCCATGGGGAGGCACTAGATGCTACCTGCGTTTCCAGCCCAAACCCCGCCTTTCCCCGGCAGCCCGCACTGGGAGGGACTCGGGGAAGACACTCGAAGGGCTCCTAGGAGATCCCGGGTGCTGCAGACAGAAGACGGAACCTCCCCACACTCAGAATTCCGGAACACGGGTGACTGTGTGGGTGAGGTTTAGGGCCGCCCTCCACGGAGCTTCCTGGTGTCACAGGTGTTCCCTGCCAGGGGGAAGTCCGCTAATTACCTCCCCTGTCCATGGGGAGGCACTAGAGGCTACCTGCGTTTCCAGGCCAAACCCCGCCTTTCCCCGGCAGCCCGCACTGGGAGGTACTCGGGGAAGACACTCAAAGGGCTCCTAGGAGATGCCGGGTGCTGCAGAGAGAAGACGGAACCTCCCCACACTCAGAATTCCGGAACACGGCTGACTGTGTGGGGGAGGTTCGGGTCCGCCCTCCCCGAAGCTGCCTGGTGTCGCAGGTGTTCCCTGGCAGGGGGAAGTCCGCTAATTACCTCCCCTGTCCATAGGGAGTCACTAGATGCTACCTGCGTTTCCAACCCAACCCCCAACTTTCCCCGGGAGCCCGCACTGGGAGGGACTCGGGGAAGACACTCGAAGGGCTCCTAGGAGATGCCGGGTGCTGCAGAGAGAAGACGGAACCTCCCCACACTCAGAATTCCGAACACGGGTGACTGTGTTGGTGAGGTTTAGGGCCGCCCTCCACGAAGCTTCCTGGTGTCACAGGTGTTCCCTCTCAAGGGGAAGTCCGCTACTTACCTCCCTTGTCCATGGGGAGGCACTAGATGCTACCTGCGTTTCCAGCCCAACCCCCGCCTTTCCCCGACAGCCCGCACTGGGAGGGACTCGGGGAAGACACTCGAAGGGCTCCTAGGAGATCCCGGGTGCTGCAGACAGAAGACGGAACCTCCCCACACTCAGAATTCCGGAACACGGCTGACTGTTTGGGGGAGGTTCTGGGCCGCCCTCCACGCAGCTGCCTAGTGTCACAGGTGTTCCCTGGCAGGGGGAAGTCCGCTAATTACCTCCCCTGTCCATGGGGAGACACTAGATGCTACCTGCGTTTCCAGCCCAACCCCCGCCTTTCCCCGGCAGCCCGCACTGGGAGGGAATCGGGGAAGACACTCGAAGGGCTCCTAGGAGATCCCGGGTGCTGCAGACAGAAGACGGAACCTCCCCACACTCAGAATTCCGGAACACGGCTGACTGTGTGGGGGAGGTTCGGGGCCGCCCTCCACGAAGCTGCCTGGTGTCACAGGTGTTCCCTGGCACGGGGAAGTCCACTAATGACCTCCCCTGTCCATGGGGAGGCACTAGATGCTACCTGCGTTTCCAACCCAACCCCCACCTTTCCCCGGCAGCCCGCACTGGGAGGTACTCGGGGAAGACACTCGAAGGGCTAGTAGGAGATCCCGGGTGCTGCAGACAGAAGACGGAACCTCCCCACACTCAGAATTCCGAACACGGCTGACTGTTTGGGGGAGGTTCTGGGCCGCCCTCCACGCAGCTGCCTGGTGTCACAGGTGTTCCCTGGCAGGGGGAAGTCCGCTAATGACCTCCCCTGTCCATGGGGAGGCACTAGATGCTACCTGCGTTTCCAGCCCAACCCCCGCCTTTCCCCGACAGCCCGCACTGGGAGGGACTCGGGGAAGACACTCGAAGGGCTCCTAGGAGATCCAGGGTGCTGCAGACAGAAGACGGAACCTCCCCACACTCAGAATTCCGGAACACGGGTGACTGTGTGGGTGAGGTTTAGGGCCGCCCTCCACGGAGCTTCCTGGTGTCACAGGTGTTCCCTGCCAGGGGGAAGTCCGCTAAATACCTCCCCTGTCCATGGGGAGGCACTAGATGCTACCTGCGTTTCCAGGCCAAACCCCGCCTTTCCCTGGCAGCCCGCACTGGGAGGGACTCGGGGAAGACACTCGAAGGGCTCCTAGGAGATGCCGGGTGCTGCAGAGAGAAGACGGAACCTCCCCACACTCAGAATTCCGGAACACGGCTGACTGTGTGGGGGAGGTTCGGGTCCGCCCTCCCCGAAGCTGCCTGGTGTCACAGGTGTTTCCTGGCAGGGGGAAGTCCGCTAATTACCTCCCCTGTCCATGGGGAGGCACTAGATGCTACCTGCGTTTCCAGCCCAACCCCCGCCTTTCCCCGGGAGCCCGCACTGGGAGGGACTCGGGGAAGACACTCGAAGGGCACCTAGGAGATCCCGGGTGCTGCAGACAGAAGACGGAACCTCCCCACACTCAGAATTCCGGAACACGGGTGACTGTGTGGGTGAGGTTTAGGGCCGCCCTCCACGAAGCTTCCTGGTGTCACAGGTGTTCCCTCTCAAGGGGAAGTCCGCTACTTACCTCCCCTGTCCATGGGGAGGCACTAGATGCTACCTGCGTTTCCAGCCCAACCCCCGCCTTTCCCCGGCAGCCCGCACTGGGAGGGACTCGGGGAAGACACTCGAAGGGCTCCTAGGAGATCCCGGCTGCTGCAGACAGAAGACGGAACCTCCCCACACTCAGAATCCCGGAACACGGCTGACTGTGTGGGGGAGGTTCGGGGCCGCACTCCACGCAGCTGCCTGGTGTCGCAGGTGTTCCCTGGCAGGGGGAAGTCCGCTAATTACCTCCCCTGTCCATGGGGAGTCACTAGATGCTACCTGCGTTTCCAACCCAACCCCCACTTTTCCCCGGGAGCCCGCACTGGGAGGGACTCGGGGAAGACACTCGAAGGGCTCCTAGGAGATGCCGGGTGCTGCAGAGAGAAGACGGAACCTCCCCACACTCATAATTCCGGAACACGGCTGACTGTGTGGGGGAGGTTCGGGTCCGCCCTCCCCGAAGCTGCCTGGTGTCACAGGTGTTTCCTGGCAGGGGGAAGTCCGCTAATTACCTCCCCTGTCCATGGGGAGGCACTAGATGCTACCTGCGTTTCCAGCCCAACCCCCGCCTTTCCCCGGGAGCCCTCACTGGGAGGGACTCGGGGAAGCCACTCGAAGGGCACCTAGGAGATCCCGGGTGCTGCAGACAGAAGACGGAACCTCCCCACACTCAGAATTCCGGAACACGTGTGACTGAGTGGGTGAGGTTTAGGGCCGCCCTCCACGAAGCTTCCTGGTGTCACAGGTGTTCCCTCTCAAGGGGAAGTCCGCTACTTACCTCCCCTGTCCATGGGGAGGCACTAGATGCTACCTGCGTTTCCAGCCCAACCCCCGCCTTTCCCCGGCAGCCCGCACTGGGAGGGACTCGGGGAAGACACTCGAAGGGCTCCTAGGAGATCCCGGCTGCTGCAGACAGAAGACGGAACCTCCCCACACTCAGAATTCCGGAACACGGGTGACTGTGTGGGTGAGGTTTAGGGCCGCCCTCCACGGAGCTTCCTGGTGTCACAGGTGTTCCCTGCCAGGGGGAAGTCCGCTAATTACCTCCCCTGTCCATGGGGAGGCCCTAGAGGCTACCTGCGTTTCCAGGCCAAACCCCGCATTTCCCCGGCAGCCCGCACTGGGAGGGACTCGGGGAAGACACTCGAAGGGCTCCTAGGAGATCCCGGGTGCTGCAGACAGAAGACGGAACCTCCCCACACTCAGAATTCCGAACACGGGTGACTGTGTTGGTGAGGTTTAGGGCCGCCCTCCACGAAGCTTCCTGGTATCACAGGTGTTCCCTCTCAAGGGGAAGTCCGCTACTTACCTCCCCTGTCCATGGGGAGGCACTAGATGCTACCTGCGTTTCCAGCCCAACCCCCGCCTTTCCCCGACAGCCCGCACTGGGAGGGACTCGGGGAAGACACTCGAAGGGCTCCTAGGAGATCCCGGGTGCTGCAGACAGAAGACGGAACCTCCCCACACTCAGAATTCCGGAACACGGCTGACTGTTTGGGGGAGGTTCTGGGCCGCTCTCCACGAAGCTGCCTGGTGTCACAGGTGTTCCCTGGCAGGGGGAAGTCCGCTAATGACCTCCCCTGTCCATGGGGAGGCACTAGATGCTACCTGCGTTTCCAGCCCAACCCCCGCCTTTCCCCGGCAGCCCGCACTGGGAGGGACTCGGGGAAGACACTCGAAGGGCTCCTAGGAGATCCCGGGTGCTGCAGACAGAAGACGGAACCTCCCCACACTCAGAATTCCGGAACACGGGTGACTGTGTGGGTGAGGTTTAGGGCCGCCCTCCACGGAGCTTCCTGGTGTCACAGGTGTTCCCTGCCAGGGGGAAGTCCGCTACTTACCTCCCCTGTCCATGGGGAGGCCCTAGATGCTACCCGCGTTTCCAGGCCAAACCCCGACTTTCCCCGGCAGCCCGCACTGGGAGGGACTCGGGGAAGACACTCGAAGGGCTCCTAGGAGATCCCGGGTGCTGCAGACAGAAGACGGAACCTCCCCACACTCAGAATTCCGGAACACGGCTGACTGTGTGGGGGAGGTTCGGGTCCGCCCTCCCCGAAGCTGCCTGGTGTCACAGGTGTTTCCTGGCAGGGGGAAGTCCGCTAATTACCTCCCCTGTCCATGGGGAGGCACTAGATGCTACCTGCGTTTCCAGCCCAACCCCCGCCTTTCCCCGGGAGCCCTCACTGGGAGGGACTCGGGGAAGCCACTCGAAGGGCACCTAGGGGATCCCGGGTGCTGCAGACAGAAGACGGAACCTCCCCACACTCAGAATTCCGGAACACGTGTGACTGAGTGGGTGAGGTTTAGGGCCGCCCTCCACGAAGCTTCCTGGTGTCACAGGTGTTCCCTCTCAAGGGGAAGTCCGCTAATTACCTCCCCTGTCCATGGGGAGGCACTAGATGCTACCTGCGTTTCCAGCCCAACCCCCGCCTTTCCCCGGCAGCCCGCACTGGGAGGGACTCGGGGAAGACACTCGAAGGGCTCCTAGGAGATCCCGGCTGCTGCAGACAGAAGACGGAACCTCCCCACACTCAGAATTCCGGAACACGGGTGACTGTGTGGGTGAGGTTTAGGGCCGCCCTCCACGGAGCTTCCTGGTGTCACAGGTGTTCCCTGCCAGGGGGAAGTCCGCTAATTACCTCCCCTGTCCATGGGGAGGCCCTAGAGGCTACCTGCGTTTCCAGGCCAAACCCCGCATTTCCCCGGCAGCCCGCACTGGGAGGGACTCGGGGAAGACACTCGAAGGGCTCCTAGGAGATCCCGGGTGCTGCAGACAGAAGACGGAACCTCCCCACACTCAGAATTCCGAACACGGGTGACTGTGTTGGTGAGGTTTAGGGCCGCCCTCCACGAAGCTTCCTGGTATCACAGGTGTTCCCTCTCAAGGGGAAGTCCGCTACTTACCTCCCCTGTCCATGGGGAGGCACTAGATGCTACCTGCGTTTCCAGCCCAACCCCCGCCTTTCCCCGACAGCCCGCACTGGGAGGGACTCGGGGAAGACACTCGAAGGGCTCCTAGGAGATCCCGGGTGCTGCAGACAGAAGACGGAACCTCCCCACACTCAGAATTCCGGAACACGGCTGACTGTTTGGGGGAGGTTCTGGGCCGCCCTCCACGAAGCTGCCTGGTGTCACAGGTGTTCCCTGGCAGGGGGAAGTCCGCTAATGACCTCCCCTGTCCATGGGGAGGCACTAGATGCTACCTGCGTTTCCAGCCCAACCCCCGCCTTTCCCCGGCAGCCCGCACTGGGAGGGACTCGGGGAAGACACTCGAAGGGCTCCTAGGAGATCCCGGGTGCTGCAGACAGAAGACGGAACCTCCCCACACTCAGAATTCCGGAACACGGGTGACTGTGTGGGTGAGGTTTAGGGCCGCCCTCCACGGAGCTTCCTGGTGTCACAGGTGTTCCCTGCCAGGGGGAAGTCCGCTACTTACCTCCCCTGTCCATGGGGAGGCCCTAGATGCTACCCGCGTTTCCAGGCCAAACCCCGCCTTTCCCCGGCAGCCCGCACTGGGAGGGACTCGGGGAAGACACTCGAAGGGCTCCTAGGAGATCCCGGGTCCTGCAGACAGAAGACGGAACCTCCCCACACTCAGAATTCCGGAACACGGCTGACTGTGTGGGGGAGGTTCGGGGCCGCACTCCACGCAGCTGCCTGGTGTCACAGGTGTTCCCTGGCAGGGGGAAGTCCGCTAATGACCTCCCCTGTCCATGGGGAGGAACTAGATGCTACTTGCGTTTCCAGCCAAACCCCCACCTTTCCCCAACAGCCCGCACTGGGAGGGACTCGGGGAAGACACTCGAAGGGCTCCTAGGAGATCCCGGGTGCTGCAGACAGAAGACGGAACCTCCCCACACTCAGAATTCCGGAACACGGCTGACTGTTTGGGGGAGGTTCTGGGCCGCCCTCCACGCAGCTGCCTGGTGTCACAGGTGTTCCCTGGCAGGGGGAAGTCCGCTAATTACCTCCCCCGTCCATGGGGAGGCACTAGATGCTACCTGCGTTTCCAGCCCAACCCCCGCCTTTCCCCGGCAGCCCGCACAGGGAGGTACTCGGGGAAGACACTCGAAGGGCTCCTAGGAGATCCCGGGTGCTGCAGACAGAAGACGGAACCTCCCCACACTCAGAATTCCGGAACACGGGTGACTGTGTGGGTGAGGTTTAGGGCCGCCCTCCACGAAGTTTCCTGGTGTCACAGGTGTTCCCTCTCAAGGGGAAGTCCGCTACTTACCTCCCCTGTCCATGGGGAGGCACTAGATGCTACCTGCGTTTCCAGCCCAACCCCCGCCTTTGCCCGGTAGCCCGCACTGGGAGGAACTCGGGGAAGACACTCGAAGGGCTCCTAGGAGATCCCGGCTGCTGCAGACAGAAGACGGATCCTCCCCACACTCAGAATTCCGGAACACGGGTGACTGTGTGGGTGAGGTTTAGGGCCGCCCTCCACGGAGCTTCCTGGTGTCACAGGTGTTCCCTGCCAGGGGGAAGTCCGCTAATTACCTCCCCTGTCCATGGGGAGGCACTAGATGCTACCTGCTTTTCCAGGCCAAACCCCGCCTTTCCCCGGCAGCCCGCACTGGGAGGGACTCGGGGAAGACACTCGAAGGGCTCCTAGGAGATCCCGGGTGCTGCAGACAGAAGACGGAACCTCCCCACACTCAGAATTCCGGAACACGGCTGACTGTGTGGGGGAGGTTCGGGGCCGCACTCCACGCAGCTGCCTGGTGTCACAGGTGTTCCCTGGCAGGGGGAAGTCCGCTAATGACCTCCCCTGTCCATGGGGAGGCACTAGATGCTACCTGCGTTTCCAGCCCAAACCCCGCCTTTCCCCGGCAGCCCGCACTGGGAGGGACTCGGGGAAGACACTCGAAGGGCTCCTAGGAGATCCCGGGTGCTGCAGACAGAAGACGGAACCTCCCCACACTCAGAATTCCGGAACACGGGTGACTGTGTGGGTGAGGTTTAGGGCCGCCCTCCACGGAGCTTCCTGGTGTCACAGGTGTTCCCTGCCAGGGGGAAGTCCGCTAATTACCTCCCCTGTCCATGGGGAGGCACTAGAGGCTACCTGCGTTTCCAGGCCAAACCCCGCCTTTCCCCGGCAGCCCGCATTGGGAGGGACTCGGGGAAGACACTCGAAGGGCTCCTAGGAGATGCCGGGTGCTGCAGACAGAAGACGGAACCTCCCCACACTCAGAATTCCGGAACACGGGTGACTGTGTGGGTGAGGTTTAGGGCCGCCCTCCACGAAGCTTCCTGGTGTCACAGGTGTTCCCTCTCAAGGGGAAGTCCGCTACTTACCTCCCCTGTCAATGGGGAGGCACTAGATGCTACCTGCGTTTCCAGCCCAACACCCACCTTTCCCCGGCAGCCCGCACTGGGAGGTACTCGGGGAAGACACTCGAAGGGCTCCTAGGAGATGCCGGGTGCTGCAGAGAGAAGACGGAACCTCCCCACACTCAGAATTCCGAACACGGGTGACTGTGTGGGTGAGGTTTAGGGCCGCCCTCCACGAAGCTTCCTGGTGTCACAGGTGTTCCCTCTCAAGGGGAAGTCCGCTACTTACCTCCCCTGTCCATGGGGAGGCACTAGATGCTACCTGCGTTTCCAGCCCAACCCCCGCATTTCCCCGACAGCCCGACTGGGAGGGACTCGGGGAAGACACTCGAAGGGCTCCTAGGAGATCCCGGGTGCTGCAGACAGAAGACGGAACCTCCCCACACTCAGAATCCCGGAACACGGCTGACTGTGTGGGGGAGGTTCGGGGCCGCACTCCACGCAGCTGCCTGGTGTCGCAGGTGTTCCCTGGCAGGGGGAAGTCCGCTAATTACCTCCCCTGTCCATGGGGAGTCACTAGATGCTACCTGCGTTTCCAACCCAACCCCCACCTTTCCCCGGGAGCCCGCAGTGGGAGGGACTCGGGGAAGACACTCGAAGGGCTCCTTGGAGATGCCGGGTGCTGCAGAGAGAAGACGGAACCTCCCCACACTCAGAATTCCGGAACACGGCTGACTGTGTGGGGGAGGTTCGGGTCCGCCCTCCCCGAAGCTGCCTGGTGTCACAGGTGTTCCCTGGCAGGGGGAAGTCCGCTAATTACCTCCCCTGTCCATGGGGAGGCACTAGATGCTACCTGCGTTTCCAGCCCAACCGCCGCCTTTCCCCGGGAGCACGCACTGGGAGGGACTCGGGGAAGCCACTCGAAGGGCACCTAGGAGATCCCGGGTGCTGCAGACAGAAGACGGAACCTCCCCACACTCAGAATTCCGGAACACGGGTGACTGTGTGGGTGAGGTTTAGGGCCGCCCTCCACGAAGCTTCCTGGTGTCACAGGTGTTCCCTCTCAAGGGGAAGTCCGCTACTTACCTCCCCTGTCCATGGGGAGGCACTAGATGCTACCTGCGTTTCCGGCCCAACCCCCGCCTTTCCCCGGCAGCTCGCACTGGGAGGGACTCGGGGAAGACACTCGAAGGGCTCCTAGGAGATCCCGGCTGCTGCAGACAGAAGACGGAACCTCCCCACACTCAGAATTCCGGAACACGGGTGACTGTGTGGGTGAGGTTTAGGGCCGCCCTCCACGGAGCTTCCTGGTGTCACAGGTGTTCCCTGCCAGGGGGAAGTCCGCTAATTACCTCCCCTGTCCATGGGGAGGCACTAGAGGCTACCTGCGTTTCCAGGCCAAACCCAGCCTTTCCCCGGCAGCCCGCACTGCGAGGGACTCGGGGAAGACACTCGAAGGGCTCCTAGGAGATCCCGGGTGCTGCAGGCAGAAGACGGAACCTCCCCACACTCAGAATTCCGGAACACGGCTGACTGTGTAGGGGAGTTTCGGGGCCGCACTCCACGAAGCTGCCTGTTGTCACAGGTGTTCCCTGGCAGGGGGAAGTCCGCTAATGACCTCCCCTGTCCATGGGGAGGCACTAGATGCTACCTGCGTTTCCAGCCCAACCCCCACATTTCCCCGGCAGCCCGCAATGGGAGGTACTCGGGGAAGACACTCGAAGGGCTCCTAGGAGATGCCGGGTGCTGCAGAGAGAAGACGGAACCTCCCCACACTCAGAATTCCGGAACACGGCTGACTGTGTGGGGGAGGTTCGGGTCCGCCCTCCCCGAAGCTGCCTGGTGTCGCAGGTGTTCCCTGGCAGGGGGAAGTCCGCTAATTACCTCCCCTGTCCATAGGGAGTCACTAGATGCTACCTGCGTTTCCAACCCAACCCCCACCTTTCCCCGGGAGCCCGCACTGTTAGGGACTCGGGGAAGACACTCGAAGGGCTCCTAGGAGATGCCGGGTGCTGCAGACAGAAGACGGAACCTCCCCACACTCAGAATTCCGAACACGGGTGACTGTGTGGGTGAGGTTTAGGGCCGCCCTCCACGAAGCTTCCTGGTGTCACAGGTGTTTCCTCTCAAGGGGAAGTCCGCTACTTACCTCCCCTGTCCATGGGGAGGCACTAGATGCTACCTGCGTTTCCAGCCCAACCCCCGCCTTTCCCCGGCAGCCCGCACTGGGAGGGACTCGGGGAAGACACTCGAAGGGCTCCTAGGAGATCCCGGCTGCTGCAGACAGAAGACGGAACCTCCCCACACTCAGAATTCCGGAACACGGCTGACTGTGTGGGGGAGGTTCGGGGCCGCCCTCCACGAAGCTGCCTGGTGTCACAGGTGTTCTCTGGAAGGGGGAAGTCCGCTAATTACCTTCCCTGTCCATGGGGAGGCACTAGATGCTACCTGCGTTTCCAGCCCAACCCCCGCCTTTCCCGGGAGCCCGCACTGGGAGGGACTCGGGGAAGACACTCGAAGGGCTCCTAGGAGATCCCGGGTGCTGTAGACAGAAGACGGAACCTCCCCACACTCAGAATTCTGGAACACGGCTGACTGTGTGGGGGAGTTTCGGGGCCGCACTCCACGCAGCTGCCTGGTGTCACAGGTGTTCCCTGGCAGGGGGAAGTCCGCTAATGACCTCCCCTTTCCATGGGGAGGCACTAGATGCTACCTGCTTTTCCAGCCCAACCCCCGCCATTCCCCGGCAGCCCGCACTGGGAGGGAATCGGGGAAGACACTCGAAGGGCTCCTAGGAGATCCCGGGTGCTGCAGACAGAAGACGGAAACTCCCCACACTCAGAATTCCGGAACACGGCTGACTGTGTGGGGGAGGTTCGGGGCCGCCCTCCACGAAGCTGCCTGGTGTCACAGGTGTTCCCTGGCAGGGGGAAGTCCGCTAATGACCTCCCCTGTCCATGGGGAGGCACTAGATGCTACCTGCGTTTCCAGCCCAACCCCCGCCTTTCCCCGGCAGCCCGCACTGGGAGGGAATCGGGGAAGACACTCGAAGGGCTCCTAGGAGATCCCGGGTGCTGCAGACAGAAGACGGAACCTCCCCACACTCAGAATTCCGGAACACGGCTGACTGTGTGGGTGAGGTTTAGGGCCGCCCTCCACGGAGCTTCCTGGTGTCACAGGTGTTCCCTGCCAGGGGGAAGTCCGCTAATGACCTCCCCTGTCCATGGGGAGGCACTAGATGCTACCTGCGTTTCCAACCCAACCCCCACCTTTCCCCGGCAGCCCGCACTGGGAGGTACTCGGGGAAGACACTCGAAGGGCTCCTAGGAGATGCCGGGTGCTGCAGACAGAAGACGGAACCTCCCCACACTCAGAATTCCGAACACGGCTGACTGTTTGGGGGAGGTTCTGGGCCGCCCTCCACGCAGCTGCCTGGTGTCACAGGTGTTCCCTGGCAGGGGGAAGTCCGCTAATGACCTCCCCTGTCCATGGGGAGGCACTAGATGCTACCTGCGTTTCCAGCCCAACCCCCGCCTTTCCCCGGGAGCCCGCAATGGGAGGGACTCGGGGAAGACACTCGAAGGGCTCCTAGGAGATCCCGGGTGCTGCAGAGAGAAGACGGAACCTCCCCACACTCAGAATTCCGGAACACGGGTGACTGTGTGGGGGAGGTTCGGGTCCGCCCTCCCCGAAGCTGCCTGGTGTCGCAGGTGTTCCCTGGCAGGGGGAAGTCCGCTAATTACCTCCCCTGTCCATGGGGAGGCACTAGATGCTACCTGCGTTTCCAGCCCAACCCCCGCATTTCCCCGGGAGCCCGCAGTGGGAGGGACTCGGGGAAGCCACTCGAAGGGCACCTAGGAGATCCCGGCTGCTGCAGACAGAAGACGGAACCTCCCCACACTCAGAATTCCGGAACACGGGTGACTGTGTGGGGGAGGTTCGGGTCCGCCCTCCCCGAAGCTGCCTGGTGTCACAGGTGTTCCCTGCCAGGGGGAAGTCCGCTAATTACCTCCCCTGTCCATGGGGAGGCACTAGAGGCTACCTGCGTTTCCAGGCCAAACCCCGCCTTTCCCTGGCAGCCCGCACTGGGAGGGACTCGGGGAAGACAATCGAAGGGCTCCTAGGAGATCCCGGGTGCTGCAGACAGAAGACGGAACCTCCCCACACTCAGAATTCCGGAACACGGCTGACTGTTTGGGGGAGGTTCTGGGCCGCCCTCCACGCAGCTGCCTGGTGTCACAGGTGTTCCGTGGCAGGGGGAAGTCCGCTAATGACCTCCCCTGTCCATGGGGAGGCACTAGATGCTACCTGCGTTTCCAGCACAACCCCCGCCTTTCCCCGGCAGCCCGCACTGGGAGGGACTCGGGGAAGACACTCGAAGGGCTCCTAGGAGATCCCGGGTGCTGCAGACAGAAGACGGAACCTCCCCACACTCAGAATTCCGGAACACGGGTGACTGTGTGGGTGAGGTTTAGGGCCGCCCTCCACGGAGCTTCCTGGTGTCACAGGTGTTCCCTGCCAGGGGGAAGTCCACTAATTACCTCCCCTGTCCATGGGGAGGCACTAGATGCTACCTGCGTTTCCAGGCCAAACCCCGCCTTTCCCCGGCAGCCCGCACTGGGAGGGACTCGGGGAAGACACTCGAAGGGCTCCTAGGAGATCCCGGGTGCTGCAGACAGAAGACGGAACCTCCCCACACTCAGAATTCCGGAACACGGCTGACTGTGTGGGGGAGGTTCGGGGCCGCACTCCACGCAGCTGCCTGGTGTCGCAGGTGTTCCCTGGCAGGGGGAAGTCCGCTAATTACCTCCCCTGTCCATGGGGAGGCACTAGATGCTACCTGCGTTTCCAGCCCAACCCCCGCATTTCCCCGGGAGCCCGCAGTGGGAGGGACTCGGGGAAGCCACTCGAAGGGCACCTAGGAGATCCCGGCTGCTGCAGAGAGAAGACGGAACCTCCCCACACTCAGAATTCCGGAACACGGGTGACTGTGTGGGGGAGGCTCGGGTCCGCCCTCCCCGAAGCTGCCTGGTGTCACAGGTGTTCCCTGCCAGGGGGAAGTCCGCTAATTACCTCCCCTGTCCATGGGGAGGCACTAGAGGCTACCTGCGTTTCCAGGCCAAACCCCGCCTTTCCCTGGCAGCCCGCACTGGGAGGGACTCGGGGAAGACAATCGAAGGGCTCCTAGGAGATCCCGGGTGCTGCAGACAGAAGACGGAACCTCCCCACACTCAGAATTCCGGAACACGGCTGACTGTTTGGGGGAGGTTCTGGGCCGCCCTCCACGCAGCTGCCTGGTGTCACAGGTGTTCCGTGGCAGGGGGAAGTCCGCTAATGACCTCCCCTGTCCATGGGGAGGCACTAGATGCTACCTGCGTTTCCAGCACAACCCCCGCCTTTCCCCGGCAGCCCGCACTGGGAGGGACTCGGGGAAGACACTCGAAGGGCTCCTAGGAGATCCCGGGTGCTGCAGACAGAAGACGGAACCTCCCCACACTCAGAATTCCGGAACACGGGTGACTGTGTGGGTGAGGTTTAGGGCCGCCCTCCACGGAGCTTCCTGGTGTCACAGGTGTTCCCTGCCAGGGGGAAGTCCGCTAATTACCTCCCCTGTCCATGGGGAGGCACTAGATGCTACCTGCGTTTCCAGGCCAAACCCCGCCTTTCCCCGGCAGCCCGCACTGGGAGGGACTCGGGGAAGACACTCGAAGGGCTCCTAGGAGATCCCGGGTGCTGCAGACAGAAGACGGAACCTCCCCACACTCAGAATTCCGGAACACGGCTGACTGTGTGGGGGAGGTTCGGGGCCGCACTCCACGCAGCTGCCTGGTGTCACAGGTGTTCCCTGGCAGGGGGGGGTCCGCTAAAGACCTCCCCTGTCCATGGGGAGGCACTAGATGCTACCTGCGTTTCCAGCCCAACCCCCACCTTTCCCCGGCAGCCCGCACTGGGAGGTACTCGGGGAAGACACTCGAAGGGCTCCTAGGAGATGCCGGGTGCTGCAGAGAGAAGACGGAACCTCCCCACACTCAGAATTCCGGAACACGGCTGACTGTGTGGTGGAGGTTCGGGTCCGCCCTCCCCGAAGCTGCCTGGTGTCGCAGGTGTTCCCTGCCAGGGGGAAGTCCGCTAATTACCTCCCCTGTCCATGGGGAGGCACTAGATGCTACCTGCGTTTCCAGCCCAACCCCCGCCTTTCCCCGGCAGCCCGCACTGGGAGGGACTCGGGGAAGACACTCGAAGGGCTCCTAGGAGATCCCGGCTGCTGCAGACAGAAGACGGAACCTCCCCACACTCAGAATTCCGGAACACGGGTGACTGTGTGGGTGAGGTTTAGGGCCGCCCTCCACGAAGCTTCCTGGTGTCACAGGTGTTCCCTCTCAAGGGGAAGTCCGCTACTTACCTCCCCTGTCCATGGGGAGGCACTAGATGCTACCTGCGTTTCCAGCCCAACCCCCGCCTTTCCCCGGCAGCCCGCACTGGGAGGGACTCGGGGAAGACACTCGAAGTGCTCCTAGGAGATCCCGGCTGCTGCAGACAGAAGACGGAACCTCCCCACACTCAGAATTCCGGAACACGGTTGACTGTGTGGGTGAGGTTTAGGGCCGCCCTCCACGAAGCTTCCTGGTGTCACAGGTGTTCCCTGGCAGGGGGAAGTCCGCTAATTACCTCCCCTGTCCATGGGGAGGCACTAGATGCTACCTGCGTTTCCAGCCCAACCCCCGCCTTTCCCCGGTAGCCCGCACTGGGAGGGACTCGGGGAAGCCACTCGAAGGGCACCTAGGAGATCCCGGGTGCTGCAGACAGAAGACGGAACCTCCCCACACTCAGAATTCCGGAAATCGGGTGACTGTGTGGGTGAGGTTTAGGGCCGCCCTCCACGGAGCTTCCTGGTGTCACAGGTGTTCCCTGCCAGGGGGAAGTCCGCTAATTACCTCCCCTGTCCATGGGGAGGCACTAGAGGCTACCTGCCTTTCCAGGCCAAACCCCGCCTTTCCCCGGCAGCCCGCACTGGGAGGGACTCGGGGAAGACACTCGAAGGGCTCCTAGGAGATGCCGGGTGCTGCAGACAGAAGACGGAACCTCCCCACACTCAGAATTCCGGAACACGGCTGACTGTGTGGGGGAGTTTCGGGGCCGCACTCCACGCAGCTGCCTGGTGTCACAGGTGTTCCCTGGCAGGGGGAAGTCCGCTAATGACCTCCCCTGTCCATGGGGAGGCACTAGATGCTACCTGCGTTTCCAGCCCAACCCCAACCTTTCCCCGGCAGCCCGCACTGGGAGGTACTCGGGGAAGACACTCGAAGGGCTCCTAGGAGATGCCGGGTGCTGCAGAGAGAAGACGGAACCTCCCCACACTCAGAATTCCGGAACACGGCTGACTGTGTGGGGGAGGTTCGGGTCCGCCCTCCCCGAAGCTACCTGGTGTCGCAGGTGTTCCCTGGCAGGGGGAAGTCCGCTAATTACCTCCCCTGTCCATAGGGAGTCACTAGATGCTACCTGCGTTTCCAACCCAACCCCCACCTTTCCCCGGGAGCCCGCACTGGGTGGGATTCGGGGAAGACACTCGAAGGGCTCCTAGGAGATGCCGGGTGCTGCAGACAGAAGACGGAACCTCCCCACACTCAGAATTCCGAACACGGGTGACTGTGTGGGTGAGGTTTAGGGCCGCCCTCCACGAAGATTCCTGGTGTCAAGGGGTTCCCTCTCAAGGGGAAGTCAGCTACTTACCTCCCCTGTCCATGGGGAGGAACTAGATGCTACCTGCGTTTCCAGCCCAACCCCCGCCTTTCCCCGACAGCCCGCACTGGGAGGGACTCGGGGAAGACACTCGAAGGGCTCCTAGGAGATCCCGGGTGCTGCAGACAGAAGACGGAACCTCCCCACACTCAGAATTCCGGAACACGGCTGACTGTTTGGGGGAGGTTCTGGGCCGCCCTCCACGCAGCTGCCTGGTGTCACAGGTGTTCCCTGGCAGGGGGAAGTCCGCTAATGACCTCCCCTGTCCATGGGGAGGCACTAGATGCTACCTGCGTTTCCAGCCCAACCCCCGCCTTTCCCCGGCAGCCCGCACTGGGAGGGACTCGGGGAAGACAATCGAAGGGCTCCTAGGAGATCCCGGGTGCTGCAGACAGAAGACGGAACCTCCCCACACTCAGAATTCCGGAACACGGGTGACTGTGTGGGTGAGGTTTAGGGCCGCCCTCCACGGAGCTTCCTGGTGTCACAGGTGTTCTCTGGCAGGGGGAAGTCCGCTAATTACCTTCCCTGTCCATGGGGAGGCACTAGATGCTACCTGCGTTTCCAGCCCAACCCCCGCCTTTTCCCGGGAGCCCGCACTGGGAGGGACTCGGGGAAGACACTCGAAGGGCTCCTAGGAGATCCCGGGTGCTGTAGACAGAAGACGGAACCTCCCCACACTCAGAATTCCGGAACACGGCTGACTGTGTGCGGGAGGTTCGGGGCCGCACTCCACGCAGCTGCCTGGTGTCACAGGTGTTCCCTGGCAGGGGGAAGTCCGCTAATGACCTCCCCTGTCCATGGGGAGGCACTAGATGCTACCTGCGTTTCCAGGCCAACCCCCGCCTTTCCCCGGCAGCCCGCACTGGGAGGGACTCGGGGAAGACACTCGAAGGGCTCCTAGGAGATCCCGGGTGCTGCAGACAGAAGACGGAACCTCCCCACACTCAGAATTCCGGAACACGGCTGACTGTGTGGGGGAGGTTCGGGGCCGCACTCCACGCAGCTGCCTGGTGTCACAGGTGTTCCCTGGCAGGGGGAAGTCCGCTAATGACCTCCAATGTCCATGGGGATGCACTAGATGCTACCTGCGTTTCCAGCCCAACCCCCACCTTTCCCCGGCAGCCCGCACTGGGAGGTACTCGGGGAAGACCCTCGAAGGGCTCCTATGAGATGCCGGGTGCTGCAGACAGAAGACGGAACCTCCCCACACTCAGAATTCCGGAACACGGCTGACTGTGTGGGGGAGGTTCGGGGCCGCCCTCCACGAAGCTGCCTGGTGTCACAGGTGTTCCCTGGCAGGGGGAAGTCCGCTAATGACCTCCCCTGTCCATGGGGAGGCACTAGATGCTACCTGCGTTTCCAGCCCAACCCCCGCCTTTCCCCGGGAGTCCGCACAGGGAGGGACTCGGGGAAGACACTCGAACGGCACCTAGGAGATCCCGGGTGCTGCAGACAGAAGACGGAACCTCCCCACACTCAGAATTCCGGAACACGGTTGACTGTGTGGGTGAGGTTTAGGGCCGCCCTCCACGAAGCTTCCTGGTGTCACAGGTGTTCCCTGGCAGGGGGAAGTCCGCTAATTACCTCCCCTGTCCATGGGGAGGCACTAGATGCTACCTGCGTTTCCAGCCCAACCCCCGCATTTCCCCGACAGCCCGCACTGGGAGGGACTCGGGGAAGACTCTCGAAGGGCTCCTAGGAGATCCCGGGTGCTGCAGACAGAAGACGGAACCTCCCCACACTCAGAATTCCGGAACACGGCTGACTGTGTGGGGGAGGTTCTGGGCCGCCCTCCACGCAGCTGCCTGGTGTCACAAGTGTTCCCTGGCAGGGGGAAGTCCGCTAATGACCTCCCCTGTCCATGGGGAGGCACTAGATGCTACCTGCGTTTCCAGCCCAACCCCCGCCTTTCCCCGGCAGCCCGCACTGGGAGGGACTCGGGGAAGACACTCGAAGGGCTCCTTGGAGATCCCGGGTTCTGCAGACAGAAGACGGAACTTCCCCACACTCAGAATTCCGGAACACGGCTTACTGTGTGGGTGAGGTTTAGGGCCGCCCTCCACGGAGCTTCCTGGTGTCACAGGTGTTCCCTGGCAGGGGGAAGTCCGCTAATTACCTCCCCTGTCCATGGGGAGGCACTAGATGCTACCTGGATATCCAGCACACCCCCCGCCTTTGCCAGGCAGCCAGCACTGTGAGGGACTCGGGGAAGACACTCCAAGGGCTCCTAGGAGATCCCAGGTGTTGCAGACAGAAGACGGAACCTCCCCACACTCAGAATTCCGGAACACGGGTGACTGTGTGGGTGAGGTTTAGGGCCGCCCTCCACGAAGCTTCCTGGTGTCACAGGTGTTCCCTCTCAAGGGGAAGTCCGCTACTTACCTCCCCTGTCCATGGGGAGGCACTAGATGCTACCTGCGTTTCCAGCCCAAACCACGCCTTTCCCCGAGAGCCCGCACTGGGAGGGACTCGGGGAATACACTCGAAGGGCTCCTAGGAGATCCCGGGTGCTGCAGACAGAAGACGGAACCTCCTTACACTCAGAATTCCGGAACACGGCTGACTGTGTGGGTGAGGTTTACGGCCGCCCTCCACGGAGCTTCCTGGTGTCACAGGTGTTCCCTGGCAGAGGGAAGTCCGCTAATGACCTCCCCTGTCCATGGGGAGGCACTAGATGCTACCTGCGTTTCCAGCCCAACCCCCGCATTTCCCCGGCAGCCCGCACTGGGAGGTACTCGGGGAAGACACTCGAAGGGCTCCTAGGAGATCCCGGGTGCTGCAGACAGAAGACGGAACCTCCCCACACTCAGAATTCCGGAACACGGCTGACTGTGTGGGGGAGGTTCGGGGCCGCACTCCACGCAGCTGCCTGGTGTCACAGGTGTTCCCTGGCAGGGGGAAGTCCGCTAATGACCTCCCCTGTCCATGGGGAGGCACTAGATGCTACCTGCGTTTCCAGCCCAACCCCCACCTTTCCCCGGCAGCCCGCACTGGGAGGTACTCGGGGAAGACCCTCGAAGGGCTCCTAGGAGATGCCGGGTGCTGCAGACAGAAGACGGAACCTCCCCACACTCAGAATTCCGGAACACGGCTGACTGTGTGGGGGAGGTTCGGGGCCGCCCTCCACCAAGCTGCCTGGTGTCACAGGTGTTCCCTGGCAGGGGGAAGTCCGCTACTTACCTCCCCTGTCCATGGGGAGGCACTAGATGCTACCTGCGTTTCCAGCCCAAACCCCGCCTTTCCCCGACAGAACGCACTGGGAGGGACTCGGGGAATACACTCGAACGGCACCTAGGAGATCCCGGGTGCTGCAGACAGAAGACGGAACCTCCCCACACTCAGAATTCCGGAACACGGCTGACTGTGTGGGGGAGGTTCTGGGCCGCCCTCCACGCAGCTGCCTGGTGTCACAAGTGTTCCCTGGCAGGGGGAAGTCCGCTAATGACCTCCCCAGTCCATGGGGAGGCACTAGATGCTACCTGCGTTTCCAGCCCAAACCCCGCCTTTCCCCGGCAGCCCGCACTGGGAGGGACTCGGGGAAGACACTCGAAGGGCTCCTTGGAGATCCCGGGTGCTGCAGACAGAAGACGGAACCTCCCCACACTCAGAATTCCGGAACAAGGCTGACTGTGTGGGGGAGGTTTAGGGCCGACCTCCACGGAGCTTCCTGGTGTCACAGGTGTTCCCTGGCAGGGGGAAGTCCGCTAATTACCTCCCCTGTCCATGGGGAGGCACTATATGCTACCTGCGTTTCCAGCACAACCCCCGCCTTTGCCCGGCAGCCCGCACTGGGAGGGACTCGGGGAAGACACTCGAAAGGCTCCTAGTAGATCCCAGGTGCTGCAGACAGAAGACAGAACCTCCCCACACTCAGAATTCCGGAACACGGCTTACTGTGTGGGTGAGGTTTAGGGCCGCCCTCCACGGAGCTTCCTGGTGTCACAGGTGTTCCCTGGCAGGGGGAAGTCCGCTAATTACCTCCCCTGTCCATGGGGAGGCACTAGATGCTACCTGGATTTCCAGCACACCCCCCGCCTTTGCCCGGCAGCCAGCACTGGGAGGGACTCGGGGAAGACACTCCAAGGGCTCCTAGGAGATCCCAGGTGTTGCAGACAGAAGACGGAACCTCCCCACACTCAGAATTCCGGAACACGGGTGACTGTGTGGGTGAGGTTTAGGGCCGCCCTCCACGAAGCTTCCTGGTGTCACAGGTGTTCCCTCTCAAGGGGAAGTCCGCTACTTACCTCCCCTGTCCATGGGGAGGCACTAGATGCTACCTGCGTTTCCAGCCCAACCCCCGCATTTCCCCGGCAGCCCGCACTGGGAGGTACTCGGGGAAGACACTCGAAGGGCTCCTAGGAGATCCCGGGTGCTGCAGACAGAAGACGGAACCTCCCCACACTCAGAATTCCGAACACGGGTGACTGTGTGGGTGAGGTTTAGGGCCGCCCTCCACGGAGCTTCCTGGTGTCACAGGTGTTCCCTGCCAGGGGGAAGTCCGCTAATTACCTCCCCTGTCCATGGGGAGGCACTAGATGCTACCTGCGTTTCCAGGCCAAACCCCGCCTTTCCCCGGCAGCCCGCACTGGGAGGGACTCGGGGAAGACACTCGAAGGGCTCCTAGGAGATCCCGGGTGCTGCAGACAGAAGACGGAACCTCCCCACACTCAGAATCCCGGAACACGGCTGACTGTGTGGGGGAGGTTCGGGGCCGCACTCCACGCAGCTGCCTGGTGTCGCAGGTGTTCCCTGGCAGGGGGAAGTCCGCTAATTACCTCCCCTGTCCATGGGGAGTCACTAGATTCTACCTGCGTTTCCAACCCAACCCCCACCTTTCCCCGGGAGCCCGCACTGGGAGGGACTCGGGGAAGACACTCGAAGGGCTCCTAGGAGATGCCGGGTGCTGCAGAGAGAAGACGGAACCTCCCCACACTCAGAATTCCGGAACACGGCTGACTGTGTGGGGGAGATTCGGGTCCGCTCTCCCCGAAGCTGCCTGGTGTCACAGGTGTTCCCTGGCAGGGGGAAGTCCGCTAATTACCTCCCCTGTCCATGGGGAGGCACTAGATGCTACCTGCGTTTCCAGCACAACCCCCACCTTTCCCCGGCAGCCCGCACTGGGAGGTACTCGGGGAAGACACTCGAAGGGCTCCTAGGAGATGCCGGGTGCTGCAGAGAGAAGACGGAACCTCCCCACACTCAGAATTCCGGAACACGGCTGACTGTTTGGGGGAGGTTCTGGGCCGCCCTCCACGCAGCTGCCTGGTGTCACAGGTGTTCCCTGGCAGGGGGAAGTCCGCTAATGACCTCCCCTGTCCATGGGGAGGCACTAGATGCTACCTGCGTTTCCAGCCCAACCCCCGCCTTTCCCCGGCAGCCCGCACTGGGAGGGACTCGGGGAAGACACTCGAAGGGCTCCTAGGAGATCCCGGGTGCTGCAGACAGAAGACGGAACCTCCCCACACTCAGAATTCCGGAACACGGGTGACTGTGTGGGTGAGGTTTAGGGCCGCCCTCCACGGAGCTTCCTGGTGTCACAGGTGTTCCCTTCCAGGGGGAAGTCCGCTAATTACCTCCCCTGTCCATGGGGAGGCACTAGATGCTACCTGCGTTTCCAGGCCAAACCCCGCTTTTCCCCGGCAGCCCGCACTGGGAGGGACTCGGGGAAGACACTCGAAGGGCTCCTAGGAGATCCCGGGTGCTGCAGACAGAAGACGGAACCTCCCCACACTCAGAATTCCGGAACACGGCTGACTGTGTGGGTGAGGTTTAGGGCCGCCCTCCACGAAGCTTCCTGGTGTCACAGGTGTTCCCTCTCAAGGGGAAGTCCGCTACTTACCTCCCCTGTCCATGGGGAGGCACTAGATGCTACCTGCGTTTCCAGCCCAACCCCCGCCTTTCCCCGACAGCCCGCACAGGGAGGGACTCGGGGAAGACCCTCGAAGGGCTCCTAGGAGATCCCGGGTGCTGCAGACAGAAGACGGAACCTCCCCACACTCAGAATTCCGGAACACGGCTGACTGTTTGGGGGAGGTTCTGGGCCGCCCTCCACGCAGCTGCCTGGTGTCACAGGTGTTCTCTGGCAGGGGGAAGTCCGCTAATGACCTCCCCTGTCCATGGGGAGGCACTAGATGCTACCTGCGTTTCCAGCCCAACCCCCGCCTTTCCCCGGCAGCCCGCACTGGGAGGGACTCGGGGAAGACACTCGAAGGGCTCCTAGGAGATCCCGGGTGCTGCAGACAGAAGACGGAACCTCCCCACACTCAGAATTCCAGAACACGGGTGACTGTGTGGGTGAGGTTTAGGGCCGCCCTCCACGGAGCTTCCTGGTGTCACAGGTGTTCCCTGCCAGGGGGAAGTCCGCTAATTACCTCCCCTGTCCATGGGGAGGCACTAGATGCTACCTGCGTTTCCAGCCCAACCCCCACCTTTCCCAGGCAGCCCGCACTGGGAGGTACTCGGGGAAGACACTCGAAGGGCTCCTAGGAGATGCCGGGTGCTGCAGAGAGAAGACGGAACCTCCCCACACTCACAATTCCGGAACACGGGTGACTGTGTGGGTGAGGTTTAGGGCCGGCCTCCACGAAGCTTCCTGGTGTCACAGGTGTTCCCTCTCAAGGGGAAGTCCGCTACTTACCTCCCCTGTCCATGGGGAGGCACTAGATGCTACCTGCGTTTCCAGCCCAACCCCCGCCTTTCCCCGGCAGCCCGCACTGGGAGGGACTCGGGGAAGACACTCGAAGAGCTCCTAGGAGATCCCGCCTGCTGCAGACAGAAGACGGAACCTCCCCACACTCAGAATTCCGGAACACGGGTGACTGTGTGGGTGAGGTTTAGGGCCGCCCTCCACGGAGCTTCCTGGTGTCACAGGTGTTCCCTGCCAGGGGGAAGTCCACTAATTACCTCCCCTGTCCATGGGGAGGCACTAGAGGCTACCTGCGTTTCCAGGCCAAACCCCGCCTTTCCCCGGCAGCCCGCACTGGGAGGGACTCGGGGAAGACACTCGAAGGGCTCCTAGGAGATGCCGGGTGCTGCAGACAGAAGACGGAACCTCCCCACACTCAGAATTCCGGAACACGGCTGACTGTGTGGGGGAGTTTCGGGGACGCACTCCACGCAGCTGCCTGGTGTCACAGGTGTTCCCTGGCAGGGGGAAGTCCGCTAATGACCTCCCCTGTCCATGGGGAGGCACTAGATGCTACCTGCGTTTCCAGCCCAACCCCCACCTTTCCCCGGGAGCCCGCACTGGGAGGGACTCGGGGAAGACACTCGAAGGGCTCCTAGGAGATGCCGGGTGCTGCAGACAGAAGACGGAACCTCCCCACACTCAGAATTCCGGAACACGGCTGACTGTGTGGGGGAGTTTCGGGTCCGCCCTCCCCTAAGCTGCCTGGTGTCGCAGATGTTCCCTGGCAGGGGGAAGTCCGCTAATTACCTCCCCTGTCCATAGGGAGTCACTAGATGCTACCTGCGTTTCCAACCCAACCCCCACCTTTCCCCGGGAGCCCGCAATGGGAGGGACTCGGGGAAGACACTCGAAGGGCTCCTAGGAGATGCCGGGTGCTGCAGACAGAAGACGGAACCTCCCCACACTCAGAATTCCGAACACGGGTGACTGTGTGGGTGAGGTTTAGGGCCGCCCTCCACGAAGCTTCCTGGTGTCACAGGTGTTCCCTCTCAAGGGGAAGTCCGCTACTTACCTCCCCTGTCCATGGGGAGGCACTAGATGCTACCTGCGTTTCCAGCCAAACCCCCGCCTTTCCCCGACAGCCCGCACTGGGAGGGACTCGGGGAAGACACTCGAAGGGCTCCTAGGAGATCCCGGGTGCTGCAGACAGAAGACGGAACCTCCCCACACTCAGAATTCCGGAACACGGCTGACTGTTTGGGGGAGGTTCTGGGCCGCCCTCCACGCAGCTGCCTGGTGTCACAGGTGTTCCCTGGCAGGGGGAAGTCCGCTAATGACCTCCCCTGTCCATGGGGAGGCACTAGATGCTACCTGCGTTTCCAGCCCAACCCCCGCCTTTCCCCGGCAGCCCGCACTGGGAGGGACTCGGGGAAGACACTCGAAGGGCTCCTAGGAGATCCCGGGTGCTGCAGACAGAAGACGGAACCTCCCCACACTCAGAATTCCGGAACACGGGTGACTGTGTGGGTAGGTTTAGGGCCGCCCTCCACGGAGCTTCCTGGTGTCACAGGTGTTCCCTGCCAGGGGGAAGTCCGCTAATTACCTCCCCTGTCCATGGGGAGGCACTAGATGCTACCTGCGTTTCCAGGCCAAACCCCGCCTTTCCCCGGCAGCCCGCACTGGGAGGGACTCGGGGAAGACACTCGAAGGGCTCCTAGGAGATCCCGGGTGCTGCAGACAGAAGACGGAACCTCCCCACACTCAGAATTCCGGAACACGGCTGACTGTGTGGGGGAGGTTCGGGGCCGCACTCCACGCAGCTGCCTGGTGTCACAGGTGTTCCCTGGCAGGGGGAAGTCCGCTAATGACCTCCCCTGTCCATGGGGAGGCACTAGATGCTACCTGCGTTTCCAGCCCAACCCCCACCTTTCCCCGGCAGCCCGCACTGGGAGGTACTCGGGGAAGACACTCGAAGGGCTCCTAGGAGATGCCGGGTGCTGCAGAGAGAAGACGGAACCTCCCCACACTCAGAATTCCGGAACACGGCTGACTGTGTGGGGGAGGTTCGGGTCCGCCCTCCCCGAAGCTGCCTGGTGTCGCAGGTGTTCCCTGGCAGGGGGAAGTCCGCTAATTACCTCCCATGTCCATGGGGAGGCACTAGATGCTACCTGCGTTTCCAGCCCAACCCCCGCATTTCCCCGGGAGCCCGCACAGGGAGGGACTCGGGGAAGCCACTCGAAGGGCACCTAGGAGATCCCGGGTGCTGCAGACAGAAGACGGAACCTCCCCACACTCAGAATTCCGGAACACGGGTGACTGTGTGGGTGAGGTTTAGGGCCGCCCTCCACGAAGCTTCCTGGTGTCACAGGTGTTCCCTCTCAAGGGGAAGTCCGCTACTTACCTCCCCTGTCCATGGGGAGGCACTAGATGCTACCTGCGTTTCCAGGCCAACCCCCGCCTTTCCCCGGCAGCCCGCACTGGGAGGGACTCGGGGAAGACACTCGAAGGGCTCCTAGGAGATCCCGGGTGCTGCAGACAGAAGACGGAACCTCCCCACACTCAGAATTCCGGAACACGGCTGACTGTGTGGGGGAGGTTCGGGGCCGCACTCCACGCAGCTGCCTGGTGTCACAGGTGTTCCCTGGCAGGGGGAAGTCCGCTAATGACCTCCCCTGTCCATGGGGAGGCACTAGATGCTACCTGCGTTTCCAGCCCAACCCCCACCTTTCCCCGGCAGCCCGCACTGGGAGGTACTCGGGGAAGACCCTCGAAGGGCTCCTAGGAGATGCCGGGTGCTGCAGACAGAAGACGGAACCTCCCCACACTCAGAATTCCGGAACACGGCTGACTGTGTGGGGGAGGTTCGGGGCCGCCCTCCACGAAGCTGCCTGGTGTCGCAGGTGTTCCCTGGCAGGGGGAAGTCCGCTAATGACCTCCCCTGTCCATGGGGAGGCACTAGATGCTACCTGCGTTTCCAGCCCAACCCCCGCCTTTCCCCGGGAGTCCGCACTGGGAGGGACTCGGGGAAGACACTCGAACGGCACCTAGGAGATCCCGGGTGCTGCAGACAGAAGACGGAACCTCCCCATACTCAGAATTCCGGAACACGGCTGACTGTGTGGGGGAGGTTCTGGGCCGCCCTCCACGCAGCTGCCTGGTGTCACAAGTGTTCCCTGGCAGGGGGAAGTCCGCTAATGACCTCCCCTGTCCATGGGGAGGCACTAGATGCTACCTGCGTTTCCAGCCCAAACCCCGCCTTTCCCCGGCAGCCCGCACTGGGAGGGACTCGGGGAAGACACTCGAAGGGCTCCTTGGAGATCCCGGGTGCTGCAGACAGAAGACGGAACCTCCCCACACTCAGAATTCCGGAACAAGGCTGACTGTGTGAGGGAGGTTTAGGGCCGACCTCCACGGAGCTTCCTGGTGTCACAGGTGTTCCCTGGCAGGGGGAAGTCCGCTAATTACCTCCCCTGTCCATGGGGAGGCACTATATGCTACCTGCGTTTCCAGCACAACCCCCGCCTTTGCCCGGCAGCCCGCACTGGGAGGGACTCGGGGAAGACACTCGAAAGGCTCCTAGTAGATCCCAGGTGCTGCAGACAGAAGACAGAACCTCCCCACACTCAGAATTCCGGAACACGGCTTACTGTGTGGGTGAGGTTTAGGGCCGCCCTCCACGGAGCTTCCTGGTGTCACAGGTGTTCCCTGGCAGGGGGAAGTCCGCTAATTACCTCCCCTGTCCATGGGGAGGCACTAGATGCTACCTGGATTTCCAGCACACCCCCCGCCTTTGCCCGGCAGCCAGCACTGGGAGGGACTCGGGGAAGACACTCCAAGGGCTCCTAGGAGATCCCAGGTGTTGCAGACAGAAGACGGAACCTCCCCACACTCAGAATTCCGGAACACGGGTGACTGTGTGGGTGAGGTTTAGGGCCGCCCTCCACGAAGCTTCCTGGTGTCACAGGTGTTCCCTCTCAAGGGGAAGTCCGCTACTTACCTCCCCTGTCCATGGGGAGGCACTAGATGCTACCTGCGTTTCCAGCCCAAACCCCGCGTTTCCCCGACAGCCCGCACTGGGAGGGACTCGGGGAATACACTCGAAGGGCTCCTAGGAGATCCCGGGTGCTGCAGACAGAAGACGGAACCTCCTTACACTCAGAATTCCGGAAAACGGCTAACTGTGTGGGTGAGGTTTACGGCCGCCCTCCACGGAGCTTCCTGGTGTCACAGGTGTTCCCTGGCAGAGGGAAGTCCGCTAATGACCTACCCTGTCCATGGGGAGGCACTAGATGCTACCTGCGTTTCCAGCCCAACCCCCGCATTTCCCCGGCAGCCCGCACTGGGAGGTACTCGGGGAAGACACTCGAAGGGCTCCTAGGAGATCCCGGGTGCTGCAGACAGAAGACGGAACCTCCCCACACTCAGAATTTCGAACACGGGTGACTGTGTGGGTGAGGTTTAGGGCCGCCCTCCACGGAGCTTCCTGGTGTCACAGGTGTTCCCTGCCAGGGGGAAGTCCGCTAATTACCTCCCCTGTCCATGGGGAGGCACTAGATGCTACCTGCGTTTCCAGGCCAAACCCCGCCTTTCCCCGGCAGCCCGCACTGGGAGGGACTCGGGGAAGACACTCGAAGGGCTCCTAGGAGATCCCGGGTGCTGCAGACAGAAGACGGAACCTCCCCACACTCAGAATCCCGGAACACGGCTGACTGTGTGGGGGAGGTTCGGGGCCGCACTCCACGCAGCTGCCTGGTGTCGCAGGTGTTCCCTGGCAGGGGGAAGTCCGCTAATTACCTCCCCTGTCCATGGGGAGTCACTAGATTCTACCTGCGTTTCCAACCCAACCCCCACCATTCCCCGGGAGCCCGCACTGGGAGGGACTCGGGGAAGACACTCGAAGGGCTCCTAGGAGATGCCGGGTGCTGCAGAGAGAAGACGGAACCTCCCCACACTCAGAATTCCGGAACACGGCTGACTGTGTGGGGGAGATTCGGGTCCGCTCTCCCCGAAGCTGCCTGGTGTCACAGGTGTTCCCTGGCAGGGGGAAGTCCGCTAATTACCTCCCCTGTCCATGGGGAGGCACTAGATGCTACCTGCGTTTCCAGCCCAACCCCCGCCTTTCCCCGGGAGCCCGCACTGGGAGGGACTCGGGGAAGCCACTCGAAGGGCACCTAGGAGATCCCGGGTGCTGCAGACAGAAGACGGAACCTCCCCACACTCAGAATTCCGGAACACGGGTGACTGCGTGGGTGAGGTTTAGGGCCGCCCTCCACGAAGCTTCCTGGTGTCACAGGTGTTCCCTCTCAAGGGGAAGTCCGCTACTTACCTCCCCTGTCCATGGGGAGGCACTAGATGATACCTGCGTTTCCAGCCCAACCCCCGCCTTTCCCCGGCAGCCCGCACTGGGAGGGACTCGGGGAAGACACTCGAAGGGCTCCTAGGAGATCCCGGCTGCTGCAGACAGAAGACGGAACCTCCCCACACTCAGAATTCCGGAACACGGGTGACTGTGTGGGTGAGGTTTAGGGCCGCCCTCCACGGAGCTTCCTGGTGTCACAGGTGTTCCCTGGCAGGGGGAAGTCCGCTAATGACCTCCCCTGTCCATGGGGAGGCACTAGATGCTACCTGCTTTTCCAGCCCAACCCCCACCTTTCCCCGGCAGCCCGCAATGGGAGGTACTCGGGGAAGACATTCGAAGGGCTCCTAGGAGATGCCGGGTGCTGCAGAGAGAAGACGTAACCTCCCCACACTCAGAATTCCGGAACACGGCTGACTGTGTGGGGGAGGTTCGGGTCCGCCCTCCCCGAAGCTGCCTGGTGTCGCAGGTGTTCCCTGGCAGGGGGAAGTCCGCTAATTACCTCCCCTGTCCATAGGGAGTCACTAGATGCTACCTGCGTTTCCAACCCAACCCCCACCTTTCCCCGGGAGCCCGCACTGGGAGGGACTCGGGGAAGACACTCGAAGGGCTCCTAGGAGATGCCGGGTGCTGCAGACAGAAGACGGAACCTCCCCACACTCAGAATTCCGAACACGGGTGACTGTGTGGGTGAGGTTTAGGGCCGCCCTCCACGAAGCTTCCTGGTGTCACAGGTGTTCCCTCTCAAGGGGAAGTCCGCTAATTACCTCCCCTGTCCATGGGGAGGCACTAGATGCTACCTGCGTTTCCAGCCCAACCCCCACCTTTCCCCGGCAGCCCGCACTGGGAGGTACTCGGGGAAGACACTCGAAGGGCTCCTAGGAGATGCCGGGTGCTGCAGAGAGAAGACGGAACCTCCCCACACTCAGAATTCCGGAACACGGCTGACTGTTTGGGGGAGGTTCTGGGCCGCCCTCCACGAAGCTGCCTGGTGTCACAGGTGTTCCCTGGCAGGGGGAAGTCCGCTAATGTCCTCCCCTGTCCATGGGGAGGCACTAGATGCTACCTGCGTTTCCAGCCCAACCCCCGCCTTTCCCCGGCAGCCCGCACTGGGAGGGACTCGGGGAAGACACTCGAAGGGCTCCTAGGAGATCCCGGGTGCTGCAGACAGAAGACGGAACCTCCCCACACTCAGAATTCCGGAACACGGGTGACTGTGTGGGTGAGGTTTAGGGCCGCCCTCCACGGAGCTTCCTGGTGTCACAGGTGTTCCCTTCCAGGGGGAAGTCCGCTAATTACCTCCCCTGTCCATGGGGAGGCACTAGATGCTACCTGCGTTTCCAGGCCAAACCCCGCTTTTCCCCGGCAGCCCGCACTGGGAGGGACTCGGGGAAGACACTCGAAGGGCTCCTAGGAGATCCCGGGTGCTGCAGACAGAAGACGGAACCTCCCCACACTCAGAATTCCGGAACACGGCTGACTGTGTGGGTGAGTTTTAGGGCCGCCCTCCACGAAGCTTCCTGGTGTCACAGGTGTTCCCTCTCAAGGGGAAGTCCGCTACTTACCTCCCCTGTCCATGGGGAGGCACTAGATGCTACCTGCGTTTCCAGCCCAACCCCCGCCTTTCCCCGACAGCCCGCACTGGGAGGGACTCGGGGAAGACACTCGAAGGGCTCCTAGGAGATCCCGGGTGCTGCAGACAGAAGACGGAACCTCCCCACACTCAGAATTCCGGAACACGGCTGACTGTTTGGGGGAGGTTCTGGGCCGCCCTCCACGCAGCTGCCTGGTGTCACAGGTGTTCTCTGGCAGGGGGAAGTCCGCTAATGACCTCCCCTGTCCATGGGGAGGCACTAGATGCTACCTGCGTTTCCAGCCCAACCCCCGCCTTTCCCCGGCAGCCCGCACTGGGAGGGACTCGGGGAAGACACTCGAAGGGCTCCTAGGAGATCCCGGGTGCTGCAGACAGAAGACGGAACCTCCCCACACTCAGAATTCCAGAACACGGGTGACTGTGTGGGTGAGGTTTAGGGCCGCATTCCACGGAGCTTCCTGGTGTCACAGGTGTTCCCTGCCAGGGGGAAGTCCGCTAATTACCTCCCCTGTCCATGGGGAGGCACTAGATGCTACCTGCGTTTCCAGCCCAACCCCCGCCTTTCCCCGACAGCCCGCACTGGGAGGGACTCGGGGAAGACACTCGAAGGGCTCCTAGGAGATGCCGGGTGCTGCAGAGAGAAGACGGAACCTCCCCACACTCAGAATTCCGGAACACGGGTGACTGTGTGGGTGAGGTTTAGGGCCGGCCTCCACGAAGCTTCCTGGTGTCACAGGTGTTCCCTCTCAAGGGGAAGTCCGCTACTTACCTCCCCTGTCCATGGGGATGCACTAGATGCTACCTGCGTTTCCAGCCCAACCCCCGCCTTTCCCCGGCAGCCCGCACTGGGAGGGACTCGGGGAAGACACTCGAAGGGCTCCTAGGAGATCCCGCCTGCTGCAGACAGAAGACGGAACCTCCCCACACTCAGAATTCCGGAACACGGGTGACTGTGTGGGTGAGGTTTAGGGCCGCCCTCCACGGAGCTTCCTGGTGTCACAGGTGTTCCCTGCCAGGGGGAAGTCCGCTAATTACCTCCCCTGTCCATGGGGAGGCACTAGAGGCTACCTGCGTTTCCAGGCCAAACCCTGCCTTTCCCCGGCAGCCCGCACTGGGAGGGACTCGGGGAAGACACTCGAAGGGCTCCTAGGAGATCCCGGGTGCTGCAGACAGAAGACGGAACCTCCCCACACTCAGAATTCCGGAACACGGGTGACTGTGTGGGTGAGGTTTAGGGCCGCCCTCCACGGAGCTTCCTGGTGTCACAGGTGTTCCCTTCCAGGGGGAAGTCCGCTAATTACCTCCCCTGTCCATGGGGAGGCACTAGATGCTACCTGCGTTTCCAGGCCAAACCCCGCTTTTCCCCGGCAGCCCGCACTGGGAGGGACTCGGGGAAGACACTCGAAGGGCTCCTAGGAGATCCCGGGTGCTGCAGACAGAAGACGGAACCTCCCCACACTCAGAATTCCGGAACACGGCTGACTGTGTGGGTGAGGTTTAGGGCCGCCCTCCACGAAGCTTCCTGGTGTCACAGGTGTTCCCTCTCAAGGGGAAGTCCGCTACTTACCTCCCCTGTCCATGGGGAGGCACTAGATGCTACCTGCGTTTCCAGCCCAACCCCCGCCTTTCCCCGACAGCCCGCACTGGGAGGGACTCGGGGAAGACACTCGAAGGGCTCCTAGGAGATCCCGGGTGCTGCAGACAGAAGACGGAACCTCCCCACACTCAGAATTCCGGAACACGGCTGACTGTTTGGGGGAGGTTCTGGGCCGCCCTCCACGCAGCTGCCTGGTGTCACAGGTGTTCTCTGGCAGGGGGAAGTCCGCTAATGACCTCCCCTGTCCATGGGGAGGCACTAGATGCTACCTGCGTTTCCAGCCCAACCCCCGCCTTTCCCCGGCAGCCCGCACTGGGAGGGACTCGGGGAAGACACTCGAAGGGCTCCTAGGAGATCCCGGGTGCTGCAGACAGAAGACGGAACCTCCCCACACTCAGAATTCCAGAACACGGGTGACTGTGTGGGTGAGGTTTAGGGCCGCCCTCCACGGAGCTTCCTGGTGTCACAGGTGTTCCCTGCCAGGGGGAAGTCCGCTAATTACCTCCCCTGTCCATGGGGAGGCACTAGATGCTACCTGCGTTTCCAGCCCAACCCCCGCCTTTCCCCGACAGCCCGCACTGGGAGGGACTCGTGGAAGACACTCGAAGGGCTCCTAGGAGATGCCGGGTGCTGCAGAGAGAAGACGGAACCTCCCCACACTCAGAATTCCGGAACACGGGTGACTGTGTGGGTGAGGTTTAGGGCCGGCCTCCACGAAGCTTCCTGGTGTCACAGGTGTTCCCTCTCAAGGGGAAGTCCGCTACTTACCTCCCCTGTCCATGGGGATGCACTAGATGCTACCTGCGTTTCCAGCCCAACCCCCGCCTTTCCCCGGCAGCCCGCACTGGGAGGGACTCGGGGAAGACACTCGAAGGGCTCCTAGGAGATCCCGCCTGCTGCAGACAGAAGACGGAACCTCCCCACACTCAGAATTCCGGAACACGGGTGACTGTGTGGGTGAGGTTTAGGGCCGCCCTCCACGGAGCTTCCTGGTGTCACAGGTGTTCCCTGCCAGGGGGAAGTCCGCTAATTACCTCCCCTGTCCATGGGGAGGCACTAGAGGCTACCTGCGTTTCCAGGCCAAACCCTGCCTTTCCCCGGCAGCCCGCACTGGGAGGGACTCGGGGAAGACACTCGAAGGGCTCCTAGGAGATGCCGGGTGCTGCAGACAGAAGACGGAACCTCCCCACACTCAGAATTCCGGAACACGGCTGACTGTGTGGGGGAGTTTCGGGGCCGCACTCCACGCAGCTGCCTGGTGTCACAGGTGTTCCCTGGCAGGGGGAAGTCCGCTAATGACCTCCCCAGTCCATGGGGAGGCACTAGATGCTACCTGCGTTTCCAGCCCAACCCCCACCTTTCCCCGGGAGCCCGCACTGGGAGGGACTCGTGGAAGACACTCGAAGGGCTCCTAGGAGATGCCGGGTGCTGCAGACAGAAGACGGAACCTCCCCACACTCAGAATTCCGGAACACGGCTGACTGTGTGGGGGAGGTTCGGGTCCGCCCTCCCCGAAGCTGCCTGGTGTCGCAGGTGTTCCCTGGCAGGGGGAAGTCCGCTAATTACCTCCCCTGTCCATAGGGAGTCACTAGATGCTACCTGCGTTTCCAACCCAACCCCCACCTTTCCCCGGGAGCCCGCACTGGGAGGGACTCGGGGAAGACACTCGAAGGGCTCCTAGGAGATCCCGGGTGCTGCAGACAGAAGACGGAACCTCCCCACACTCAGAATTCCGGAACACGGGTGACTGTGTGGGTGAGGTTTAGGGCCGCCCTCCACGGAGCTTCCTGGTGTCACAGGTGTTCCCTGCACAGGGGGAAGTCCGCTAATTACCTCCCCTGTCCATGGGGAGGCACTAGATGCTACCTGCGTTTCCAGGCCAAACCCCGCCTTTCCCCGGCAGCCCGCACTGGGAGGGACTCGGGGAAGACACTCGAAGGGCTCCTAGGAGATCCCGGGTGCTGCAGACAGAAGACGGAACCTCCCCACACTCAGAATTCCGGAACACGGCTGACTGTGTTGGGGAGGTTCGGGGCCGCACTCCACGCAGCTGCCTGGTGTCACAGGTGTTCCCTGGCAGGGGGAAGTCCGCTAATGACCTCCCCTGTCCATGGGGAGGCACTAGATGCTACCTGCGTTTCCAGCCCAACCCCCACCTTTCCCGGGCTGCCCGCACTGGGAGGTACTCGGGGAAGACACTCGAAGGGCTCCTAGGAGATGCCGGGTGCTGCAGAGAGAAGACGGAACCTCCCCACACTCAGAATTCCGGAACACGGCTGACTGTGTGGGGGAGGTTCGGGTCCGCCCTCCCCGAACCTGCCTGGTGTCGCAGGTGTTCCCTGGCAGGGGGAAGTCCGCTAATTACCTCCCCTGTCCATGGGGAGGCACTAGATGCTACCTGCGTTTCCAGCCCAACCCCCGCCTTTCCCCGGCAGCCCGCACTGGGAGGGACTCGGGGAAGACACTCGAAGGGCTCCTAGGAGATCCCGGGTGCTGCAGACAGAAGACGGAACCTCCCCACACTCAGAATTCCAGAACACGGGTGACTGTGTGGGTGAGGTTTAGGGCCGCCCTCCACGGAGCTTCCTGGTGTCACAGGTGTTCCCTGCCAGGGGGAAGTCCGCTAATTACCTCCCCTGTCCATGGGGAGGCACTAGATGCTACCTGCGTTTCCAGCCCAACCCCCGCCTTTCCCCGACAGCCCGCACTGGGAGGGACTCGGGGAAGACACTCGAAGGGCTCCTAGGAGATGCCGGGTGCTGCAGAGAGAAGACGGAACCTCCCCACACTCAGAATTCCGGAACACGGGTGACTGTGTGGGTGAGGTTTAGGGCCGGCCTCCACGAAGCTTCCTGGTGTCACAGGTGTTCCCTCTCAAGGGGAAGTCCGCTACTTTCCTCCCCTGTCCATGGGGATGCACTAGATGCTACCTGCGTTTCCAGCCCAACCCCCGCCTTTCCCCGGCAGCCCGCACTGGGAGGGACTCGGGGAAGACACTCGAAGGGCTCCTAGGAGATCCCGCCTGCTGCAGACAGAAGACGGAACCTCCCCACACTCAGAATTCCGGAACACGGGTGACTGTGTGGGTGAGGTTTAGGGCCGCCCTCCACGGAGCTTCCTGGTGTCACAGGTGTTCCCTGCCAGGGGGAAGTCCGCTAATTACCTCCCCTGTCCATGGGGAGGCACTAGAGGCTACCTGCGTTTCCAGGCCAAACCCCGCCTTTCCCCGGCAGCCCGCACTGGGAGGGACTCGGGGAAGACACTCGAAGGGCTCCTAGGAGATGCCGGGTGCTGCAGACAGAAGACGGAACCTCCCCACACTCAGAATTCCGGAACACGGCTGACTGTGTGGGGGAGTTTCGGGGCCGCACTCCACGCAGCTGCCTGGTGTCACAGGTGTTCCCTGGCAGGGGGAAGTCCGCTAATAACCTCCCCTGTCCATGGGGAGGCACTAGATGCTACCTGCGTTTCCAGCCCAACCCCCACCTTTCCCCGGGAGCCCGCACTGGGAGGGACTCGGGGAAGACACTCGAAGGGCTCCTAGGAGATGCCGGGTGCTGCAGAGAGAAGACGGAACCTCCCCACACTCAGAATTCCGGAACACGGCTGACTGTGTGGGGGAGGTTCTGGTCCGCCCTCCCCGAAGCTGCCTGGTGTCGCAGGTGTTCCCTGGCAGGGGGAAGTCCGCTAATTACCTCCCCTGTCCATAGGGAGTCACTAGATGCTACCTGTGTTTCCAACCCAACCCCCACCTTTCCCCGGGAGCCCGCACTGGGAGGGACTCGGGGAAGACACTCGAAGGGCTCCTAGGAGATGCCGGGTGCTGCAGACAGAAGACGGAACCTCCCCACACTCAGAATTCCGAACACGGGTGACTGTGTGGGTGAGGTTTAGGGCCGCCCTCCACGAAGCTTCCTGGTGTCACAGGTGTTCCCTCTCAAGGGGAAGTCCGCTACTTACCTCCCCTGTCCATGGGGAGGCACTAGATGCTACCTGCGTTTCCAGCCAAACCCCCGCCTTTCCCCGAGAGCCCGCACTGGGAGGGACTCGGGGAAGACACTCGAAGGGCTCCTAGGAGATCCCGGGTGCTGCAGACAGAAGACGGAACCTCCCCACACTCAGAATTCCGGAACACGGCTGACTGTTTGGGGGAGGTTCTGGGCCGCCCTCCACGCAGCTGCCTGGTGTCACAGGTGTTCCCTGGCAGGGGGAAGTCCGCTAATGACCTCCCCTGTCCATGGGGAGGCACTAGATGCTACCTGCGTTTCCAGCCCAACCCCCGCCTTTCCCCGGCAGCCCGCACTGGGAGGGACTCGGGGAAGACACTCGAAGGGCTCCTAGGAGATGCCGGGTGCTGCAGAGAGAAGACGGAACCTCCCCACACTCAGAATTCCGGAACACGGCTGACTGTGTGGGGGAGGTTCGGGTCCGCCCTCCCCGAACCTGCCTGGTGTCGCAGGTGTTCCCTGGCAGGGGGAAGTCCGCTAATTACCTCCCCTGTCCATGGGGAGGCACTAGATGCTACCTGCGTTTCCAGCCCAACCCCCGCCGTTCCCCGGGAGCCCGCACAGGGAGGGACTCGTGGAAGCCACTCGAAGGGCACCTAGGAGATCCCGGGTGCTGCAGACAGAAGACGGAACCTCCCCACACTCAGAATTCCGGAACACGGGTGACTGTGTGGGTGAGGTTTAGGGCCGCCCTCCACGAAGCTTCCTGGTGTCACAGGTGTTCCCTCTCAAGGGGAAGTCCGCTACTTACCTCCCCTGTCCATGGGGAGGCACTAGATGCTACCTGCGTTTCCAGCCCAACCCCCGCCTTTCCCCGGCAGCCCGCACTGGGAGGGACTCGGGGAAGACACTCGAAGGGCTCCTAGGAGATCCCGGGTGCTGCAGACAGAAGACGGAACCTCCCCACACTCAGAATTCCGGAACACGGGTGACTGTGTGGGTGAGGTTTAGGGCCGCCCTCCACGGAGCTTCCTGGTGTCACAGGTGTTCCCTGCCAGGGGGAAGTCCGCTAATTACCTCCCCTGTCCATGGGGAGGCACTAGATGCTACCTGCCTTTCCAGGCCAACCCCCGCCTTTCCCCGGCAGCCCGCACTGGGAGGGACTCGGGGAAGACACTCGAAGGGCTCCTAGGAGATCCCGGGTGCTGCAGACAGAAGACGGAACCTCCCCACACTCAGAATTCCGGAACACGGCTGACTGTGTGGGGGAGGTTCGGGGTCGCACTCCACGCAGCTGCCTGATGTCACAGGTGTTCCCTGGCAGGGGGAAGTCCGCTAATGACCTCCCCTGTCCATGGGGAGGCACTAGATGCTACCTGCGTTTCCAGCCCAACCCCCGCCTTTCCCCGACAGCCCGCACTGGGAGGGACTCGGGGAAGACACTCGAAGGGCTCCTAGGAGATCCCGGGTGCTGCAGACAGAAGACGGAACCTCCCCACACTCAGAATTCCGGAACACGGCTGACTGTTTGGGGGAGGTTCTGGGCCGCACTCCACGCAGCTGCCTGGTGTCACAGGTGTTCCCTGGCAGGGGGAAGTCCGCTAATTACCTCCCCTGTCCATGGGGAGACACTAGATGCTACCTGCGTTTCCAGCCCAACCCCCGCCTTTCCCCGGCAGCCCGCACTGGGAGGGAATCGGGGAAGACACTCGAAGGGCTCCTAGGAGATCCCGGGTGCTGCAGACAGAAGACGAAAACTCCCCACACTCAGAATTCCGGAACACGGCTGACTGTGTGGGGGAGGTTCGGGGCCGCCCTCCACGAAGCTGCCTGGTGTCACAGGTGTTCCCTGGCAGGGGGAAGTCCGCTAATGACCTCCCCTGTCCATGGGGAGGCACTAGATGCTACCTGCGTTTCCATCCCAACCCCCACCTTTCCCCGGCAGCCCGCACTGGGAGGTACTCGGGGAAGACACTCGAAGGGCTCCTAGGAGATGCCGGGTGCTGCAGAGAGAAGACGGAACCTCCCCACACTCAGAATTCCGGAACACGGCTGACTGTGTGGGGGAGGTTCGGGTCCGCCCTCCCCGAAGCTGCCTGGTGTCGCAGGTGTTCCCTGGCAGGGGGAAGTCCGCTAATTACCTCCCCTGTCCATGGGGAGGCACTAGATGCTACCTGCGTTTCCAGCCCAACCCCCGCCTTTCCCCGGGAGCCCGCACAGGGAGGGACTCGGGGAAGCCACTCGAAGGGCACCTAGGAGATCCCGGGTGCTGCAGACAGAAGACGGAACCTCCCCACACTCAGAATTCCGGAACACGGGTGACTGTGTGGGTGAGGTTTAGGGCCGCCCTCCACGAAGCTTCCTGGTGTCACAGGTGTTCCCTCTCAAGGGGAAGTCCGCTACATACCTCCCCTGTCCATGGGGAGGCACTAGATGCTACCTGCGTTTCCAGCCCAACCCCCGCCTTTCCCCGGGAGCCCGCACTGGGAGGGACTCGGGGAAGCCACTCGAAGGGCACCTAGGAGATCCCGGGAGCTGCAGACAGAAGACGGAACCTCCCCACACTCAGAATTCCGGAACACGGGTGACTGTGTGGGTGAGGTTTAGGGCCGCCCTCCACGAAGCTTCCTGGTGTCACAGGTGTTCCCTCTCAAGGGGAAGTCCGCTACTTACCTCCCCTGTCCATGGGGAGGCACTAGATGCTACCTGCGTTTCCAGCCCAACCCCCGCCTTTCCCCGGCAGCCCGCACTGGGAGGGACTCGGGGAAGACACTCGAAGTGCTCCTAGGAGATCCCGGGTGCTGCAGACAGAAGACGGAACCTCCCACTCTCAGAATTCCGGAACACGGATGACTGTGTGGGTGAGGTTTAGGGCCGCCCTCCACGGAGCTTCCTGGTGTCACAGGTGTTCCCTGCCAGGGGGAAGTCCGCTACTTACCTCCCCTGTCCATGGGGAGGCACTAGATGCTACATGCGTTTCCAGGCCAAACCCCGCCTTTCCCCGGCAGCCCGCACTGGGAGGGACTCGGGGAAGACACTCGAAGGGCTCCTAGGAGATCCCGGGTGCTGCAGACAGAAGACGGAACCTCCCCACACTCAGAATTCCGGAACACGGCTGACTGTGTGGGGGAGGATCGGGGCCGCACTCCACGCAGCTGCCTGGTGTCACAGGTGTTCCCTGGCAGGGGGAAGTCCGCTAATGACCTCCCCTGTCCATGGGGAGGCACTAGATGCTACCTGCGTTTCCAGCACAACCCCCACCTTTCCCCGGCAGCCCGCACTGGGAGGTACTCGGGGAAGACCCTCGAAGGGCTCCTAGGAGATGCCGGGTGCTGCAGAGAGAAGACGGAACCTCCCCACACTCAGAATTCCGGAACACGGCTGACTGTGTGGGGGAGGTTCGGGTCCGCCCTCCCCGAAGCTGCCTGGTGTCGCAGGTGTTCCCTGGCAGGGGGAAGTCCGTTAATGACCTCCCCTGTCCATGGGGAGGCACTAGATGCTACCTGCGTTTCCAGCCCAACCCCCGCCATTCCCCGGGAGCCCGCACAGGGAGGGACTCGGGGAAGCCACTCGAAGGGCACCTAGGAGATCCCGGGTGCTGCAGACAGAAGACGGAACCTCCCCACACTCAGAATTCCGGAACACGGGTGACTGTGTGGGTGAGGTTTAGGGCCGCCCTCCACGAAGCTTCCTGGTGTCACAGGTGTTTCCTCTCAAGGGGAAGTCCGCTACTTACCTCCCCTGTCCATGGGGAGGCACTAGATGCTACCTGCGTTTCCAGCCCAACCCCCGCCTTTCCCCGGCAGCCCGCACTGGGAGGGACTCGGGAAAGACACTCGAAGGGCTCCTAGGAGATCCCGGCTGCTGCAGACAGAAGACGGAACCTCCCCACACTCAGAATTCCGGAACACGGCTGACTGTTTGGGGGAGGTTCGGGGCCGCCCTCCACGAAGCTGCCTGGTGTCACAGGTGTTCCCTGGCAGGGGGAAGTCCGCTAATGACCTCCCCTGTCCATGGGGAGGCACTAGATGCTACCTGCGTTTCCAGCCCAACCCCCGCCTTTCCCCGGCTGCCCGCACTGGGAGTGACTCGGGGAAGACACTCGAAGGGCTCCTAGGAGATCCCGGGTGCTGCAGACAGAAGACGGAACCTCCCCACACTCAGAATTCCGGAACACGGGTGACTGTGTGGGTGAGGTTTAGGGCCGCCCTCCACGAAGCTTCCTGGTGTCACAGGTGTTCCCTCTCAAGGGGAAGTCCGCTACTTACCTCCCCTGTCCATGGGGAGGCACTAGATGCTACCTGCTTTTCCAGCCCAACCCCCGCCTTTCCCCGACAGCCCGCACTGGGAGGGAATCGGGGAAGACACTCGAAGGGCTCCTAGGAGATCCCGGGTGCTGCAGACAGAAGACGGAACCTCCCCACACTCAGAATTCCGGAACACGGCTGACTGTGTGGGGGAGGTTCGGGGCCGCCCTCCACGCAGCTGCCTGGTGTCACAGGTGTTCCCTGGCAGGGGGAAGTCCGCTAATGACCTCCCCTGTCCATGGGGAGGCACTAGATGCTACCTGCGTTTCCAGGCCAAACCCCGCCTTTCCCCGGCAGCCCGCACTGGGAGGGACTCGGGGAAGACACTCGAAGGGCTCCTAGGAGATCCCGGGTGCTGCAGACAGAAGACGGAACCTCCCCACACTCAGAATTCCGGAACACGGCTGACTGTGTGGGGGAGGATCGGGGCCGCACTCCACGCAGCTGCCTGTTGTCACAGGTGTTCCCTGGCAGGGGGAAGTCCGCTAATGACCTCCCTTGTCCATGGGGAGGCACTAGATGCTACCTGCGTTTCCAGCCCAACCCCCACCTTTCCCCGGCAGCCCTCACTGGGAGGTACTCGGGGAAGACACTCGAAGGGCTCCTAGGAGATGCCGGGTGCTGCAGAGGGAAGACGGAACCTCCCCACACTCAGAATTCCGGAACACGGCTGACTGTGTGGGGGAGGTTCGGGTCCGCACTCCCCGAAGCTGCCTGGTGTCGCAGGTGTTCCCTGGCAGGGGGAAGTCCGCTAATTACCTCCCCTGTCCATGGGGAGGCACTAGATGCTACCTGCGTTTCCAGCCCAACCCCCGCCTTTCCCTGGGAGCCCGCACAGGGAGGGATTCGGGGAAGCCACTCGAAGGGCACCTAGGAGATCCCGGGTGCTGCAGACAGAAGACGGAACCTCCCCACACTCAGAATTCCGGAACACGGGTGACTGTGTGGGTGAGGTTTAGGGCCGCCCTCCACGAAGCTTCCTGGTGTCACAGGTGTTTCCTCTCAAAGGGAAGTCCGCTACTTACCTCCCCTGTCCATGGGGAGGCACTAGATGCTACCTGCGTTTCCAGCCCAACCCCCGCCTTTCCCCGACAGCCCGCACTGGGAGGGACTCGGGGAAGACACTCGAAGGGCTCCTAGGAGATCCCGGGTGCTGCAGACAGAAGACGGAACCTCCCCACACTCAGAATTCCGGAACACGGCTGACTGTGTGGGGGAGGTTCGGGGCCGCCCTCCACGAAGCTGCCTGGTGTCACAGGTGTTCCCTGGCAGGGGGAAGTCCGCTAATGACCTCCCCTGTCCATGGGGAGGCACTAGATGCTACCTGCGTTTCCAACACAACCCCCACCTTTCCCCGGCAGCCCGCACTGGGAGGTACTCGGGGAAGACACTCGAAGGGCTCCTAGGAGATGCCGGGTGCTGCAGACAGAAGACGGAACCTCCCCACACTCAGAATTCCGGAACACGTCTGACTGTTTGGGGGAGGTTCTGGGCCGCCCTCCACGCAGCTGCCTGGTGTCACAGGTGTTCCCTGGCAGGGGGAAGTCCGCTAATGACCTCCCCTGTCCATGGGGAGGCACTAGATGCTACCTGCGTTTCCAGCCCAACCCCCGCCTTTCCCCGGCAGCCCGCACTGGGAGGGACTCGGGGAAGACACTCGAAGGGCTCCTAGGAGATCCCGGGTTCTGCAGACAGAAGACGGAACCTCCCCACACTCAGAATTCCGGAACACGGGTGACAGTGTGGGTGAGGTTTAGGGCCGCCCTCCACGGAGCTTCCTGGTGTCACAGGTGTTCCCTGCCAGGGGGAAGTCCGCTAATTACCTCCCCTGTCCATGGGGAGGCACTAGATGCTACCTGCGTTTCCAGGCCAAACCCCGCCTTTCCCCGGCAGCCCGCACTGGGAGGGACTCGGGGAAGACACTCGAAGGGCTCCTAGGAGATCCCGGGTGCTGCAGACAGAAGACGGAACCTCCCCACACTCAGAATCCCGGAACACGGCTGACTGTGTGAGGGAGGTTCGGGGCCGCACTCCACGCAGCTGCCTGGTGTCGCAGGTGTTCCCTGGCAGGGGGAAGTCCGCTAATTACCTCCCCTGTCCATGGGGAGTCACTAGATGCTACCTGCGTTTCCAACCCAACCCCCACTTTTCCCCGGGAGCCCGCACTGGGAGGGACTCGGGGAAGACACTCGAAGGGCTCCTAGGAGATGCCGGGTGCTGCAGAGAGAAGACGGAACCTCCCCACACTCAGAATTCCAGAACACGGCTGACTGTGTGGGGGAGGTTCGGGTCCGCCCTCCCCGAAGCTGCCTGGTGTCACAGGTGTTCCCTGGCAGGGGGAAGTCCGCTAATTACCTCCCCTGTCCATGGGGAGGCACTAGATGCTACCTGCGTTTCCAGCACAACCCCCGCCTTTCCCCGGGAGCCCGCACTGGGAGGGACTCGGGGAAGACACTCGAAGGGCACCTAAGAGATCCCGGGTGCTGCAGACAGAAGACGGAACCTCCCCACACTCAGAATTCCGGAACACGGGTGACTGTGTGGGTGAGGTTTAGGGCCGCCCTCCACGGAGCTTCCTGGTGTCACAGGTGTTCCCTCTCAAGGGGAAGTCCGCTACTTACCTCCCCTGTCCATGGGGAGGCACTAGATGCTACCTGCGTTTCCAGCCCAACCCCCGCCTTTCCCCGGCAGCCCGCACTGGGAGGGACTCGGGGAAGACACTCGAAGGGCTCCTAGGAGATCCCGGCTGCTGCAGACAGAAGACGGAACCTCCCCACACTCAGAATTCCGGAACACGGGTGACTGTGTGGGTGAGGTTTAGGGCCGCCCTCCACGGAGCTTCCTGGTGTCACAGGTGTTCCCTGCCAGGGGGAAGTCCGCTAATTACCTCCCCTGTCCATGGGGAGGCACTAGAGGCTACCTGCGTTTCCAGGCCAAACCCCGCCTTTCCCAGGCAGCCCGCACTGGGAGGGACTCGGGGAAGACACTCGAAGGGCTCCTAGGAGATCCCGGGTGCTGCAGACAGAAGACGGAACCTCCCCACACTCAGAATTCCGGAACACGGCTGACTGTGTGGGGGAGTTTCGGGGCCGCACTCCTCGCAGCTGCCTGGTGTCACAGGTGTTCCCTGGCAGGGGGAAGTCCGCTAATGACCTCCCCTGTCCATGGGGAGGCACTAGAAGCTACCTGCGTTTCCAGGCCAAACCCCGCCTTTCCCCGGCAGCCCGCACTGGGAGGTACTCGGGGAAGACACTCGAAGGGCTCCTAGGAGATGCCGGGTGCTGCAGAGAGAAGACGGAACCTCCCCACACTCAGAATTCCGGAACACGGCTGACTGTGTGGGGGAGGTTCGGGTCCGCCCTCCCCGAAGCTGCCTGGTGTCGCAGGTGTTCCCTGGCAGGGGGAAGTCCGCTAATTACCTCCCCTGTCCATGGGGAGGCACTAGATACTACCTGCGTTTCCAGGCCAATCCCCGCCTTTCCCCGGCAGCCCGCAATGGGAGGGAATCGGGGAAGACACTCGAAGGGCTCCTAGGAGATCCCGGGTGCTGCAGACAGAAGACGGAACCTCCCCACACTCAGAATCCCGGAACACGGCTGACTGTGTGGGGGAGGTTCGGGGCCGCCCTCCACGAAGCTTCCTGGTGTCACAGGTGTTCCCTCTCAAGGGGAAGTCCGCTACTTACCTCCCCTGTCCATGGGGAGGCACTAGATGCTACCTGCGTTTCCAGCCCAACCCCCGCCTTTCCCCGACAGCCCGCACTGGGAGGGACTCGGGGAAGACACTCGAAGGGCTCCTAGGAGATCCCGGGTGCTGCAGACAGAAGACGGAACCTCCCCACACTCAGAATTCCGGAACACGGCTGACTGTTTGGGGGAGGTTCTGGGCCGCCCTCCACGCAGCTGCCTGGTGTCACAGGTGTTCCCTGGCAGGGGGAAGTCCGCTAATGACCTCCCCTGTCCATGGGGAGGCACTAGATGCTACCTGCGTTTCCAGCCCAACCCCCGCCTTTCCCCGGCAGCCCGCACTGGGAGGGACTCGGGGAAGACACTCGAAGGGCTCCTAGGAGATCCCGGGTGCTGCAGACAGAAGACGGAACCTCCCCACACTCAGAATTCCGGAACACGGGTGACTGTGTGGGTGAGGTTTAGGGCCGCCCTCCACGGAGCTTCCTGGTGTCACAGGTGTTCCCTGCCAGGGGGAAGTCCGCAAATTACCTCCCCTGTCCATGGGGAGGCACTAGATGCTACCTGCGTTTCCAGGCCAAACCCCGCCTTTCCCCGGCAGCCCGCACTGGGAGGGACTCGGGGAAGACACTCGAAGGGCTCCTAGGAGATCCCGGGTGCTGCAGACAGAAGACGGAACCTCCCCACACTCAGAATTCCGGAACACGGCTGACTGTGTGGGGGAGGTTCGGGGCCGCACTCCACGCAGCTGCCTGGTGTCACAGGTGTTCCCTGGCAGGGGGAAGTCCGCTAAAGACCTCCCCTGTCCATGGGGAGGCACTAGATGCTACCTGCGTTTCCAGCCCAACCCCCACCTTTCCCCGGCAGCCCGCACTGGGAGGTACTCGGGGAAGACACTCGAAGGGCTCCTAGGAGATGCCGGGTGCTGCAGAGAGAATACGGAACCTCCCCACACTCAGAATTCCGGAACACGGCTGACTGTGTGGGGGAGGTTCGGGTCCGCCCTCCCCGAAGCTGCCTGGTGTCGCAGGTGTTCCCTGGCAGGGGGAAGTCCGCTAATTACCTCCCCTGTCCATGGGGAGGCACTAGATGCTACCTGCGTTTCCAGCCCAACCCCCACCTTTCCCCGGCAGCCCGCACTGGGAGGTACTCGGGGAAGACACTCGAAGGGCTCCTAGGAGATGCCGGGTGCTGCAGAGAGAAGACGGAACCTCCCCACACTCAGAATTCCGGAACACGGCTGACTGTGTGGGGGAGGTTCGGGTCCGCCCTCCCCGAAGCTGCCTGGTGTCGCAGGTGTTCCCTGGCAGGGGGAAGTCCGCTAATTACCTCCCCTGTCCATGGGGAGGCACTAGATGCTACCTGCGTTTCCAGCCCAACCCCCGCCTTTCCCCGGGATTCCGCACAGGGAGGGACTCGGGGAAGCCACTCGAAGGGCACCTAGGAGATCCCGGGTGCTGCAGACAGAAGACGGAACCTCCCCACACTCAGAATTCCGGAACACGGGTGACTGTGTGGGTGAGGTTTAGGGCCGCCCTCCACGAAGCTTCCTGGTGTCACAGGTGTTCTCTCTCAAGGGGAAGTCCGCTACTTACCTCCCCTGTCCATGGGGAGGCACTAGATGCTACCTGCGTTTCCAGCCCAACCCCCACCTTTCCCCGGCAGCCCGCACTGGGAGGGACTCGGGGAAGACACTCGAAAGGCTCCTAGGAGATCCCGGGTGCTGTAGACAGAAGACGGAACCTCCCCACACTCAGAATTCCGGAACACGGCTGACTGTGTGGGGGAGGTTCGGGGCCGCACTCCACGCAGCTGCCTGGTGTCACAGGTGTTCCCTGGCAGGGGGAAGTCCGCTAATGACCTCCCCTGTCCATGGGGAGGCACTAGATGCTACCTGCGTTTCCAGCCCAACCCCCGCCTTTCCCCGGGAGCCCGCACTGGGAGGGACTCGGGGAAGACACTCGAAGGGCTCCTAGGAGATCCCGGGTGCTGCAGACAGAAGACGGAACCTCCCCACACTCAGAATTCCGGAACACGGCTGACTGTGTGGGGGAGGTTCGGGGCCGCACTCCACGCAGCTGCCTGGGGTCACAGGTGTTCCCTGGCAGGGGGAAGTCCGCTAATGACCTCCCCTGTCCATGGGGAGGCACTAGATGCTACCTGCGTTTCCAGCCCAACCCCCACCTTTCCCCGGCAGCCCGCACTGGGAGGGACTCGGGGAAGACACTCGAAGGGCTCCTAGGAGATGCCGGGTGCTGCAGACAGAAGACGGAACCTCCCCACACTCAGAATTCCGGAACACGGTTGACTGTGTGGGTGAGGTTTAGGGCCGCCCTCCACGAAGCTTCCTGGTGTCACAGGTGTTCCCTGGCAGGGGGAAGTCCGCTAATAACCTCCCCTGTCCATGGGGAGGCACTAGATGCTACCTGCGTTTCCAGCCCAACCCCCGCCTTTCCCCGACAGCCCGCACTGGGAGGGACTCGGGGAAGACACTCGAAGGGCTCCTAGGAGATCCCGGGTGCTGCAGACAGAAGACGGAACCTCCCCACACTCAGAATTCCGGAACACGGCTGACTGTGTGGGGGAGGTTCTGGGCCGCCCTCCACGCAGCTGCCTGGTGTCACAAGTGTTCCCTGGCAGGGGGAAGTCCGCTAATGACCTCCCCTGTCCATGGGGAGGCACTAGATGCTACCTGCGTTTCCAGCCCAACCCCCGCCTTTCCCCGACAGCCCGCACTGGGAGGGACTCGGGGAAGACACTCGAAGGGCTCCTTGGAGATCCCGGGTGCTGCAGACAGAAGACGGAACCTCCCCACACTCAGAATTCCGGAACAAGGCTGACTGTGTGGGGGAGGTTTAGGGCCGACCTCCACGGAGCTTCCTGGTGTCACAGGTGTTCCCTGGCAGGGGGAAGTCCGCTAATTACCTCGCCTGTCCATGGGGAGGCACTAGATGCTACCTGCGTTTCCAGCAAAACCCCCGCCTTTGCCCGGCAGCCCGCACTGGGAGGGACTCGGGGAAGACACTCGAAAGGCTCCTAGTAGATCCCAGGTGCTGCAGACAGAAGACAGAACCTCCCCACACTCAGAATCCCGGAACACGGTTTACTGTGTGGGTGAGGTTTAGGGCCGCCCTCCACGGAGCTTCCTGGTGTCACAGGTGTTCCCTGGCAGGGGGAAGTCCGCTAATTACCTCCCCTGTCCATGGGGAGGCACTAGATGCTACCTGGGTTTCCAGCACACCCCCCGCCTTTGCCCGGCAGCCAGCACTGGGAGGGACTCGGGGAAGACACTCCAAGGGCTCCTAGGAGATCCCAGGTGTTGCAGACAGAAGACGGAACCTCCCCACACTCAGAATTCCGGAACACGGGTGACTGTGTGGGTGAGGTTTAGGGCCGCTCACCACGAAGCTTCCTGGTGTCACAGGTGTTCCCTCTCAAGGGGAAGTCCGCTACTTACCTCCCCTGTCCATGGGGAGGCACTAGATGCTACCTGCGTTTCCAGCCCAAACCCCGCCTTTCCCCGACAGCCCGCACTGGGAGGGACTCGGGGAATACACTCGAAGGGCTCCTAGGAGATCCCGGGTGCTGCAGACAGAAGACGGAACCTCCCCACACTCAGAATTCCGGAACACGGCTGACTGTGTGGGGGAGGATCGGGGCCGCACTCCACGCAGCTGCCTGGTGTCACAGGTGTTCCCTGGCAGGGGGAAGTCCGCTAATGACCTCCCCTGTCCATGGGGAGGCACTAGATGCTACCTGCGTTTCCAGCACAACCCCCACCTTTCCCCGGCAGCCCGCACTGGGAGGTACTCGGGGAAGACCCTCGAAGGGCTCCTAGGAGATGCCGGGTGCTGCAGAGAGAAGACGGAACCTCCCCACACTCAGAATTCCGGAACACGGCTGACTGTGTGGGGGAGGTTCGGGTCCGCCCTCCCCGAAGCTGCCTGGTGTCGCAGGTGTTCCCTGGCAGGGGGAAGTCCGTTAATGACCTCCCCTGTCCATGGGGAGGCACTAGATGCTACCTGCGTTTCCAGCCCAACCCCCGCCATTCCCCGGGAGCCCGCACAGGGAGGGACTCGGGGAAGCCACTCGAAGGGCACCTAGGAGATCCCGGGTGCTGCAGACAGAAGACGGAACCTCCCCACACTCAGAATTCCGGAACACGGGTGACTGTGTGGGTGAGGTTTAGGGCCGCCCTCCACGAAGCTTCCTGGTGTCACAGGTGTTTCCTCTCAAGGGGAAGTCCGCTACTTACCTCCCCTGTCCATGGGGAGGCACTAGATGCTACCTGCGTTTCCAGCCCAACCCCCGCCTTTCCCCGGCAGCCCGCACTGGGAGGGACTCGGGAAAGACACTCGAAGGGCTCCTAGGAGATCCCGGCTGCTGCAGACAGAAGACGGAACCTCCCCACACTCAGAATTCCGGAACACGGCTGACTGTTTGGGGGAGGTTCGGGGCCGCCCTCCACGAAGCTGCCTGGTGTCACAGGTGTTCCCTGGCAGGGGGAAGTCCGCTAATGACCTCCCCTGTCCATGGGGAGGCACTAGATGCTACCTGCGTTTCCAGCCCAACCCCCGCCTTTCCCCGGCTGCCCGCACTGGGAGTGACTCGGGGAAGACACTCGAAGGGCTCCTAGGAGATCCCGGGTGCTGCAGACAGAAGACGGAACCTCCCCACACTCAGAATTCCGGAACACGGGTGACTGTGTGGGTGAGGTTTAGGGCCGCCCTCCACGAAGCTTCCTGGTGTCACAGGTGTTCCCTCTCAAGGGGAAGTCCGCTACTTACCTCCCCTGTCCATGGGGAGGCACTAGATGCTACCTGCTTTTCCAGCCCAACCCCCGCCTTTCCCCGACAGCCCGCACTGGGAGGGAATCGGGGAAGACACTCGAAGGGCTCCTAGGAGATCCCGGGTGCTGCAGACAGAAGACGGAACCTCCCCACACTCAGAATTCCGGAACACGGCTGACTGTGTGGGGGAGGTTCGGGGCCGCCCTCCACGCAGCTGCCTGGTGTCACAGGTGTTCCCTGGCAGGGGGAAGTCCGCTAATGACCTCCCCTGTCCATGGGGAGGCACTAGATGCTACCTGCGTTTCCAGGCCAAACCCCGCCTTTCCCCGGCAGCCCGCACTGGGAGGGACTCGGGGAAGACACTCGAAGGGCTCCTAGGAGATCCCGGGTGCTGCAGACAGAAGACGGAACCTCCCCACACTCAGAATTCCGGAACACGGCTGACTGTGTGGGGGAGGATCGGGGCCGCACTCCACGCAGCTGCCTGGTGTCACAGGTGTTCCCTGGCAGGGGGAAGTCCGCTAATGACCTCCCTTGTCCATGGGGAGGCACTAGATGCTACCTGCGTTTCCAGCCCAACCCCCACCTTTCCCCGGCAGCCCTCACTGGGAGGTACTCGGGGAAGACACTCGAAGGGCTCCTAGGAGATGCCGGGTGCTGCAGAGGGAAGACGGAACCTCCCCACACTCAGAATTCCGGAACACGGCTGACTGTGTGGGGGAGGTTCGGGTCCGCACTCCCCGAAGCTGCCTGGTGTCGCAGGTGTTCCCTGGCAGGGGGAAGTCCGCTAATTACCTCCCCTGTCCATGGGGAGGCACTAGATGCTACCTGCGTTTCCAGCCCAACCCCCGCCTTTCCCTGGGAGCCCGCACAGGGAGGGATTCGGGGAAGCCACTCGAAGGGCACCTAGGAGATCCCGGGTGCTGCAGACAGAAGACGGAACCTCCCCACACTCAGAATTCCGGAACACGGGTGACTGTGTGGGTGAGGTTTAGGGCCGCCCTCCACGAAGCTTCCTGGTGTCACAGGTGTTTCCTCTCAAAGGGAAGTCCGCTACTTACCTCCCCTGTCCATGGGGAGGCACTAGATGCTACCTGCGTTTCCAGCCCAACCCCCGCCTTTCCCCGACAGCCCGCACTGGGAGGGACTCGGGGAAGACACTCGAAGGGCTCCTAGGAGATCCCGGGTGCTGCAGACAGAAGACGGAACCTCCCCACACTCAGAATTCCGGAACACGGCTGACTGTGTGGGGGAGGTTCGGGGCCGCCCTCCACGAAGCTGCCTGGTGTCACAGGTGTTCCCTGGCAGGGGGAAGTCCGCTAATGACCTCCCCTGTCCATGGGGAGGCACTAGATGCTACCTGCGTTTCCAACACAACCCCCACCTTTCCCCGGCAGCCCGCACTGGGAGGTACTCGGGGAAGACACTCGAAGGGCTCCTAGGAGATGCCGGGTGCTGCAGACAGAAGACGGAACCTCCCCACACTCAGAATTCCGGAACACGTCTGACTGTTTGGGGGAGGTTCTGGGCCGCCCTCCACGCAGCTGCCTGGTGTCACAGGTGTTCCCTGGCAGGGGGAAGTCCGCTAATGACCTCCCCTGTCCATGGGGAGGCACTAGATGCTACCTGCGTTTCCAGCCCAACCCCCGCCTTTCCCCGGCAGCCCGCACTGGGAGGGACTCGGGGAAGACACTCGAAGGGCTCCTAGGAGATCCCGGGTTCTGCAGACAGAAGACGGAACCTCCCCACACTCAGAATTCCGGAACACGGGTGACAGTGTGGGTGAGGTTTAGGGCCGCCCTCCACGGAGCTTCCTGGTGTCACAGGTGTTCCCTGCCAGGGGGAAGTCCGCTAATTACCTCCCCTGTCCATGGGGAGGCACTAGATGCTACCTGCGTTTCCAGGCCAAACCCCGCCTTTCCCCGGCAGCCCGCACTGGGAGGGACTCGGGGAAGACACTCGAAGGGCTCCTAGGAGATCCCGGGTGCTGCAGACAGAAGACGGAACCTCCCCACACTCAGAATCCCGGAACACGGCTGACTGTGTGAGGGAGGTTCGGGGCCGCACTCCACGCAGCTGCCTGGTGTCGCAGGTGTTCCCTGGCAGGGGGAAGTCCGCTAATTACCTCCCCTGTCCATGGGGAGTCACTAGATGCTACCTGCGTTTCCAACCCAACCCCCACTTTTCCCCGGGAGCCCGCACTGGGAGGGACTCGGGGAAGACACTCGAAGGGCTCCTAGGAGATGCCGGGTGCTGCAGAGAGAAGACGGAACCTCCCCACACTCAGAATTCCAGAACACGGCTGACTGTGTGGGGGAGGTTCGGGTCCGCCCTCCCCGAAGCTGCCTGGTGTCACAGGTGTTCCCTGGCAGGGGGAAGTCCGCTAATTACCTCCCCTGTCCATGGGGAGGCACTAGATGCTACCTGCGTTTCCAGCACAACCCCCGCCTTTCCCCGGGAGCCCGCACTGGGAGGGACTCGGGGAAGACACTCGAAGGGCACCTAAGAGATCCCGGGTGCTGCAGACAGAAGACGGAACCTCCCCACACTCAGAATTCCGGAACACGGGTGACTGTGTGGGTGAGGTTTAGGGCCGCCCTCCACGGAGCTTCCTGGTGTCACAGGTGTTCCCTCTCAAGGGGAAGTCCGCTACTTACCTCCCCTGTCCATGGGGAGGCACTAGATGCTACCTGCGTTTCCAGCCCAACCCCCGCCTTTCCCCGGCAGCCCGCACTGGGAGGGACTCGGGGAAGACACTCGAAGGGCTCCTAGGAGATCCCGGCTGCTGCAGACAGAAGACGGAACCTCCCCACACTCAGAATTCCGGAACACGGGTGACTGTGTGGGTGAGGTTTAGGGCCGCCCTCCACGGAGCTTCCTGGTGTCACAGGTGTTCCCTGCCAGGGGGAAGTCCGCTAATTACCTCCCCTGTCCATGGGGAGGCACTAGAGGCTACCTGCGTTTCCAGGCCAAACCCCGCCTTTCCCAGGCAGCCCGCACTGGGAGGGACTCGGGGAAGACACTCGAAGGGCTCCTAGGAGATCCCGGGTGCTGCAGACAGAAGACGGAACCTCCCCACACTCAGAATTCCGGAACACGGCTGACTGTGTGGGGGAGTTTCGGGGCCGCACTCCTCGCAGCTGCCTGGTGTCACAGGTGTTCCCTGGCAGGGGGAAGTCCGCTAATGACCTCCCCTGTCCATGGGGAGGCACTAGAAGCTACCTGCGTTTCCAGGCCAAACCCCGCCTTTCCCCGGCAGCCCGCACTGGGAGGTACTCGGGGAAGACACTCGAAGGGCTCCTAGGAGATGCCGGGTGCTGCAGAGAGAAGACGGAACCTCCCCACACTCAGAATTCCGGAACACGGCTGACTGTGTGGGGGAGGTTCGGGTCCGCCCTCCCCGAAGCTGCCTGGTGTCGCAGGTGTTCCCTGGCAGGGGGAAGTCCGCTAATTACCTCCCCTGTCCATGGGGAGGCACTAGATACTACCTGCGTTTCCAGGCCAATCCCCGCCTTTCCCCGGCAGCCCGCAATGGGAGGGAATCGGGGAAGACACTCGAAGGGCTCCTAGGAGATCCCGGGTGCTGCAGACAGAAGACGGAACCTCCCCACACTCAGAATCCCGGAACACGGCTGACTGTGTGGGGGAGGTTCGGGGCCGCCCTCCACGAAGCTTCCTGGTGTCACAGGTGTTCCCTCTCAAGGGGAAGTCCGCTACTTACCTCCCCTGTCCATGGGGAGGCACTAGATGCTACCTGCGTTTCCAGCCCAACCCCCGCCTTTCCCCGACAGCCCGCACTGGGAGGGACTCGGGGAAGACACTCGAAGGGCTCCTAGGAGATCCCGGGTGCTGCAGACAGAAGACGGAACCTCCCCACACTCAGAATTCCGGAACACGGCTGACTGTTTGGGGGAGGTTCTGGGCCGCCCTCCACGCAGCTGCCTGGTGTCACAGGTGTTCCCTGGCAGGGGGAAGTCCGCTAATGACCTCCCCTGTCCATGGGGAGGCACTAGATGCTACCTGCGTTTCCAGCCCAACCCCCGCCTTTCCCCGGCAGCCCGCACTGGGAGGGACTCGGGGAAGACACTCGAAGGGCTCCTAGGAGATCCCGGGTGCTGCAGACAGAAGACGGAACCTCCCCACACTCAGAATTCCGGAACACGTGTGACTGTGTGGGTGAGGTTTAGGGCCGCCCTCCACGGAGCTTCCTGGTGTCACAGGTGTTCCCTGCCAGGGGGAAGTCCGCAAATTACCTCCCCTGTCCATGGGGAGGCACTAGATGCTACCTGCGTTTCCAGGCCAAACCCCGCCTTTCCCCGGCAGCCCGCACTGGGAGGGACTCGGGGAAGACACTCGAAGGGCTCCTAGGAGATCCCGGGTGCTGCAGACAGAAGACGGAACCTCCCCACACTCAGAATTCCGGAACACGGCTGACTGTGTGGGGGAGGTTCGGGGCCGCACTCCACGCAGCTGCCTGGTGTCACAGGTGTTCCCTGGCAGGGGGAAGTCCGCTAAAGACCTCCCCTGTCCATGGGGAGGCACTAGATGCTACCTGCGTTTCCAGCCCAACCCCCACCTTTCCCCGGGAGCCCGCACTGGGAGGTACTCGGGGAAGACACTCGAAGGGCTCCTAGGAGATGCCGGGTGCTGCAGAGAGAATACGGAACCTCCCCACACTCAGAATTCCGGAACACGGCTGACTGTGTGGGGGAGGTTCGGGTCCGCCCTCCCCGAAGCTGCCTGGTGTCGCAGGTGTTCCCTGGCAGGGGGAAGTCCGCTAATTACCTCCCCTGTCCATGGGGAGGCACTAGATGCTACCTGCGTTTCCAGCCCAACCCCCACCTTTCCCCGGCAGCCCGCACTGGGAGGTACTCGGGGAAGACACTCGAAGGGCTCCTAGGAGATGCCGGGTGCTGCAGAGAGAAGACGGAACCTCCCCACACTCAGAATTCCGGAACACGGCTGACTGTGTGGGGGAGGTTCGGGTCCGCCCTCCCCGAAGCTGCCTGGTGTCGCAGGTGTTCCCTGGCAGGGGGAAGTCCGCTAATTACCTCCCCTGTCCATGGGGAGGCACTAGATGCTACCTGCGTTTCCAGCCCAACCCCCGCCTTTCCCCGGGATTCCGCACAGGGAGGGACTCGGGGAAGCCACTCGAAGGGCACCTAGGAGATCCCGGGTGCTGCAGACAGAAGACGGAACCTCCCCACACTCAGAATTCCGGAACACGGGTGACTGTGTGGGTGAGGTTTAGGGCCGCCCTCCACGAAGCTTCCTGGTGTCACAGGTGTTCTCTCTCAAGGGGAAGTCCGCTACTTACCTCCCCTGTCCATGGGGAGGCACTAGATGCTACCTGCGTTTCCAGCCCAACCCCCACCTTTCCCCGGCAGCCCGCACTGGGAGGGACTCGGGGAAGACACTCGAAAGGCTCCTAGGAGATCCCGGGTGCTGTAGACAGAAGACGGAACCTCCCCACACTCAGAATTCCGGAACACGGCTGACTGTGTGGGGGAGGTTCGGGGCCGCACTCCACGCAGCTGCCTGGTGTCACAGGTGTTCCCTGGCAGGGGGAAGTCCGCTAATGACCTCCCCTGTCCATGGGGAGGCACTAGATGCTACCTGCGTTTCCAGCCCAACCCCCGCCTTTCCCCGGGAGCCCGCACTGGGAGGGACTCGGGGAAGACACTCGAAGGGCTCCTAGGAGATCCCGGGTGCTGCAGACAGAAGACGGAACCTCCCCACACTCAGAATTCCGGAACACGGCTGACTGTGTGGGGGAGGTTCGGGGCCGCACTCCACGCAGCTGCCTGGGGTCACAGGTGTTCCCTGGCAGGGGGAAGTCCGCTAATGACCTCCCCTGTCCATGGGGAGGCACTAGATGCTACCTGCGTTTCCAGCCCAACCCCCACCTTTCCCCGGCAGCCCGCACTGGGAGGGACTCGGGGAAGACACTCGAAGGGCTCCTAGGAGATGCCGGGTGCTGCAGACAGAAGACGGAACCTCCCCACACTCAGAATTCCGGAACACGGTTGACTGTGTGGGTGAGGTTTAGGGCCGCCCTCCAGGAAGCTTCCTGGTGTCACAGGTGTTCCCTGGCAGGGGGAAGTCCGCTAATAACCTCCCCTGTCCATGGGGAGGCACTAGATGCTACCTGCGTTTCCAGCCCAACCCCCGCCTTTCCCCGACAGCCCGCACTGGGAGGGACTCGGGGAAGACACTCGAAGGGCTCCTAGGAGATCCCGGGTGCTGCAGACAGAAGACGGAACCTCCCCACACTCAGAATTCCGGAACACGGCTGACTGTGTGGGGGAGGTTCTGGGCCGCCCTCCACGCAGCTGCCTGGTGTCACAAGTGTTCCCTGGCAGGGGGAAGTCCGCTAATGACCTCCCCTGTCCATGGGGAGGCACTAGATGCTACCTGCGTTTCCAGCCCAACCCCCGCCTTTCCCCGACAGCCCGCACTGGGAGGGACTCGGGGAAGACACTCGAAGGGCTCCTTGGAGATCCCGGGTGCTGCAGACAGAAGACGGAACCTCCCCACACTCAGAATTCCGGAACAAGGCTGACTGTGTGGGGGAGGTTTAGGGCCGACCTCCACGGAGCTTCCTGGTGTCACAGGTGTTCCCTGGCAGGGGGAAGTCCGCTAATTACCTCGCCTGTCCATGGGGAGGCACTAGATGCTACCTGCGTTTCCAGCAAAACCCCCGCCTTTGCCCGGCAGCCCGCACTGGGAGGGACTCGGGGAAGACACTCGAAAGGCTCCTAGTAGATCCCAGGTGCTGCAGACAGAAGACAGAACCTCCCCACACTCAGAATCCCGGAACACGGTTTACTGTGTGGGTGAGGTTTAGGGCCGCCCTCCACGGAGCTTCCTGGTGTCACAGGTGTTCCCTGGCAGGGGGAAGTCCGCTAATTACCTCCCCTGTCCATGGGGAGGCACTAGATGCTACCTGGGTTTCCAGCACACCCCCCGCCTTTGCCCGGCAGCCAGCACTGGGAGGGACTCGGGGAAGACACTCCAAGGGCTCCTAGGAGATCCCAGGTGTTGCAGACAGAAGACGGAACCTCCCCACACTCAGAATTCCGGAACACGGGTGACTGTGTGGGTGAGGTTTAGGGCCGCTCACCACGAAGCTTCCTGGTGTCACAGGTGTTCCCTCTCAAGGGGAAGTCCGCTACTTACCTCCCCTGTCCATGGGGAGGCACTAGATGCTACCTGCGTTTCCAGCCCAAACCCCGCCTTTCCCCGACAGCCCGCACTGGGAGGGACTCGGGGAATACACTCGAAGGGCTCCTAGGAGATCCCGGGTGCTGCAGACAGAAGACGGAACCTCCCCACACTCAGAATCCCGGAACACGGCTGACTGTGTGGGTGAGGTTTACGGCCGCCCTCCACGGAGCTTCCTGGTGTCACAGGTGTTCCCTGGCAGAGGGAAGTCCGCTAATGACCTCCCCTGTCCATGGGGAGGCACTAGATGCTACCTGCGTTTCCAGCCCAACCCCCGCATTTCCCCGGCAGCCCGCACTGGGAGGTACTCGGGGAAGACACTCGAAGGGCTCCTAGGAGATCCCGGGTGCTGCAGACAGAAGACGGAACCTCCCCACACTCAGAATTCCGAACACGGGTGACTGTGTGGGTGAGGTTTAGGGCCGCCCTCCACGGAGCTTCCTGGTGTCACAGGTGTTCCCTGCCAGGGGGAAGTCCGCTAATTACCTCCCCTGTCCATGGGGAGGCACTAGATGCTACCTGCGTTTCCAGGCCAAACCCCGCCTTTCCCCGGCAGCCCGCACTGGGAGGGACTCGGGGAAGACACTCGAAGGGCTCCTAGGAGATCCCGGGTGCTGCAGACAGAAGACGGAACCTCCCCACACTCAGAATCCCGGAACACGGCTGACTGTGTGGGGGAGGTTCGGGGCCGCACTCCACGCAGCTGCCTGGTGTCGCAGGTGTTCCCTGGCAGGGGGAAGTCCGCTACTTACCTCCCCTGTCCATGGGGAGGCACTAGATGCTACCTGCGTTTCCAACCCAACCCCCACCTTTCCCCGGGAGCCCGCACTGGGAGGGACTCGGGGAAGACACTCGAAGGGCTCCTAGGAGATGCCGGGTGCTGCAGAGAAAAGACGGAACCTCCCCACACTCAGAATTCCGGAACACGGCTGACTGTGTGGGGGAGGTTCGGGTCCGCCCTCCCCGAAGCTGCCTGGTGTCACAGGTGTTCCCTGGCAGGGGGAAGTCCGCTAATTACCTCCCCTGTCCATGGGGAGGCACTAGATGCTACCTGCGTTTCCAGCCCAACCCCCGCCTTTCCCCGGGAGCCCGCACTGGGAGGGACTCGGGGAAGCCACTCGAAGGGCACCTAGGAGATCCCGGGTGCTGCAGACAGAAGACGGAACCTCCCCACACTCAGAATTCCGGAACACGGCTGACTGTGTGGGGGAGGTTCGGGTCCGCCCTCCCCGAAGCTGCCTGGTGTCGCAGGTGTTCCCTGGCAGGGGGAAGTCCGCTAATTACCTCCCCTGTCCATAGGGAGTCACTAGATGCTACCTGCGTTTCCAACCCAACCCCCACCTTTCCCCGGGAGCCCGCACTGGGAGGGACTCGGGGAAGACACTCGAAGGGCTCCTAGGAGATGCCGGGTGCTGCAGACAGAAGACGGAACCTCCCCACACTCAGAATTCCGAACACGGGTGACTGTGTGGGTGAGGTTTAGGGCCGCCCTCCACGAAGCTTCCTGGTGTCACAGGTGTTCCCTCTCAAGGGGAAGTCCGCTACTTACCTCCCCTGTCCATGGGGAGGCACTAGATGCTACCTGCGTTTCCAGCCCAACCCCCGCCTTTCCCCGACAGCCCGCACTGGGAGGGACTCGGGGAAGACACTCGAAGGGCTCCTAGGAGATCCCGGGTGCTGCAGACAGAAGACGGAACCTCCCCACACTCAGAATTCCTTAACACGGCTGACTGTTTGGGGGAGGTTCTGGGCCGCCCTCCACGCAGCTGCCTGGTGTCACAGGTGTTCCCTGGCAGGGGGAAGTCCGCTAATTACCTCCCCTGTCCATGGGGAGGCACTAGATGCTACCTGGGTTTCCAGCACACCCCCCGCCTTTGCCCGGCAGCCAGCACTGGGAGGGACTCGGGGAAGACACTCCAAGGGCTCCTAGGAGATCCCAGGTGTTGCAGACAGAAGACGGAACCTCCCCACACTCAGAATTCCGGAACACGGGTGACTGTGTGGGTGAGGTTTAGGGCCGCCCTCCACGAAGCTTCCTGGTGTCACAGGTGTTCCCTCTCAAGGGGAAGTCCGCTACTTACCTCCCCTGTCCATGGGGAGGCACTAGATGCTACCTGCGTTTCCAGCCCAAACCCCGCCTTTCCCCGACAGCCCGCACTGGGAGGGACTCGGGGAATACACTCGAAGGGCTCATAGGAGATCCCGGGTGCTGCAGACAGAAGACGGAACCTCCCCACACTCAGAATCCCGGAACACGGCTGACTGTGAGGGTGAGGTTTACGGCCGCCCTCCACGGAGCTTCCTGGTGTCACAGGTGTTCCCTGGCAGAGGGAAGTCCGCTAATGACCTCCCCTGTCCATGGGGAGGCACTAGATGCTACCTGGGTTTCCAGCACAACCCCCGCATTTCCCCGGCAGCCCGCACTGGGAGGTACTCGGGGAAGACACTCGAAGGGCTCCTAGGAGATCCCGGGTGCTGCAGACAGAAGACGGAACCTCCCCACACTCAGAATTCCGAACACGGGTGACTGTGTGGGTGAGGTTTAGGGCCGCCCTCCACGGAGCTTCCTGGTGTCACAGGTGTTCCCTGCCAGGGGGAAGTCCGCTAATTACCTCCCCTGTCCATGGGGAGGCACTAGATGCTACCTGCGTTTCCAGGCCAAACCCCGCCTTTCCCCGGGAGCCCGCACTGGGAGGTACTCGGGGAAGACACTCGAAGGGCTCCTAGGAGATCCCGGGTGCTGCAGACAGAAGACGGAACCTCCCCACACTCAGAATCCCGGAACACGGCTGACTGTGTGGGGGAGGTTCGGGGCCGCACTCCACGCAGCTGCCTGGTGTCGCAGGTGTTCCCTGGCAGGGGGAAGTCCGCTAATTACCTCCCCTGTCCATGGGGAGTCACTAGATGCTACCTGCGTTTCCAACCCAACCCCCACCTTTCCCCGGGAGCCCGCACTGGGAGGGACTCGGGGAAGACACTCGAAGGGCTCCTAGGAGATGCCGGGTGCTGCAGAGAGAAGACGGAACCTCCCCACACTCAGAATTCCGGAACACGGCTGACTGTGTGGGGGAGGTTCGGGTCCGCCCTCCCCGAAGCTGCCTGGGGTCACAGGTGTTCCCTGGCAGGGGGAAGTCCGCTAATTACCTCCCCTGTCCATGGGGAGGCACTAGATGCTACCTGCGTTTCCAGCCCAACCCCCGCCTTTCCCCGGGAGCCCGCACTGGGAGGGACTCGGGGAAGCCACTCGAAGGGCACCTAGGAGATCCCGGGTGCTGCAGACAGAAGACGGAACCTCCCCACACTCAGAATTCCGGAACACGGGTGACTGTGTGGGTGAGGTTTAGGGCCGCCCTCCACGAAGCTTCTTGGTGTCACAGGTGTTCCCTCTCAAGGGGAAGTCCGCTACTTACCTCAGCTGTCCATGGGGAGGCACTAGATGCTACCTGCGTTTCCAGCCCAACCCCCGCCTTTCCCTGACAGCCCGCACTGGGAGGGACTCGGGGAAGACACTCGAAGGGCTCCTAGGAGATCCCGGGTGCTGCAGACAGAAGACGGAACCTCCCCACACTCAGAATTCCGGAACACGGCTGACTGTGTGGGGGAGTTTCGGGGCCGCACTCCACGCAGCTGCCTGGTGTCACAGGTGTCCCCTGGCAGGGGGAAGTCCGCTAATGACCTCCCCTGTCCATGGGGAGGCACTAGATGCTACCTGCGTTTCCAGCCCAACCCCCACCCTTCCCCGGCAGCCCGCACAGGGAGGGACTCGAGGAAGACACTCGAAGGGCTCCTAGGAGATGCCGGGTGCTTCAGAGAGAAGACGGAACCTCCCCACACTCAGAATTCCGGAACACGGCTGACTGTGTGGGGGAGGTTCGGGTCCGCCCTCCCCGAAGCTGCCTGGTGTCGCAGGTGTTCCCTGGCAGGGGGAAGTCCGCTAATTACCTCCCCTGTCCATAGGGAGTCACTAGATGCTACCTGCGTTTCCAACCCAACCCCCACCTTTCCCCGGGAGCCCGCACTGGGAGGGACTCGGGGAAGACACTCGAAGGGCTCCTAGGAGATGCCGGGTGCTGCAGACAGAAGACGGAACCTCCCCACACTCAGAATTCCGAACACGGGTGACTGTGTGGGTGAGGTTTAGGGCCGCCCTCCACGAAGCTTCCTGGTGTCACAGGTGTTCCCTCTCAAGGGGAAGTCCGCTACTTACCTCCCCTGTCCATGGGGAGGCACTAGATGCTACCTGCGTTTCCAGCCCAACCCCCACCTTTCCCCGGCAGCCCGCATTGGGAGGGACTCGGGGAAGACACTCGAAGGGCTCCTAGGAGATCCCGGGTGCTGCAGACAGAAGACGGAACCTCCCCACACTCAGAATTCCGGAACACGGCTGACTGTTTGGGGGAGGTTCTGGGCCGCCCTCCACGCAGCTGCCTGGTGTCACAGGTGTTCCCTGGCAGGGGGAAGTCCGCTAATGACCTCCCCTGTCCATGGGGAGGCACTAGATGCTACCTGCGTTTCCAGCCCAACCCCCGCCTTTCCCCGGCAGCCCGCACTGGGAGGGACTCGGGGAAGACACTCGAAGGGCTCCTAGGAGATCCCGGGTGCTGCAGACAGAAGACGGAACCTCCCCACACTCAGAATTCCGGAACACGGGTGACTGTGTGGGTGAGGTTTAGGGCCGCCCTCCACGGAGCTTCCTGGTGTCACAGGTGTTCCCTGCCAGGGGGAAGTCCGCTAATTACCTCCCCTGTCCATGGGGAGGCACTAGATGCTACCTGCGTTTCCAGGCCAAACCCCGCCTTTCCCCGGCAGCCCGCACTGGGAGGGACTCGGGGAAGACACTCGAAGGGCTCCTAGGAGATCCCGGGTGCTGCAGACAGAAGACGGAACCTCCCCACACTCAGAATTCCGGAACACGGCTGACTGTGTGGGGGAGGTTCGGGGCCGCACTCCACGCAGCTGCCTGGTGTCACAGGTGTTCCCTGGCAGGGGGAAGTCCGCTAATGACCTCCCCTGTCCATGGGGAGGCACTAGATGCTACCTGCGTTTCCAGCCCAACCCCCACCTTTCCCCGGCAGCCCGCACTGGGAGGTACTCGGGGAAGACACTCGAAGGGCTCCTAGGAGATGCCGGGTGCTGCAGAGAGAAGACGGAACCTCCCCACACTCAGAATTCCGGAACACGGCTGACTGTGTGGGGGAGGTTCGGGTCCGCCCTCCCCGAAGCTGCCTGGTGTCGCAGGTGTTCCCTGGCAGGGGGAAGTCCGCTAATGACCTCCCCTGTCCATGGGGAGGCACTAGATGCTACCTGCGTTTCCAGCACAACCCCCGCCTTTCCCCGGGAGCCCGCACAGGGAGGGACTCGGGGAAGCCACTCGAAGGGCTCCTAGGAGATGCCGGGTGCTGCAGACAGAAGACGGATCCTCCCCACACTCAGAATTCCGGAACACGGGTGACTGTGTGGGTGAGGTTTAGGGCCGCCCTCCACGAAGCTTCCTGGTGTCACAGGTGGTCCCTCTCAAGGGGAAGTCCGCTACTTACCTCCCCTGTCCATGGGGAGGCACTAGATGCTACCTGCGTTTCCAGCCCAACCCCCGCCTTTCCCCGACAGCCCGCACTGGGAGGGACTCGGGGAAGACACTCGAAGGGCTCCTAGGAGATCCCGGGTGCTGCAGACAGAAGACGGAACCTCCCCACACTCAGAATTCCGGAACACGGCTGACTGTTTGGGGGAGGTTCTGGGCCGCCCTCCACGCAGCTGCCTGGTGTCACAGGTGTTCCCTGGCAGGGGGAAGTCCGCTAATGACCTCCCCTGTCCATGGGGAGGCACTAGATGCTACCTGCGTTTCCAGCCCAACCCCCGCCTTTCCCCGGCAGCCCGCACTGGGAGGGACTCGGGGAAGACACTCGAAGGGCTCCTAGGTGATCCCGGGTGCTGCAGACAGAAGACGGAACCTCCCCACACTCAGAATTCCGGAACACGGGTGACTGTGTGGGTGAGGTTTAGGGCCGCCCTCCACGGAGCTTCCTGGTGTCACAGGTGTTCCCTGCCAGGGGGAAGTCCGCTAATTACCTCCCCTGTCCATGGGGAGGCACTAGATGCTACCTGCGTTTCCAGGCCAAACCCCGCCTTTCCCCGGCAGCCCGCACTGGGAGGGACTCGGGGAAGACACTCGAAGGGCTCCTAGGAGATCCCGGGTGCTGCAGACAGAAGACGGAACCTCCCCACACTCAGAATTCCGGAACACGGCTGACTGTGTGGGGGAGTTTCGGGGCCGCACTCCACGCAGCTGCCTGGTGTCACAGGTGTTCCCTGGCAGGGGGAAGTCCGCTAATGACCTCCCCTGTCCATGGGGAGACACTAGATGCTACCTGCGTTTCCAGCCCAACCCCCACCTTTCCCCGGCAGCCCGCACTGGGAGGTACTCGGGGAAGACACTCGAAGGGCTCCTAGGAGATGCCGGGCGCTGCAGAGAGAAGACGGAACCTCCCCACACTCAGAATTCCGGAACACGGCTGACTGTGTGGGGGAGGTTCGGGTCCGCCCTCCCCGAAGCTGCCTGGTGTCGCAGGTGTTCCCTGGCAGGGGGAAGTCCGCTAATTACCTCCCCTGTCCATGGGGAGGCACTAGATGCTACCTGCGTTTCCAGCCCAACCCCCGCCTTTCCCCGGGAGCCCGCACAGGGAGGGACTCGGGGAAGCTACTCGAAGGGCACCTAGGAGATCCCGGGTGCTGCAGACAGAAGACGGAACCTCCCCACACTCAGAATTCCGGAACACGGGTGACTGTGTGGGTGAGGTTTAGGGCCGCCCTCCACGAAGCTTCCTGGTGTCACAGGTGTTCCCTCTCAAGGGGAAGTCCGCTACTTACCTCCCCTGTCCATGGGGAGGCACTAGATGCTACCTGCGTTTCCAGCCCAACCCCCGCCTTTCCCCGGCAGCCCGCACTGGGAGGGAATCGGGGAAGACACTCGAAGGGCTCCTAGGAGATCCCGGCTGCTGCAGACAGAAGACGGAACCTCCCCACACTCAGAATTCCGGAACACGGTTGACTGTGTGGGTGAGGTTTAGGGCCGCCCTCCACGAAGCTTCCTGGTGTCACAGGTGTTCCCTGGCAGGGGGAAGTCCGCTAATTAACTCCCCTGTCCATGGGGAGGCACTAGATGCTACCTGCGTTTCCAGCCCAACCCCCGCCTTTCCCCGGCAGCCCGCACTGGGAGGGACTCGGGGAAGCCACTCGAAGGGCACCTAGGAGATCCCGGGTGCTGCAGACAGAAGACGGAACCTCCCCACACTCAGAATTCCGGAACACGGGTGACTGTGTGGGTGAGGTTTAGGGCCGCCCTCCACGAAGCTTCCTGGTGTCACAGGTGTTCCCTCTCAAGGGGAAGTCCGCTACTTACCTCCCCTGTCCATGGGGAGGCACTAGATGCTACCTGCGTTTCCAGCCCAACCCCCGCCTTTCCCCGACAGCCCGCACTGGGAGGGACTCGGGGAAGACACTCGAAGGGCTCCTAGGAGATGCCGGGTGCTGCAGAGAGAAGACGGAACCTCCCCACACTCAGAATTCCGGAACACGGCTGACTGTGTGGGGGAGGTTCGGGTCCGCCCTCCCCGAAGCTGCCTGGTGTCGCAGGTGTTCCCTGGCAGGGGGAAGTCCGCTAATTACCTTCCCTGTCCATGGGGAGGCACTAGATGCTACCTGCGTTTCCAGCCCAACCCCCGCCTTTTCCCGGGAGCCCGCACTGGGAGGGACTCGGGGAAGACACTCGAAGGGCTCCTAGGAGATCCCGGGTGCTGTAGACAGAAGACGGAACCTCCCCACACTCAGAATTCCGGAACACGGCTGACTGTGTGGGGGAGGTTCGGGGCCGCACTCCACGCAGCTGCCTGGTGTCACAGGTGTTCCCTGGCAGGGGGAAGTCCGCTAATGACCTCCCCTGTCCATGGGGAGGCACTAGATGCTACCTGCGTTTCCAGCCCAACCCCCGCCTTTCCCCGGGAGCCCGCACTGGGAGGGACTCGGGGAAGACACTCGAAGGGCTCCTAGGAGATCCCGGGTGCTGCAGACAGAAGACTGAACCTCCCCACACTCAGAATTCCGGAACACGGCTGACTGTGTGGGGGAGGTTCGGGGCCGCACTCCACGCAGCTGCCTGGTGTCACAGGTGTTCCCTGGCAGGGGGAAGTCCGCTAATGACCTCCCCTGTCCATGGGGAGGCACTAGATGCTACCTGCGTTTCCAGCCCAACCCCCACCTTTCCCCGGCAGCCCGCACTGGGAGGTACTCGGGGAAGACACTCGAAGGGCTCCTAGGAGATGCCGGGTGCTGCAGACAGAAGACGGAACCTCCCCACACTCAGAATTCCGGAACACGGCTGAATGTGTGGGGGAGGTTCGGGGCCGCCCTCCACGAAGCTGCCTGGTGTCACAGGTGTTCCCTGGCAGGGGGAAGTCCGCTAATGACCTCCCCTGTCCATGGGGAGGCACTAGATGCTACCTGCGTTTCCAGCCCAACCCCCGCCTTTCCCCGGGATTCCGCACAGGGAGGGACTCGGGGAAGACACTCGAACGGCACCTAGGAGATCCCGGGTGCTGCAGACAGAAGACGGAACCTCCCCACACTCAGAATTCCGGAACACGGTTGACTGTGTGAGTGAGGTTTAGGGCCGCCCTCCACGAAGCTTCCTGGTGTCACAGGTGTTCCCTGGCAGGGGGAAGTCCGCTAATTACCTCCCCTGTCCATGGGGAGGCACTAGATGCTACCTGCGTTTCCAGCCCAACCCCCGCCTTTCCCAGACAGCCCGCACTGGGAGGGACTCGGGGAAGACACTCGAAGGGCTCCTAGGAGATCCCGGGTGCTGCAGACAGAAGACGGAACCTCCCCACACTCAGAATTCCGGAACACGGCTGACTGTGTGGGGGAGGTTCTGGGCCGCCCTCCACGCAGCTGCCTGGTGTCACAAGTGTTCCCTGGCAGGGGGAAGTCCGCTAATGACCTCCCCTGTCCATGGGGAGGCACTAGATGCTACCTGCGTTTCCAGCCCAACCCCCGCCTTTCCCCGGCAGCCCGCACTGGGAGGGACTCGGGGAAGACACTCGAAGGGCTCCTTGGAGATCCCGGGTGCTGCAGACAGAAGACGGAACCTCCCCACACTCAGAATTCCGGAACAAGGCTGACTGTGTGGGGGAGGTTTAGGGCCGACCTCCACGGAGCTTCCTGGTGTCACAGGTGTTCCCTGCCAGGGGGAAGTCCGCTAATTACCTCCCCTGTCCATGGGGAGGCACTATATGCTACCTGCGTTTCCAGCACAACCCCCGCCTTTGCCCGGCAGCCCGCACTGGGAGGGACTCGGGGAAGACACTCGAAAGGCTCCTAGTAGATCCCAGGTGCTGCAGACAGAAGACAGAACCTCCCCACACTCAGAATTCCGGATCACGGCTTACTGTGTGGGTGAGGTTTAGGGCCGCCCTCCACGGAGCTTCCTGGTGTCACAGGTGTTCCCTGGCAGGGGGAAGTCCGCTAATGACCTCCCCTGTCCATGGGGAGGCACTAGATGCTACCTGGGTTTCCAGCACACCCCCCGCCTTTGCCCGGCAGCCAGTACTGGGAGGGACTCGCCGAAGACACTCCAAGGGCTCCTAGGAGATCCCAGGTGTTGCAGACAGAAGACAGAACCTCCCCACACTCAGAATTCCGGAACACGGGTGACTGTGTGGGTGAGGTTTAGGGCCGCCCTCCACGAAGCTTCCTGGTGTCACAGGTGTTCCCTCTCAAGGGGAAGTCCGCTACTTACCTCCCCTGTCCATGGGGAGGCACTAGATGCTAGCTGCGTTTCCAGCCCAAACCCCGCCTTTCCCCGACAGCCCGCACTGGGAGGGACTCGGGGAATACACTCGAAGGGCTCCTAGGAGATCCCGGGTGCTGCAGACAGAAGACGGAACCTCCTTACACTCAGAATTCCGGAACACGGCTGACTGTGTGGGTGAGGTTTACGGCCGCCCTCCACGGAGCTTCCTGGTGTCACAGGTGTTCCCTGGCAGAGGGAAGTCCGCTAATGACCTCCCCTGTCCATGGGGAGGCACTAGATGCTACCTGCGTTTCCAGCCCAACCCCCGCATTTCCCCGGCAGCCCGCACTGGGAGGTACTCGGGGAAGACACTCGAAGGGCTCCTAGGAGATCCCGGGTGCTGCAGACAGAAGACGGAACCTCCCCACACTCAGAATTCCGAACACGGGTGACTGTGTGGGTGAGGTTTAGGGCCGCCCTCCACGGAGCTTCCTGGTGTCACAGGTGTTCCCTGCCAGGGGGAAGTCCGCTAATTACCTCCCCTGTCCATGGGGAGGCACTAGATGCTACCTGCTTTTCCAGGCCAAACCCCGCCTTTCCCCGGCAGCCCGCACTGGGAGGGACTCGGGGAAGACACTCGAAGGGCTCCTAGGAGATCCCGGGTGCTGCAGACAGAAGACGGAACCTCCCCACACTCAGAATCCCGTAACACGGCTGACTGTGTGGGGGAGGTTCGGGGCCGCACTCCACGCAGCTGCCTGGTGTCGCAGGTGTTCCCTGGCATTGGGAAGTCCGCTAATTACCTCCCCTGTCCATGGGGAGTCACTAGATGCTACCTGCGTTTCCAACCCAACCCCCACCTTTCCCCGGGATCCCGCACTGGGAGGGACTCGGGAAAGACACTCGAAGGGCTCCTAGGAGATGCCGGGTGCTGCAGAGAGAAGACGGAACCTCCCCACACTCAGAATTCCGGAACACGGCTGACTGTGTGGGGGAGGTTCGGGTCCAACCTCCCCGAAGCTGCCTGGTGTCACAGGTGTTCCCTGGCAGGGGGAAGTCCGCTAATTACCTCCCCTGTCCATGGGGAGGCACTAGATGCTACCTGCGTTTCCAGCCCAACCCCCACCTTTCCCCGGGAGCCCGCACTGGGAGGGACTCGGGGAAGCCACTCGAAGGGCACCTAGGAGATCCCGGGTGCTGCAGACAGAAGACGGAACCTCCCCACACTCAGAATTCCGGAACACGGGTGACTGTGTGGGTGAGGTTTAGGGCCGCCCTCCACGAAGCTTCCTGGTGTCACAGGTGTTCCCTCTCAAGGGGAAGTCCGCTACTTACCTCCCCTGTCCATGGGGAGGCACTAGATGCTACCTGCGTTTCCAGCCCAACCCCCGCCTTTCCCCGGCAGCCCGCACTGGGAGGGACTCGGGGAAGACACTCGAAGGGCTCCTAGGAGATGCCGGCTGCTGCAGACAGAAGACGGAATCTCCCCACACTCAGAATTCCGGAACACGGGTAACTGTGTGGGTGAGGTTTAGGGCCGCCCTCCACGGAGCTTCCTGGTGTCACAGGTGTTCCCTGCCAGGGGGAAGTCCGCTAATGACCTCCCCTGTCCATGGGGAGGCACTAGAGGCTACCTGCGTTTCCAGGCCAAACCCCGCCTTTCCCCGGCAGCCCGCACTGGGAGGGACTCGGGGAAGACACTCGGAGGGCTCCTCGGAGATCCCGGGTGCTGCAGACAGAAGACGGAACCTCCCCACACTCAGAATTCCGGAACACGGCTGACTGTGTGGGGGAGTTTCGGGGCCGCACTCCACGCAGCTGCCTGGTGTCACAGGTGTTCCCTGGCAGGGGGAAGTCCGCTAATGACCTCCCCTGTCCATGGGGAGGCACTAGATGCTACCTGCGTTTCCAGCCCAACCCCCACCTTTCCCCGGCAGCCCGCACTGGGAGGTACTCGGGGAAGACACTCGAAGGGCTCCTAGGAGATGCCGGGTGCTGCAGAGAGAAGACGGAACCTCCCCACACTCAGAATTCCGGAACACGGCTGACTGTGTGGGGGAGGTTCGGGTCCGCCCTCCCCGAAGCTGCCTGGTGTCGCAGGTGTTCCCTGGCAGGGGGAAGTCCGCTAATTACCTCCCCTGTCCATAGGGAGTCACTAGATGCTACCTGCGTTTCCAGCCCAACCCCCGCCTTTCCCCGACAGCCCGCACTGGGAGGGACTCGGGGAAGACACTCGAAGGGCTCCTAGGAGATCCCGGGTGCTGCAGACAGAAGACGGAACCTCCCCACACTCAGAATTCCGGAACACGGCTGACTGTTTGGGGGAGGTTCTGGGCCGCCCTCCACGCAGCTGCCTGGTGTCACAGGTGTTCCCTGGCAGGGGGAAGTCCGCTAATTACCTCCCCTGTCCATGGGGAGGCACTAGATGCTACCTGCGTTTCCAGCCCAACCCCCGCATTTCCCCGGCAGCCCGCACTGGGAGGTACTCGGGGAAGACACTCGAAGGGCTCCTAGGAGATCCCGGGTGCTGCAGACAGAAGACGGAACCTCCCCACACTCAGAATTCCGAACACGGGTGACTGTGTGGGTGAGGTTTAGGGCCGCCCTCCACGGAGCTTCCTGGTGTCACAGGTGTTCCCTGCCAGGGGGAAGTCCGCTAATTACCTCCCCTGTCCATGGGGAGGCACTAGATGCTACCTGCGTTTCCAGGCCAAACCCCGCCTTTCCCCGGCAGCCCGCACTGGGAGGGACTCGGGGAAGACACTCGAAGGGTTCCTAGGAGATCCCGGGTGCTGCAGACAGAAGACGGAACCTCCCCACACTCAGAATCCCGGAACACGGCTGACTGTGTGGGGGAGGTTCGGGGCCGCACTCCACGCAGCTGCCTGGTGTCGCAGGTGTTCCCTGGCATTGGGAAGTCCGCTAATTACCTCCCCTGTCCATGGGGAGTCACTAGATGCTACCTGCGTTTCCAACCCAACCCCCACCTTTCCCCGGGAGCCCGCACTGGGAGGGACTCGGGGAAGACACTCGAAGGGCTCCTAGGAGATGCCGGGTGCTGCAGAGAGAAGACGGAACCTCCCCACACTCAGAATTCCGGAACACGGCTGACTGTGTGGGGGAGGTTCGGGTCCGCCCTCCCGGAAGCTGCCTGGTGTCACAGGTGTTCCCTGGCAGGGGGAAGTCCGCTAATTACCTCCCCTGTCCATGGGGAGGCACTAGATGCTACCTACGTTTCCAGCCCAACCCCCACCTTTCCCCGGGAGCCCGCACTGGGAGGGACTCGGGGAAGCCACTCGAAGGGCACCTAGGAGATCCCGGGTGCTGCAGACAGAAGACGGAACCTCCCCACACTCAGAATTCCGGAACACGGGTGACTGTGTGGGTGAGGTTTAGGGCCGCCCTCCACGAAGCTTCCTGGTGTCACAGGTGTTCCCTCTCAAGGGGAAGTCCGCTACTTGCCTCCCCTGTCCATGGGGAGGCACTAGATGCTACCTGCGTTTCCAGCCCAACCCCCGCCTTTCCCCGGCAGCCCGCACTGGGAGGGACTCGGGGAAGACACTCGAAGGGCTCCTAGGAGATGCCGGCTGCTGCAGACAGAAGACGGAATCTCCCCACACTCAGAATTCCGGAACACGGGTGACTGTGTGGGTGAGGTTTAGGGCCGCCCTCCACGGATCTTCCTGGTGTCACAGGTGTTCCCTGCCAGGGGGAAGTCCGCTAATGACCTCCCCTGTCCATGGGGAGGCACTAGAGGCTACCTGCGTTTCCAGGCCAAACCCCGCCTTTCCCCGGCAGCCCGCACTGGGAGGGACTCGGGGAAGACACTCGAAGGGCTCCTAGGAGATCCCGGGTGCTGCAGACAGAAGACGGAACCTCCCCACACTCAGAATTCCGGAACACGGCTGACTGTGTGGGGGAGTTTCGGGGCCGCACTCCACGCAGCTGCCTGGTGTCACAGGTGTTCCCTGGCAGGGGGAAGTCCGCTAATGACCTCCCCTGTCCATGGGGAGGCACTAGATGCTACCTGCGTTTCCAGCCCAACCCCCACCTTTCCCCGGCAGCCCGCACTGGGAGGTACTCGGGGAAGACACTCGAAGGGCTCCTAGGAGATGCCGGGTGCTGCAGAGAGAAGACGGAACCTCCCCACACTCAGAATTCCGGAACACGGCTGACTGTGTGGGGGAGGTTCGGGTCCGCCCTCCCCGAAGCTTCCTGGTGTCGCAGGTGTACCCTGGCAGGGGGAAGTCCGCTAATTACCTCCCCTGTCCATAGGGAGTCACTAGATGCTACCTGCGTTTCCAACCCAACCCCCACCTTTCCCCGGGAGCCCGCACTGGGAGGGACTCGGGGAAGACACTCGAAGGGCTCCTAGGAGATGCCGGGTGCTGCAGACAGAAGACGGAACCTCCCCACACTCAGAATTCCGAACACGGGTGACTGTGTGGGTGAGGTTTAGGGCCGCCCTCCACGAAGCTTCCTGGTGTCACAGGTGTTCCCTCTCAAGGGGAAGTCCGCTACTTACCTCCCATGTCCATGGGGAGGCACTAGATGCTACCTGCGTTTCCAGCCCAACCCCCACCTTTCCCCGGCAGCCCGCACTGGGAGGTAATCGGGGAAGACACTCGAAGGGCTCCTAGGAGATGCCGGGTGCTGCAGAGAGAAGACGGAACCTCCCCACACTCAGAATTCCGGAACACGGCTGACTGTGTGGGGGAGGTTCGGGTCCGACCTCCCCGAAGCTGCCTGGTGTCGCAGGTGTTCCCTGGCAGGGGGAAGTCCGCTAATTACCTCCCCTGTCCATAGGGAGTCACTAGATGCTACCTGCGTTTCCAACCCAACCCCCACCTTTCCCCAGGAGCCCGCACTGGTAGGGACTCGGGGAAGACACTCGAAGGGCTCCTAGGAGATGCCGGGTGCTGCAGACAGAAGACGGAACCTCCCCACACTCAGAATTCCAAACACGGGTGACTGTGTGGGTGAGGTTTAGGGCCGCCCTCCACGAAGCTTCCTTGTGTCACAGGTGTTCCCTCTCAAGGGGAAGTCCGCTACTTACCTCCCCTGTCCATGGGGAGGCACTAGATGCTACCTGCGTTTCCAGCCCAACCCCCGCCTTTCCCCGACAGCCCGCACTGGGAGGGACTCGGGGAAGACACTCGAAGGGCTCCTAGGAGATCCCGGGTGCTGCAGACAGAAGACGGAACCTCCCCACACTCAGAATTCCGGAACACGGCTGACTGTTTGGGGGAGGTTCTGGGCCGCCCTCCACGCAGCTGCCTGGTGTCACAGGTGTTCCCTGCCAGGGGGAAGTCCGCTAATTACCTCCCCTGTCCATGGGGAGGCACTAGATGCTACCTGCGTTTCCAGGCCAAACCCCGCCTTTCCCCGGCAGCCCGCACTGGGAGGGACTCGGGGAAGACACTCGAAGGGCTCCTAGGAGATCCCGGGTGCTGCAGACAGAAGACGGAACCTCCCCACACTCAGAATTCCGGAACACGGCTGACTGTGTGGGTGAGGCTTAGGGCCGCCCTCCACGAAGCTTCCTGGTGTCACAGGTGTTCCCTCTCAAGGGGAAGTCCGCTACTTACCTCCCCTGTCCATGGGGAGGCACTAGATGCTACCTGCGTTTCCAGCCCAACCCCCGCCTTTCCCCGACAGCCCGCACTGGGAGGGACTCTGGGAAGACACTCGAAGGGCTCCTAGGAGATCCCGGGTGCTGCAGACAGAAGACGGAACCTCCCCACACTCAGAATTCCGGAACACGGCTGACTGTTTGGGGGAGGTTCTGGGCCGCCCTCCACGCAGCTGCCTGGTGTCACAGGTGTTCCCTGGCAGGGGGAAGTCCGCTAATGACCTCCCCTGTCCATGGGGAGGCACTAGATGCTACCTGCGTTTCCAGCCCAACCCCCGCCTTTCCCCGGCAGCCCGCACTGGGAGGGACTCGTGGAAGACACTCGAAGGGCTCCTAGGAGATCCCGGGTGCTGCAGACAGAAGACGGAACCTCCCCAAACTCAGAATTCCGGAACACGGCTGACTGTGTGGGTGAGGTTTAGGGCCGCCCTCCACGGAGCTTCCTGGTGTCACAGGTGTTCCCTGGCAGGGGGAAGTCCGCTAATTACCTCCCCTGTCCATGGGGAGGCACTTGAAGCTACCTGCGTTTCCAGGCCAAACCCCGCATTTCCCCGGCAGCCCGCACTGGGAGGGACTCGGGGATGACACTCGAAGGGCTCCTAGGAGATCCCGGGTGCTGCAGACAGAAGACGGAACCTCCCCACACTCAGAATTCCGGAACACGGCTGACTGTGTGGGGGAGGTTCGGGGCCGCACTCCACGCAGCTGCCTGGTGTCACAGGTGTTCCCTGGCAGGGGGAAGTCCGCTAATGACCTCCCCTGTCCATGGGGAGGCACTAGATGCTACCTGCGTTTCCAGCCCAACCCCCACCTTTCCCCGGCAGCCCGCACTGGGAGGTACTCGGGGAAGACACTCGAAGGGCTCCTAGGAGATGCCGGGTGCTGCAGAGAGAAGACGGAACCTCCCCACACTCAGAATTCCGGAACACGGCTGACTGTGTGGGGGAGGTTCGGGTCCGCCCTCCCCGAAGCTGCCTGGTGTCGCAGGTGTTCCCTGGCAGGGGGAAGTCCGCTAATTACCTCCCCTGTCCATGGGGAGGCACTAGATGCTACCTGCGTTTCCAGCCCAACCCCCGCCTTTCCCCGGGAGCCCGCATATTGAGGGACTCGGGGAAGCCACTCGAAGGGCACCTAGGAGATCCCGGGTGCTGCAGACAGAAGACGGAACCTCCCCACACTCAGAATTCCGGAACACGGGTGACTGTGTGGGTGAGGTTTAGGGCCGCCCTCCACGAAGCTTCCTGGTGTCACAGGTGTTCCCTCTCAAGGGGAAGTCCGCTACTTACCTCCCCTGTCCATGGGGAGGCACTTGATGCTACCTGCGTTTCCAGCCCAACCCCCGCCTTTCCCCGGCAGCCCGCACTGGGAGGGACTCGGGGAAGACACTCGAAGGGCTCCTAGGAGATCCCGGCTGCTGCAGACAGAAGACGGAACCTCCCCACACTCAGAATTCCGGAACACGGCTGACTGTGTGGGGGAGGTTCTGGGCCGCCCTCCACGCAGCTGCCTGGTGTCACAAGTGTTCCCTGGCAGGGGGAAGTCCGCTAATGACCTCCCCTGTCCATGGGGAGGCACTAGATGCTACCTGCGTTTCCAGCCCAACCCCCGCCTTTCCCCGGCAGCCCGCACTGGGAGGGACTCGGGGAAGTCACTCGAAGGGCTCCTTGGAGATCCCGGGTGCTGCAGACAGAAGACGGAACCTCCCCACACTCAGAATTCCGGAACAAGGCTGACTGTGTGGGGGAGGTTTAGGGCCGACCTCCACGGAGCTTCCTGGTGTCACAGGTGTTCCCTGGCAGGGGGAAGTCCGCTAATTACCTCCCCTGTCCATGGGGAGGCACTAGATGCTACCTGCGTTTCCAGCCCAACCCCCACATTTCCCCGGCAGCCCGCACTGGGAGGTACTCGGGGAAGACACTCGAAGGGCTCCTAGGAGATGCCGGGTGCTGCAGACAGAAGACGGAACCTCCCCACACTCAGAATTCCGGAACACGGCTGACTGTGTGGGGGAGGTTCGGGGCCGCCCTCCACGAAGCTGCCTGGTGTCACAGGTGTTCCCTGGCAGGGGGAAGTCCGCTAATGACCTCCCCTGTCCATGGGGAGGCACTAGATGCTACCTGCGTTTCCAGCCCAACCCCCGCCTTTCCCCGGGGGTCCGCACAGGGAGGGACTCGGGGAAGACACTCGAACGGCACCTAGGAGATCCCGGGTGCTGCAGACAGAAGACGGAACCTCCCCACACTCAGAATTCCGGAACACGGTTGACTGTGTGGGTGAGGTTTAGGGCCGCCCTCCACGAAGCTTCCTGGTGTCACAGGTGTTCCCTGGCAGGGGGAAGTCCGCTAATTACCTCCCCTGTCCATGGGGAGGCACTAGATGCTACCTGCGTTTCCAGCCCAACCCCCGCATTTCCCCGACAGCCCGCACTGGGAGGGACTCGGGGAAGACACTCGAAGGGCTCCTAGGAGATCCCGGGTGCTGCAGACAGAAGACGGAACCTCCCCACACTCAGAATTCCGGAACACGGCTGACTGTGTGGGGGAGGTTCTGGGCCGCCCTCCACGCAGCTGCCTGGTGTCACAAGTGTTCCCTGGCAGGGGGAGTCCGCTAATGACCTCCCCTGTCCATGGGGAGGCACTAGATGCTACCTGCGTTTCCAGCCCAACCCCCGCCTTTCCCCGGCAGCCCGCACTGGGAGGGACTCGGGGAAGACACTCGAAGGGCTCCTAGGAGATCCCGGGTGCTGCAGACAGAAGACGGAACCTCCCCACACTCAGAATTCCGGAACACGGGTGACTGTGTGGGTGAGGTTTAGGGCCGCCCTCCACGGAGCTTCCTGGTGTCACAGGTGTTCCCTGCCAGGGGGAAGTCCGCTAATTACCTCCCCTGTCCATGGGGAGGCACTAGATGCTACCTGCGTTTCCAGGCCAAACCCCGCCTTTCCCCGGCAGCCCGCACTGGGAGGGACTCGGGGAAGACACTCGAAGGGCTCCTAGGAGATCCCGGGTGCTGCAGACAGAAGACGGAACCTCCCCACACTCAGAATTCCGGAACACGGCTGACTGTGTGGGTGAGGCTTAGGGCCGCCCTCCACGAAGCTTCCTGGTGTCACAGGTGTTCCCTCTCAAGGGGAAGTCCGCTACTTACCTCCCCTGTCCATGGGGAGGCACTAGATGCTACCTGCGTTTCCAGCCCAACCCCCGCCTTTCCCCGACAGCCCGCACTGGGAGGGACTCGGGGAAGACACTCGAAGGGCTCCTAGGAGATCCCGGGTGCTGCAGACAGAAGACGGAACCTCCCCACACTCAGAATTCCGGAACACGGGTGACTGTGTGGGTGAGGTTTAGGGCCGCCCTCCACGGAGCTTCCTGGTGTCACAGGTGTTCCCTGCCAGGGGGAAGTCCGCTAATTACCTCCCCTGTCCATGGGGAGGCACTAGATGCTACCTGCGTTTCCAGGCCAAACCCCGCCTTTCCCCGGCAGCCCGCACTGGGAGGGACTCGGGGAAGACACTCGAAGGGCTCCTAGGAGATCCCGGGTGCTGCAGACAGAAGACGGAACCTCCCCACACTCAGAATTCCGGAACACGGCTGACTGTGTGGGTGAGGCTTAGGGCCGCCCTCCACGAAGCTTCCTGGTGTCACAGGTGTTCCCTCTCAAGGGGAAGTCCGCTACTTACCTCCCCTGTCCATGGGGAGGCACTAGATGCTACCTGCGTTTCCAGCCCAACCCCCGCCTTTCCCCGACAGCCCGCACTGGGAGGGACTCGGGGAAGACACTCGAAGGGCTCCTAGGAGATCCCGGGTGCTGCAGACAGAAGACGGAACCTCCCCACACTCAGAATTCCGGAACACGGGTGACTGTGTGGGTGAGGTTTAGGGCCGCCCTCCACGGAGCTTCCTGGTGTCACAGGTGTTCCCTGCCAGGGGGAAGTCCGCTAATTACCTCCCCTGTCCATGGGGAGGCACTAGATGCTACCTGCGTTTCCAGGCCAAACCCCGCCTTTCCCCGGCAGCCCGCACTGGGAGGGACTCGGGGAAGACACTCGAAGGGCTCCTAGGAGATCCCGGGTGCTGCAGACAGAAGACGGAACCTCCCCACACTCAGAATTCCGGAACACGGCTGACTGTGTGGGTGAGGCTTAGGGCCGCCCTCCACGAAGCTTCCTGGTGTCACAGGTGTTCCCTCTCAAGGGGAAGTCCGCTACTTACCTCCCCTGTCCATGGGGAGGCACTAGATGCTACCTGCGTTTCCAGCCCAACCCCCGCCTTTCCCCGACAGCCCGCACTGGGAGGGACTCGGGGAAGACACTCGAAGGGCTCCTAGGAGATCCCGGGTGCTGCAGACAGAAGACGGAACCTCCCCACACTCAGAATTCCGGAACACGGCTGACTGTTTGGGGGAGGTTCTGGGCCGCCCTCCACGCAGCTGCCTGGTGTCACAGGTGTTCCCTGGCAGGGGGAAGTCCGCTAATGACCTCCCCTGTCCATGGGGAGGCACTAGATGCTACCTGCGTTTCCAGCCCAACCCCCGCGTTTCCCCGGCAGCCCGCACTGGGAGGGACGCGGGGAAGACACTCGAAGGGCTCCTAGGAGATCCCGGGTGCTGCAGAAAGAAGACGGAACCTCCCCAAACTCAGAATTCCGGAACACGGGTGACTGTGTGGGTGAGGTTTAGGACCGCCCTCCACGGAGCTTCCTGGTGTCACAGGTGTTCCCTGGCAGGGGGAAGTCTGTTAATTACCTCCCCTGTCCATGGGGAGGCACTAGATGCTACCTGCGTTTCCAGGCCAAACCCCGCATTTCCCCGGCAGCCCGCACTGGGAGGGACTCGGGGAAGACACTCGAAGGGCTCCTAGGAGATCCCGGGTGCTGCAGACAGAAGACGGAACCTCCCCACACTCAGAATTCCGGAACACGGCTGACTGTGTGGGGGAGGTTCGGGTCCGACCTCCCCGAAGCTGCCTGGTGTCGCAGGTGTTCCCTGGCAGGGGGAAGTCCGCTAATTACCTCCCCTGTCCATAGGGAGTCACTAGATGCTACCTGCGTTTCCAAACCAACCCCCACCTTTCCCCGGGAGCCCGCACTGGGAGGGACTCGGGGAAGCCACTCGAAGGGCACCTAGGAGATCCCGGGTGCTGCAGACAGAAGACGGAACCTCCCCACACTCAGAATTCCGGAACACGGGTGACTGTGTGGGTGAGGTTTAGGGCCGCCCTCCACGAAGCTTCCTGGTGTCACAGGTGTTCCCTCTCAAGGGGAAGTCCGCTACTTACCTCCCCTGTCCATGGGGAGGCACTTGATGCTACCTGCGTTTCCAGCCCAACCCCCGCCTTTCCCCGGCAGCCCGCACTGGGAGGGACTCGGGGAAGACACTCGAAGGGCTCCTAGGAGATCCCGGCTGCTGCAGACAGAAGACGGAACCTCCCTACACTCAGAATTCCGGAACACGGCTGACTGTGTGGGGGAGGTTCGGGGCCGCCCTCCACGAAGCTGCCTGGTGTCACAGGTGTTCTCTGGCAGGGGGACGTCCGCTAATTACTTTCCCTGTCCATGGGGAGGCACTAGATGCTACCTACGTTTCCAGCCCAACCCCCGCCTTTTCCCGGGAGCCCGCACTGGGAGGGACTCGGGGAAGACACTCGAAGGGCTCCTAGGAGATCCCGGGTGCTGTAGACAGAAGACGGAACCTCCCCACACTCAGAATTCCGGAACACGGCTGACTGTGTGGGGGAGGTTCTGGGCCGCCCTCCACGCAGCTGCCTGGTGTCACAAGTGTTCCCTGGCAGGGGGAAGTCCGCTAATGACCTCCCCTGTCCATGGGGAGGCACTAGATGCTACCTGCGTTTCCAGCCCAACCCCCGCCTTTCCCCGGCAGCCCGCACTGGGAGGGACTCGGGGAAGACACTCGAAGGGCTCCTTGGAGATCCCGGGTGCTGCAGACAGAAGACGGAACCTCCCCACACTCAGAATTCCGGAACAAGTGTGACTGTGTGGGGGAGGTTTAGGGCCGACCTCCACGGAGCTTCCTGGTGTCACAGGTGTTCCCTGCCAGGGGGAAGTCCGCTAATTACCTCCCCTGTCCATGGGGAGGCACTAGATGCTACCTGCGTTTCCAGCCCAACCCCCACCTTTCCCCGGCAGCCCGCACTGGGATGTACTCGGGGAAGACACTCGAAGGGCTCCTAGGAGATGCCGGGTGCTGCAGACAGAAGACGGAACCTCCCCACACTCAGAATTCCGGAACACGGCTGACTGTGTGGGGGAGGTTCGGGGCCGCCCTCCACGAAGCTGCCTGGTGTCACAGGTGTTCCCTGGCAGGGGGAAGTCCGCTAATGACCTCCCCTGTCCATGGGGAGGCACTAGATGCTACCTGCGTTTCCAGCCCAACCCCCGCCTTTCCCCGGGAGTCCGTACAGGGAGGGACTCGGGGAAGACACTCGAACGGCACCTAGGAGATCCCGGGTGCTGCAGACAGAAGACGGAACCTCCCCACACTCAGAATTCCGGAACACGGTTGACTGTGTGGGTGAGGTTTAGGGCCGCCCTCCACGAAGCTTCCTGGTGTCACAGGTGTTCCCTGGCAGGGGGAAGTCCGCTAATTACCTCCCCTGTCCATGGGGAGGCACTAGATGCTACCTGCGTTTCCAGCCCAACCCCCGCATTTCCCCGACAGCCCGCACTGGGAGGGACTCGGGGAAGACACTCGAAGGGCTCCTAGGAGATCCCGGGTGCTGCAGACAGAAGACGGAACCTCCCCACACTCAGAATTCCGGAACACGGCTGACTGTGTGGGGGAGGTTCTGGGCCGCCCTCCACGCAGCTGCCTGGTGTCACAAGTGTTCCCTGGCAGGGGGAAGTCCGCTAATGACCTCCCCTGTCCATGGGGAGGCACTAGATGCTACCTGCGTTTCCAGCCCAACCCCCGCCTTTCCCCGGCAGCCCGCACTGGGAGGGACTCGGGGAAGACACTCGAAGGGCTCCTTGGAGATCCCGGGTGCTGCAGACAGAAGACGGAACCTCCCCACACTCAGAATTCCGGAACAAGGCTGACTGTGTGGGGGAGGTTTAGGGCCGACCTCCACGGAGCTTCCTGGTGTCACAGGTGTTCCCTGCCAGGGGGAAGTCCGCTAATTACCTCCCCTGTCCATGGGGAGGCACTAGATGCTACCTGCGTTTCCAGCACAACCCCCGCCTTTGCCCGGCAGCCCGCACTGGGAGGGACTCGGGGAAGACACTCGAAAGGCTCCTAGTAGATCCCAGGTGCTGCAGACAGAAGACAGAACCTCCCCACACTCAGAATTCCGGAACACGGCTTACTGTGTGGGTGAGGTTTAGGGCCGCCCTCCACGGAGCTTCCTGGTGTCACAGGTGTTCCCTGGCAGGGGGAAGTCCGCTAATTACCTCCCCTGTCCATGGGGAGGCACTAGATGCTACCTGGGTTTCCAGCACACCCCCCGCCTTTGCCCGGCAGCCAGCACTGGGAGGGACTCGGGGAAGACACTCCAAGGGCTCCTAGGAGATCCCAGGTGTTGCAGACAGAAGACGGAACCTCCCCACACTCAGAATTCCGGAACACGGGTGACTGTGTGGGTGAGGTTTAGGGCCGCCCTCCACGAAGCTTCCTGGTGTCACAGGTGTTCCCTCTCAAGGGGAAGTCCGCTACTTACCTCCCCTGTCCATGGGGAGGCACTAGATGCTACCTGCGTTTCCAGCCTAAACCCCGCTTTTCCCCGACAGCCCGCACTGGGAGGGACTCGGGGAATACACTCGAAGGGCTCCTAGGAGATCCCGGGTGCTGCAGACAGAAGACGGAACCTCCTTACACTCAGAATTCCGGAACACGGCTGACTGTGTGGGTGAGGATTACGGCCGCCCTACACGGAGCTTCCTGGTGTCACAGGTGTTCCCTGGCAGAGGGAAGTCCGCTAATGACCTCCCCTGTCCATGGGGAGGCACTAGATGCTACCTGCGTTTCCAGCCCAACCCCCGCATTTCCCCGGCAGCCCGCACTGGGAGGTACTCGGGGAAGACACTCGAAGGGCTCCTAGGAGATCCCGGGTGCTGCAGACAGAAGACGGAACCTCCCCACACTCAGAATTCCGAACACGGGTGACTGTGTGGGTGAGGTTTAGGGCCGCCCTCCACGGAGCTTCCTGGTTTCACAGGTGTTCCCTGCCAGGGGGAAGTCCGCTAATTACCTCCCCTGTCCATGGGGAGGCACTAGATGCTACCTGCGTTTCCAGGCCAAACCCCGCCTTTCCCCGGCAGCCCGCACTGGGAGGGACTCGGGGAAGACACTCGAAGGGCTCCTAGGAGATCCCGGGTGCTGCAGACAGAAGACGGAACCTCCCCACACTCAGAATCCCGGAACACGGCTGACTGTGTGGGGGAGGTTCGGGGCCGCACTCCACGCAGCTGCCTGGTGTCGCAGGTGTTCCCTGGCAGGGGGAAGTCCGCTAATTACCTCCCCTGTCCATGGGGAGTCACTAGATGCTACCTGCGTTTCCAACCCAACTCCCACCTTGCCCCGGGAGCCCGCACTGGGAGGGACTCGGGGAAGACACTCGAAGGGCTCCTAGGAGATGCCGGGTGCTGCAGAGAGAAGACGGAACCTCCCCACACTCAGAATTCCGGAACACGGCTGACTGTGTGGGGGAGGTTCGGGTCCGCCCTCCCCGAAGCTGCCTGGTGTCACAGGTGTTCCCTGGCAGGGGGAAGTCCGCTAATTACCTCCCCTGTCCATGGGGAGGCACTAGATGCTACCTGTGTTTCCAGCCCAACCCCCGCCTTTCCCCGGGAGCCCGCACTGTGAGGGACTCGGGGAAGCCACTCGAAGGGCACCTAGGAGATCCCGGGTGCTGCAGACAGAAGACGGAACCTCCCCACACTCAGAATTCCGGAACACGGGTGACTGTGTGGGTGAGGTTTAGGGCCGCCCTCCACGAAGCTTCCTGGTGTCACAGGTGTTCCCTCTCAAGGAGAAGTCCGCTACTTACCTCCCCTGTCCATGGGGAGGCACTAGATGCTACCTGCGTTTCCAGCCCAACCCCCGCCTTTCCCCGGCAGCCCGCACTGGGAGGGACTCAGGGAAGACACTCGAAGGGCTCCTAGGAGATCCCGGCTGCTGCAGACAGAAGACGGAACCTCCCCACACTCAGAATTCCGGAACACGGGTGACTGTGTGGGTGAGGTTTAGGGCCGCCCTCCACGGAGCTTCCTGGTGTCACAGGTGTTCCCTGGAAGGGGGAAGTCCGCTAATGACCTCCCCTGTCCATGGGGAGGCACTAGATGCTACCTGCGTTTCCAGCCCAACCCCCGCCTTTCCCCGGCAGCCCGCACTGGGAGGGACTCGGGGAAGACACTCGAAGGGCTCCTAGGAGATCCCGGGTGCTGCAGACAGAAGACGGAACCTCCCCACACTCAGAATTCCGGAACACGGCTGACTGTGTGGGGGAGGTTCAGGGCCGCACTCCACGCAGCTGCCTGGTGTCACAGGTGTTCCCTGGCAGGGGGAAGTCCGCTACTTACCTCCCCTGTCCATGGGGAGGCACTAGATGCTGCCTGCGTTTCCAGCACAACCCCCGCCTTTCCCCGGCAGCCCGCACTGGGAGGGACTCGGGGAAGACACTCGAAGGGCTCCTAGGAGATCCCGGGTGCTGCAGACAGAAGACGGAACCTCCCCACACTCAGAATTCCGGAACACGGCTGACTGTGTGGGGGAGGTTCGGGGCCGCACTCCACGCAGCTGCCTGGTGTCACAGGTGTTCCCTGGCAGGGGGAAGTCCGCTAATGACCTCCCCTGTCCATGGGGAGGCACTAGATGCTACCTGCGTTTCCAGCCCAACCCCCACCTTTCCCCGGCAGCCCGCACTGGGAGGTACTCGGGGAAGACACTCGAAGGGCTCCTAGGAGATGCCGGGTGCTGCAGAGAGAAGACGGAACCTCCCCACACTCAGAATTCCGGAACACGGCTGACTGTGTGGGGGAGGTTCGGGTCCGCCCTCCCAGAAGCTGCCTGGTGTCGCAGGTGTTCCCTGGCAGGGGGAAGTCCGCTAATTACCTCCCCTGTCCATAGGGAGTCACTAGATGCTACCTGCGTTTCCAACCCAACCCCCACCTTTCCCCGGGAGCCCGCACTGGGAGGGACTCGGGGAAGACACTCGAAGGGCTCCTAGGAGATGCCGGGTGCTGCAGACAGAAGACGGAACCTCCCCACACTCAGAATTCCGAACACGGGTGACTGTGTGGGTGAGGTTTAGGGCCGCCCTCCACGAAGCTTCCTGGTATCACAGGTGTTCCCTCTCAAGGGGAAGTCCGCTACTTACCTCCCCTGTCCATGGGGAGGCACTAGATGCTACCTGCGTTTCCAGCCCAACCCCCGCCTTTCCCCGACAGCCCGCACTGGGAGGGACTCGGGGAAGACACTCGAAGGGCTCCTAGTTGATCCCGGGTGCTGCAGACAGAAGACGGAACCTCCCCACACTCAGAATTCCGGAACACGGCTGACTGTTTGGGGGAGGTTCTGGGCCGCCCTCCACGCAGCTGCCTGGTGTCACATGTGTTCCCTGGCAGGGGGAAGTCCGCTAATGACCTCCCCTGTCCATGGGGAGGCACTAGATGCTACCTGCGTTTCCAGCCCAACCCCCGCCTTTCCCCGGCAGCCCGCACTGGGAGGGACTCGGGGAAGACACTCGAAGGGCTCCTAGGAGATCCCGGGTGCTGCAGACAGAAGACGGAACCTCCCCACACTCAGAATTCCGGAACACGGGTGACTGTGTGGGTGAGGTTTAGGGCCGCCCTCCACGGAGCTTCCTGGTGTCACAGGTGTTCCCTGCCAGGGGGAATTCCGCTAATTACCTCCCCTGTCCATGGGGAGGCACTAGATGCTACCTGCGTTTCCAGGCCAAACCCCGCCTTTCCCCGGCAGCCCGCACTGCGAGGGACTCGGGGAAGACACTCGAAGGGCTCCTAGGAGATCCCGGGTGCTGCAGACAGAAGACGGAACCTCCCCACACTCAGAATTCCGGAACACGGCTGACTGTGTGGGGGAGGTTCGGGGCCGCACTCCACGCAGCTGCCTGGTGTCACAGGTGTTCCCTGGCAGGGGGAAGTCCGCTAATGACCTCCCCTGTCCATGGGGAGGCACTAGATGCTACCTGCGTTTCCAGCCCAACCCCCACCTTTCCCCGGCAGCCCGCACTGGGAGGTACTCGGGGAAGACACTCGAAGGGCTCCTAGGAGATGCCGGGTGCTGCAGAGAGAAGACGGAACCTCCCCACACTCAGAATTCCGGAACACGGCTGACTGTGTGGGGGAGGTTCGGGTCCGCCCTCCCCGAAGCTGCCTGGTGTCGCAGGTGTTCCCTGGCAGGGGGAAGTCCGCTAATTACCTCCCCTGTCCATGGGGAGGCACTAGATGCTACCTGCGTTTCCAGCCCAACCCCCGCCTTTCCCCGGGAGCCCGCACAGGGAGGGACTCGGGGAAGCCACTAGAAGGGCTCCTAGGAGATGCCGGGTGCTGCAGACAGAAGACGGATCCTCCCCACACTCAGAATTCCGGAACACGGGTGACTGTGTGGGTGAGGTTTAGGGCCGCCCTCCACGAAGCTTCCTGGTGTCACAGGTGTTCCCTCTTAAGGGGAAGTCCGCTAATTACCTCCCCTGTCCATGGGGAGGCACTAGATGCTACCTGCGTTTCCAGCCCAACCCCCGCCTTTCCCCGACAGCCCGCACTGGGAGGGACTCGGGGAAGACACTCGAAGGGCTCCTAGGAGATCCCGGGTGCTGCAGACAGAAGACGGAACCTCCCCACACTCAGAATTCCGTAACACGGCTGACTGTTTGGGGGAGGTTCTGGGCCGCCCTCCACGCAGCTGCCTGGTGTCACAGGTGTTCCCTGGCAGGGGGAAGTCCGCTAATGACCTCCCCTGTCCATGGGGAGGCACTAGATGCTACCTGCGTTTCCAGCCCAACCCCCGCCTTTCCCCGGCAGCCCGCACTGGGAGGGACTCGGGGAAGACACTCGAAGGGCTCCTAGGAGATCCCGGGTGCTGCAGACAGAAGACGGAACCTCCCCACACTCAGAATTCCGGAACACGGGTGACAGTGTGGGTGAGGTTTAGGGCCGCCCTCCACGGAGCTTCCTGGTGTCACAGGTGTTCCCTGCCAGGGGGAAGTCCGCTAATTACCTCCCCTGTCCATGGGGAGGCACTAGATGCTACCTGCGTTTCCAGGCCAAACCCCGCCTTTCCCCGGCAGCCCGCACTGGTAGGGACTCGGGGAAGACACTCGAAGGGCTCCTAGGAGATCCCGGGTGCTGCAGACAGAAGACGGAACCTCCCCACACTCAGAATTCCGGAACACGGCTGACTGTGTGGGGGAGGTTCGGGGCCGCACTCCACGCAGCTGCCTGGTGTCACAGGTGTTCCCTGGCAGGGGGAAGTCCGCTAATGACCTCCCCTGTCCATGGGTAGGCACTAGATGCTACCTGCGTTTCCAGCCCAACCCCCACCTTTCCCCGGAAGCCCGCAATGGGAGGTACTCGGGGAAGACACTCGAAGGGCTCCTAGGAGATGCCGGGTGCTGCAGACAGAAGACGGAACCTCCCCACACTCAGAATTCCGGAACACGGCTGACTGTGTGGGGGAGGTTCGGGTCCGCCCTCCCCGAAGCTGCCTGGTGTCGCAGGTGTTCCCTGGCAGGGGGAAGTCCGCTAATTACCTCCCCTGTCCATGGGGAGGCACTAGATGCTACCTGCGTTTCCAGCCCAACCCCCGCCTTTCCCCGGGAGCCCGCACAGGGAGGGACTCGGGGAAGCCACTCGAAGGGCACCTAGGAGATCCCGGGTGCTGCAGACAGAAGACGGAACCTCCCCACAATCAGAATTCCGGAACACGGATGACTGTGTGGGTGAGGTTTAGGGCCGCCCTCCACGAAGCTTCCTGGTGTCACAGGTGTTCCCTCTCAAGGGGAAGTCCGCTAATGACCTCCCCTGTCCATGGGGAGGCACTAGATGCTACCTGCGTTTCCAGCCCAACCCCCGCCTTTCCCCGGCAGCCCGCACTGGGAGGGACTCGTGGAAGACACTCGAAGGGCTCCTAGGAGATCCCGGGTGCTGCAGACAGAAGACGGAACCTCCCCACACTCAGAATTCCGGAACACGGGTGACTGTGTGGGTGAGGTTTAGGGCCGCCCTCCACGGAGCTTCCTAGTGTCACAGGTGTTCCCTGCCAGGGGGAAGTCCGCTAATTACCTCCCCTGTCCATGGGGAGGCACTAGATGCTACCTGCGTTTCCAGGCCAAACCCCGCCTTTCCCCGGCAGCCCGCACTGGGAGGGACTCGGGGAAGACACTCGAAGGGCTCCTAGGAGATCCCGGGTGCTGCAGACAGAAGACGGAACCTCCCCACACTCAGAATTCCGGAACACGGCTGACTGTGTGGGGGAGGTTCGGGGCCGCACTCCACGCAGCTGCCTGGTGTCACAGGTGTTCCCTGGCAGGGGGAAGTCCGCTAATGACCTCCCCTGTCCATGGGGAGGCACTAGATGCTACCTGCGTTTCCAGCCCAACCCCCACCTTTCCCCGGCAGCCCGCACTGGGAGGGACTCGGGGAAGACACTCGAAGGGCTCCTAGGAGATGCCGGGTGCTGCAGAGAGAAGACGGAACCTCCCCACACTCAGAATTCCGGAACACGGCTGACTGTGTGTGGGAGGTTCGGGTCCGCCCTCCCCGAAGCTGCCTGGTGTCGCAGGTGTTCCCTGGCAGGGGGAAGTCCGCTAATTACCTCCCCTGTCCATGGGGAGGCACTAGATGCTACCTGCGTTTCCAGCCCAACCCCCGCCTTTCCCCGGGAGCCCGCACAGGGAGGGACTCGGGGAAGCCACTCGAAGGGCACCTAGGAGATCCCGGGTGCTGCAGACAGAAGACGGAACCTCCCCACACTCAGAATTCCGGAACACGGGTGACTGTGTGGATGAGGTTTAGGGCCGCCCTCCACGAAGCTTCCTGGTGTCACAGGTGTTCCCTCTCAAGTGGAAGTCCGCTACTTACCTCCCCTGTCCATGGGGAGGCACTAGATGCTACCTGGGTTTCCAGCCCAACCCCCGCCTTTCCCCGGCAGCCCGCACTGGGAGGGACTCGGGGAAGACACTCGAAGGGCTCCTAGGAGATCCCGGCTGCTGCAGACAGAAGACGGAACCTCCCCACACTCAGAATTCCGGAACACGGCTGACTGTGTGGGGGAGGTTCGGGGCCGCCCTCCACGAAGCTGCCTGGTGTTACAGGTGTTCTCTGGCAGGGGGAAGTCCGCTAATTACCTCCCCTGTCCATGGGGAGGCACTAGATGCTACCTGCGTTTCCAGGCCAAACCCCGCCTTTCCCCGGCAGCCCGCACTGGGAGGGACTCGGGGAAGACACTCGAACGGCTCCTAGGAGATCCCGGGTGCTGCAGACAGAAGACGGAACCTCCCCACACTCAGAATCCCGGAACACGGCTGACTGTGTGGGGGAGGTTCGGGGCCGCACTCCACGCAGCTGCCTGGTGTCGCAGGTGTTCCCTGGCACGGGGAAGTCCGCTAATTACCTCCCCTGTCCATGGGGAGGCACTAGATGCTACCTGCGTTTCCAGCCCAACCCCCGCCTTTCCCAGGGAGCCCGCACAGGGAGGGACTCCGGGAAGCCACTCGAAGTGCACCTAGGAGATCCCGGGTGATGCAGACAGAAGACGGAACCTCCCCACACTCAGAATTCCGGAACACGGGTGACTGTGTGGGTGAGGTTTAGGGCCGCCCTCCACGAAGCTTCCTGGTGTCACAGGTGTTCCCTCTCAAGGGGAGGTCCGCTACTTACCTCCCCTGTCCATGGGGAGGCACTAGATGCTACCTGCGTTTCCAGCCCAACCCCCGCCTTTCCCCGGCAGCCCGCACTGGGAGGGACTCGGGGAAGACACTCGAAGGGCTCCTAGGAGATCCCGGCTGCTGCAGACAGAAGACGGAACCTCCCCACACTCAGAATTCCGGAACACGGCTGACTGTGTGGGGGAGGTTCGGGTCCGCCCTCCCCGAAGCTGCCTGGTGTCACAGGTGTTCCCTGGCAGGGGGAAGTCCGCTAATTACCTCCCCTGTCCATGGGGAGGCACTAGATGCTACCTGCGTTTCCAGCCCAACCCCCGCCTTTCCCTGACAGCCCGCACTGGGAGGGACTCGGGGAAGACACTCGAAGGGCTCCTAGGAGATCCCGGGTGCTGCAGACAGAAGACGGAACCTCCCCACACTCAGAATTCCGGAACACGGCTGACTGTTTGGGGGAGGTTCTGGGCCGCCCTCCACGCAGCTGCCTGGTGTCACAGGTGTTCCCTGGCAGGGGGAAGTCCGCTAATGACCTCCCCTGTCCATGGGGAGGCACTAGATTCTACCTGCGTTTCCAGCCCAACCCCCGCCTTTCCCCGGCAGCCCGCACTGTGAGGGACTCTGGGAAGACACTCGAAGGGCTCCTAGGAGATCCCGGGTGCTGCAGACAGAAGACGGAACCTCCCCACACTCAGAATTCCGAACACGGGTGACTGTGTGGGTGAGGTTTAGGGCCGCCCTCCACGGAGCTTCCTGGTGTCACAGGTTTTCCCTGCCAGGGGGAAGTCCGCTAATTACCTCCCCTGTCCATGGGGAGGCACTAGATGCTACCTGCGTTTCCAGGCCAAACCCCGCCTATCCCCGGCAGCCCGCACTGGGAGGGACTCGGGGAAGACACTCGAAGGGCTCCTAGGAGATCCCGGGTGCTGCAGACAGAAGACGGAACCTACCCACACTCAGAATCCCGGAACACGGCTGACTGTGTGGGGGAGGTTCGGGGCCGCACTCCACGCAGCTGCCTGGTGTCGCAGGTGTTCCCTGGCAGGGGGAAGTCCGCTAATTACCTCCCATGTCCATGGGGAGTCACTAGATGCTACCTGCGTTTCCAACCCAACCCCCACCTTTCCCCGGGAGCCCGCACTGGGAGGGACTCTGGGAAGACACTCGAAGGGCTCCTAGGAGATGCCGGGTGCTGCAGAGAGAAGACGGAACCCCCCCACACTCAGAATTCCGGAACACGGCTGACTGTGTGGGGGAGGTTCGGGTCCGCCCTCCCCGAAGCTGCCTGGTGTCACAGGTGTTCCCTGGCAGGGGGAAGTCCGCTAATTACCTCCCCTGTCCATGGGGAGGCACTAGATGCTACCTGCGTTTCCAGCACAACCCCCGCCTTTCCCCGGGAGCCCGCACTGGGAGGGACTCGGGGAAGCCACTCGAAGGGCACCTAGGAGATCCCGGGTGCTGCAGACAAAAGACGGAACCTCCCCACACTCAGAATTCCGGAACACGGGTGACTGTGTGGGTGAGGTTTAGGGCCGCCCTCCACGAAGCTTCCTGGTGTCACAGGTGTTCCCTCTCAAGGGGAAGTCCGCTACTTACCTCCCCTGTCCATGGGGAGGCACTAGATGCTACCTGAGTTTCCAGCCCAACCCCCGCGTTTCCCCGGCAGCCCGCACTGGTAGGGACTCGGGGAAGACACTCGAAGGGCTCCTAGGAGATCCCGGGTGCTGCAGACAGAAGACGGAACCTCCCCACACTCAGAATTCCGGAACACGGCTGACTGTGTGGGGGAGGTTCGGGGCCGCCCTCCACGAAGCTGCCTGGTGTCACAGGTGTTCTCTGGCAGGGGGAAGTCCGCTAATTACCTTCCCTGTCCATGGGGAGGCACTAGATGCTACCTGCGTTTCCAGCCCAACCCCCGCCTTTTCCCGGGAGCCCGCACTGGGAGGGACTCGGGGAAGACACTCGAAGGGCTCCTAGGAGATCCCGGGTGCTGTAGACAGAAGACGGAACCTCCCCACACTCAGAATTCCGGAACACGGCTGACTGTGTGGGGGAGGTTCGGGGCCGCACTCCACGCAGCTGCCTGGTGTCACAGGTGTTCCCTGGAAGGGGGAAGTCCGCTAATGATCTCCCCTGTCCATGGGGAGTCACTAGATGCTACCTGCGTTTCCAACCCAACCCCCGCCTTTCCCCGGGAGCCCGCACTGGGAGGGACTCGGGGAAGACACTCGAAAGGCTCCTAGGAGATGCCGGGTGCTGCAGAGAGAAGACGGAACCTCCCCACACTCAGAATTCCGGAACACGGCTGACTGTGTGGGGGAGGTTCGGGTCCGCCCTCCCCGAAGCTACCTGGTGTCACAGGTGTTCCCTGGCAGGGGGAAGTCCGCTAATTACCTCCCCTGTCCATGTGGAGGCACTAGATGCTACCTGCGTTTCCAGCCCAACCCCCGCCTTTCCCCGGGAGCCCGCACTGGGAGGGACTCGGGGAAGCCACTCGAAGGGCACCTAGGAGATCCCGGGTGCTGCAGACAGAAGACGGAACCTCCCCACACTCAGAATTCCGAACACGGGTGACTGTGTGGGTGAGGTTTAGGGCCGCCCTCCACGGAGCTTCCTGGTGTCACAGGTGTTCCCTGCCAGGGGGAAGTCCGCTAATTACCTCCCCTGTCCATGGGGAGGCACTAGATGCTACCTGTTTTTCCAGGCCAAACCCCGCCTTTCCCCGGCAGCCCGCACTGGGAGGGACTCGGGAAAGACACTCGAAGTGCTCCTAGGAGATCCCGGGTGCTGCAGACAGAAGACGGAACCTCCCCACACTCAGAATCCCGGAACACGGCTGACTGTGTGGGGGAGGTTCGGGGCCGCACTCCACGCAGCTGCCTGGTGTCGCAGGTGTTCCCTGGCAGGGGGAAGTCCGCTAATTACCTCCCCTGTCCATGGGGAGTCACTAGATGCTACCTGCGTTTCCAACCCAACCCCCACCTTTCCCCGGGAGCCCGCACTGGGAGGGACTCGGGGAAGACACTCGAAGGGCTCCTAGGAGATGCCGGGTGCTGCAGAGAGAAGACGGAACCTCCCCACACTCAGAATTCCGGAACACGGCTGACTGTGTGGGGGAGGTTCGGGTCCGCCCTCCCCGAAGCTGCCTGGTGTCACAGGTGTTCCCTGGCAGGGGGAAGTCCGCTAATTACCTCCCCTGTCCATGGGGAGGCACTAGATGCTACCTGCGTTTCCAGCACAACCCCCGCCTTTCCCCGGGAGCCCGCACTGGGAGGGACTCGGGGAAGCCACTCGAAGGGCACCTAGGAGATCCCGGGTGCTGCAGACAGAAGACGGAACCTCCCCACACTCAGAATTCCGAACACGGGTGACTGTGTGGGTGAGGTTTAGGGCCGCCCTCCACGGAGCTTCCTGGTGTCACAGGTGTTCCCTGCCAGGGGGAAGTACGCTAATTACCTCCCCTGTCCATGGGGAGGCACTAGATGCTACCTGCGTTACCAGGCCAAACCCCGCCTTTCCCCGGCATCCCGCACTGTGAGGGACTCGGGGAAGACACTCGAAGGGCTCCTAGGAGATCCCGGGTGCTGCAGACAGAAGACGGAACCTCCCCACACTCAGAATCCCGGAACACGTCTGACTGTGTGGGGGAGGTTCGGGGCCGCACTCCACGCAGCTGCCTGGTGTCGCAGGTGTTCCCTGGCAGGGGGAAGTCCGCTAATTACCTCCCCTGTCCATGGGGAGGCACTAGATGCTACCTGCGTTTCCAGCCCAACCCCCGCCTTTCCCCGGGAGCCCGCACAGGGAGGGACTCGGGGAAGCCACTAGAAGGGCACCTAGGAGATCCCGGGTGCTGCAGACAGAAGACGGAACCTCCCCACAGTCAGAATTCCGGAACACGGGTGACTGTGTGGGTGAGGTTTAGGGCCGCACTCCACGAAGCTTCCTGGTGTCACAGGTGTTCCCTCTCAAGGGGAAGTCCGCTACTTACCTCCCCTGTCCATGGGGAGGCACTAGATGCTACCTGCGTTTCCAGCCCAACCCCCGCGTTTCCCCGGGAGCCCGCACTGGGAGGGACTCGGGGAAGACACTCGAAGGGCTCCTAGGAGATCCCGGCTGCTGCAGACAGAAGACGGAACCTCCCCACACTCAGAATTCCGGAACACGGCTGACTGTGTGGGGGAGGTTCGGGGCCGCCCTCCACGAAGCTGCCTGGTGTCACAGGTGTTCTCTGGCAGGGGGAAGTCCGCTAATTACCTTCCCTGTCCATGGGGAGGCAATAGATGCTACCTGCGTTTCCAGCCCAACCCCCGCCTTTTCCCGGGAGCTCGCACTGGGAGGGACTCGGGGAAGACACTCGAAGGGCTCCTAGGAGATCCCGGGTGCTGTAGACAGAAGACGGAACCTCCCCACACTCAGAATTCCGGAACACGGCTGACTGTGTGGGGGAGGTTCGGGGCCGCACTCCACGCAGCTGCCTGGTGTCACAGGTGTTCCCTGGAAGGGGGAAGTCCGCTAATGACCTCCCCTGTCCATGGGGAGTCACTAGATGCTACCTGCGTTTCCAACCCAACCCCCGCCTTTCCCCGGGAGCCCGCACTGGGAGGGACTCGGGGAAGACACTCGAAAGGCTCCTAGGAGATGCCGGGTGCTGCAGAGAGAAGACGGAACCTCCCCACACTCAGAATTCCGGAACACGGCTGACTGTGTGGGGGAGGTTCGGGTCCGCCCTCCCCGAAGCTGCCTGGTGTCACAGGTGTTCCCTGGCAGGGGGAAGTCCGCTAATTACCTCCCCTGTCCATGGGGAGGCACTAGATGCTACCTGCGTTTCCAGCCCAACCCCCGCCTTTCCCCGGGAGCCCGCACTGTGAGGGACTCGGGGAAGCCACTCGAAGGGCACCTAGGAGATCCCGGGTGCTGCAGACAGAAGACGGAACCTCCCCACACTCAGAATTCCGAACACGGGTGACTGTGTGGGTGAGGTTTAGGGCCGCCCTCCACGGAGCTTCCTGGTGTCACAGGTGTTCCCTGCCAGGGGGAAGTCCGCTAATTACCTCCCCTGTCCATGGGGAGGCACTAGATGCTACCTGCGTTTCCAGGCCAAACCCCGCCTTTCCCCGGCAGCCCGCACTGGGAGGGACTCGGGGAAGACACTCGAAGGGCTCCTAGGAGATCCCGGGTGCTGCAGACAGAAGACGGAACCTCCCCACACTCAGAATCCCGGAACACGGCTGACTGTGTGGGGGAGGTTCGGGGCCGCCCTCCCCGAAGCTGCCTGGTGTCGCAGGTGTTCCCTGGCAGGGGGAAGTCCGCTAATTACCTCCCCTGTCCATGGGGAGGCACTAGATGCTACCTGCGTTTCCAGCCCAACCCCCGCCTTTCCCCGGGATCCCGCACAGGGAGGGACTCGGGGAAGCCACTCGAAGGGCACCTAGGAGATCCCGGGTGCTGCAGACAGAAGACGGAACCTCCCCACATTCAGAATTCCGGAACACGGGTGACTGTGTGGATGAGGTTTAGGGCCGACCTCCACGAAGCTTCCTGGTGTCACAGGTGTTCCCTCTCAAGGGGAAGTCCGCTACTTACCTCCCCTGTCCATGGGGAGGCACTAGATGCTACCTGCGTTTCCAGCCCAACCCCCGCCTTTCCCCGGCAGCCCGCACTGGGAGGGACTCGGGGAAGACACTCGAAGGGCTCCTAGGAGATCCCGGCTGCTGCAGACAGAAGACGGAACCTCCCCACACTCAGAATTCCGGAACACGGCTGACTGTGTGGGGGAGTTTCGGGGCCGCCCTCCACGAAGCTGCCTGGTGTTACAGGTGTTCTCTGGCAGGGGGAAGTCCGCTAATTACCTTCCCTGTCCATGGGGAGGCACTAGATGCTACCTGCGTTTCCAGCCCAACCCCCGCCTTTTCCCGGGAGCCCGCACTGGGAGGGACTCGGGGAAGACACTCGAAGGGCTCCTAGGAGATCCCGGGTGCTGTAGACAGAAGACGGAACCTCCCCACACTCAGAATTCCGGAACACGGCTGACTGTGTGGGGGAGGTTCGGGGTCGCACTCCACGCAGCTGCCTGGTGTCACAGGTGTTCCCTGGCAGGGGGAAGTCCGCTAATTACCTCCCCTGTCCATGGGGAGGCACTAGATGCTACCTGCGTTTCCAGCACAACCCCCGCCTTTCCCCGGGAGCCCGCACTGGGAGGGACTCGGGGAAGCCACTCGAAGGGCACCTAGGAGATCCCGGGTGCTGCAGACAGAAGACGGAACCTCCCCACACTCAGAATTCCGAACACGGGTGACTGTGTGGGTGAGGTTTAGGGCCGCCCTCCACGGAGCTTCCTGGTGTCACAGGTGTTCCCTGGCAGGGGGAAGTCCGCTAATTACCTCCCCTGTCCATGGGGAGGCACTAGATGCTACCTGCGTTTCCAGGCCAAACCCCGCCTTTCCCCGGCAGCCCGCACTGGGAGGGACTCGGGGAAGACACTCGAAGGGCTCCTAGGAGATCCCGGGTGCTGCAGACAGAAGACGGAACCTCCCCACACTCAGAATCCCGGAACACGGCTGACTGTGTGGGGGAGGTTCGGGGCCGCACTCCACGCAGCTGCCTGGTGTCGCATGTGTTCCCTGGCAGGGGGAAGTCCGCTAATTACCTCCCCTGTCCATGGGGAGGCACTAGATGCTACCTGCGTTTCCAGACCAACCCCCGCCTTTCCCCGGCAGCCCGCACTGGGAGGACTCGGGGAAGACACTCGAAGGGCTCCTAGGAGATCCCGGCTGCTGCAGACAGAAGACGGAACCTCCCCACACTCAGAATTCCGGAACACGGCTGACTGTGTGGGGGAGGTTCGGGGCCGCCCTCCCCGAAGCTGCCTGGTGTCACAGGTGTTCCCTGGCAGGGGGAAGTCCGCTAATTACCTCCCCTGTCCATGGGGAGGCACTAGATGCTACCTGCGTTTCCAGCCCAACCCCCGCCTTTCCCTGACAGCCCGCACTGGGAGGGACTCGGGGAAGACACTCGAAGGGCTCCTAGGAGATCCCCGGTGCTGCAGAGAGAAGACGGAACCTCCCCACACTCAGAATTCCGGAACACGGCTGACTGTTTGGGGGAGGTTCTGGGCCGCCCTCCACGCAGCTGCCTGGTGTCACAGGTGTTCCCTGGCAGGGGGAAGTCCGCTAATGACCTCCCCTGTCCATGGGGAGGCACTAGATTCTACCTGCGTTTCCAGCCCAACCCCCGCCTTTCCCCGGCAGCCCGCACTGTGAGGGACTCGGGGAAGACACTCGAAGGGCTCCTAGGAGATCCCGGGTGCTGCAGACAGAAGACGGTACCTCCCCACACACAGAATTCCGAACACGGGTGACTGTGTGGGTGAGGTTTAGGGCCGCCCTCCACGGAGCTTCCTGGTGTCACAGGTGTTCCCTGCCAGGGGGAAGTCCGCTAATTACCTCCCCTGTCCATGGGGAGGCACTAGATGCTACCTGCGTTTCCAGGCCAAACCCCGCCTTTCCCCGGCAGCCCGCACTGTGAGGGACTCGGGGAAGACACTCGAAGGGCTCCTAGGAGATCCCGGGTGCTGCAGACAGAAGACGGAACCTCCCCACACTCAGTATCCCGGAACACGGCTGACTGTGTGGGGGAGGTTCGGGGCCGCACTCCACGCAGCTGCCTGGTGTCGCAGGTGTTCCCTGGCAGGGGGAAGTCCGCTAATTACCTCCCCTGTCCATGGGGAGTCACTAGATGCTACCTGCGTTTCCAACCCAACCCCCACCTTTCCCCGGGAGCCCGCACTGGGAGGGACTCGGGGAAGACACTCGAAGGGCTCCTAGGAGATGCCGGGTGCTGCAGAGAGAAGACGGAACCTCCCCACACTCAGAATTCCGGAACACGGCTGACTGTGTGGGGGAGGTTCGGGTCCGCCCTCCCCGAAGCTGCCTGGTGTCACAGGTGTTCCCTGGCAGGGGGAAGTCCGCTAATTACCTCCCCTGTCCATGGGGAGGCACTAGATGCTACCTGCGTTTCCAGCACAACCCCCGCCTTTCCCCGGGAGCCCGCACTGGGAGGGACTCGGGGAAGACACTCGAAGGGCACCTAGGAGATCCCGGGTGCTGCAGACAGAAGACGGAACCTCCCCACACTCAGAATTCCGAACACGGGTGACTGTGTGGGTGAGGTTTAGGGCCGCCCTCCACGGAGCTTCCTGGTGTCACAGGTGTTCCCTGCCAGGGGGAAGTCCGCTAATTACCTCCCCTGTCCATGGGGAGGCACTAGATGCTACCTGCGTTTCCAGGCCAAACCCCGACTTTCCCCGGCAGCCCGCACTGGGAGGGACTCGGGGAAGACACTCGAAGGGCTCCTAGGAGATCCCGGGTGCTGCAGACAGAAGACGGAACCTCCCCACACTCAGAATCCCGGAACACGGCTGACTGTGTGGGGGAGGTTCTGGGCCGCACTCCACGCAGCTGCCTTGTGTCGCAGGTGTTCCCTGGCAGGGGGAAGTCCGCTAATTACCTCCCCTGTCCATGGGGAGGCACTAGATGCTACCTGCGTTTCCAGCCCAACCCCCGCCTTTCCCCGGGAGTCCGCACAGGGAGGGACTCGGGGAAGACACTCGAACGGCACCTAGGAGATCCCGGGTGCTGCAGACAGAAGACGGAACCTCCCTACACTCAGAATTCCGGAACACGGTTGACTGTGTGGGTGAGGTTTAGGGCCGCCCTCCACGAAGCTTCCTGGTGTCACAGGTGTTCCCTGGCAGGGGGAAGTCCGCTAATGACCTCCCCTGTCCATGGGGAGGCACTAGATGCTACCTGCGTTTCCAGCCCAACCCTCGCATTTCCCCGACAGCCCGCACTGGGAGGGACTCGGGGAAGACAGTCGAAGGGCTCCTAGGAGATCCCGGGTGCTGCAGACAGAAGACGGAACCTCCCCACACTCAGAATTCCGGAACACGGCTGACTGTGTGGGGGAGGTTCTGGGCCGCCCTCCACGCAGCTGCCTGGTGTCACAAGTGTTCCCTGGCAGGGGGAAGTCCGCTAATGACCTCCCCTGTCCATGGGGAGGCACTAGATGCTACCTGCGTTTCCAGCCCAACCCCCGCCTTTCCCCGGCAGACCGCACTGGGAGGGACTCGGGGAAGACACTCGAAGGGCTCCTTGGAGATCCCGGGTGCTGCAGACAGAAGACGGAACCTCCCCACACTCAGAATTCCGGAACAAGGCTGACTGTGTGGGGGAGGTTTAGGGCCGACCTCCACGGAGCTTCCTGGTGTCACAGGTGTTCCCTGGCAGGGGGAAGTCCGCTAATTACCTCCCCTGTCCATGGGGAGGCACTAGATGCTACCTGCGTTTCCAGCACAACCCCCGCCTTTGCCCGGCAGCCCGCACTGGGAGGGACTCGGGGAAGACACTCGAAAGGCTCCTAGTAGATCCCAGGTGCTGCAGACAGAAGACAGAACCTCCCCACACTCAGAATTCCGGAACACGGCTTACTGTGTGGGTGAGGTTAAGGGCCGCCCTCCACGGAGCTTCCTGGTGTCACAGGTGTTCCCTGGCAGGGGGAAGTCCGCTAATTACCTCCCCTGTCCATGGGGAGGCACTAGATGCTACCTGGGTTTCCAGCACACCCCCCGCCTTTGCCCGGCAGCCAGCACTGGGAGGGACTCGGGGAAGACACTCCAAGGGCTCCTAGGAGATCCCAGGTGTTGCAGACAGAAGACGGAACCTCCCCACACTCAGAATTCCGAACACGGGTGACTGTGTGGGTGAGGTTTAGGGCCGCCCTCCACGGAGCTTCCTGGTGTCACAGGTGTTCCCTGCCAGGGGGATGTCCGCTAATTACCTCCCCTGTCCATGGGGAGGCACTAGATGCTACCTGCGTTTCCAGCCCAACCCCCGCCTTTCCCTGACAGCCCGCACTGGGAGGGACTCGGGGAAGACACTCGAAGGGCTCCTAGGAGATGCCGGGTGCTGCAGAGAGAAGACGGAACCTCCCCACACTCAGAATTCCGGAACACGTCTGACTGTGTGGGGGAGGTTCGGGTCCGCCCTCCCCGAAGCTGCCTGGTGTCACAGGTGTTCCCTGGCAGGGGGAAGTCCGCTAATTACCTCCCCTGTCCATGGGGAGGCACTAGATGCTACCTGCTTTTCCAGCCCAACCCCCACCTTTCCCCGGGAGCCCGCACTGGGAGGGACTCGGGGAAGACACTCGAAGGGCTCCTAGGAGATCCCGGGTGCTGTAGACAGAAGACGGAACCTCCCCACACTCAGAATTCCGGAACACGGCTGACTGTGTGGGGGAGGTTCGGGGCCGCACTCCACGCAGCTGCCTGGTGTCACAGGTGTTCCCTGGAAGGGGGAAGTCCGCTAATGACCTCCCCTGTCCATGGGGAGGCACTAGATGCTACCTGCGTTTCCAGCCCAACCCCCGCCTTTCCCCGGGAGCCCGCACTGGGAGGGACTCGGGGAAGACACTCGAAGGGCTCCTAGGAGATCCCGGGTGCTGCAGACAGAAGACGGAACCTCCCCACACTCAGAATTCCGGAACACGGCTGACTGTGTGGGGGAGGTTCGGGGCCGCACTCCACGCAGCTGCCTGGTGTCACAGGTGTTCCCTGGCAGGGGGAAGTCCGCTAATGACCTCCCCTCTCCATGGGGAGGCACTAGATGCTACCTGCGTTTCCAGCCCAACCCCCACCTTTCCCCGGCAGCCCGCACTGGGAGGTACTCGGGGAAGACACTCGAAGGGCTCCTAGGAGATGCCGGGTGCTGCAGACAGAAGACGGAACCTCCCCACACTCAGAATTCCGGAACACGGCTGACTGTGTGGGGGAGGTTCGGGGCCGCACTCCACGCAGCTGCCTGGTGTCACAGGTGTTCCCTGGCAGGGGGAAGTCCGCTAATGACCTCCCCTGTCCATGGGGAGGCACTAGATGCTACCTGCGTTTCCAGCCCAACCCCCGCCTTTCCCCGGCAGCCCGCACTGTGAGGGACTCGGGGAAGACACTCGAAGGGCTCCTAGGAGATCCCGGGTGCTGCAGACAGAAGACGGAACCTCCCCACACTCAGAATCCCGGAACACGGCTGACTGTGTTGGGGAGGTTCGGGGCCGCACTCCACGCAGCTGCCTGGTGTCGCAGGTGTTCCCTGGCAGGGGGAAGTCCGCTAATTACCTCCCCTGTCCATGGGGAGTCACTAGATGCTACCTGCGTTTCCAACCCAACCCCCACCTTTCCCCGGGAGCCCGCACTGGGAGGGACTCGGGGAAGACACTCGAAGGGCTCCTAGGAGATGCCGGGTGCTGCAGAGAGAAGACGGAACCTCCCCACACTCAGAATTCCGGAACACGGCTGACTGTGTGGGGGAGGTTCGGGTCCGCCCTCCCCGAAGCTGCCTGGTGTCACAGGTGTTCCCTGGCAGGGGGAAGTCCGCTAATTACCTCCCCTGTCCATGGGGAGGCACTACATGCTACCTGCGTTTCCAGCCCAACCCCCGCCTTTCCCCGGGAGCACGCACTGGGAGGGACTCGGGGAAGCCACTCGAAGGGCACCTAGGAGATCCCGGGTGCTGCAGACAGAAGACGGAACCTCCCCACACTCAGAATTCCGAACACGGGTGACTGTGTGGGTGAGGTTTAGGGCCGCCCTCCACGGAGCTTCCTGGTGTCACAGGTGTTCCCTGCCAGGGGGAAGTCCGCTAATTACCTCCCCTGTCCATGGGGAGGCACTAGATGCTACCTGCGTTTCCAGGCCAAACCCCGCCTTTCCCCGGCAGCCCGCACAGGGAGGGACTCGGAGAAGACACTCGAAGTGCTCCTAGGAGATCCCGGGTGCTGCAGACAGAAGACGGAACCTCCCCACACTCAGAATCCCGGAACACGGCTGACTGTGTGGGGGAGGTTCGGGGCCGCACTCCACGCAGCTGCCTGGTGTCGCAGGTGTTCCCTGGCAGGGGGAAGTCCGCTAATGACCTCCCCTGTCCATGGGGAGGCACTAGATGCTACCTGCGTTTCCAGCCCAACCCCCGCCTTTCCCCGGGAGCCCGCACAGGGAGGGACTAGGGGAAGCCACTCGAAGGGCACCTAGGAGATCCCGGGTGCTGCAGACAGAAGACGGAACCTCCCCACACTCAGAATTCCGGAACACGGGTGACTGTGTGGGTGAGGTTTAGGGCCGCCCTCCACGAAGCTTCCTGGTGTCACAGGTGTTCCCTCTCAAGGGGAAGTCCGCTACTTACCTCCCCTGTCCATGGGGAGGCACTAGATGCTACCTGCGTTTCCAGCCCAACCCCCGCCTTTCCCCGGCAGCCCGCACTGGGAGGGACTCGGGGAAGACACTCGAAGGGCTCCTAGGAGATCCCGGCTGCTGCAGACAGAAGACGGAACCTCCCCACACTCAGAATTCCGGAACACGGCTCACTGTGTGGGGGAGGTTCGGGTCCGCCCTCCCCGAAGCTGCCTGGTGTCACAGGTGTTCCCTGGCAGGGGGAAGTCCGCTAATGACCTCTCCTGTCCATGGGGAGGCACTAGATTCTACCTGCGTTTCCAACCCAACCCCCGCCTTTCCCCGGCAGCCCGCACTGTGAGGGACTCGGGGAAGACACTCGAAGGGCTCCTAGGAGATCCCGGGTGCTGCAGACAGAAGACGGAACCTCCCCACACTCAGAATCCCGGAGCACGGCTGACTGTGTGGGGGAGGTTCGGGGCCGCACTCCACGCAGCTGCCTGGTGTCGCAGGTGTTCCCTGGCAGGGGGAAGTCCGCTAATTACCTCCCCTGTCCATGGGGAGTCACTAGATGCTACCTGCGTTTCCAACCCAACCCCCACCTTTCCCCGGGAGCCCGCACTGGGAGGGACTCGGGGAAGACACTCGAAGGGCTCCTAGGAGATGCCGGGTGCTGCAGAGAGAAGACGGAACCTCCCCACACTCAGAATTCCGGAACACGGCTGACTGTGTGGGGGAGGTTCGGGTCCGCCCTCCCCGAAGCTGCCTGGTGTCACAGGTGTTCCCTGGCAGGGGGAAGTCCGCTAATTACCTCCCCTGTCCATGGGGAGGCACTAGATGCTACCTGCGTTTCCAGCCCAACCCCCGCCTTTCCCCGGGAGCCCGCACTGGGAGGGACTCGGGGAAGACACTCGAAGGGCTCCTAGGAGATCCCGGGTGCTGTAGACAGAAGACGGAACCTCCCCACACTCAGAATTCCGGAACACGGCTGACTGTGTGGGGGAGGTTCGGGGCCGCACTCCACGCAGCTGCCTGGTGTCACAGGTGTTCCCTGGAAGGGGGAAGTCCGCTAATGACCTCCCCTGTCCATGGGGAGGCACTAGATGCTACCTGCGTTTCCAGCACAACCCCCGCCTTTCCCCGGGAGCCCGCACTGGGAGGGACTCGGGGAAGACACTCGAAGGGCTCCTAGGAGATCCCGGGTGCTGCAGACAGAAGACGGAACCTCCCCACACTCAGAATTCCGGAACACGGCTGACTGTGTGGGGGAGGTTCGGGGCCGCACTCCACGCAGCTGCCTGGTGTCACAGGTGTTCCCTGGCAGGGGGAAGTCCGCTAATGACCTCCCCTGTCCATGGGGAGGCACTAGATGCTACCTGCGTTTCCAGCCCAACCCCCACCTTTCCCCGGCAGCCCGCACTGGGAGGTACTCGGGGAAGACACTCGAAGGGCTCCTAGGAGATCCCGGGTGCTGCAGACAGAAGACGGAACCTCCCCACACTCAGAATTCCGGAACACGGCTGACTGTGTGGGGGAGGTTCGGGGCCGCACTCCACGCAGCTGCCTGGTGTCACAGGTGTTCCCTGGCAGGGGGAAGTCCGCTAATGACCTCCCCTGTCCATGGGGAGGCACTAAATGCTACCTGCGTTTCCAGCCCAACCCCCACCTTTCCCCGGCAGCCCGCACTGGGAGGTACTCGGGGAAGACACTCGAAGGGCTCCTAGGAGATGCCGGGTGCTGCAGACAGAAGACGGAACCTCCCCACACTCAGAATCCCGGAACACGGCTGACTGTGTGGGGGAGGTTCGGGGCCGCACTCCACGCATCTGCCTGGTGTCGCAGGTGTTCCCTGGCAGGGGGAAGTCCGCTAATTACCTCCCCTGTCCATGGGGAGGCACTAGATGCTACCTGCGTTTCCAGCCCAACCCCCGCCTTTCCCCGGCAGCCCGCACTGGGAGGGACTCGGGGAAGACACTCGAAGGGCTCCTAGGAGATCCCGGCTGCTGCAGACAGAAGACGGAACCTCCCCACACTCAGAATTCCGGAACACGGCTCACTGTGTGGGGGAGGTTCGGGGCCGCCCTCCACGAAGCTGCCTGGTGTCACAGGTGTTCTCTGGCAGGGGGAAGTCCGCTAATTACCTTCCCTGTCCATGGGGAGGCACTAGATGCTACCTGCGTTTCCAGCCCAACCCCCGCCTTTTCCCGGGAGCCCGCACTGGGAGGGACTCGGGGAAGACACTCGAAGGGCTCCTAGGAGATCCCGGGTGCTGTAGACAGAAGACGGAACCTCCCCACACTCAGAATTCCGGAACACGGCTGACTGTGTGGGGGAGGTTCGGGGCCGCACTCCACGCAGCTGCCTGGTGTCACAGGTGTTCCCTGGAAGGGGGAAGTCCGCTAATGACCTCCCCTGTCCATGGGGAGGCACTAGATGCTACCTGCGTATCCAACCCAACCCCCGCCTTTCCCCGGGAGCCCGCACTGGGAGGGACTCGGGGAAGACACTCGAAGGGCTCCTAGGAGATGCCGGGTGCTGCAGAGAGAAGACGGAACCTCCCCACACTCAGAATTCCGGAACACGGCTGACTGTGTGGGGGAGGTTCGGGTCCGCCCTCCCCGAAGCTGCCTGGTGTCACAGGTGTTCCCTGGCAGGGGGAAGTCCGCTAATTACCTCCCCTGTCCATGGGGAGGCACTAGATGCTACCTGCGTTTCCAGCCCAACCCCCGCCTTTCCCCGGGAGCCCGCACTGGGAGGGACTCGGGGAAGCCACTCGAAGGGCACCTAGGGGATCCCGGGTGCTGCAGACGGAAGACGGAACCTCCCCACACTCAGAATTCCGAACACGGGTGACTGTGTGGGTGAGGTTTAGGGCCGCCCTCCACGGAGCTTCCTGGTGTCACAGGTGTTCCCTGCCAGGGGGAAGTCCGCTAATTACCTCCCCTGTCCATGGGGAGGCACTAGATGCTACCTGCGTTTCCAGGCCAAACCCCGCCTTTCCCCGGCAGCCCGCACTGGGAGGGACTCGGGGAAGACACTCGAAGGGCTCCTAGGAGATCCCGGGTGCTGCAGACAGAAGACGGAACCTCCCCACACTCAGAATCCCGGAACACGTCTGACTGTGTGGGGGAGGTTCGGGTCCGCCCTCCCCGAAGCTGCCTGGTGTCACAGGTGTTCCCTGGCAGGCGGAAGTCCGCTAATTACCTCCCCTGTCCATGGGGAGGCACTAGATGCTACCTGAGTTTCCAGCCCAACCCCCGCCTTTCCCCGGCAGCCCGCACTGGGAGGGACTCGGGGAAGCCACTCGAAGGGCACCTAGGAGATCCCGGGTGCTGCAGACAGAAGACGGAACCTCCCCAATCTCAGAATTCCGAACACGGGTGACTGTGTGGGTGAGGTTTAGGGCCGCCCTCCACGGAGCTTCCTGGTGTCACAGGTGTTCCCTGCCAGGGGGAATTCCGCTAATTACCTCCCCTGTCCATGGGGAGGCACTAGATGCTACCTGCGTTTCCAGGCCAAACCCCACCTTTCCCCGGCAGCCCGCACTGGGAGGGACTCGGGGAAGACACTCGAAGGGCTCCTAGGAGATCCCGGGTGCTGCAGACAGAAGACGGAACCTCCCCACACTCAGAATTCCGGAACACGGCTGACTGTGTGGGGGAGGTTCGGGGCCGCACTCCACGCAGCTGCCTGGTGTCACAGGTGTTCCCTGGCAGGGGGAAGTCCGCTAATGACCTCCCCTGTCCATGGGGAGGCACTAGATGCTACCTGCGTTTCCAGCCCAATCCCCGCCTTTCCCCAGCAGCCCGCACTGGGAGGGACTCGGGGAAGACACTCGAAGGGCTCCTAGGAGATCCCGGGTGCTGCAGACAGAAGACGGAACCTCCCCACACTCAGAATTCCGGAACACGGCTGACTGTTTCGGGGAGGTTCTGGGCCGCCCTCCACGCAGCTGCCTGGTGTCACAGGTGTTCCCTGGCAGGGGGAAGTCCGCTAATGACCTCCCCTGTCCATGGGGAGGCACTAGATTCTACCTGCGTTTCCAGCCCAACCCCCGCCTTTCCCCGGCAGCCCGCACTGTGAGGGACTCGGGGAAGACACTCGAAGGGCTCCTAGGAGATCCCGGGTGCTGCAGACAGAAGACGGAACCTCCCCACACTCAGAATCCCGGAACACGGCTGACTGTGTGGGGGAGGTTCGGGGCCGCACTCCACACAGCTGCCTGGTGTCGCAGGTGTTCCCTGGCAGGGGGAAGTCCGCTAATTACCTCCCCTGTCCATGGGGAGTCACTAGATGCTACCTGCGTTTCCAACCCAACCCCCATCTTTCCCCGGGAGCCCGCACTGGGAGGGACTCGGGGAAGACACTCGAAGGGCTCCTAGGAGATGCCGGGTGCTGCAGAGAGAAGACGGAACCTCCCCACACTCAGAATTCCGAACACGGGTGACTGTGTGGGTGAGGTTTAGGGCCGCCCTCCACGGAGCTTCCTGGTGTCACAGGTGTTCCCTGCCAGGGGGAAGTCCGCTAATTACCTCCCCTGTCCATGGGGAGGCACTAGATGCTACCTGCGTTTCCAGGCCAAACCCCGCCTTTCCCCGGCAGCCCGCACTGGGAGGGACTCGGGGAAGACACTCGAAGGGCTCCTAGGAGATCCCGGGTGCTGCAGACAGAAGACGGAACCTCCCCACACTCAGAATCCCGGAACACGGCTAACTGTGTGGGGGAGGTTCGGGGCCGCACTCCACGCAGCTGCCTGGTGTCGCAGGTGTTCCCTGGCAGGGGGAAGTCCGCTAATTACCTCCCCTGTCCATGGGGAGGCACTAGATGCTACCTGCGTTTCCAGCCCAACCCCCGCCTTTCCCCGGGAGCCCGCACACGGAGGGACTCGGGGAAGCCACTCGAAGGGCACCTAGGAGATCCCGGGTGCTGCAGACAGAAGACGGAACCTCCCCACACTCAGAATTCCGGAACACGGGTGACTGTGTGGGTGAGGTTTAGGGCCGCCCTCCACGAAGCTTCCTGGTGTCACAGGTGTTCCCTCTCAAGGGGAAGTCCGCTACATACCTCCCCTGTCCATGGGGAGGCACTAGATGCTACCTGCGTTTCCAGCCCAACCCCCGCCTTTCCCCGGCAGCCCGCACTGGGAGGGACTCGGGGAAGACACTCGAAGGGCTCCTAGGAGATCCCGGCTGCTGCAGACAGAAGACGGAACCTCCCCACACTCAGAATTCCGGAACACGGCTCACTGTGTGGGGGAGGTTCGGGGCCGCCCTCCACGAAGCTGCCTGGTGTCACAGGTGTTCTCTGGCAGGGGGAAGTCCGCTAATTACCTTCCCTGTCCATGGGGAGGCACTAGATGCTACCTGCGTTTCCAGCCCAACCCCCGCCTTTTCCCGGGAGCCCGCACAGGGAGGGACTCGGGGAAGAAACTCGAAGGGCTCCTAGGAGATCCCGGGTGCTGTAGACAGAAGACGGAACCTCCCCACACTCAGAATTCCGGAACAAGGCTGACTGTGTGGGGGAGGTTCGGGGCCGCACTCCACGCAGCTGCCTGGTGTCACAGGTGTTCCCTGGAAGGGGGAAGTCCGCTAATGACCTCCCCTGTCCATGGGGAGGCACTAGATGCTACCTGCGTTTCCAACCCAACCCCCGCCTTTCCCCGGGAGCCCGCACTGGGAGGGACTCGGGGAAGACACTCGAAGGGCTCCTAGGAGATGCCGGGTGCTGCAGAGAGAAGACGGAACCTCCCCACACTCAGAATCCCGGAACACGGCTGACTGTGTGGGGGAGGTTCGGGTCCGCCCTCCCCGAAGCTGCCTGGTGTCACAGGTGTTCCCTGGCAGGGGGAAGTCCGCTAATTACCTCCCCTGTCCATGGGGAGGCACTAGATGCTACCTGCGTTTCCAGCCCAACCCCCGCCTTTCCCCGGCAGCCCGCACTGGGAAGGACTCGGGGAAGCCACTCGAAGGGCACCTAGGAGATCCCGGGTGCTGCAGACAGAAGACGGAACCTCCCCACACTCAGAATTCCGAACACGGGTGACTGTGTGGGTGAGGTTTAGGGCCGCCCTCCACGGAGCTTCCTGGTGTCACAGGTGTTCCCTGCCAGGGGGAAGTCCGCTAATTACCTCCCCTGTCCATGGGGAGGCACTAGATGCTACCTGCGTTTCCAGGCCAAACCCCGCCTTTCCCCGGCAGCCCGCACTGGGAGGGACTCGGGGAAGACACTCGAAGGGCTCCTAGGAGATCCCGGGTGCTGCAGACAGAAGACGGAACCTCCCCACACTCAGAATCCCGGAACACGGCTGACTGTGTGGGGGAGTTTCGGGGCCGCACTCCACGCAGCTGCCTGGTGTCGCAGGTGTTCCCTGGCAGGGGGAAGTCCGCTAATTACCTCCCCTGTCCATGGGGAGGCACTAGATGCTACCTGCGTTTCCAGCCCAACCCCCGCCTTTCCCCGGGAGCCCGCACTGGGAGGGACTCGGGGAAGCCACTCGAAGGGCACCTAGGAGATCCCGGGTGCTGCAGACAGAAGACGGAACCTCCCCACACTCAGAATTCCGGAACACGGCTCACTGTGTGGGGGAGGTTCGGGGCCGCCCTCCACGAAGCTGCCTGGAGTCACAGGTGTTCTCTGGCAGGGGGAAGTCCGCTAATTACCTTCCCTGTCCATGGGGAGGCACTAGATGCTACCTGCGTTTCCAGCCCAACCCCCGCCTTTTCCCGGGAGACCGCACTGGGAGGGACTCGGGGAAGACACTCGAAGGGCTCCTAGGAGATCCCGGGTGCTGTAGACAGAAGACGGAACCTCCCCACACTCAGAATTCCGGAACACGGCTGACTGTGTGGGGGAGGTTCGGGGCCGCACTCCACGCAGCTGCCTGGTGTCACAGGTGTTCCCTGGAAGGGGGAAGTCCGCTAATGACCTCCCCTGTCCATGGGGAGGCACTAGATGCTACCTGCGTTTCCAACCCAACCCCCGCCTTTCCCCGGGAGCCCGCACTGGGAGGGACTCGGGGAAGACACTCGAAAGGCTCCTAGGAGATGCCGGGTGCTGCAGAGAGAAGACGGAACCTCCCCAAACTCAGAATCCCGGAACACGGCTGACTGTGTTGGGGAGGTTCGGGTCCGCACTCCCCGAAGCTGCCTGGTGTCACAGGTGTTCCCTGGCAGGGGGAAGTCCGCTAATTACCTCCCCTGTCCATGGGGAGGCACTAGATGCTACCTGCGTTTCCAGCCCAACCCCCGCCTTTCCCCGGCAGCCCGCACTGGGAGGGACTCGGGGAAGCCACTCGAAGGGCACCTAGGAGATCCCGGGTGTTGCAGACAGAAGACGGAACCTCCCCACACTCAGAATTCCGAACACGGGTGACTGTGTGGGTGAGGTTTAGGGCCGCCCTCCACGGAGCTTCCTGGTGTCACAGGTGTTCCCTGCCAGGGGGAAGTCCGCTAATTACCTCCCCTGTCCATGGGGAGGCACTAGATGCTACCTGCGTTTCCAGGCCAAACCCCGCCTTTCCCCGGCAGCCCGCACTGGGAGGGACTCGGGGAAGACACTCGAAGGGCTCCTAGGAGATCCCGGGTGCTGCAGACAGAAGACGGAACCTCCCCACACTCAGAATCCCGGAACACGGCTGACTGTGTCGGGGAGTTTCGGGGCCGCACTCCATGCAGCTGCCTGGTGTCGCAGGTGTTCCCTGGCAGGGGGAAGTCCGCTAATTACCTCCCCTGTCCATGGGGAGGCACTAGATGCTACCTGCGTTTCCAGCCCAAACCCCGCCTTTCCCCAGCAGCCCGCACAGGGAGGGACTCGGGGAAGACACTCGAAGGGCTCCTAGGAGATCCCGGGTGCTGCAGACAGAAGACGGAACCTCCCCACACTCAGAATTCCGGAACACGGCTGACTGTTTCGGGGAGGTTCTGGGCCGCCCTCCACGCAGCTGCCTGGTGTCACAGGTGTTCCCTGGCAGGGGGAAGTCCGCTAATGACCTCCCCTGTCCATGGGGAGGCACTAGATTCTACCTGCGTTTCCAGCCCAACCCCCGCCTTTCCCCGGCAGCCCGCACTGGGAGGGACTCGGGGAAGCCACTCGAAGGGCACCTAGGAGATCCCGGGTGCTGCAGACAGAAGACGGAACCTCCCCACACTCAGAATTCCGGAACACGGCTGACTGTGTGGGGGAGGTTCGGGGCCGCACTCCACGCAGCTGCCTGGTGTCACAGGTGTTCCCTGGAAGGGGGAAGTCCGCTAATGACCTCCCCTGTCCATGGGGAGGCACTAGATGCTACCTGCGTTTCCAGCCCAAACCCCGCCTTTCCCCGGCAGCCCGCACTGGGAGGGACTCGGGGAAGACAGTCGAAGGGCTCCTAGGAGATCCCGGGTGCTGCAGACAGAAGACGGAACCTCCCCACACTCAGAATTCCGAACACGGGTGACTGTGTGGGTGAGGTTTAGGGCCGCCCTCCACGGAGCTTCCTGGGGTCACAGGTGTTCCCTGCCAGGGGGAAGTCCGCTAATTAACTCCCCTGTCCATGGGGAGGCACTAGATGCTACCTGCGTTTCCAGCCAAACCCCCGCCTTTCCCTGACAGCCCGCACTGGGAGGGACTCGGGGAAGACACTCGAAGGGCTCCTAGGAGATCCCGGCTGCTGCAGACAGAAGACGGAACCTCCCCACACTCAGAATTCCGGAACACGGCTGACTGTTTCGGGGAGGTTCTGGGCCGCCCTCCACGCAGCTGCCTGGTGTCACAGGTGTTCCCTGGCAGGGGGAAGTCCGCTAATGACCTCCCCTGTCCATGGGGAGGCACTAGATTCTACCTGCGTTTCCAGCCCAACCCCCGCCTTTCCCCGGCAGCCCGCACTGTGAGGGACTCGGGGAAGACACTCGAAGGGCTCCTAGGAGATCCCGGGTGCTGCAGACAGAAGACGGAACCTCCCCACACTCAGAATCCCGGAACACGGCTGACTGTGTGGGGGAGGTTCGGGGCCGCACTCCACGCAGCTGCCTGGTGTCGCAGGTGTTCCCTGGCAGGGGGAAGTCCGCTAATTACCTCCCCTGTCCATGGGGAGTCACTAGATGCTACCTGCGTTTCCAACCCAACCCCCACCTTTCCCCGGGAGCCCGCACTGGGAGGTACTCGGGGAAGACACTCGAAGGGCTCCTAGGAGATGCCGGGTGCTGCAGAGAGAAGACGGAACCTCCCCACACTCAGAATTCCGGAACACGGCTGACTGTGTGGGGGAGGTTCGGGTCCGCCCTCCCCGAAGCTGCCTGGTGTCACAGGTGTTCCCTGGCAGGGGGAAGTCCGCTAATGACCTCCCCTGTCCATGGGGAGGCACTAGATTCTACCTGCGTTTCCAGCCCAACCCCCGCCTTTCCCCGGCAGCCCGCACTGGGAGGGACTCGGGGAAGACACTCGAAGGGCTCCTAGGAGATCCCGGGTGCTGCAGACAGAAGACGGAACCTCCCCACACTCAGAATTCCGGAACACGGCTGACTGTGTGGGGGAGGTTCGGGGCCGCACTCCACGCAGCTGCCTGGTGTCACAGGTGTTCCCTGGAAGGGGGAAGTCCGCTAATGACCTCCCCTGTCCATGGGGAGGCACTAGATGCTACCTGCGTTTCCAGCCCAAACCCCGCCTTTCCCCGGCAGCCCGCACTGGGAGGGACTCGGGGAAGACAGTCGAAGGGCTCCTAGGAGATCCCGGGTGCTGCAGACAGAAGACGGAACCTCCCCACACTCAGAATTCCGAACACGGGTGACTGTGTGGGTGAGGTTTATGGCCGCCCTCCACGGAGCTTCCTGGTGTCACAGGTGTTCCCTGCCAGGGGGAAGTCCGCTAATTACCTCCCCTGTCCATGGGGAGGCACTAGATGCTACCTGCGTTTCCAGCCCAACCCCCGCCTTTCCCTGACAGCCCGCACTGGGAGGGACTCGGGGAAGACACTCGAAGGGCTCCTAGGAGATCCCGGCTGCTGCAGACAGAAGACGGAACCTCCCCACACTCAGAATTCCGGAACACGGCTGACTGTTTCGGGGAGGTTCTGGGCCGCCCTCCACGCAGCTGCCTGGTGTCACAGGTGTTCCCTGGCAGGGGGAAGTCCGCTAATGACCTCCCCTGTCCATGGGGAGGCACTAGATTCTACCTGCGTTTCCAGCCCAACCCCCGCCTTTCCCCGGCAGCCCGCACTGTGAGGGACTCGGGGAAGACACTCGAAGGGCTCCTAGGAGATCCCGGGTGCTGCAGACAGAAGACGGAACCTCCCCACACTCAGAATCCCGGAACACGGCTGACTGTGTGGGGGAGGTTCGGGGCCGCACTCCACGCAGCTGCCTGGTGTCGCAGGTGTTCCCTGGCAGGGGGAAGTCCGCTAATTACCTCCCCTGTCCATGGGGAGTCACTAGATGCTACCTGCGTTTCCAACCCAACCCCCACCTTTCCCCGGGAGCCCGCACTGGGAGGTACTCGGGGAAGACACTCGAAGGGCTCCTAGGAGATGCCGGGTGCTGCAGAGAGAAGACGGAACCTCCCCACACTCAGAATTCCGGAACACGGCTGACTGTGTGGGGGAGGTTCGGGTCCGCCCTCCCCGAAGCTGCCTGGTGTCACAGGTGTTCCCTGGCAGGGGGAAGTCCGCTAATGACCTCCCCTGTCCATGGGGAGGCACTAGATTCTACCTGCGTTTCCAGCCCAACCCCCGCCTTTCCCCGGCAGCCCGCACTGGGAGGGACTCGGGGAAGACACTCGAAGGGCTCCTAGGAGATCCCGGGTGCTGCAGACAGAAGACGGAACCTCCCCACACTCAGAATTCCGGAACACGGCTGACTGTGTGGGGGAGGTTCGGGTCCGCCCTCCCCGAAGCTGCCTGGTGTCACAGGTGTTCCCTGGCAGGGGGAAGTCCGCTAATTACCTCCCCTGTCCATGGGGAGGCACTAGATGCTACCTGCGTTTCCAGCCCAACCCCCGCCTTTCCCCGGGAGCCCGCACTGGGAGGGACTCGGGGAAGACACTCGAAGGGCTCCTAGGAGATCCCGGGTTCTGCAGACAGAAGACGGAACCTCCCCACACTCAGAATTCCGAACACGGGTGACTGTGTGGGTGAGGTTTAGGGCCGCCCTCCACGGAGCTTCCTGGTGTCACAGGTGTTCCCTGCCAGGGGGAAGTCCGCTAATTACCTCCCCTGTCCAAGGGGAGGCACTAGATGCTACCTGCGTTTCCAGCCCAACCCCCGCCTTTCCCTGACAGCCCGCACTGGGAGGGACTCGGGGAAGACACTCGAAGGGCTCCTAGGAGATCCCGGGTGCTGCAGACAGAAGACGGAACTTCCCCACACTCAGAATTCCGGAACACGGCTGACTGTTTGGGGGAGGTTCTGGGCCGCCCTCCACGCAGCTGCCTGGTGTCACAGGTGTTCCCTGCCAGGGGGAAGTCCGCTAATGACCTCCCCTGTCCATGGGGATGCACTAGATTCTACCTGCGTTTCCAGCCCAACCCCCGCCTTTCCCCGGCAGCCCGCACTGTGAGGGACTCGGGGAAGACACTCGAAGGGCTCCTAGGAGATCCCGGGTGCTGCAGACAGAAGACGGAACCTCCCCACACTCAGAATCCCGGAACACGGCTGACTGTGTGGGGGAGGTTCGGGGCCGCACTCCACGCAGCTGCCTGGTGTCGCAGGTGTTCCCTGGCAGGGGGAAGTCCGCTAATTACCTCCCCTGTCCATGGGGAGTCACTAGATGCTACCTGCGTTTCCAACCCAACCCCCACCTTTCCCCGGGAGCCCGCACTGGGAGGGACTCGGGGAAGACACTCGAAGGGCTCCTAGGAGATCCCGGGTGCTGCAGAGAGAAGACGGAACCTCCCCACACTCAGAATTCCGGAACACGGCTGACTGTGTGGGGGAGGTTCGGGTCCGCCCTCCCCGAAGCTGCCTGGTGTCACAGGTGTTCCCTGGCAGGGGGAAGTCCGCTAATTACCTCCCCTGTCCATGGGGAGGCACTAGATGCTACCTGCGTTTCCAGCCCAACCCCCGCCTTTCCCCGGGAGCCCGCACAGGGAGGGACTCGGGGAAGACACTCGAAGGGCTCCTAGGAGATCCCGGGTGCTGCAGACAGAAGACGGAACCTCCCCACACTCAGAATTCCGGAACACGGCTGACTGTGTGGGGGAGTTTCGGGGCCGCACTCCACGCAGCTGCCTGGTGTCACAGGTGTTCCCTGGCAGGGGGAAGTCCGCTAATGACCTCCCCTGTCCATGGGGAGGCACTAGATGCTACCTGCGTTTCCAGCCCAACCCCCACCTTTCCCCGGCAGCCCGCACTGGGAGGTACTCGGGGAAGACACTCGAAGGGCTCCTAGGAGATGCCGGGTGCTGCAGACAGAAGACGGAACCTCCCCACACTCAGAATTCCGGAACACGGCTGACTGTGTGGGGGAGGTTCGGGGCCGCCCTCCACGAAGCTGCCTGGTGTCACAGGTGTTCCCTGGCAGGGGGAAGTCCGCTAATTACCTCCCCTGTCCATGGGGAGGCACTAGATGCTACCTGCGTTTCCAGCCCAACCCCCGCCTTTCCCCGGGAGCCCGCACTGGGAGGGACTCGGGGAAGACACTCGAAGGGCTCCTAGGAGATCCCGGGTGCTGTAGACAGAAGACGGAACCTCCCCACACTCAGAATTCCGGAACACGGCTGACTGTGTGGGGGAGGTTCGGGGCCGCACTCCACGCAGCTGCCTGGTGTCACAGGTGTTCCCTGGCAGGGGGAAGTCCGCTAATGACCTCCCCTGTCCATGGGGAGGCACTAGATGCTACCTGCGTTTCCAGCCCAACCCCCGCCTTTCCCCGGGAGTCCGCACAGGGAGGGACTCGGGGAAGACACTCGAACGGCACCTAGGAGATCCCGGGTGCTACAGACAGAAGACGGAACCTCCCCACACTCAGAATTCCGGAACACGGTTGACTGTGTGGGTGAGGTTTAGGGCCGCCCTCCACCAAGCTTCCTGGTGTCACAGGTGTTCCCTGGCAGGGGGAAGTCCGCTAATTACCTCCCCTGTCCATGGGGAGGCACTAGATGCTATCTGCGTTTCCAGCCCAACCCCCGCATTTCCCCGACAGCCCGCACTGGGAGGGACTCGGGGAAGACACTCGAAGGGCTCCTAGGAGATCCCGGGTGCTGCAGACAGAAGACGGAACCTCCCCACACTCAGAATTCTGGAACACGGCTGACTGTGTGGGGGAGGTTCTGGGCCGCCCTCCACGCAGCTGCCTGGTGTCACAAGTGTTCCCTGGCAGGGGGAAGTCCGCTAATGACCTCCCCTGTCCATGGGGAGGCACTAGATGCTACCTGCGTTTCCAGCACAACCCCCGCCTTTCCCCGGCAGCCCGCACTGGGAGGGACTCCGGGAAGACTCTCGAAGGGCTCCTTGGAGATCCCGGGTGCTGCAGACAGAAGACGGAACCTCCCCACACTCAGAATTCCGGAACAAGGCTGACTGTGTGGGGGAGGTTTAGGGCCGACCTCCACGGAGCTTCCTGGTGTCACAGGTGTTCCCTGGCAGGGGGAAGTCCGCTAATTACCTCCCCTGTCCATGGGGAGGCACTAGATGCTACCTGCGTTTCCAGCCCAACCCCCGCCTTTGCCCGGCAGCCCGCACTGGGAGGGACTCGGGGAAGACACTCGAAGGGCTCCTAGGAGATCCCGGGTGCTGCAGACAGAAGACGGAACCTCCCCACACTCAGAATTCCGGAACAAGGCTGACTGTGTGGGGGAGGTTTAGGGCCGACCTCCACGGAGCTTCCTGGTGTCACAGGTGTTCCCTGGCAGGGGGAAGTCCGCTAATGACCTCCCCTGTCCATGGGGAGGCACTAGATTCTACCTGCGTTTCCAACCCAACCCCCGCCTTTCCCCGGCAGCCCGCACTGTGAGGGACTCGGGGAAGACACTCGAAGGGCTCCTAGGAGATCCCGGGTGCTGCAGACAGAAGACGGAACCTCCCCACACTCAGAATCCCGGAGCACGGCTGACTGTGTGGGGGAGGTTCGGGGCCGCACTCCACGCATCTGCCTGGTGTCACAGGTGTTCCCTGGAAGGGGGAAGTCCGCTAATGACCTCCCCTGTCCATGGGGAGGCACTAGATGCTACCTGCGTTTCCAGCCCAACCCCCGCCTTTCCCCGGGAGCCCGCACTGGGAGGGACTCGGGGAAGACACTCGAAGGGCTCCTAGGAGATCCCGGGTGCTGCAGACAGAAGACGGAACCTCCCCACACTCAGAATTCCGGAACACGGCTGACTGTGTGGGGGAGTTTCGGGGCCGCACTCCACGCAGCTGCCTGGTGTCACAGGTGTTCCCTGGCAGGGGGAAGTCCGCTAATGACCTCCCCTGTCCATGGGGAGGCACTAGATGCTACCTGCGTTTCCAGCCCAACCCCCACCTTTCCCCGGCAGCCCGCACTGGGAGGTACTCGGGGAAGACACTCGAAGGGCTCCTAGGAGATGCCGGGTGCTGCAGACAGAAGACGGAACCTCCCCACACTCAGAATTCCGGAACACGGCTGACTGTGTGGGGGAGGTTCGGGGCCGCCCTCCACGAAGCTGCCTGGTGTCACAGGTGTTCCCTGGCAGGGGGAAGTCCGCTAATTACCTCCCCTGTCCATGGGGAGGCACTAGATGCTACCTGCGTTTCCAGCCCAACCCCCGCCTTTCCCCGGGAGCCCGCACTGGGAGGGACTCGGGGAAGACACTCGAAGGGCTCCTAGGAGATCCCGGGTGCTGTAGACAGAAGACGGAACCTCCCCACACTCAGAATTCCGGAACACGGCTGACTGTGTGGGGGAGGTTCGGGGCCGCACTCCACGCAGCTGCCTGGTGTCACAGGTGTTCCCTGGCAGGGGGAAGTCCGCTAATGACCTCCCCTGTCCATGGGGAGGCACTAGATGCTACCTGCGTTTCCAGCCCAACCCCCGCCTTTCCCCGGGAGTCCGCACAGGGAGGGACTCGGGGAAGACACTCGAACGGCACCTAGGAGATCCCGGGTGCTACAGACAGAAGACGGAACCTCCCCACACTCAGAATTCCGGAACACGGTTGACTGTGTGGGTGAGGTTTAGGGCCGCCCTCCACGAAGCTTCCTGGTGTCACAGGTGTTCCCTGGCAGGGGGAAGTCCGCTAATTACCTCCCCTGTCCATGGGGAGGCACTAGATGCTATCTGCGTTTCCAGCCCAACCCCCGCATTTCCCCGACAGCCCGCACTGGGAGGGACTCGGGGAAGACACTCGAAGGGCTCCTAGGAGATCCCGGGTGCTGCAGACAGAAGACGGAACCTCCCCACACTCAGAATTCCGGAACACGGCTGACTGTGTGGGGGAGGTTCTGGGCCGCCCTCCACGCAGCTGCCTGGTGTCACAAGTGTTCCCTGGCAGGGGGAATTCCGCTAATGACCTCCCCTGTCCATGGGGAGGCACTAGATGCTACCTGCGTTTCCAGCCCAACCCCCGCCTTTCCCCGGCAGCCCGCACTGGGAGGGACTCCGGGAAGACACTCGAAGGGCTCCTTGGAGATCCCGGGTGCTGCAGACAGAAGACGGAACCTCCCCACACTCAGAATTCCGGAACAAGGCTGACTGTGTGGGGGAGGTTTAGGGCCGACCTCCACGGAGCTTCCTGGTGTCACAGGTGTTCCCTGGCAGGGGGAAGTCCGCTAATTACCTCCCCTGTCCATGGGGAGGCACTAGATGCTACCTGCGTTTCCAGCACAACCCCCGCCTTTGCCCGGCAGCCCGCACTGGGAGGGACTCGGGGAAGACCCTCGAAAGGCTCCTAGTAGATCCCAGGTGCTGCAGACAGAAGACAGAACCTCCCCACACTCAGAATTCCGGAACACGGCTTACTGTGTGGGTGAGGTTAAGGGCCGCCCTCCACGGAGATTCCTGGTGTCACAGGTGTTCCCTGGCAGGGGGAAGTCCGCTAATTACCTCCCCTGTCCATGGGGAGGCACTAGATGCTACCTGGGTTTCCAGCACACCCCCCGCCTTTCCCCGGCAGCCCGCACTGTGAGGGACTCGGGGAAGACACTCGAAGGGCTCCTAGGAGATCCCGGGTGCTGCAGACAGAAGACGGAACCTCCCCACACTCAGAATCCCGGAACACGGCTGACTGTGTGGGGGAGGTTCGGGGCCGCACTCCACGCAGCTGCCTGGTGTCGCAGGTGTTCCCTGGCAGGGGGAAGTCCGCTAATTACCTCCCCTGTCCATGGGGAGTCACTAGATGCTACCTGCGTTTCCAACCCAACCCCCACCTTTCCCCGGGAGCCCGCACTGGGAGGGACTCGGGAAAGACACTCGAAGGGCTCCTAGGAGATGCCGGGTGCTGCAGAGAGAAGACGGAACCTCCCCACACTCAGAATTCCGGAACAAGGCTGACTGTGTGGGGGAGGTTCGGGTCCGCCTTCCCCGAAGCTGCCTGGTATCACAGGTGTTCCCTGGCAGGGGGAAGTCCGCTAATTACCTCCCCTGTCCATGGGGAGGCACTAGATGCTACCTGGGTTTCCAGCACACCCCCCGCCTTTCCCCGGCAGCCCGCACTGTGAGGGACTCGGGGAAGACACTCGAAGGGCTCCTAGGAGATCCCGGGTGCTGCAGACAGAAGACGGAACCTCCCCACACTCAGAATCCCGGAACACGGCTGACTGTGTGGGGGAGGTTCGGGGCCGCACTCCACGCAGCTGCCTGGTGTCGCAGGTGTTCCCTGGCAGGGGGAAGTCCGCTAATTACCTCCCCTGTCCATGGGGAGTCACTAGATGCTACCTGCGTTTCCAACCCAACCCCCACCTTTCCCCGGGAGCCCGCACTGGGAGGGACTCGGGAAAGACACTCGAAGGGCTCCTAGGAGATGCCGGGTGCTGCAGAGAGAAGACGGAACCTCCCCACACTCAGAATTCCGGAACAAGGCTGACTGTGTGGGGGAGGTTCGGGTCCGCCCTCCCCGAAGCTGCCTGGTATCACAGGTGTTCCCTGGCAGGGGGAAGTCCGCTAATTACCTCCCCTGTCCATGGGGAGGCACTAGATGCTACCTGCGTTTCCAGCCCAACCCCCGCCTTTCCCCGGGAGTCCGCACAGGGAGGGACTCGGGGAAGACACTCGAACGGCACCTAGGAGATCCCGGGTGCTACAGACAGAAGACGGAACCTCCCCACACTCAGAATTCCGGAACACGGTTGACTGTGTGGGTGAGGTTTAGGGCCGCCCTCCACGAAGCTTCCTGGTGTCACAGGTGTTCCCTGGCAGTGGGAAGTCCGCTAATTACCTCCCCTGTCCATGGGGAGGCACTAGATGCTATCTGCGTTTCCAGCCCAACCCCCGCATTTCCCCGACAGCCCGCACTGGGAGGGAATCGGGGAAGACACTCGAAGGGCTCCTAGGAGATCCCGGGTGCTGCAGACAGAAGACGGAACCTCCCCACACTCAGAATTCCGGAACACGGCTGACTGTGTGGGGGAGGTTCTGGGCCGCCCTCCACGCAGCTGCCTGGTGTCACAAGTGTTCCCTGGCAGGGGGAAGTCCGCTAATGACCTCCCCTGTCCATGGGGAGGCACTAGATGCTACCTGCGTTTCCAGCCCAACCCCCGCCTTTCCCCGGCAGCCCGCACTGGGAGGGACTCCGGGAAGACACTCGAAGGGCTCCTTGGAGATCCCGGGTGCTGCAGACAGAAGACGGAACCTCCCCACACTCAGAATTCCGGAACAAGGCTGACTGTGTGGGGGAGGTTTAGGGCCGACCTCCACGGAGCTTCCTGGTGTCACAGGTGTTCCCTGGCAGGGGGAAGTCCGCTAATTACCTCCCCTGTCCATGGGGAGGCACTAGATGCTACCTGCGTTTCCAGCACAACCCCCGCCTTTGCCCGGCAGCCCGCACTGGGAGGGACTCGGGGAAGACACTCGAAAGGCTCCTAGTAGATCCCAGGTGCTGCAGACAGAAGACAGAACCTCCCCACACTCAGAATTCCGGAACACGGCTTACTGTGTGGGTGAGTTTAAGGGCCGCCCTCCACGGAGCTTCCTGGTGTCACAGGTGTTCCCTGGCAGGGGGAAGTCCGCTAATTACCTCCCCTGTCCATGGGGAGGCACTAGATGCTACCTGGGTTTCCAGCACACCCCCCGCCTTTCCCCGGCAGCCCGCACTGTGAGGGACTCGGGGAAGACACTCGAAGGGCTCCTAGGAGATCCCGGGTGCTGCAGACAGAAGACGGAACCTCCCCACACTCAGAATCCCGGAACACGGCTGACTGTGTGGGGGAGGTTCGGGGCCGCACTCCACGCAGCTGCCTGGTGTCGCAGGTGTTCCCTGGCAGGGGGAAGTCCGCTAATTACCTCCCCTGTCCATGGGGAGTCACTAGATGCTACCTGCGTTTCCAACCCAACCCCCACCTTTCCCCGGGAGCCCGCACTGGGAGGGACTCGGGAAAGACACTCGAAGGGCTCCTAGGAGATGCCGGGTGCTGCAGAGAGAAGACGGAACCTCCCCACACTCAGAATTCCGGAACACGGCTGACTGTGTGGGGGAGGTTCGGGTCCGCCCTCCCCGAAGCTGCCTGGTATCACAGGTGTTCCCTGGCAGGGGGAAGTCCGCTAATTACCTCCCCTGTCCATGGGGAGGCACTAGATGCTACCTGCGTTTCCAGCCCAACCCCCGCCTTTCCCCGGGAGCCCGCACTGGGAGGGACTCGGGGAAGACACTCGAAGGGCTCCTAGGAGATCCCGGGTGCTGTAGACAGAAGACGGAACCTCCCCACACTCAGAATTCCGGAACACAGCTGACTGTGTGGGGGAGGTTCGGGGCCGCACTCCACGCAGCTGCCTGGTGTCACAGGTGTTCCCTGGAAGGGGGAATTCCGCTAATGACCTCCCCTGTCCATGGGGAGGCACTAGATGCTACCTGCGTTTCCAGGCCAACCCCCGCCTTTCCCCGGGAGCCCGCACTGGGAGGGACTCGGGGAAGACACTCGAAGGGCTCCTAGGAGATCCCGGGTGCTGCAGACAGAAGACGGAACCTCCCCACACTCAGAATTCCGGAACACGGCTGACTGTGTGGGGGAGGTTCGGGGCCGCACTCCACGCAGCTGCCTGGGGTCACAGGTGTTCCCTGGCAGGGGGAAGTCCGCTAATGACCTCCCCTGTCCATGGGGAGGCACTAGATGCTACCTGCGTTTCCAGCCCAACCCCCACCTTTACCCGGCAGCCCGCACTGGGAGGTACTCGGGGAAGACACTCGAAGGGCTCCTAGGAGATGCCGGGTGCTGCAGACAGAAGACGGAACCTCCCCACACTCAGAATTCCGGAACACGGCTGACTGTGTGGGGGAGGTTCGGGGCCGCCCTCCACGAAGCTGCCTGGTGTCACAGGTGTTCCCTGGCAGGGGGAAGTCCGCTAATGACCTCCCCTGTAAATGGGGAGGCACTAGATGCTACCTGCGTTTCCAGCCCAACCCCCGCCTTTCCCCGGGAGTCCGCACAGGGAGGGACTCGGGGAAGACACTCGAACGGCACCTAGGAGATCCCGGGTGCTGCAGACAGAAGACGGAACCTCCCCACACTCAGAATTCCGGAACACGGCTGACTGTGTGGGGGAGGTTCTGGGCCGCCCTCCACGCAGCTGCCTGGTGTCACAAGTGTTCCCTGGCAGGGGGAAGTCCGCTAATTACCTCCCCTGTCCATGGGGAGGCACTAGATGCTACCTGCGTTTCCAGCCCAACCCCCGCCTTTCCCCGGCAGCCCGCACTGGGAGGGACTCGGGGAAGACACTCGAAGGGCTCCTAGGAGATCCCGGGTGCTGCAGACAGAAGACGGAACCTCCCCACACTCAGAATTCCGGAACAAGGCTGACTGTGTGGGGGAGGTTTAGGGCCGACCTCCACGGAGCTTCCTGGTGTCACAGGTGTTCCCTGGCAGGGGGAAGTCCGCTAATTACCTCCCCTGTCCATGGGGAGGCACTAGATGCTACCTGCGTTTCCAGCACAACCCCCGCCTTTGCCCGGCAGCCCGCACTGGGAGGGATTCGGGGAAGACACTCGAAAGGCTCCTAGTAGATCCCAGGTGCTGCAGACAGAAGACAGAACCTCCCCACACTCAGAATTCCGGAACACGGCTTACTGTGTGGGTGAGGTTAAGGGCCGCCCTCCACGGAGCTTCCTGGTGTCACAGGTGTTCCCTGGCAGGGGGAAGGCCGCTAATTACCTCCCCTGTCCATGGGGAGGCACTAGATGCTACCTGGGTTTCCAGCACACCCCCCGCCTTTGCCTGGCAGCCAGCACTGGGAGGGACTCGGGGAAGACACTCCAAGGGCTCCTAGGAGATCCCAGGTGTTGCAGACAGAAGACGGAACCTCCCCACACTCAGAATTCCGAACACGGGTGACTGTGTGGGTGAGGTTTAGGGCCGCCCTCCACGGAGCTTCCTGGTGTCACAGGTGTTCCCTGCCAGGGGGAAGTCCGCTAATTACCTCCCCTGTCCATGGGGAGGCACTAGATGCTACCTGCGTTTCCAGCCCAACCCCCGACTTTCCCCGGGAGCCCGCACTGGGAGGGACTCGGGGAAGACAATCGAAGGGCTCCTAGGAGATGCCGGGTGCTGCAGAGAGAAGACGGAACCTCCCCACACTCAGAATTCCGGAACACGGCTGACTGTGTGGGGGAGGTTCGGGTCCGCCCTCCCCGAAGCTGCCTGGTATCACAGGTGTTCCCTGGCAGGGGGAAGTCCGCTAATTACCTCCCCTGTCCATGGGGAGGCACTAGATGCTACCTGCGTTTCCAGCCCAACCCCCGCCTTTCCCCGGGAGCCCGCACTGGGAGGGACTCGGGGAAGACACTCGAAGGGCTCCTAGGAGATCCCGGGTGCTGTAGACAGAAGACGGAACCTCCCCACACTCAGAATTCCGGAACACGGCTGACTGTGTGGGGGAGGTTCGGGGCCGCACTCCACGCAGCTGCCTGGTGTCACAGGTGTTCCCTGGAAGGGGGAAGTCCGCTAATGACCTCCCCTGTCCATGGGGAGGCACTAGATGCTACCTGCGTTTCCAGCCCAACCCCCGCCTTTCCCCCGGAGCCCGCACTGGGAGGGACTCGGGGAAGACACTCGAAGGGCTCCTAGGAGATCCCGGGTGCTGCAGACAGAAGACGGAACCTCCCCACACTCAGAATTCCGGAACACGGCTGACTGTGTGGGGGAGGTTCGGGGCCGCACTCCACGCAGCTGCCTGGTGTCACAGGTGTTCCCTGGCAGGGGGAATTCCGCTAATGACCTCCCCTGTCCATGGGGAGTCACTAGATGCTACCTGCGTTTCCAGCCCAACCCCCACCTTTCCCCGGCAGCCCGCACTGGGAGGTACTCGGGGAAGACACTCGAAGGGCTCCTAGGAGATGCCGGGTGCTGCAGAAAGAAGACGGAACCTCCCCACACTCAGAATTCCGGAACACGGCTGACTGTGTGGGGGAGGTTCGGGGCCGCCCTCCACGAAGCTGCCTGGTGTCACAGGTGTTCCCTGCCAGGGGGAAGTCCGCTAATGACCTCCCCTGTCCATGGGGAGGCACTAGATGCTACCTGCGTTTCCAGCCCAACCCCCGCCTTTCCCCGGGAGTCCGCAAAGGGAGGGACTCGGGGAAGACACTCGAACGGCACCTAGGAGATCCCGGGTGCTGCAGACAGAAGACGGAACCTCCCCACACTCAGAATTCCGGAACACGGTTGACTGTGTGGGTGAGGTTTAGGGCCGCCCTCCACGAAGCTTCCTGGTGTCACAGGTGTTCCCTGGCAGGGGGAAGTCCGCTAATTACCTCCCCTGTCCATGGGGAAGCACTAGATGCTACCTGCGTTTCCAGCCCAACCCCCGCATTTCCCCGACAGCCCGCACTGTGAGGGACTCGGGGAAGACACTCGAAGGGCTCCTAGGAGATGCCGGGTGCTGCAGAGAGAAGACGGAACCTCCCCACACTCAGAATTCCGGAACACGGCTGACTGTGTGGGGGAGGTTCGGGTCCGCCCTCCCCGAAGCTGCCTGCTGTCACAGGTGTTCCCTGGCAGGGGGAAGTCCGCTAACTACCTCCCCTGTCCATGGGGAGGCACTAGATGCTACCTGCGTTTCCAGCCCAACCCCCGCCTTTCCCCGGGAGCCCGCACTGGGAGGGACTCGGGGAAGCAACTCGAAGGGCACCTAGGAGATCCCGGGTGCTGCAGACAGAAGACGGAACCTCCCCACACTCAGAATCCCGGAACACGGCTGACTGTGTGGGGGAGGTTCGGGGCCGCACTCCACGCAGCTGCCTGGTGTCGCAGGTGTTCCCTGGCAGGGGGAAGTCCGCTAATTACCTCCCCTGTCCATGGGGAGGCACTAGATGCTACCTGCGTTTCCAGCCCAACCCCCGCCTTTCCCCGGGAGCCCGCACAGGGAGGGACTCGGGGAAGCCAGTAGAAGGGCACCTAGGAGATCCCGGGTGCTACAGACAGAAGACGGAACCTCCCCACACTCAGAATTCCGGAACACGGGTGACTGTGTGGGTGAGGTTTAGGGCCGCCCTCCACGAAGCTTCCTGGTGTCACAGGTGTTCCCTCTCAAGGGGAAGTCCGCTACTTACCTCCCCTGTCCATGGGGAGGCACTAGATGCTACCTGCGTTTCCAGCCCAACCCCCGCCTTTCCCCGGCAGCCCGCACTGGGAGGGACTCGGGGAAGACACTCGAAGGGCTCCTAGGAGATCCCGGCTGCTGCAGACAGAAGACGGAACCTCCCCACACTCAGAATTCCGGAACACGGCTGACTGTGTGGGGGAGGTTCGGGGCCGCCCTCCACGAAGCTGCCTGGTGTCACAGGTTTTCTCTGGCAGGGGGAAGTCCGCTAAATACCTTCCCTGTCCATGGGGAGGCACTAGATGCTACCTGCGTTTCCAGCCCAACCCCCGCCTTTTCCCGGGAGCCCGCACTGGGAGGGACTCGGGGAAGACACTCGAAGGGCTCCTAGGAGATCCCGGGTGCTGTAGACAGAAGACGGAACCTCCCCACACTCAGAATTCCGGAACACGGCTGACTGTGTGGGGGAGGTTCGGGGCCGCACTCCACGCAGCTGCCTGGTGTCACAGGTGTTCCCTGGAAGGGGGAAGTCCGCTAATGACCTCCCCTGTCCATGGGGAGTCACTAGATGCTACCTGCGTTTCCAACCCAACCCCCGCCTTTCCCCGGGAGCCCGCACTGGGAGGGACTGGGGGAAGCCACTCGAAGGGCACCTAGGAGATCCCGGGTGCTGCAGACAGAAGACGGAACCTCCCCACACTCAGAATCCCGGAACACGGCTGACTGTGTGGGGGAGGTTGGGGGCCGCCCTCCCCGAAGCTGCCTGGTGTCGCAGGTGTTCCCTGGCAGGGGGAAGTCCGCTAATTACCTCCCCTGTCCATGGGGAGGCACTAGATGCTACCTGCGTTTCCAGCCCAACCCCCGCATTTCCCCGGGAGCCCGCACAGGGAGGGACTCGGGGAAGCCACTCGAAGGGCACCTAGGAGATCCCGGGTGCTGCAGACAGAAGACGGAACCTCCCCACACTCAGAATTCCGGAACACGGGTGACTGTGTGGGTGAGGTTTAGGGCCGCCCTCCACGAAGCTTCCTGGTGTCACAGGTGTTCCCTCTCAAGGGGAAGTCCGCTACTTACCTCCCCTGTCCATGGGGAGGCACTAGATGCTACCTGCGTTTCCAGCCCAACCCCCGCCTTTCCCCGGCAGCCCGCACTGGGAGGGACTCGGGGAAGACACTCGAAGGGCTCCTAGGAGATCCCGGCTGCTGTAGACAGAAGACGGAACCTCCCCACACTCAGAATTCCGGAACACGGCTGACTGTGTGGGGGAGGTTCGGGGCCGCCTTCCACGAAGCTGCCTGGTGTCACAGGTGTTCTCTGGCAGGGGGAAGTCCGCTAATTACCTTCCCTGTCCATGGGGAGGCACTAGATGCTACCTGCGTTTCCAGCCCAACCCCCGCCTTTCCCCGGGAGCCCGCACTGGGAGGGACTCGGGGAAGACACTCGAAGGGCTCCTAGGAGATCCCGGGTGCTGCAGACAGAAGACGGAACCTCCCCACACTCAGAATTCCGGAACACGGCTGACTGTGTGGGGGAGGTTCGGGGCCGCACTCAACGCAGCTGCCTGGTGTCACAGGTGTTCCCTGGCAGGGGGAAGTCCGCTAATGACCTGCCCTGTCCATGGGGAGGCACTAGATGCTACCTGCGTTTCCAGCCCAACCCCCACCTTTCCCCGGCAGCCCGCACTGGGAGGTACTCGGGGAAGACACTCGAAGGGCTCCTAGGAGATGCCGGGTGCTGCAGACAGAAGACGGAACCTCCCCACACTCAGAATTCCGGAACACGGCTGACTGTGTGGGGGAGGTTCGGGGCCGCCCTCCACGAAGCTGCCTGGTGTCACAGGTGTTCCCTGGCAGGGGGAAGTCCGCTAATTACCTCCCCTGTCCATGGGGAGGCACTAGATGCTACCTGCGTTTCCAGCCCAACCCCCGCATTTCCCCGACAGCCCGCACTGGGAGGGACTCGGGGAAGACACTCGAAGGGCTCCTAGGAGATCCCGGGTGCTGCAGACAGAAGACGGAACCTCCCCACACTCAGAATTCCGGAACACGGCTGACTGTGTGGGGGAGGTTCTGGGCCGCCCTCCACGCAGCTGCCTGGTGTCACAAGTGTTCCCTGGCAGGGGGAAGTCCGCTAATGACCTCCCCTGTCCATGGGGAGGCACTAGATGCTACATGCGTTTCCAGCCCAACAACCGCCTTTCCCCGGCAGCCCGCACTGGGAGGGACTCGGGGAAGACACTCGAAGGGCTCCTTGGAGATCCCGGGTTCTGCAGACAGAAGACGGAACCTCCCCACACTCAGAATTCCGGAACAAGTCTGACTGTGTGTGGGAGGTTTAGGGCCGACCTCCACGGAGCTTCCTGGTGTCACAGGTGTTCCCTGGCAGGGGGAAGTCCGCTAATTACCTCCCCTGTCCATGGGGAGGCACTAGATGCTACTTGCGTTTCCAGCACAACCCCCGCCTTTGCCCGGCAGCCCGCACTGGGAGGGACTCGGGGAAGACACTCGAAAGGCTCCTAGTAGATCCCAGGTGCTGCAGACAGAAGACAGAACCTCCCCACACTCAGAATTCCGGAACACGGCTTACTGTGTGGGTGAGGTTAAGGGCCGCCCTTCACGGAGCTTCCTGGTGTCACAGGTGTTCCCTGGCAGGGGGAAGTCCGCTAATTACCTCCCCTGTCCATGGGGAGGCACTAGATGCTACCTGGGTTTCCAGCACACCCCCCGCCTTTGCCCGGCAGCCAGCACTGGGAGGGACTCGGGGAAGACACTCCAAGGGCTCCTAGGAGATCCCAGGTGTTGCAGACAGAAGACGGAACCTCCCCACACTCAGAATTCCGAACACGGGTGACTGTGTGTGTGAGGTTTAGGGCCGCCCTCCACGGAGCTTCCTGGTGTCACAGGTGTTCCCTGCCAGGGGGAAGTCCGCTAATTACCTCCCCTGTCCATGGGGAGGCACTAGATGCTACCTGCGTTTCCAGCCCAACCCCCGCCTTTCCCTGACAGCCCGCACTGGGAGGGACTCGGGGAAGACACTCGAAGGGCTCCTAGGAGATCCCGGGTGCTGCAGACAGAAGACGGAACCTCCCCACACTCAGAATTCCCGAACACGGCTGACTGTGTGGGGGAGGTTCGGGGCCACCCTCCACGAAGCTGCCTGGTGTCACAGGTGTTCCCTGGCAGGGGGAAGTCCGCTAATGACCTCCCCTGTCCATGGGGAGGCACTAGATGCTACCTGCGTTTCCAGCCCAACCCCCGCCTTTCCCCGGGAGTCCGCACAGGGAGGGACTCGGGGAAGACACTCGAACGGCACCTAGGAGATCCCGGGTGCTGCAGACAGAAGACGGAACCTCCCCACACTCAGAATTCCGGAACACGGTTGACTGTGTGGGTGAGGTTTAGGGCCGCCCTCCACGAAGCTTCCTGGTGTCACAGGTGTTCCCTGGCAGGGGGATGTCCGCTAATTACCTCCCCTGTCCATGGGGAGGCACTAGATGCTACCTGCGTTTCCAGCCCAACCCCCGCATTTCCCCGACAGCCCGCACTGGGAGGGACTCGGGGAAGACACTCGAAGGGCTCCTAGGAGATCCCGGGTGCTGCAGACAGAAGACGGAACCTCCCCACACTCAGAATTCCGGAACAAGGCTGACTGTGTGTGGGAGGTTTAGGGCCGACCTCCACGGAGCTTCCTGGTGTCACAGGTGTTTCCTGGCAGGGGGAAGTTCGCTAATTACCTCCCCTGTCCATGGGGAGGCACTAGATGCTACCTGCGTTTCCAGCACAACCCCCGCCTTTGCCCGGCAGCCCGCACTGGGAGGGACTCGGGGAAGACACTCGAAAGGCTCCTAGTAGATCCCAGGTGCTGCAGACAGAAGACAGAACCTCCCCACACTCAGAATTCCGGAACACGGCTTACTGTGTCGGTGAGGTTAAGGGCCGCCCTCCACGGAGCTTCCTGGTGTCACAGGTGTTCCCTGGCAGGGGGAAGTCCGCTAATTACCTCCCCTGTCCATGGGGAGGCACTAGATGCTACCTGGGTTTCCAGCACACCCCCCGCCTTTGCCCGGAAGCCAGCAATGGGAGGGACTCGGGGAAGACACTCCAAGGGCTCCTAGGAGATCCCAGGTGTTGCAGACAGAAGACGGAACCTCCCCACACTCAGAATTCCGAACACGGGTGACTGTGTGTGTGAGGTTTAGGGCCGCCCTCCACGGAGCTTCCTGGTGTCACAGGTGTTCCCTGGCAGGGGGAAGTCCGCTAATTACCTCCCCTGTCCATGGGGAGGCACTAGATGCTACCTGCGTTTCCAGCCCAACCCCCACCTTTCCCCGGCAGCCCGCACTTGGAGGTACTCGGGGAAGACACTCGAAGGGCTCCTAGGAGATGCCGGGTGCTGCAGAAAGAAGACGGAACCTCCCCACACTCAGAATTCCGGAACACGGCTGACTGTGTGGGGGAGGTTCGGGGCCGCCCTCCACGAAGCTGCCTGGTGTCACAGGTGTTCCCTGGCAGGGGGAAGTCCGCTAATGACCTCCCCTGTCCATGGGGAGGCACTAGATGCTACCTGCGTTTCCAGCCCAACCCCCGCCTTTCCCCGGGAGTCCGCAAAGGGAGGGACTCGGGGAAGACACTCGAACGGCACCTAGGAGATCCCGGGTGCTGCAGACAGAAGACGGAACCTCCCCACACTCAGAATTCCGGAACACGGTTGACTGTGTGGGTGAGGTTTAGGGCCGCCCTCCACGAAGCTTCCTAGTGTCACAGGTGTTCCCTGGCAGGGGGAAGTCCGCTAATTAACTCCCCTGTCCATGGGGAGGCACTAGATGCTACCTGCGTTTCCAGCCCAACCCCCGCATTTCCCCGACAGCCCGCACTGTGAGGGACTCGGGGAAGACACTCGAAGGGCTCCTAGGAGATGCCGGGTGCTGCAGAGAGAAGACGGAACCTCCCCACACTCAGAATTCCGGAACACGGCTGACTGTGTGGGGGAGGTTCGGGTCCGCCCTCCCCGAAGCTGCCTGCTGTCACAGGTGTTCCCTGGCAGGGGGAAGTCCGCTAACTACCTCCCCTGTCCATGGGGAGGCACTAGATGCTACCTGCGTTTCCAGCCCAACCCCCGCCTTTCCCCGGGAGCCCGCACTGGGAGGGACTCGGGGAAGCAACTCGAAGGGCACCTAGGAGATCCCGGGTGCTGCAGACAGAAGACGGAACCTCCCCACACTCAGAATTCCGAACACGGGTGACTGTGTGGGTGAGGTTTAGGGCCGACCTCCACGGAGCTTCCTGGTGTCACAGGTGTTCCCTGGCAGGGGGAAGTTCGCTAATTACCTCCCCTGTCCATGGGGAGGCACTAGATGCTACCTGCGTTTCCAGCACAACCCCCGCATTTGCCCGGCAGCCCGCACTGGGAGGGACTCGGGGAAGACACTCGAAAGGCTCCTAGTAGATCCCAGGTGCTGCAGACAGAAGACAGAACCTCCCCACACTCAGAATTCCGGAACACGGCTTACTGTGTCGGTGAGGTTAAGGGCCGCCCTCCACGGAGCTTCCTGGTGTCACAGGTGTTCCCTGGCAGGGGGAAGTCCGCTAATTACCTCCCCTGTCCATGGGGAGGCACTAGATGCTACCTGGGTTTCCAGCACACCCCCCGCCTTTGCCCGGCAGCCAGCACTGGGAGGGACTCGGGGAAGACACTCCAAGGGCTCCTAGGAGATCCCAGGTGTTGCAGACAGAAGACGGAACCTCCCCACACTCAGAATTCCGAACACGGGTGACTGTGTGTGTGAGGTTTAGGGCCGCCCTCCATGGAGCTTCCTGGTGTCACAGGTGTTCCCTGGCAGGGGGAAGTCCGCTAATTACCTCCCCTGTCCATGGGGAGGCACTAGATGCTACCTGCGTTTCCAGCCCAACCCCCGCCTTTCCCTGACAGCCCGCACTGTGAGGGACTCGGGGAAGACACTCGAAGGGCTCCTAGGAGATCCCGGGTGCTGCAGACAGAAGACGGAACCTCCCCACACTCAGAATTCCGGAACACGGCTGACTGTTTGGGGGAGGTTCTGGGCCGCCCTCCACGCAGCTGCCTGGTGTCACAGGTGTTCCCTGGCAGGGGGAAGTCCGCTAATGACCTCCCCTGTCCATGGGGAGGCACTAGATTCTACCTGCGTTTCCAGCCCAACCCCCGCCTTTCCCCGGCAGCCCGCACTGTGAGGGACTCGGGGAAGACACTCGAAGGGCTCCTAGGAGATCCCGGGTGCTGCAGACAGAAGACGGAACCTCCCCACACTCAGAATCCCGGAACACGGCTGACTGTGTGGGGGAGGTTCGGGGCCGCACTCCACGCAGCTGCCTGGTGTCGCAGGTGTTCCCTGGCAGGGGGAAGTCCGCTAATTACCTCCCCTGTCCATGGGGAGTCACTAGATGCTACCTGCGTTTCCAACCCAACCCCCACCTTTCCCCGGGAGCCCGCACTGGGAGGGACTCGGGGAAGACACTCAAAAGGCTCCTAGGAGATGCCGGGTGCTGCAGAGAGAAGACGGAACCTCCCCACACTCAGAATTCCGGAACACGGCTGACTGTGTGGGGGAGGTTCGGGTCCGCCCTCCCAGAAGCTGCCTGGTGTCACAGGTGTTCCCTGGCAGGGGGAAGTCCGCTAATTACCTCCCCTGTCCATGGGGAGGCACTACATGCTACCTGCGTTTCCAGCCCAACCCCCGCCTTTCCCCGGGAGCCCGCACTGGGAGGGACTCGGGGAAGCCACTCGAAGGGCACCTAGGAGATCCCGGGTGCTGCAGACAGAAGACGGAACCTCCCCACACTCAGAATCCCGGAACACGGCTGACTGTGTGGGGGAGGTTCGGGGCCGCACTCCACGCAGCTGCCTGGTGTCACAGGTGTTCCCTGGCAGGGGGAAGTCCGCTAATTACCTCCCCTGTCCATGGGGAGTCACTAGATGCTACCTGCGTTTCCAACCCAACCCCCACCTTTCCCCGGGAGCCCGCACTGGGAGGGACTCGGGGAAGACACTCGAAGGGCTCCTAGGAGATGCCGGGTGCTGCAGAGAGAAGACGGAACCTCCCCACACTCAGAATTCCGGAACACGGCTGACTGTGTGGGGGAGGTTCGGGTCCGCCCTCCCCGAAGCTGCCTGGTGTCACAGGTGTTCCCTGGCAGGGGGAAGTCCGCTAATTACCTCCCCTGTCCATGGGGAGGCACTAGATTCTACCTGCGTTTCCAGCCCAACCCCCGCCTTTCCCCGGCAGCCCGCACTGTGAGGGACTCGGGGAAGACACTCGAAGGGCTCCTAGGAGATCCCGGGTGCTGCAGACAGAAGACGGAACCTCCCCACACTCAGAATCCCGGAGCACGGCTGACTGTGTGGGGGAGGTTCGGGGCCGCACTCCACGCAGCTGCCTGGTGTCGCAGGTGTTCCCTGGCAGGGGGAAGTCCGCTAATTACCTCCCCTGTCCATGGGGAGGCACTAGATGCTACCTGCGTTTCCAGCCCAACCCCCGCCTTTCCCCGGGAGCCCGCACTGGGAGGGACTCGGGGAAGACACTCGAAGGGCTCCTAGGAGGTCCCGGATGCTGCAGACAGAAGACGGAACCTCCCCACACTCAGAATTCCGAACACGGGTGACTGTGTGGGTGAGGTTTAGGGCCGCCCTCCACGGAGCTTCCTGGTGTCACAGGTGTTCCCTGCCAGGGGGAAGTCCGCTAATTACCTCCCCTGTCCATGGGGAGGCACTAGATGCTACCTGCGTTTCCAGCCCAACCCCCGCCTTTCCCCGGGAGCCCGCACTGGGAGGGACTCGGGGAAGCCACTCGAAGGGCACCTAGGAGATCCCGGGTGCTCCAGACAGAAGACGGAACCTCCCCACACTCAGAATCCCGGAACACGGCTGACTGTGTGGGGGAGGTTCGGGGCCGCACTCCACGCAGCTGCCTGGTGTCACAGGTGTTCCCTGGAAGGGGGAAGTCCGCTAATGACCTCCCCTGTCCATGGGGAGGCACTAGATGCTACCTGCGTTTCCAGCCCAAACCCCGCCTTTCCCCGGCATCCCGCACTAGGAGGGACTCGGGGAAGACACTCGAAGGGCTCCTAGGAGATCCCGGGTGCTGCAGACAGAAGACGGAACCTCCCCACACTCAGAATTCCGAACACGGGTGACTGTGTGGGTGAGGTTTAGGGCCGCCCTCCACGGAGATTCCTGGTGTCACAGGTGTTCCCTGGCAGGGGGAAGTCCGCTAATTACCTCCCCTGTCCATGGGGAGGCACTAGATGCTACCTGCGTTTCCAGCCCAACCCCCGCCTTTCCCTGACAGCCCGCACTGGGAGGGACTCGGGGAAGACACTCGAAGGGCTCCTAGGAGATCCCGGGTGCTGCAGACAGAAGACGGAACCTCCCCACACTCAAAATTCCGGAACACGGCTGACTGTTTGGGGGAGGTTCTGGGCCGCCCTCCACGCAGCTGCCTGGTGTCACAGGTGTTCTCTGGCAGGGGGAAGTCCGCTAATGACCTCCCCTGTCCATGGGGAGGCACTAGATGCTACCTGCGTTTCCAGCCCAACCCCCGCCTTTCCCCGGCAGCCCGCACTGTGAGGGACTCGGGGAAGACATTCGAAGGGCTCCTAGGAGATGCCGGGTGCTGCAGACAGAAGACGGAACCTCCCCACACTCAGAATCCCGGAACACGGCTGACTGTGTGGGGGAGATTCGGGGCCGCACTCCACGCAGCTGCCTGGTGTCGCAGGTGTTCCCTGGCAGGGGGAAGTCCGCTAATTACCTCCCCTGTCCATGGGGAGTCACTAGATGCTACCTGCGTTTCCAACCCAACCCCCACCTTTCCCCGGGAGCCCGCACTGGGAGGGACTCGGGGAAGACACTCGAAGGGCTCCTAGGAGATGCCGGGTGCTGCAGAGAGAAGACGGAACCTCCCCACACTCAGAATTCCGGAAAACGGCTGACTGTGTGGGGGAGGTTCGGGTCCGCCCTCCCCGAAGCTGCCTGGTGTCACAGGTGTTCCCTGGCAGGGGGAAGTCCGCTAATTACCTCCCCTGTCCATGGGGAGGCACTAGATGCTACCTGCGTTTCCAGCCCAACCCCCGCCTTTCCCCGGGAGCCCGCACTGGGAGGGACTCGGGGAAGCCACTCGAAGGGCACCTAGGAGATCCCGGGTGCTGCAGACAGAAGACGGAACCTCCCCACACTCAGAATTCCGAACACGGGTGACTGTGTGGGTGAGGTTTAGGGCCGCCCTCCACGGAGCTTCCTGGTGTCACAGGTGTTCCCTGCCAGGGGGAAGTCCGCTAATTACCTCCCCTGTCCATGGGGAGGCACTAGATGCTACCTGCGTTTCCAGGCCAAACCCCGCCTTTCCCCGGCAGCCCGCACTGGGAGGGACTCGGGGAAGACACTCGAAGGGCTCCTAGGAGATCCCGGTTGCTGCAGACAGAAGACGGAACCTCCCCACACTCAGAATCCCGGAACACGGCTGACTGTGTGGGGGAGGTTCGGGGCCGCACTCCACGCAGCTGCCTGGTGTCGCAGGTGTTCCCTGGCAGGGGGAAGTCCGCTAATTACCTCCCCTGTCCATGGGGAGTCACTAGATGCTACCTGCGTTTCCAACCCAACCCCCACCTTTCCCCGGGAGCCCGCACTGGGAGGGACTCGGGGAAGACACTCGAAGGGCTCCTAGGAGATGCTGGGTGCTGCAGAGAGAAGACGGAACCTCCCCACACTCAGAATTCCGGATCACGGCTGACTGTGTGGGGGAGGTTCGGGTCCGCCCTCCCCGAAGCTGCCTGGTGTCACAGGTGTTCCCTGGCAGGGGGAAGTCCGCTAATTACCTCCCCTGTCCATGGGGAGGCACTAGATGCTACCTGCGTTTCCAGCCCAACCCCCGCCTTTCCCCGGGAGCCCGCACTGGGAGGGACTCGGGGAAGCCACTCGAAGGGCACCTAGGAGATCCCGGGTGCTGCAGACAGAAGACGGAACCTCCCCACACTCAGAATTCCGGAACACGGGTGACTGTGTGGGTGAGGTTTAGGGCCGCCCTCCACGAAGCTTCCTGGTGTCACAGGTGTTCCCTCTCAAGGGGAAGTCCGCTACTTACCTCCCCTGTCCATGGGGAGGCACTAGATGCTACCTGCGTTTCCAGCCCAAACCCCGCCTTTCCCCGGCAGCCCGCACTGGGAGGGACTCGGGGAAGACTCTCGAAGGGCTCCTAGGAGATCCCGGGTGCTGCAGACAGAAGACGGAACCTCCCCACACTCAGAATTCCGAACACGGGTGACTGTGTGGGTGAGGTTTAGGGCCGCCCTCCACGGAGCTTCCTGGTGTCACAGGTGTTCCCTGCCAGGGGGAAGTCCGCTAATTACCTCCCCTGTCCATGGGGAGGCACTAGATGCTACCTGCTTTTCCAGGCCAAACCCCGCCTTTCCCCGGCAGCCCGCACTGGGAGGGACTCGGGGAAGACACTCGAAGGGCTCCTAGGAGATCCCGGGTGCTGCAGACAGAAGACGGAACCTCCCCACACTCAGAATCCCGGAACACGGCTGACTGTGTGGGGGAGGTTCGGGGCCGCACTCCACGCAGCTGCCTGGTGTCGCAGGTGTTCCCTGGCAGGGGGAAGTCCGCTAATTACCTCCCCTGTCCATGGGGAGTCACTAGATGCTACCTGCGTTTCCAACCCAACCCCCACCTTTCCCCGGGAGCCCGCACTGAGAGGGACTCGGGGAAGACACTCGAAGGGCTCCTAGGAGATGCCGGGTGCTGCAGAGAGAAGACGGAACCTCCCCACACTCAGAATTCCGGAACACGGCTGACTGTGTGGGGGAGGTTCGGGTCCGCCCTCCCCGAAGCTGCCTGGTGTCACAGGTGTTCCCTGGCAGGGGGAAGTCCGCTAATTACCTCCCCTGTCCATGGGGAGGCACTAGATGCTACCTGCGTTTCCAGCCCAACCCCCGCCTTTCCCCGGGAGCCCGCACTGGGAGGGACTCGGGGAAGCCACTCGAAGGGCACCTAGGAGATCCCGGGTGCTGCAGACAGAAGACGGAACCTCCCCACACTCAGAATTCCGGAACACGGGTGACTGTGTGGGTGAGGTTTAGGGCCGCCCTCCACGAAGCTTCCTGGTGTCACAGGTGTTCCCTCTCAAGGGGAAGTCCGCTACTTACCTCCCCTGTCCATGGGGAGGCACTAGATGCTACCTGCGTTTCCAACCCAACCCCCACCTTTCCCCGGGAGCCCGCACTGGGAGGGACTCGGGGAAGACACTCGAAGGGCTCCTAGGAGATGCCGGGTGCTGCAGAGAGAAGACGGAACCTCCCCACACTCAGAATTCCGGAACACGGCTGACTGTGTGGGGGAGGTTCGGGTCCGCCCTCCCCGAAGCTGCCTGGTGTCACAGGTGTTCCCTGGCAGGGGGATGTCCGCTAATTACCTCCCCTGTCCATGGGGAGGCACTAGATGCTACCTGCGTTTCCAGCCCAACCCCTGCCTTTCCCCGGGAGCCCGCACTGGGAGGGACTCGGGGAAGCCACTCGAAGGGCACCTAGGAGATCCCGGGTGCTGCAGACAGAAGACGGAACCTCCCCACACTCAGAATTCCGGAACACGGCTGACTGTGTGGGGGAGGTTCGGGTCCGCCCTCCCCGAAGCTGCATGGTGTCACAGGTGTTCCCTGGCAGGGGGAAGTCCGCTAATTACCTCCCCTGTCCATGGGGAGGCACTAGATGCTACCTGCGTTTCCAGCCCAACCCCCGCCTTTCCCCGGGAGCCCGCACTGGGAGGGACTCGGGGAAGCCACTCGAAGGGCACCTAGGAGATCCCGGGTGCTGCAGACAGAAGACGGAACCTCCCCACACTCAGAATTCCGGAACACGGGTGACTGTGTGGGTGAGGTTTAGGGCCGCCCTCCACGAAGCTTCCTGGTGTCACAGGTGTTCCCTCTCAAGGGGAAGTCCGCTACTTACCTCCCCTGTCCATTGGGAGGCACTAGATGCTACCTGCTTTTCCAGCCCAACCCCCGCCTTTCCCTGACAGCCCGCACTGGGAGGGACTCGGGGAAGACACTCGAAGGGCTCCTAGGAGATCCCGGGTGCTGCAGACAGAAGACGGAACCTCCCCACACTCAGAATTCCGGAACACGGCTGACTGTTTGGGGGAGGTTCTGGGCCGCCCTCCACGCAGCTGCCTGGTGTCACAGGTGTTCCCTGGCAGGGGGAAGTCCGCTAATGACCTCCCCTGTCCATGGGGAGGCACTAGATTCTACCTGCGTTTCCAGCCCAACCCCCGCCTTTCCCCGGCAGCCCGCACTGTGAGGGACTCGGGGAAGACACTCGAAGGGCTCCTAGGAGATCCCGGGTGCTGCAGACAGAAGACGGAACCTCCCCACACTCAGAATCCCGGAACACGTCTGACTGTGTGGGGGAGGTTCGGGGCCGCACTCCACGCAGCTGCCTGGTGTCGCAGGTGTTCCCTGGCAGGGGGAAGTCCGCTAATTACCTCCCCTGTCCATGGGGAGTCACTAGATGCTACCTGCGTTTCCAACCCAACCCCCACCTTTCCCCGGGAGCCCGCAATGGGAGGGACTCGGGGAAGACACTCGAAGGGCTCCTAGGAGATGCCGGGTGCTGCAGAGAGAAGACGGAACCTCCCCACACTCAGAATTCCGGAACACGGCTGACTGTGTGGGGGAGGTTCGGGTCCGCCCTCCCCGAAGCTGCCTGGTGTCACAGGTGTTCCCTGGCAGGGGGAAGTCCGCTAATTACCTCCCCTGTCCATGGGGAGGCACTAGATGCTACCTGCGTTTCCAGCCCAACCCCTGCCTTTCCCCGGGAGCCCGCACTGGGAGGGACTCGGGGAAGCCACTCGAAGGGCACCTAGGAGATTCCGGGTGCTGCAGACAGAAGACGGAACCTCCCCACACTCAGAATTCCGAACACGGGTGACTGTGTGGGTGAGGTTTAGGGCCGCCCTCCACGGAGCTTCCTGGTGTCGCAGGTGTTCCCTGCCAGGGGGAAGTCCGCTAATTACCTCCCCTGTCCATGGGGAGGCACTAGATGCTACCTGCGTTTCCAGGCCAAACCCCGCCTTTCCCCGGCAGCCCGCACTGGGAGGGACTCGGGGAAGACACTCGAAGGGCTCCTAGGAGATCCCGGGTGCTGCAGACAGAAGACGGAACCTCCCCACACTCAGAATCCCGGAACACGGCTGACTGTGTGGGGGAGGTTCGGGGCCGCACTCCACGCAGCTGCCTGGTGTCGGAGGTGTTCCCTGGCAGGGGGAAGTCCGCTAATTACCTCCCCTGTCCATGGGGAGGCACTAGATGCTACCTGCGTTTCCAGCCCAACCCCCGCCTTTCTCCGGGAGCCCGCACTGGGAGGGACTCGGGGAAGACACTCGAAGGGCACCTAGGAGATCCCGGGTGCTGCAGACAGAAGACGGAACCTCCCCACACTCAGAATTCCGGAACACGGCTGACTGTGTGGGGGAGGTTCGGGGCCACACTCCACGCAGCTGCCTGGTGTCACAGGTGTTCCCTGGAAGGGGGAAGTCCGCTAATGACCTCCCCTGTCCATGGGGAGGCACTAGATGCTACCTGCGTTTCCAGCCCAAACCCCGCCTTTCCCCGGCAGCCCGCACTGGGAGGGACTCGGGGAAGACACTCGAAGGGCTCCTAGGAGTTCCCGGGTGCTGCAGACCGAAGACGGAACCTCCCCACACTCAGAATTCCGAACACGGGTGACTGTGTGGGTGAGGTTTAGGGCCGCCCTCCACGGAGCTTCCTGGTGTCACAGCTGTTCCCTGCCAGGGGGAAGTCCGCTAATTACCTCCCCTGTCCATGGGGAGGCACTAGATGCTACCTGCGTTTCCAGCCCAACCCCCGCCTTTCCCCGGGAGCCCGCACTGGGAGGGACTCGGGGAAGCCACTCGAAGAGCACCTAGGAGATCCCGGGTGCTGCAGACAGAAGACGGAACCTCCCCACACTCAGAATTCCGGAACACGGCTGACTGTGTTGGGGAGGTTCGGGGCCGCACTCCACGCAGCTGCCTGGTGTCACAGGTGTTCCCTGGAAGGGGGAAGTCCGCTAATGACCTCCCCTGTCCATGGGGAGGCACTAGATGCTACCTGCGTTTCCAGCCCAAACCCCGCCTTTCCCCGGCAGCCCGCACTGGGAGGGACTCGGGGAAGACACTCGAAGGGCTCCTAGGAGATCCCGGGTGCTGCAGACAGAAGACGGAACCTCCCCACACTCAGAATTCCGAACACGGGTGACTGTGTGGGTGAGGTTTAGGGCCGCCCTCCACGGAGCTTCCTGGTGTCACAGGTGTTCCCTGCCAGGGGGAAGTCCGCTAATTACCTCCCCTGTCCATGGGGAGGCACTAGATGCTACCTGCGTTTCCAGCCCAACCCCCGCCTTTCCCTGACAGCCCGCACTGGGAGGGACTCGGGGAAGACACTCGAAGGGCTCCTAGGAGATCCCGGGTGCTGCAGACAGAAGACGGAACCTCCCCACACTCAGAATTCCGGAACACGGCTGACTGTTTCGGGGAGGTTCTGGGCCGCCCTCCACGCAGCTGCCTGGTGTCACAGGTGTTCCCTGGCAGGGGGAAGTCCGCTAATGACCTCCCCTGTCCATGGGGAGGCACTAGATTCTACCTGCGTTTCCAGCCCAACCCCCGCCTTTCCCCGGCAGCCCGCACTGTGAGGGACTCGGGGAAGACACTCGAAGGGCTCCTAGGAGATCCCGGGTGCTGCAGACAGAAGACGGAACCTCCCCACACTCAGAATCCCGGAACACGGCTGACTGTGTGGGGGAGGTTCGGGGCCGCACTCCACGCAGCTGCCTGCTGTCGCAGGTGTTCCCTGGCAGGGGGAAGTCCGCTAATTACCTCCCCTGTCCATGGGGAGTCACTAGATGCTACCTGCATTTCCAACCCAACCCCCACCTTTCCCCGGGAGCCCGCACTGGGAGGGACTCGGGGAAGACACTCGAAGGGCTCCTAGGAGATGCCGGGTGCTGCAGAGAGAAGACGGAACCTCCCCACACTCAGAATCCCGGAACACGGCTGACTGTGTGGGGGAGGTTCGGGTCCGACCTCCCCGAAGCTGCCTGGTGTCACAGGTGTTCCCTGGCAGGGGAAAGTCCGCTAATTACCTCCCCTGTCCATGGGGAGGCACTAGATTCTACCTGCGTTTCCAGCCCAACCCCCGCCTTTCCCCGGCAGCCCGCACTGTGAGGGACTCGGGGAAGACACTCGAAGGGCTCCTAGGAGATCCCGGGTGCTGCAGACAGAAGACGGAACCTCCCCACACTCAGAATCCCGGAACACGGCTGACTGTGTGGGGGAGGTTCGTGGCCGCACTCCACGCAGCTGCCTGGTGTCGCAGGTGTTCCCTGGCAGGGGGAAGTCCGCTAATTACCTCCCCTGTCCATGGGGTGTCACTAGATGCTACCTGCGTTTCCAACCCAACCCCCACCTTTCCCCGGGAGCCCGCACTGGGAGGGACTCGGGGAAGACACTCGAAGGGCTCCTAGGAGATGCCGGGTGCTGCAGAGAGAAGACGGAACCTCCCCACACTCAGAATTCCGGAACACGGCTGACTGTGTGGGGGAGGTTCGGGTCCGCACACCCCGAAGCTGCCTGGTGTCACAGGTGTTCCCTGGCAGGGGGAAGTCCGCTAATTACCTCCCCTGTCCATGGGGAGGCACTAGATTCTACCTGCGTTTCCAGCACAACCCCCGCCTTTCCCCGGCAGCCCGCACTGTGAGGGACTCGGGGAAGACACTCGAAGGGCTCCTAGGAGATCCCGGGTGCTGCAGACAGAAGACGGAACCTCCCCACACTCAGAATCCCGGAACACGGCTGACTGTGTGGGGGAGGTTCGGGGCCGCACTCCACGCAGCTGCCTGGTGTCGCAGGTGTTCCCTGGCAGGGGGAAGTCCGCTAATTACCTCCCCTGTCCATGGGGAGTCACTAGATGCTACCTGCGTTTCCAACCCAACCCCCACCATTCCCCGGGAGCCCGCACTGGGAGGGACTCGGGGAAGACACTCGAAGGGCTCCTAGGAGATGCCGGGTGCTGCAGAGAGAAGACGGAACCTCCCCACACTCAGAATTCCGGAACAGAGCTGACTGTGTGGGGGAGGTTCGGGTCCGCCCTCCCCGAAGCTGCCTGGTGTCACAGGTGTTCCCTGGCAGGGGGAAGTCCGCTAATTACCTCCCCTGTCCATGGGGAGGCACTAGATGCTACCTGCGTTTCCAGCCCAACCCCCGCCTTTCCCCGGGAGCCCGCACTGGGAGGGACTCGGGGAAGCCACTCGAAGGGCACCTAGGAGATCCCGGGTGCTGCAGACAGAAGACGGAACCTCCCCACACTCAGAATTCCGAACACGGGTGACTGTGTGGGTGAGGTTTAGGGCCGCCCTCCACGGAGCTTCCTGGTGTCACAGGTGTTCCCTGCCAGGGGGAAGTCCGCTAATTACCTCCCCTGTCCATGGGGAGGCACTAGATGCTACCTGCGTTTCCAGGCCAAACCCCGCCTTTCCCCGGCAGCCCGCACTGGGAGGGACTCGGGGAAGACACTCGAAGGGCTCCTAGGAGATCCCGGGTGCTGCAGACAGAAGACGGAACCTCCCCACACTCAGAATCCCGGAACACGGCTGACTGTGTGGGGGAGGTTCGGGGCCGCACTCCACGTAGCTGCCTGGTGTCGCAGGTGTTCCCTGGCAGGGGGAAGTCCGCTAATTACCTCCCCTGTCCATGGGGAGTCACTAGATGCTACCTGCGTTTCCAACCCAACCCCCACCTTTCCCCGGGAGCCCGCACTGGGAGGGACTCGGGGAAGACACTCGAAGGGCTCCTAGGAGATGCCGGGTGCTGCAGAGAGAAGACGGAACCTCCCCACACTCAGAATTCCGGAACACGGCTGACTGTGTGGGGTAGGTTCGGGTCCGCACTCCCCGAAGCTGCCTGGTGTCACAGGTGTTCCCTGGCAGGGGGAAGTCCGCTAATTACCTCCCCTGTCCATGGGGAGGCACTAGATGCTACCTGCGTTTCCAGCCCAACCCCCGCCTTTCCCCGGGAGCCCGCACTGGGAGGGACTCGGGGAAGCCACTCGAAGGGCACCTAGGAGATCCCGGGTGCTGCAGACAGAAGACGGAACCTCCCCACACTCAGAATTCCGAACACGGGTGACTGTGTGGGTGAGGTTTAGGGCCGCCCTCCACGGAGCTTCCTGGTGTCACAGGTGTTCCCTGCCAGGGGGAAGTCCGCTAATTACCTCCCCTGTCCATGGGGAGGCACTAGATGCTACCTGCGTTTCCAGGCCAAACCCCGCCTTTCCCCGGCAGCCCGCACTGGGAGGGACTCGGGGAAGACACTCGAAGGGCTCCTAGGAGATCCCGGGTGCTGCAGACAGAAGACGGAACCTCCCCACACTCAGAATCCCGGAACACGGCTGACTGTGTGGGGGAGGTTCGGGGCCGCACTCCACGCAGCTGCCTGGTGTCGCAGGTGTTCCCTGGCAGGGGGATTCCGCTAATTACCTCCCCTGTCCATGGGGAGTCACTAGATGCTACCTGCGTTTCCAACACAACCCCCAACTTTCCCCGGGAGCCCGCACTGGGAGGGACTCGGGGAATCCACTCGAAGGGCACCTAGGAGATCCCGGGTGCTGCAGACAGAAGACGGAACCTCCCCACACTCAGAATTCCGGAACACGGCTGACTGTGTGGGGGAGGTTCGGGGCCGCACTCCACGCAGCTGCCTGGTGTCACAGGTGTTCCCTGGAAGGGGGAAGTCCGCTAATGACCTCCCCTGTCCATGGGGAGGCACTAGATGCTACCTGCGTTTCCAGCCCAAACCCCGCCTTTCCCCGGCAGCCCGCACTGGGAGGGACTCGGGGAAGACACTCGAAGGGCTCCTAGGAGATCCCGGGTGCTGCAGACAGAAGACGGAACCTCCCCACACTCAGAATCCCGGAACACGGCTGACTGTGTGGGGGAGGTTCGGGGCCGCACTCCACGCAGCTGCCTGGTGTCGCAGGTGTTCCCTGGCAGGGGGAAGTCCGCTAATTACCTCCCCTGTCCATGGGGAAGCACTAGATGCTACCTGCGTTTCCAACCCAACCCCCACCATTCCCCGGGAGCCCGCACTGGGAGGGACTCGGGGAAGACACTCGAAGGGCTCCTAGGAGATGCCGGGTGCTGCAGAGAGAAGACGGAACCTCCCCACACTCAGAATTCCGGAACACGGCTGACTGTGTGGGGGAGGTTCGGGTCCGCCCTCCCCGAAGCTGCCTGGTGTCACAGGTGTTCCCTGGCAGGGGGAAGTCCGCTAATGACCTCCCCTGTCCATGGGGAGGCACTAGATTCTACCTGCGTTTCGAGCACAACCCCCGCTTTCCCCGGCAGCCCGCACTGTGAGGGACTCGGGGAAGACACTCGAAGGGCTCCTAGGAGATCCCGGGTCCTGCAGACAGAAGACGGAACCTCCCCACACTCAGAATCCCGGAGCACGGCTGACTGTGTGGGGGAGGTTCGGGGCCGCACTCCACGCAGCTGCCTGGTGTCGCAGGTGTTCCCTGGCAGGGGGAAGTCCGCTAATTACCTCCCCTGTCCATGGGGAGTCACTAGATGCTACCTGCGTTTCCAACCCAACCCCCACCTTTCCCCGGGAGCCCGCACTGGGAGGGACTCGGGGAAGACACTCGAAGGGCTCCTAGGAGATGCCGGGTGCTGCAGAGAGAAGACGGAACCTCCCCACACTCAGAATTCCGGAACACGGCTGACTGTGTGGGGGAGGTTCGGGTCCGCCCTCCCCGAAGCTGCCTGGTGTCACAGGTGTTCCCTGGCAGGGGGAAGTCCGCTAATTACCTCCCCTGTCCATGGGGAGGCACTAGATGCTACCTGCGTTTCCAGCCCAACCCCCGCCTTTCCCCGGGAGCCCGCACTGGGAGGGACTCGGGGAAGCCACTCGAAGGGCACCTAGGAGATCCCGGGTGCTGCAGACAGAAGACGGAACCTCCCCACACTCAGAATTCCGGAACACGGCTGACTGTGTGGGGGAGGTTCGGGGCCGCACTCCACGCAGCTGCCTGGGGTCACAGGTGTTCCCTGGAAGGGGGAAGTCCGCTAATGACCTCCCCTGTCCATGGGGAGGCACTAGATGCTACCTGCGTTTCCAGGCCAAACCCCGCCTTTCCCCGGCAGCCCGCACTGGGAGGGACTCGGGGAAGACACTCGAAGGGCTCCTAGGAGATCCCGGGTGCTGCAGACAGAAGACGGAACCTCCCCACACTCAGAATCCCGGAACACGGCTGACTGTGTGGGGGAGGTTCGGGGCCGCACTCCACGCAGCTGCCTGGTGTCGCAGGTGTTCCCTGGCAGGGGGAAGTCCGCTAATTACCTCCCCTGTCCATGGGGAGTCACTAGATGCTACCTGCGTTTCCAACCCAACCCCCACCTTTCCCCGGGAGCCCGCACTGGGAGGGACTCGGGGAAGACACTCGAAGGGCTCCTAGGAGATGCCGGGTGCTGCAGAGAGAAGACGGAACCTCCCCACACTCAGAATTCCGGAACACGGCTGACTGTGTGGGGGAGGTTCGGGTCCGCACTCCCCGAAGCTGCCTGGTGTCACAGGTGTTCCCTGGCAGGGGGAAGTCCGCTAATTACCTCCCCTGTCCATGGGGAGGCACTAGATGCTACCTGCGTTTCCAGCCCAACCCCCGCCTTTTCCCGGGAGCCCGCACTGGGAGGGACTCGGGGAAGCCACTCGAAGGGCACCTAGGAGATCCCGGGTGCTGCAGACAGCAGACGGAACCTCCCCACACTCAGAATTCCGGAACACGGCTGACTGTGTGGGGGAGGTTCGGGGCCGCACTCCACGCAGCTGCCTGGGGTCACAGGTGTTCCCTGGAAGGGGGAAGTCCGCTAATGACCTCCCCTGTCCATGGGGAGGCACTAGATGCTACCTGCGTTTCCAGGCCAAACCCCGCCTTTCCCCGGCAGCCCGCACTGGGAGGGACTCGGGGAAGACACTCGAAGGGCTCCTAGGAGATCCCGGGTGCTGCAGACAGAAGACGGAACCTCCCCACACTCAGAATCCCGGAACACGGCTGACTGTGTGGGGGAGGTTCGGGGCCGCACTCCACGCAGCTGCCTGGTGTCGCAGGTGTTCCCTGGCAGGGGGAAGTCCGCTAATTACCTCCCCTGTCCATGGGGAGTCACTAGATGCTACCTGCGTTTCCAACCCAACCCCCACCTTTCCCCGGGAGCCCGCACTGGGAGGGACTCGGGGAAGACACTCGAAGGGCTCCTAGGAGATGCCGGGTGCTGCAGAGAGAAGACGGAACCTCCCCACACTCAGAATTCCGGAACACGGCTGACTGTGTGGGGGAGGTTCGGGTCCGCACTCCCCGAAGCTGCCTGGTGTCACAGGTGTTCCCTGGCAGGGGGAAGTCCGCTAATTACCTCCCCTGTCCATGGGGAGGCACTAGATGCTACCTGCGTTTCCAGCCCAACCCCCGCCTTTCCCCGGGAGCCCGCACTGGGAGGGACTCGGGGAAGCCACTCGAAGGGCACCTAGGAGATCCCGGGTGCTGCAGACAGAAGACGGAACCTCCCCACACTCAGAATTCCGAACACGGGTGACTGTGTGGGTGAGGTTTAGGGCCGCCCTCCACGGAGCTTCCTGGTGTCACAGGTGTTCCCTGCCAGGGGGAAGTCCGCTAATTACCTCCCCTGTCCATGGGGAGGCACTAGATGCTACCTGCGTTTCCAGGCCAAACCCCGCCTTTCCCCGGCAGCCCGCACTGGGAGGGACTCGGGGAAGACACTCGAAGGGCTCCTAGGAGATCCCGGGTGCTGCAGACAGAAGACGGAACCTCCCCACACTCAGAATCCCGGAACACGGCTGACTGTGTGGGGGAGGTTCGGGGCCGCACTCCACGCAGCTGCCTGGTGTCGCAGGTGTTCCCTGGCAGGGGGATTCCGCTAATTACCTCCCCTGTCCATGGGGAGTCACTAGATGCTACCTGCGTTTCCAACACAACCCCCACCTTTCCCCGGGAGCCCGCACTGGGAGGGACTCGGGGAATCCACTCGAAGGGCACCTAGGAGATCCCGGGTGCTGCAGACAGAAGACGGAACCTCCCCACACTCAGAATTCCGGAACACGGCTGACTGTGTGGGGGAGGTTCGGGGCCGCACTCCACGCAGCTGCCTGGTGTCACAGGTGTTCCCTGGAAGGGGGAAGTCCGCTAATGACCTCCCCTGTCCATGGGGAGGCACTAGATGCTACCTGCGTTTCCAGCCCAAACCCCGCCTTTCCCCGGCAGCCCGCACTGGGAGGGACTCGGGGAAGACACTCGAAGGGCTCCTAGGAGATCCCGGGTGCTGCAGACAGAAGACGGAACCTCCCCACACTCAGAATCCCGGAACACGGCTGACTGAGTGGGGGAGGTTCGGGGCCGCACTCCACGCAGCTGCCTGGTGTCGCAGGTGTTCCCTGGCAGGGGGAAGTCCGCTAATTACCTCCCCTGTCCATGGGGAGGCACTAGATGCTACCTGCGTTTCCAACCCAACCCCCACCATTCCCCGGGAGCCCGCACTGGGAGGGACTCGGGGAAGACACTCGAAGGGCTCCTAGGAGATGCCGGGTGCTGCAGAGAGAAGACGGAACCTCCCCACACTCAGAATTCCGGAACACGGCTGACTGTGTGGGGGAGGTTCGGGTCCGCCCTCCCCGAAGCTGCCTGGTGTCACAGGTGTTCCCTGGCAGGGGGAAGTCCGCTAATGACCTCCCCTGTCCATGGGGAGGCACTAGATTCTACCTGCGTTTCGAGCCCAACCCCCGCCTTTCCCCGGCAGCCCGCACTGTGAGGGACTCGGGGAAGACACTCGAAGGGCTCCTAGGAGATCCCGGGTGCTGCAGACAGAAGACGGAACCTCCCCACACTCAGAATCCCGGAGCACGGCTGACTGTGTGGGGGAGGTTCGGGGCCGCACTCCACGCAGCTGCCTGGTGTCGCAGGTGTTCCCTGGCAGGGGGAAGTCCGCTAATTACCTCCCCTGTCCATGGGGAGTCACTAGATGCTACCTGCGTTTCCAACCCAACCCCCACCTTTCCCCGGGAGCCCGCACTGGGAGGGACTCGGGGAAGACACTCGAAGGGCTCCTAGGAGATGCCGGGTGCTGCAGAGAGAAGACGGAACCTCCCCACACTCAGAATTCCGGAACACGGCTGACTGTGTGGGGGAGGTTCGGGTCCGCCCTCCCCGAAGCTGCCTGGTGTCACAGGTGTTCCCTGGCAGGGGGAAGTCCGCTAATTACCTCCCCTGTCCATGGGGAGGCACTAGATGCTACCTGCGTTTCCAACCCAACCCCCACCTTTCCCCGGGAGCCCGCACTGGGAGGGACTCGGGGAAGCCACTCGAAGGGCACCTAGGAGATCCCGGGTGCTGCAGACAGAAGACGGAACCTCCCCACACTCAGAATTCCGAACACGGGTGACTGTGTGGGTGAGGTTTAGGGCCGCCCTCCACGGAGCTTCCTGGTGTCACAGGTGTTCCCTGCCAGGGGGAAGTCCGCTAATTACCTCCCCTGTCCATGGGGAGGCACTAGATGCTACCTGCGTTTCCAGGCCAAACCCCGCCTTTCCCCGGCAGCCCGCACTGGGAGGGACTCGGGGAAGACACTCGAAGGGCTCCTAGGTGATCCCGGGTGCTGCAGACAGAAGACGGAACCTCCCCACACTCAGAATCCCGGAACACGGCTGACTGTGTGGGGGAGGTTCGGGGCCGCACTCCACGCAGCTGCCTGGTGTCGCAGGTGTTCCCTGGCAGGGGGAAGTCCGCTAATTACCTCCCCTGTCCATGGGGAGGCACTAGATGCTACCTGCGTTTCCAGCCCAACCCCCGCCTTTCCCCGGGAGCCCGCACTGGGAGGGACTCGGGGAAGCCACTCGAAGGGCACCTAGGAGATCCCGGGTGCTGCAGACAGAAGACGGAACCTCCCCACACTCAGAATTCCGGAACACGGCTGACTGTGTGGGGGAGGTTCGGGGCCGCACTCCACGCAGCTGCCTGGGGTCACAGGTGTTCCCTGGAAGGGGGAAGTCCGCTAATGACCTCCCCTGTCCATGGGGAGGCACTAGATGCTACCTGCGTTTCCAGCCCAAACCCCGCCTTTCCCCGGCAGCCCGCACTGGGAGGGACTCGGGGAAGCCACTCGAAGGGCACCTAGGAGATCCCGGGTGCTGCAGACAGAAGACGGAACCTCCCCACACTCAGAATTCCGAACACGGGTGACTGTGTGGGTGAGGTTTAGTGCCGCCCTCCACGGAGCTTCCTGGTGTCACAGGTGTTCCCTGCCAGGGGGAAGTCCGCTAATTACCTCCCCTGTCCATGGGGAGGCACTAGATGCTACCTGCGTTTCCAGGCCAAACCCCGCCTTTCCCCGGCAGCCCGCACTGGGAGGGACTCGGGGAAGACACTCGAAGGGCTCCTAGGAGATCCCGGGTGCTGCAGACAGAAGACGGAACCTCCCCACACTCAGAATCCCGGAACACGGCTGACTGTGTGGGGGAGGTTCGGGGCCGCACTCCACGCAGCTGCCTGGTGTCGGAGGTGTTCCATGGCAGGGGGAAGTCCGCTAATTACCTCCCCTGTCCATGGGGAGGCACTAGATGCTACCTGCGTTTCCAGCCCAACCCCCGCCTTTCCCCGGGAGCCCGCACTGGGAGGGACTCGGGGAAGCCAGTCGAAGGGCACCTAGGAGATCCCGGGTGCTGCAGACAGAAGACGGAACCTCCCCACACTCAGAATTCCGGAACACGGCTGACTGTGTGCGGGAGGTTCGGGGCCACACTCCACGCAGCTGCCTGGTGTCACAGGTGTTCCCTGGAAGGGGGAAGTCCGCTAATGACCTCCCCTGTCCATGGGGAGGCACTAGATGCTACCTGCGTTTCCAGCCCAAACCCCGCCTTTCCCCGGCAGCCCGCACTGTAAGGGACTCGGGGAAGACATTCGAAGGGCTCCTAGGAGATCCCGGGTGCTGCAGACAGAAGACGGAACCTCCCCACACTCAGAATTCCGAACACGGGTGACTGTGTGGGTGAGGTTTAGGGCCGCCCTCCACGGAGCTTCCTGGTGTCACAGGTGTTCCCTGCCAGGGGGAAGTCCGCTAATTACCTCCCCTGTCCATGGGGAGGCACTAGATGCTACCTGCGTTTCCAGCCCAACCCCCGCCTTTCCCCGGGAGCCCGCACTGGGAGGGACTCGGGGAAGCCACTCGAAGAGCACCTAGGAGATCCCGGGTGCTGCAGACAGAAGACGGAACCTCCCCACACTCAGAATTCCGGAACACGGCTGACTGTGTGGGGGAGGTTCGGGGCCGCACTCCACGCAGCTGCCTGGTGTCACAGGTGTTCCCTGGAAGGGGGAAGTCCGCTAATGACCTCCCCTGTCCATGGGGAGGCACTAGATGCTACCTGCGTTTCCAGCCCAAACCCCGCCTTTCCCCGGCAGCCCGCACTGGGAGGGACTCGGGGAAGACACTCGAAGGGCTCCTAGGAGATCCCGGGTGCTGCAGACAGAAGACGGAACCTCCCCACACTCAGAATTCCGAACACGGGTGACTGTGTGGGTGAGGTTTAGGGCCGCCCTCCACGGAGCTTCCTGGTGTCACAGGTGTTCCCTGCCAGGGGGAAGTCCGCTAATTACCTCCCCTGTCCATGGGGAGGCACTAGATGCTACCTGCGTTTCCAGCCCAACCCCCGCCTTTCCCTGACAGCCCGCACTGGGAGGGACTCGGGGAAGACACTCGAAGGGCTCCTAGGAGATCCCGGGTGCTGCAGACAGAAGACGGATCCTCCCCACACTCAGAATTCCGGAACACGGCTGACTGTTTCGGGGAGGTTCTGGGCCGCCCTCCACGCAGCTGCCTGGTGTCACAGGTGTTCCCTGGCAGGGGGAAGTCCGCTAATGACCTCCCCTGTCCATGGGGAGGCACTAGATTCTACCTGCGTTTCCAGCCCAACCCCCGCCTTTCCCCGGCAGCCCGCACTGTGAGGGACTCGGGGAAGACACTCGAAGGGCTCCTAGGAGATCCCGGGTGCTGCAGACAGAAGACGGAACCTCCCCACACTCAGAATCCCGGAACACGGCTGACTGTGTGGGGGAGGTTCGGGGCCGCACTCCACGCAGCTGCCTGGTGTCGCAGGTGTTCCCTGGCAGGGGGAAGTCCGCTAATTACCTCCCCTGTCCATGGGGAGTCACTAGATGCTACCTGCATTTCCAACCCAACCCCCACCTTTCCCCGGGAGCCCGCACTGGGAGGGACTCGGGGAAGACACTCGAAGGGCTCCTAGGAGATGCCGGGTGCTGCAGAGAGAAGACGGAACCTCCCCACACTCAGAATTCCGGAACACGGCTGACTGTGTGGGGGAGGTTCGGGTCCGCCCTCCCCGAAGCTGCCTGGTGTCACAGGTGTTCCCTGGCAGGGGGAAGTCCGCTAATTACCTCCCCTGTCCATGGGGAGGCACTAGATTCTACCTGCGTTTCCAGCCCAACCCCCGCCTTTCCCCGGCAGCCCGCACTGTGAGGGACTCGGGGAAGACACTCGAAGGGCTCCTAGGAAATCCCGGGTGCTGCAGACAGAAGACGGAACCTCCCCACACTCAGAATTCCGGAACACGGCTGACTGAGTGGGGGAGGTTCGGGTCCGCACTCCCCGAAGCTGCCTGGTGTCACAGGTGTTCCCTGGCAGGGGGAAGTCCGCTAATTACCTCCCCTGTCCATGGGGAGGCACTAGATGCTACCTGCGTTTCCAGCCCAACCCCCGCCTTTCCCCGGGAGCCCGCACTGGGAGGGACTCGGGGAAGCCACTCGAAGGGCACCTAGGAGATCCCGGGTGCTGCAGACAGAAGACGGAACCTCCCCACACTCAGAATTCCGAACACGGGTGACTGTGTGGGTGAGGTTTAGGGCCGCCCTCCACGGAGCTTCCTGGTGTCACAGGTGTTCCCTGCCAGGGGGAAGTCCGCTAATTACCTCCCCTGTCCATGGGGAGGCACTAGATGCTACCTGCGTTTCCAGCCCAACCCCCGCCTTTCCCCGGGAGCCCGCACTGGGAGGGACTCGGGGAAGCCACTCGAAGAGCACCTAGGAGATCCCGGGTGCTGCAGACAGAAGACGGAACCTCCCCACACTCAGAATTCCGGAACACGGCTGACTGTGTGGGGGAGGTTCGGGGCCGCACTCCACGCAGCTGCCTGGTGTCACAGGTGTTCCCTGGAAGGGGGAAGTCCGCTAATGACCTCCCCTGTCCATGGGGAGGCACTAGATGCTACCTGCGTTTCCAGCCCAAACCCCGCCTTTCCCCGGCAGCCCGCACTGGGAGGGACTCGGGGAAGACACTCGAAGGGCTCCTAGGAGATCCCGGGTGCTGCAGACAGAAGACGGAACCTCCCCACACTCAGAATTCCGAACACGGGTGACTGTGTGGGTGAGGTTTAGGGCCGCCCTCCACGGAGCTTCCTGGTGTCACAGGTGTTCCCTGCCAGGGGGAAGTCCGCTAATTACCTCCCCTGTCCATGGGGAGGCACTAGATGCTACCTGCGTTTCCAGCCCAACCCCCGCCTTTCCCTGACAGCCCGCACTGGGAGGGACTCGGGGAAGACACTCGAAGGGCTCCTAGGAGATCCCGGGTGCTGCAGACAGAAGACGGAACCTCCCCACACTCAGAATTCCGGAACACGGCTGACTGTTTCGGGGAGGTTCTGGGCCGCCCTCCACGCAGCTGCCTGGTGTCACAGGTGTTCCCTGGCAGGGGGAAGTCCGCTAATGACCTCCCCTGTCCATGGGGAGGCACTAGATTCTACCTGCGTTTCCAGCCCAACCCCCGCCTTTCCCCGGCAGCCCGCACTGTGAGGGACTCGGGGAAGACACTCGAAGGGCTCCTAGGAGATCCCGGGTGCTGCAGACAGAAGACGGAACCTCCCCACACTCAGAATCCCGGAACACGGCTGACTGTGTGGGGGAGGTTCGGGGCCGCACTCCACGCAGCTGCCTGGTGTCGCAGGTGTTCCCTGGCAGGGGGAAGTCCGCTAATTACCTCCCCTGTCCATGGGGAGTCACTAGATGCTACCTGCGTTTCCAACCCAACCCCCACCTTTCCCCGGGAGCCCGCACTGGGAGGGACTCGGGGAAGACACTCGAAGGGCTCCTAGGAGATGCCGGGTGCTGCAGAGAGAAGACGGAACCTCCCCACACTCAGAATTCCGGAACACGGCTGACTGTGTGGGGGAGGTTCGGGTCCGCACTCCCCGAAGCTGCCTGGTGTCACAGGTGTTCCCTGGCAGGGGGAAGTCCGCTAATTACCTCCCCTGTCCATGGGGAGGCACTAGATTCTACCTGCGTTTCCAGCACAACCCCCGCCTTTCCCCGGCAGCCCGCACTGTGAGGGACTCGGGGAAGACACTCGAAGGGCTCCTAGGAGATCCCGGGTGCTGCAGACAGAAGACGGAACCTCCCCACACTCAGAATCCCGGAACACGGCTGACTGTGTGGGGGAGGTTCGGGGCCGCACTCCACGCAGCTGCCTGGTGTCGCAGGTGTTCCCTGGCAGGGGGAAGTCCGCTAATTACCTCCCCTGTCCATGGGGAGTAACTAGATGCTACCTGCGTTTCCAACCCAACCCCCACCATTCCCCGGGAGCCCGCACTGGGAGGGACTCGGGGAAGACACTCGAAGGGCTCCTAGGAGATGCCGGGTGCTGCAGAGAGAAGACGGAACCTCCCCACACTCAGAATTCCGGAACACAGCTGACTGTGTGGGGGAGGTTCGGGTCCGCCCTCCCCGAAGCTGCCTGGTGTCACAGGTGTTCCCTGGCAGGGGGAAGTCCGCTAATTACCTCCCCTGTCCATGGGGAGGCACTAGATTCTACCTGCGTTTCCAGCCCAACCCCCGCATTTCCCCGGCAGCCCGCACTGTGAGGGATTCGGGGAAGACACTCGAAGGGCTCCTAGGAGATCCCGGGTGCTGCAGACAGAAGACGGAACCTCCCCACACTCAGAATCCCGGAACACGGCTGACTGTGTGGGGGAGGTTCGGGGCCGCACTCCACGCAGCTGCCTGGTGTCGCAGGTGTTCCCTGGCAGGGGGAAGTCCGCTAATTACCTCCCCTGTCCATGGGGAGTCACTAGATGCTACCTGCGTTTCCAACCCAACCCCCACCTTTCCCCGGGAGCCCGCACTGGGAGGGACTCGGGGAAGACACTCCAAAGGCTCCTAGGAGATGCCGGGTGCTGCAGAGAGAAGACGGAACCTCCCCACACTCAGAATTCCGGAACACGGCTGACTGTGTGGGGGAGGTTCGGGTCCGCACTCCCCGAAGCTGCCTGGTGTCACAGGTGTTCCCTGGCAGGGGGAAGTCCGCTAATTACCTCCCCTGTCCATGGGGAGGCACTAGATGCTACCTGCGTTTCCAGCCCAACCCCCGCCTTTCCCCGGGAGCCCGCACTGGGAGGGACTCGGGGAAGCCACTCGAAGGGCACCTAGGAGATCCCGGGTGCTGCAGACAGAAGACGGAACCTCCCCACACTCAGAATTCCGAACACGGGTGACTGTGTGGGTGAGGTTTAGGGCCGCCCTCCACGGAGCTTCCTGGTGTCACAGGTGTTCCCTGCAAGGGGGAAGTCCGCTAATTACCTCCCCTGTCCATGGGGAGTCACTAGATGCTACCTGCGTTTCCAGGCCAAACCCCGCCTTTCCCCGGCAGCCCGCACTGGGAGGGACTCGGGGAAGACACTCGAAGGGCTCCTAGGAAATCCCGGGTGCTGCAGACAGAAGACGGAACCTCCCCACACTCAGAATCCCGGAACACGGCTGACTGTGTGGGGGAGGTTCGGGGCCGCACTCCACGCAGCTGCCTGGTGTCGCAGGTGTTCCCTGGCAGGGGGAAGTCCGCTAATTACCTCCCTTGTCCATGGGGAGTCACTAGATGCTACCTGCGTTTCCAACCCAACCCCCACCTTTCCCCGGGAGCCCGCACTGGGAGGGACTCGGGGAAGACACTCGAAGGGCTCCTAGGAGATGCCGGGTGCTGCAGAGAGAAGACGGAACCTCCCCACACTCAGAATTCCGGAACACGGCTGACTGAGTGGGGGAGGTTCGGGTCCGCACTCCCCGAAGCTGCCTGGTGTCTCAGGTGTTCCCTGGCAGGGGGAAGTCCGCTAATTACCTCCCCTGTCCATGGGGAGGCACTAGATGCTACCTGCGTTTCCAGCCCAACCCCCGCCTTTCCCCGGGAGCCCGCACTGGGAGGGACTCGGGGAAGCCACTCGAAGGGCACCTAGGAGATCCCGGGTGCTGCAGACAGAAGACGGAACCTCCCCACACTCAGAATTCCGAACACGGGTGACTGTGTGGGTGAGGTTTAGGGCCGCCCTCCACGGAGCTTCCTGGTGTCACAGGTGTTCCCTGCCAGGGGGAAGTCCGCTAATTACCTCCCCTGTCCATGGGGAGGCACTAGATGCTACCTGCGTTTCCAGCCCAACCCCCGCCTTTCCCCGGGAGCCCGCACTGGGAGGGACTCGGGGAAGCCACTCGAAGAGCACCTAGGAGATCCCGGGTGCTGCAGACAGAAGACGGAACCTCCCCACACTCAGAATTCCGGAACACGGCTGACTGTGTGGGGGAGGTTCGGGGCCGCACTCCACGCAGCTGCCTGGTGTCACAGGTGTTCCCTGGAAGGGGGAAGTCCGCTAATGACCTCCCCTGTCCATGGGGAGGCACTAGATGCTACCTGCGTTTCCAGCCCAAACCCCGCCTTTCCCCGGCAGCCCGCACTGGGAGGGACTCGGGGAAGACACTCGAAGGGCTCCTAGGAGATCCCGGGTGCTGCAGACAGAAGACGGAACCTCCCCACACTCAGAATTCCGAACACGGGTGACTGTGTGGGTGAGGTTTAGGGCCGCCCTCCACGGAGCTTCCTGGTGTCACAGGTGTTCCCTGCCAGGGTGAAGTCCTCTAATTACCTCCCCTGTCCATGGGGAGGCACTAGATGCTACCTGCGTTTCCAGCCCAACCCCCGCCTTTCCCTGACAGCCCGCACTGGGAGGGACTCGGGGAAGACACTCGAAGGGCTCCTAGGAGATCCCGGGTGCTGCAGACAGAAGACGGAACCTCCCCACACTCAGAATTCCGGAACACGGCTGACTGTTTCGGGGAGGTTCTGGGCCGCCCTCCACGCAGCTGCCTGGTGTCACAGGTGTTCCCTGGCAGGGGGAAGTCCGCTAATGACCTCCCCTGTCCATGGGGAGGCACTAGATTCTACCTGCGTTTCCAGCCCAACCCCCGCCTTTCCCCGGCAGCCCGCACTGTGAGGGACTCGGGGAAGACACTCGAAGGGCTCCTAGGAGATCCCGGGTGCTGCAGACAGAAGACGGAACCTCCCCACACTCAGAATCCCGGAACACGGCTGACTGTGTGGGGGAGGTTCGGGGCCGCACTCCACGCAGCTGCCTGGTGTCGCAGGTGTTCCCTGGCAGGGGGAAGTCCGCTAATTACCTCCCCTGTCCATGGGGAGTCACTAGATGCTACCTGCATTTCCAACCCAACCCCCACCTTTCCCCGGGAGCCCGCACTGGGAGGGACTCGGGGAAGACACTCGAAGGGCTCCTAGGAGATGCCGGGTGCTGCAGAGAGAAGACGGAACCTCCCCACACTCAGAATTCCGGAACACGGCTGACTGTGTGGGGGAGGTTCGGGTCCGCACTCCCCGAAGCTGCCTGGTGTCACAGGTGTTCCCTGGCAGGGGGAAGTCCGCTAATTACCTCCCCTGTCCATGGGGAGGCACTAGATTCTACCTGCGTTTCCAGCCCAACCCCCGCCTTTCCCCGGCAGCCCGCACTGTGAGGGACTCGGGGAAGACACTCGAAGGGCTCCTAGGAGATCCCGGGTGCTGCAGACAGAAGACGGAACCTCCCCACACTCAGAATCCCGGAACACGGCTGACTGTGTGGGGGAGGTTCGGGGCCGCACTCCACGCAGCTGCCTGGTGTCGCAGGTGTTCCCTGGCAGGGGGAAGTCCGCTAATTACCTCCCCTGTCCATGGGGAGTCACTAGATGCTACCTGCGTTTCCAACCCAACCCCCACCTTTCCCCGGGAGCCCGCACTGGGAGGGACTCGGGGAAGACACTCGAAGGGCTCCTAGGAGATGCCGGGTGCTGCAGAGAGAAGACGGAACCTCCCCACACTCAGAATTCCGGAACACGGCTGACTGTGTGGGGGAGGTTCGGGTCCGCACTCCCCGAAGCTGCCTGGTGTCACAGGTGTTCCCTGGCAGGGGGAAGTCCGCTAATTACCTCCCCTGTCCATGGGGAGGCACTAGATTCTACCTGCGTTTCCAGCACAACTACCCGCCTTTCCCCGGCAGCCCGCACTGTGAGGGACTCGGGGAAGACACTCGAAGGGCTCCTAGGAGATCCCGGGTGCTGCAGACAGAAGACGGAACCTCCCCACACTCAGAATCCCGGAACACGGCTGACTGTGTGGGGGAGGTTCGGGGCCGCACTCCACGCAGCTGCCTGGTGTCGCAGGTGTTCCCTGGCAGGGGGAAGTCCGCTAATTACCTCCCCTGTCCATGGGGAGTCACTAGATGCTACCTGCGTTTCCAACCCAACCCCCACCATTCCCCGGGAGCCCGCACTGGGAGGGACTCGGGGAAGACACTCGAAGGGCTCCTAGGAGATGCCGGGTGCTGCAGAGAGAAGACGGAACCTCCCCACACTCAGAATTCCGGAACACAGCTGACTGTGTGGGGGAGGTTCGGGTCCGCCCTCCCCGAAGCTGCCTGGTGTCACAGGTGTTCCCTGGCAGGGGGAAGTCCGCTAATTACCTCCCCTGTCCATGGGGAGGCACTAGATTCTACCTGCGTTTCCAGCCCAACCCCCACCTTTCCCCGGGAGCCCGCACTGGGAGGGACTCGGGGAAGACACTCGAAGGGCTCCTAGGAGATCCCGGGTGCTGCAGAGAGAAGACGGAACCTCCCCACACTCAGAATCCCGGAACACGGCTGACTGTGTGGGGGAGGTTCGGGGCCGCACTCCACGCAGCTGCCTGGTGTCGCAGGTGTTCCCTGGCAGGGGGAAGTCCGCTAATTACCTCCCCTGTCCATGGGGAGTCACTAGATGCTACCTGCGTTTCCAACCAAACCCCCACCTTTCCCCGGGAGCCCGCACTGGGAGGGACTCGGGGAAGACACTCGAAAGGCTCCTAGGAGATGCCGGGTGCTGCAGAGAGAAGACGGAACCTCCCCACACTCAGAATTCCGGAACACGGCTGACTGTGTGGGGGAGGTTCGGGTCCGCACTCCCCGAAGCTGCCTGGTGTCACAGGTGTTCCCTGGCAGGGGGAAGTCCGCTAATTACCTCCCCTGTCCATGGGGAGGCACTAGATGCTACCTGCGTTTCCAGCCCAACCCCCGCCTTTCCCCGGGAGCCCGCACTGGGAGGGACTCGGGGAAGCCACTCGAAGGGCACCTAGGAGATCCCGGGTGCTGCAGACAGAAGACGGAACCTCCCCACACTCAGAATTCCGAACACGGGTGACTGTGTGGGTGAGGATTAGGGCCGCCCTCCACGGAGCTTCCTGGTGTCACAGGTGTTCCCTGCCAGGGGGAAGTCCGCTAATTACCTCCCCTGTCCATGGGGAGGCACTAGATGCTACCTGCGTTTCCAGGCCAAACCCAGCCTTTCCCCGGCAGCACGCACTGGGAGGGACTCGGGGAAGACACTCGAAGGGCTCCTAGGAGATCCCGGGTGCTGCAGACAGAAGACGGAACCTCCCCACACTCAGAATCCCGGAACACGGCTGACTGTGTGGGGGAGGTTCGGGGCCGCACTCCACGCAGCTGCCTGGTGTCGCAGGTGTTCCCTGGCAGGGGGAAGTCCGCTAATTACCTCCCTTGTCCATGGGGAGTCACTAGATGCTACCTGCGTTTCCAACCCAACCCCCACCTTTCCCCGGGAGCCCGCACTGGGAGGGACTCGGGGAAGACACTCGAAGGGCTCCTAGGAGATGCCGGGTGCTGCAGAGAGAAGACGGAACTTCCCACACTCAGAATTCCGGAACACGGCTGACTGTGTGGGGGAGGTTCGGGTCCGCACTCCCCGAAGCTGCCTGGTGTCACAGGTGTTCCCTGGCAGGGGGAAGTCCGCTAATTACCTCCCCTGTCCATGGGGAGGCACTAGATGCTACCTGCGTTTCCAGCCCAACCCCCGCCTTTCCCCGGGAGCCCGCACTGTGAGGGACTCGGGGAAGCCACTCGAAGGGCACCTAGGAGATCCCGGGTGCTGCAGACAGAAGACGGAACCTCCCCACACTCAGAATTCCGAACACGGGTGACTGTGTGGGTGAGGTTTAGGGCCGCCCTCCACGGAGCTTCCTGGTGTCACAGGTGTTCCCTGCCAGGGGGAAGTCCGCTAATTACCTCCCCTGTCCATGGGGAGGCACTAGATGCTACCTGCGTTTCCAGGCAAAACCCCGCCTTTCCCCGGCAGCCCGCACTGGGAGGGACTCGGGGAAGACACTCGAAGGGCTCCTAGGAGATCCCGGGTGCTGCAGACAGAAGACGGAACCTCCCCACACTCAGAATCCCGGAACACGGCTGACTGTGTGGGGGAGGTTCGGGGCCGCACTCCACGCAGCTGCCTGGTGTCGCAGGTGTTCCCTGGCAGGGGGATTCCGCTAATTACCTCCCCTGTCCATGGGGAGTCACTAGATGCTACCTGCGTTTCCAACCCAACCCCCAACTTTCCCCGGGAGCCCGCACTGGGAGGGACTCGGGGAATCCACTCGAAGGGCACCTAGGAGATCCCGGGTGCTGCAGACAGAAGACGGAACCTCCCCACACTCAGAATTCCGGAACACGGCTGACTGTGTGGGGGAGGTTCGGGGCCGCACTCCACGCAGCTGCCTGGTGTCACAGGTGTTCCCTGGAAGGGGGAAGTCCGCTAATGACCTCCCCTGTCCATGGGGAGGCACTAGATGCTACCTGCGTTTCCAGCCCAAACCCCGCCTTTCCCCGGCAGCCCGCACTGGGAGGGACTCGGGGAAGACACTCCAAGGGCTCCTAGGAGATCCCGGGTGCTGCAGACAGAAGACGGAACCTCCCCACACTCAGAATCCCGGAACACGGCTGACTGTGTGGGGGAGGTTCGGGGCCGCACTCCACGCAGCTGCCTGGTGTCGCAGGTGTTCCCTGGCAGGGGGAAGTCCGCTAATTACCTCCCCTGTCCATGGGGAGGCACTAGATGCTACCTGCGTTTCCAACCCAACCCCCACCTTTCCCCGGGAGCCCGCACTGGGAGGGACTCGGGGAAGACACTCGAAGGGCTCCTAGGAGATGCCGGGTGCTGCAGAGAGAAGACGGAACCTCCCCACACTCAGAATTCCGGAACACGGCTGACTGTGTGGGGGAGGTTCGGGTCCGCCCTCCCCGAAGCTGCCTGGTGTCACAGGTGTTCCCTGGAAGGGGGAAGTCCGCTAATGACCTCCCCTGTCCATGGGGAGGCACTGGATTCTACCTGCGTTTCCAGCACAACCCCCGCCTTTCCCCGGCAGCCCGCACTGTGAGGGACTCGGGGAAGACACTCGAAGGGCTCCTAGGAGATCCCGGGTGCTGCAGACAGAAGACGGAACCTCCCCACACTCAGAATCCCGGAGCACGGCTGACTGTGTGGGGGAGGTTCGGGGCCGCACTCCACGCAGCTGCCTGGTGTCGCAGGTGTTCCCTGGCAGGGGGAAGTCCGCTAATTACCTCCCCTGTCCATGGGGAGTCACTAGATGCTACCTGCGTTTCCAACCCAACCCCCACCTTTCCCCGGGAGCCCGCACTGGGAGGGACTCGGGGAAGACACTCGAAGGGCTCCTAGGAGATCCCGGGTGCTGCAGACAGAAGACGGAACCTCCCCACACTCAGAATCCCGGAACACGGCTGACTGTGTGGGGGAGGTTCGGGGCCGCACTCCACGCAGCTGCCTGGTGTCGCAGGTGTTCCCTGGCAGGGGGAAGTCCGCTAATTACCTCCCCTGTCCATGGGGAGTCACTAGATGCTACCTGCGTTTCCAGCCCAACCCCCGCCTTTCCCCGGGAGCCCGCACTGGGAGGGACTCGGGGAAGCCACTCGAAGGGCACCTAGGAGATCCCGGGTGCTGCAGACAGAAGACGGAACCTCCCCACACTCAGAATTCCGGAACACGGCTGACTGTGTGGGGGAGGTTCGGGGCCGCACTCCACGCAGCTGCCTGGTGTCACAGGTGTTCCCTGGAAGGGGGAAGTCCGCTAATGACCTCCCCTGTCCATGGGGAGGCACTAGATGCTACCTGCGTTTCCAGCCCAAACCCCGCCTTTCCCCGGCAGCCCGCACTGGGAGGGACTCGGGGAAGACACTCGAAGGGCTCCTAGGAGATCCCGGGTGCTGCAGACAGAAGACGGAACCTCCCCACACTCAGAATTCCGAACACGGGTGACTGTGTGGGTGAGGTTTAGGGCCGCCCTCCACGGAGCTTCCTGGTGTCACAGGTGTTCCCTGCCAGGGGGAAGTCCGCTAATTACCTCCCCTGTCCATGGGGAGGCACTAGATGCTACCTGCGTTTCCAGCCCAACCCCCGCCTTTCCCCGGGAGCCCGCACTGGGAGGGACTCGGGGAAGCCACTCGAAGGGCACCTAGGAGATCCCGGGTGCTGCAGACAGAAGACGGAACCTCCCCACACTCAGAATTCCGGAACACGGCTGACTGTGTGGGGGAGGTTCGGGGCCGCACTCCACGCAGCTGCCTGGTGTCACAGGTGTTCCCTGGAAGGGGGAAGTCCGCTAATGACCTCCCCTGTCCATGGGGAGGCAGTAGATGCTACCTGCGTTTCCAGCCCAAACCCCGCCTTTCCCCGGCAGCTCGCACTAGGAGGGACTCGGGGAAGACACTCGAAGGGCTCCTAGGAGATCCCGGGTGCTGCAGACAGAAGACGGAACCTCCCCACACTCAGAATTCCGGAACACGGCTGACTGTTTGGGGGAGGTTCTGGGCCGCCCTCCACGCAGCTGCCTGGTGTCACAGGTGTTCCCTGGCAGGGGGAAGTCCGCTAATGACCTCCCCTGTCCATGGGGAGGTACTAGATTCTACCTGCGTTTCCAGCCCAACCCCCGCCTTTCCCCGGCAGCCCGCACTGTGAGGGACTCGGGGAAGACACTCGAAGGGCTCCTAGGAGATCCCGGGTGCTGCAGACAGAAGACGGAACCTCCCCACACTCAGAATCCCGGAACACGGCTGACTGTGTGGGGGAGGTTCGGGGCCGCACTCCACGCAGCTGCCTGGTGTCGCAGGTGTTCCCTGGCAGGGGGAAGTCCGCTAATTACCTCCCCTGTCCATGGGGAGTCACTAGATGCTACCTGCGTTTCCAACCCAACCCCCACCTTTCCCCGGGAGCCCGCACTGGGAGGGACACGGGGAAGACACTCGAAGGGCTCCTAGGAGATGCCGGGTGCTGCAGAGAGAAGACGGAACCTCCCCACACTCAGAATTCCGGAACACGGCTGACTGTGTGGGGGAGGTTCGGGTCCGCCCTCCCCGAAGCTGCCTGGTGTCACAGGTGTTCCCTGGCAGGGGGAAGTCCGCTAATTACCTCCCGTGTCCATGGGGAGGCACTAGATGCTACCTGCGTTTCCAGCCCAACCCCCGCCTTTCCCCGGGAGCCCGCACTGGGAGGGACTCGGGGAAGCCACTCGAAGGGCACCTAGGAGATCCCGGGTGCTGCAGACAGAAGACGGAACCTCCCCACACTCAGAATTCCGAACACGGGTGACTGTGTGGGTGAGGTTTAGGGCCGCCCTCCACGGAGCTTCCTGGTGTCACAGGTGTTCCCTGCCAGGGGGAAGTCCGCTAATTACCTCCCCTGTCCATGGGGAGGCACTAGATGCTACCTGCGTTTCCAGGCCAAACCCCGCCTTTCCCCGGCAGCCCGCACTGGGAGGGACTCGGGGAAGACATTCGAAGGGCTCCTAGGAGATCCCGGGTGCTGCAGACAGAAGATGGAACCTCCCCACACTCAGAATCCCGGAACACGGCTGACTGTGTGGGGGAGGTTCGGGGCCGCACTCCACGCAGCTGCCTGGTGTCGCAGGTGTTCCCTGGCAGGGGGAAGTCCGCTAATTACCTCCCCTGTCCATGGGGAGTCACTAGATGCTACCTGCGTTTCCAACCCAACCCCCACCTTTACCCGGGAGCCCGCACTGGGAGGGACACGGGGAAGATACTCGAAGGGCTCCTAGGAGATGCCGGGTGCTGCAGAGAGAAGACGGAACCTCCCCACACTCAGAATTCCGGAACACGGCTGACTGTGTGGGGGAGGTTCGGGTCCGCCCTCCCCGAAGCTGCCTGGTGTCACAGGTGTTCCCTGGCAGGGGGAAGTCCGCTAATTACCTCCCCTGTCCATGGGGAGGCACTAGATGCTACCTGCGTTTCCAGCCCAACCCCCGCCTTTCCCCGGGAGCCCGCACTGGGAGGGACTCGGGGAAGCCACTCGAAGGGCACCTAGGGGATCCCGGGTGCTGCAGACGGAAGACGGAACCTCCCCACACTCAGAATTCCGAACACGGGTGACTGTGTGGGTGAGGTTTAGGGCCGCCCTCCACGGAGCTTCCTGGTGTCACAGGTGTTCCCTGCCAGGGGGAAGTCCGCTAATTACCTCCCCTGTCCATGGGGAGGCACTAGATGCTACCTGCGTTTCCAGCCCAACCCCCACCTTTCCCCGGGAGCCCGCACTGGGAGGGACTCGGGGAAGACACTCGAAGGGCTCCTAGGAGATGCCGGGTGCTGCAGAGAGAAGACGGAACCTCCCCACACTCAGAATTCCGGAACACGGCTGACTGTGTGGGGGAGGTTCGGGTCCGCCCTCCCCGAAGCTGCCTGGTGTCACAGGTGTTCCCTGGCAGGGGGAAGTCCGCTAATTACCTCCCCTGTCCATGGGGAGGCACTAGATGCTACCTGCGTTTCCAGCCCAACCCCCGCCATTCCCCGGGAGCCCGCACTGGGAGGGACTCGGGGAAGCCACTCGAAGGGCACCTAGGAGATCCCGGGTGCTGCAGACAGAAGACGGAACCTCCCCACACTCAGAATTCCGGAACACGGGTGACTGTGTGGGTGAGGTTTAGGGCCGCCCTCCACGAAGCTTCCTGGTGTCACAGGTGTTCCCTCTCAAGGGGAAGTCCGCTACTTACCTCCCCTGTCCATGGGGAGGCACTAGATGCTACCTGCGTTTCCAGCCCAACCCCCGCCTTTCCCTGACAGCCCGCACTGGGAGGGACTCGGGGAAGACACTCGAAGGGCTCCTAGGAGATCCCGGGTGCTGCAGACAGAAGACGGAACCTCCCCACACTCAGAATTCCGGAACACGGCTGACTGTTTGGGGGAGGTTCTGGGCCGCCCTCCACGCAGCTGCCTGGTGTCACAGGTGTTCCCTGGCAGGGGGAAGTCCGCTAATGACCTCCCCTGTCCATGGGGAGGCACTAGATTCTACCTGCGTTTCCAGCCCAACCCCCGCCTTTCCCCGGCAGCCCGCACTGTGAGGGACTCGGGGAAGACACTCGAAGGGCTCCTAGGAGATCCCGGGTGCTGCAGACAGAAGACGGAACCTCCCCACACTCAGAATCCCGGAACAAGGCTGACTGTGTGGGGGAGGTTCGGGGCCGCACTCCACGCAGCTGCCTGGTGTCGCAGGTGTTCCCTGGCAGGGGGAAGTCCGCTAATTACCTCCCCTGTCCATGGGGAGTCACTAGATGCTACCTACGTTTCCAACCCAACCCCCACAATTCCCCGGGAGCCCGCACTGGGAGGGACTCGGGGAAGACACTCGAAGGGCTCCTAGGAGATGCCGGGTGCTGCAGAGAGAAGACGGAACCTCCCCACACTCAGAATTCCGGAACACGGCTGACTGTGTGGGGGAGGTACGGGTCGGCCCTCCCCGAAGCTGCCTGGTGTCACAGGTGTTCCCTGGCAGGGGGAAGTCCGCTAATTACCTCCCCTGTCCATGGGGAGGCACTAGATGCTACCTGCGTTTCCAGCCCAACCCCCGCCTTTCCCCGGGAGCCCGCACTGGGAGGGACTCGGGGAAGCCATTCGAAGGGCACCTAGGAGATCCCGGGTGCTGCAGACAGAAGACGGAACCTCCCCACACTCAGAATTCCGAACACGGGTGACTGTGTGGGTGAGGTTTTGGGCCGCCCTCCACGGAGCTTCCTGGTGTCACAGGTGTTCCCTGCCAGGGGGAAGTCCGCTAATTACCTCCCCTGTCCATGGGGAGGCACTAGATGCTACCTGCGTTTCCAGGCCAAACCCCGCCTTTCCCCGGCAGCCCGCATTGGGAGGGACTCGGGGAAGACACTCGAAGGGCTCCTAGGAGATCCCGGGTGCTGCAGACAGAAGACGGAACCTCCCCACACTCAGAATTCCGAACACGGGTGACTGTGTGGGTGAGGTTTAGGGCCGCCCTCCACGGAACTTCCTGGTGTCACAGGTGTTCCCTGCCAGGGGGAAGTCCGCTAATTACCTCCCCTGTCCATGGGGAGGCACTAGATGCTACCTGCGTTTCCAGGCCAAACCCCGCCTTTCCCCGGCAGCCCGCACTGGGAGGGACTCGGGGAAGACACTCGAAGGGCTCCTAGGAGATCCCGGGTGCTGCAGACAGAAGACGGAACCTCCCCACACTCAGAATCCCGGAACACGGCTGACTGTTTGGGGGAGGTTCGGGGCCGCACTCCACGCAGCTGCCTGGTGTCGCAGGTGTTCCCTGGCAGGGGGAAGTCCGCTAATTACCTCCCCTGTCCATGGGGAGGCACTAGATGCTACCTGCGTTTCCAGCCCAACCCCCGCCTTTCCCCGGGAGCCCGCACTGGGAGGGACTCGGGGAAGCCACTCGAAGGGCACCAAGGAGATCCCGGGTGCTGCAGACAGAAGACGGAACCTCCCCACACTCAGAATTCCGGAACACGGCTGACTGTGTGGGGAGGTTCGGGGCCGCACTCCACGCAGCTGCCTGGTGTCACAGGTGTTCCCTGGAAGGGGGAAGTCCGCTAATGACCTCCCCTGTCCATGGGGAGGCACTAGAAGCTACCTGCGTTTCCAGCCCAAACCCCGCCTTTCCCTGGCAGCCCGCACTGGGAGGGACTCGGGGAAGACACTCGAAGGGCTCCTAGGAGATCCCGGGTGCTGCAGACAGAAGACGGAACCTCCCCACACTCAGAATTCCGAACACGGGTGACTGTGTGGGTGAGGTTTAGGGCCGCCCTCCACGGAGCTTCCTGGTGTCACAGGTGTTCCCTGCCAGGGGGAAGTCCGCTAATTACCTCCCCTGTCCATGGGGAGGCACTAGATGCTACCTGCGTTTCCAGCCCAACCCCCGCCTTTCCCCGGGAGCCCGCACTGGTAGGGACTCGGGGAAGCCACTCGAAGGGCACCTAGGAGATCCCGGGTGCTGCAGACAGAAGACGGAACCTCCCCACACTCAGAATTCCGGAACACGGCTGACTGTGTGGGGGAGGTTTGGGGCCGCACTCCACGCAGCTGCCTGGTGTCACAGGTGTTCCCTGGAAGGGGGAAGTCCGCTAATGACCTCCCCTGTCCATGGGGAGGCACTAGATGCTACCTGCGTTTCCAGCCCAACCCCCGCCTTTCCCCGGGAGCCCGCACTGGGAGGGACTCGGGGAAGCCACTCGAAGGGCTCCTAGGAGATCCCGGGTGCTGCAGACTGAAGACGGAACCTCCCCACACTCAGAATTCCGAACACGGGTGACTGTGTGAGTGAGGTTTAGGGCCGCCCTCCACGGAGCTTCCTGGTGTCACAGGTGTTCCCTGCCAGGGGGAAGTCCGCTAATTACCTCCCCTGTCCATGGGGAGGCACTAGATGCTACCTGCGTTTCCAGCCCAACCCCCGCCTTTCCCTGACAGCCCGCACTGGGAGGGACTCGGGGAAGACACTCGAAGGGCTCCTAGGAGATCCCGGGTGCTGCAGACAGAAGACGGAACCTCCCCACACTCAGAATCCCGGAACACGGCTGACTGTGTGGGGGAGGTTCGGGGCCGCACTCCACGCAGCTGCCTGGTGTCGCAGGTGTTCCCTGGCAGGGGGAAGTCCGCTAATTACCTCCCCTGTCCATGGGGAGTCACTAGATGCTACCTGCGTTTCCAACACAACCCCCACCTTTCCCCGGGAGCCCGCAATGGGAGGGACTCGGGGAAGACACTCGAAGGGCTCCTAGGAGATGCCGGGTGCTGCAGAGAGAAGACGGAACCTCCCCACACTCAGAATTCCGGAACACGGCTGACTGTGTGGGGGAGGTTCGGGTCCGCCCTCCCCGAAGCTGCCTGGTGTCACAGGTGTTCCCTGGCAGGGGGAAGTCCGCTAATTACCTCCCCTGTCCATGGGGAGGCACTAGATGCTACCTGCGTTTCCAGCCCAACCCCCGCCTTTCCCCGGGAGCCCGCACTGGGAGGGACTCGGGGAAGCCACTCGAAGGGCACCTAGGAGATCCCGGGTGCTGCAGACAGAAGACGGAACCTCCCCACACTCAGAATTCCGAACACGGGTGACTGTGTGGGTGAGGTTTAGGGCCGCGCTCCACGGAGCTTCCTGGTGTCACAGGTGTTCCCTGCCAGGGGGAAGTCCGCTAATTACCTCCCCTGTCCATGGGGAGGCACTAGATGCTACCTGCGTTTCCAGCCCAACCCCCGCCTTTCCCCGGGAGCCCGCACTGGGAGGGACTCGGGGAAGCCACTCGAAGGGCACCTAGGAGATCCCGGGTGCTGCAGACAGAAGACGGAACCTCCCCACACTCAGAATTCCGGAACACGGCTGACTGTGTGGGGGAGGTTCGGGGCCGCACTCCACGCAGCTGCCTGGTGTCACAGGTGTTCCCTGGAAGGGGGAAGTCCGCTAATGACCTCCCCTGTCCATGGGGAGGCACTAGATGCTACCTGCGTTTCCAGCCCAAACCCCGCCTTTCCCCGGCAGCCCGCACTAGGAGGGACTCGGGGAAGACACTCGAAGGGCTCCTAGGAGATCCCGGGTGCTGCAGACAGAAGACGGAACCTCCCCACACTCAGAATTCCGAACACGGGTGACTGTGTTGGTGAGGTTTAGGGCCGCCCTCCACGGAGCTTCCTGGTGTCACAGGTGTTCCCTGGCAGGGGGAAGTCCGCTAATTACCTCCCCTGTCCATGGGGAGGCACTAGATGCTACCTGCGTTTCCAGCCCAACCCCAGCCTTTCCCTGACAGCCCGCACTGGGAGGGACTCGGGGAAGACACTCGAAGGGCTCCTAGGAGATCCCGGGTGCTGCAGACAGAAGACGGAACCTCCCCACACTCAGAATTCCGGAACACGGCTGACTGTTTGGGGGAGGTTCTGGGCCGCCCTCCACGCAGCTGCCTGGTGTCACAGGTGTTCCCTGGCAGGGGGAAGTCCGCTAATGACCTCCCCTGTCCATGGGGAGGTACTAGATTCTACCTGCGTTTCCAGCCCAACCCCCGCCTTTCCCCGGCAGCCCGCACTGTGAGGGACTCGGGGAAGACACTCGAAGGGCTCCTAGGAGATCCCGGGTGCTGCAGACAGAAGACGGAACCTCCCCACACTCAGAATCCCGGAACACGGCTGACTGTGTGGGGGAGGTTCGGGGCCGCACTCCACGCAGCTGCCTGGTGTCGCAGGTGTTCCCTGGCAGGGGGAAGTCCGCTAATTACCTCCCCTGTCCATGGGGAGTCACTAGATGCTACCTGCGTTTCCAACCCAACCCCCACCTTTCCCCGGGAGCCCGCACTGGGAGGGACACGGGGAAGACACTCGAAGGGCTCCTAGGAGATGCCGGGTGCTGCAGAGAGAAGACGGAACCTCCCCACACTCAGAATTCCGGAACACGGCTGACTGTGTGGGGGAGGTTCGGGTCCGCCCTCCCCGAAGCTGCCTGGTGTCACAGGTGTTCCCTGGCAGGGGGAAGTCCGCTAATTACCTCCCGTGTCCATGGGGAGGCACTAGATGCTACCTGCTTTTCCAGCCCAACCCCCGCCTTTCCCCGGGAGCCCGCACTGGGAGGGACTCGGGGAAGCCACTCGAAGGGCACCTAGGAGATCCCGGGTGCTGCAGACAGAAGACGGAACCTCCCCACACTCAGAATTCCGAACACGGGTGACTGTGTGGGTGAGGTTTAGGGCCGCCCTCCACGGAGCTTCCTGGTGTCACAGGTGTTCCCTGCCAGGGGGAAGTCCGCTAATTACCTCCCCTGTCCATGGGGAGGCACTAGATGCTACCTGCGTTTCCAGGCCAAACCCCGCCTTTCCCCGGCAGCCCGCACTGGGAGGGACTCGGGGAAGACACTCGAAGGGCTCCTAGGAGATGCCGGGTGCTGCAGACAGAAGATGGAACCTCCCCACACTCAGAATCCCGGAACACGGCTGACTGTGTGGGGGAGGTTCGGGGCCGCACTCCACGCAGCTGCCTGGTGTCGCAGGTGTTCCCTGGCAGGGGGAAGTCCGCTAATTACCTCCCCTGTCCATGGGGAGTCACTAGATGCTACCTGCGTTTCCAACCCAACCCCCACCTTTCCCCGGGAGCCCGCACTGGGAGGGACTCGGGGAAGACACTCGAAGGGCTCCTAGGAGATGCCGGGTGCTGCAGAGAGAAGACGGAACCTCCCCACACTCAGAATTCCGGAACACGGCTGACTGTGTGGGGGAGGTTCGGGTCCGCCCTCCCCGAAGCTGCCTGGTGTCACAGGTGTTCCCTGGCAGGGGGAAGTCCGCTAATTACCTCCCCTGTCCATGGGGAGGCACTAGATGCTACCTGCGTTTCCAGCCCAACCCCCGCCATTCCCCGGGAGCCCGCACTGGGAGGGACTCGGGGAAGCCACTCGAAGGGCACCTAGGAGATCCCGGGTGCTGCAGACAGAAGACGGAACCTCCCCACACTCAGAATTCCGGAACACGGGTGACTGTGTGGGTGAGGTTTAGGGCCGCCCTCCACGAAGCTTCCTGGTGTCACAGGTGTTCCCTCTCAAGGGGAAGTCCGCTACTTACCTCCCCTGTCCATGGGGAGGCACTAGATGCTACCTGCGTTTCCAGCCCAACCCCCGCCTTTCCCTGACAGCCCGCACTGGGAGGGACTCGGGGAAGACACTCGAAGGGCTCCTAGGAGATCCCGGGTGCTGCAGACAGAAGACGGAACCTCCCCACACTCAGAATTCCGGAACACGGCTGACTGTGTGGGGGAGGTTCTGGGCCGCCCTCCACGCAGCTGCCTGGTGTCACAGGTGTTCCCTGGCAGGGGGAAGTCCGCTAATGACCTCCCCTGTCCATGGGGAGGCACTAGATTCTACCTGCGTTTCCAGCCCAACCCCCGCCTTTCCCCGGCAGCCCGCACTGTGAGGGACTCGGGGAAGACACTCGAAGGGCTCCTAGGAGATGCCGGGTGCTGCAGAGAGAAGACGGAACCTCCCCACACTCAGAATTCCGGAACACGGCTGACTGTGTGGGGGAGGTTCGGGTCCGCCCTCCCCGAAGCTGCCTGGTGTCACAGGTGTTCCCTGGCAGGGGGAAGTCCGCTAATTACCTCCCCTGTCCATGGGGAGGCACTAGATGCTACCTGCGTTTCCAGCCCAACCCCCGCCTTTGCCCGGGAGCCCGCACTGGGAGGGACTCGGGGAAGCCACTCGAAGGGCACCAAGGAGATCCCGGGTGCTGCAGACAGAAGACGGAACCTCCCCACACTCAGAATTCCGGAACACGGCTGACTGTGTGGGGGAGGTTCGGGGCCGCACTCCACGCAGCTGCCTGGTGTCACAGGTGTTCCCTGGACGGGGGAAGTCCGCTAATGACCTCCCCTGTCCATGGGGAGGCACTAGATGCTACCTGCGTTTCCAGCCCAAACCCCGCCTTTCCCCGGCAGCCCGCACTGGGAGGGACTCGGGGAAGACACTCGAAGGGCTCCTAGGAGATCCCGGGTGCTGCAGACAGAAGACGGAACCTCCCCACACTCAGAATTCCGAACACGGGTGACTGTGTGGGTGAGGTTTAGGGCCGCCCTCCACGGAGCTTCCTGGTGTCACAGGTGTTCCCTGCCAGGGGGAAGTCCGCTAATTACCTCCCCTGTCCATGGGGAGGCACTAGATGCTACCTGCGTTTCCAGCCCAACCCCCGCCTTTCCCCGGGAGCCCGCACTGGTAGGGACTCGGGGAAGCCACTCGAAGGGCACCTAGGAGATCCCGGGTGCTGCAGACAGAAGACGGAACCTCCCCACACTCAGAATTCCGGAACACGGCTGACTGTGTGGGGGAGGTTCGGGGCCGCACTCCACGCAGCTGCCTGGTGTCACAGGTGTTCCCTGGAAGGGGGAAGTCCGCTAATGACCTCCCCTGTCCATGGGGAGGCACTAGATGCTACCTGCGTTTCCAGCCCAAACCCCGCCTTTCCCCGGCAGCCCGCACTGGGAGGGACTCGGGGAAGACACTCGAAGGGCTCCTAGGAGATCCCGGGTGCTGCAGACAGAAGACGGAACCTCCCCACACTCAGAATTCCGAACACGGGTGACTGTGTGAGTGAGGTTTAGGGCCGCCCTCCACGGAGCTTCCTGGTGTCACAGGTGTTCCCTGCCAGGGGGAAGTCCGCTAATTACCTCCCCTGTCCATGGGGAGGCACTAGATGCTACCTGCGTTTCCAGCCCAACCCCCGCCTTTCCCTTACAGCCCGCACTGGGAGGGACTCGGGGAAGACACTCGAAGGGCTCCTAGGAGATCCCGGGTGCTGCAGACAGAAGACGGAACCTCCCCACACTCAGAATTCCGGAACACGGCTGACTGTGTGGGGGAGGTTCGGGGCCGCACTCCACGCAGCTGCCTGGTGTCGCAGGTGTTCCCTGGCAGGGGGAAGTCCGCTAATTACCTCCCCTGTCCATGGGGAGTCACTAGATGCTACCTGCGTTTCCAACCCAACCCCCACCTTTCCCCGGGAGCCCGCACTGGGAGGGACTCGGGGAAGACACTCGAAGGGCTCCTAGGAGATGCCGGGTGCTGCAGAGAGAAGACGGAACCTCCCCACACTCAGAATTCCGGAACACGGCTGACTGTGTGGGGGAGGTTCGGGTCCGCCCTCCCCGAAGCTGCCTGGTGTCACAGGTGTTCCCTGGCAGGGGGAAGTCCGCTAATTACCTCCCCTGTCCATGGGGAGGCACTAGATGCTACCTGCGTTTCCAGCCCAACCCCCGCCTTTCCCCGGGAGCCCGCACTGGGAGGGACTCGGGGAAGCCACTCGAAGGGCACCTAGGAGATCCCGGGTGCTGCAGACAGAAGACGGAACCTCCCCACACTCAGAATTCCGAACACGGGTGACTGTGTGGGTGAGGTTTAGGGCCGCCCTCCACGGAGCTTCCTGGTGTCACAGGTGTTCCCTGCCAGGGGGAAGTCCGCTAATTACCTCCCCTGTCCATGGGGAGGCACTAGATGCTACCTGCGTTTCCAGCCCAACCCCCGCCTTTCCCCGGGAGCCCGCACTGGGAGGGACTCGGGGAAGCCACTCTAAAGGCACCTAGGAGATCCCGGGTGCTGCAGACAGAAGACGGAACCTCCCCACACTCAGAATTCCGGAACACGGCTGACTGTGTGGGGGAGGTTCGGGGTCGCACTCCACGCAGCTGCCTGGTGTCACAGGTGTTCCCTGGAAGGGGGAAGTCCGCTAATGACCTCCCCTGTCCATGGGGAGGCACTAGATGCTACCTGCGTTTCCAGCCCAAACCCCGCCTTTCCCCGGCAGCCCGCACTGGGAGGGACTCGGGGAAGACACTCGAAGGGCTCCTAGGAGATCCCGGGTGCTGCAGACAGAAGACGGAACCTCCCCACACTCAGAATTCCGAACACGGGTGACTGTGTGGGTGAGGTTTAGGGCCGCCCTCCACGGAGCTTCCTGGTGTCACAGGTGTTCCCTGCCAGGGGGAAGTCCGCTAATTACCTCCCCTGTCCATGGGGAGGCACTAGATGCTACCTGCGTTTCCAGCCCAACCCCCGCCTTTCCCCGGGAGCCCGCACTGGGAGGGACTCGGGGAAGCCACTCGAAGGGCACCTAGGAGATCCCGGGTGCTGCAGACAGAAGACGGAACCTCCCCACACTCAGAATTCCGGAACACGGCTGACTGTGTGGGGGAGGTTCGGGGCCGCACTCCACGCAGCTGCCTGGTGTCACAGGTGTTCCCTGGAAGGGGGAAGTCCGCTAATGACCTCCCCTGTCCATGGGGAGGCACTAGATGCTACCTGCGTTTCCAGCCCAACCCCCGCCTTTCCCTGACAGCCCGCACTGGGAGGGACTCGGGGAAGACACTCGAAGGGCTCCTAGGAGATCCCGGGTGCTGCAGACAAAAGACGGAACCTCCCCACACTCAGAATTCCGGAACACGGCTGACTGTTTGGGGGAGGTTCTGGGCCGCCCTCCACGCAGCTGCCTGGTGTCACAGGTGTTCCCTGGCAGGGGGAAGTCCGCTAAAGACCTCCCCTGTCCATGGGGAGGCACTAGATTCTACCTGCGTTTCCAGCCGAACCCCCGCCTTTCCCCGGCAGCCCGCACTGGGAGGGACTCGGGGAAGACACTCGAAGGGCTCCTAGGAGATCCCGGGTGCTGCAGACAGAAGACGGAACCTCCCCACACTCAGAATCCCGGAACACGGCTGACTGTGTGGGGGAGGTTCGGGGCCGCACTCCACGCAGCTGCCTGGTGTCGCAGGTGTTCCCTGGCAGGGGGAAGTCCGCTAATTACCTCCCCTGTCCATGGGGAGTCACTAGATGCTACCTGCGTTTCCAACCCAACCCCCACCTTTCCCCGGGAGCCCGCACTGGGAGGGACTCGGGGAAGACACTCGAAGGGCTCCTAGGAGATGCCGGGTGCTGCAGAGGGAAGACGGAACCTCCCCACACTCAGAATTCCGGAACACGGCTGACTGTGTGGGGGAGGTTCGGGTCCGCCCTCCCCGAAGCTGCCTGGTGTCACAGGTGTTCCCTGGCAGGGGGAAGTCCGCTAATTACCTCCCCTGTCCATGGGGAGGCACTAGATGCTACCTGCGTTTCCAGCCCAACCCCCGCCTTTCCCCGGGAGCCCGCACTGGGAGGGACTCGGGGAAGCCACTCGAAGGGCACCTAGGAGATCCCGGGTGCTGCAGACAGAAGACGGAACCTCCCCACACTCAGAATTCCGAACACGGGTGACTGTGTGGGTGAGGTTTAGGGCCGCCCTCCACGGAGCTTCCTGGTGTCACAGGTGTTCCCTGCCAGGGGGAAGTCCGCTAATTACCTCCCCTGTCCATGGGGAGGCACTAGATGCTACCTGCGTTTCCAGGCCAAACCCCGCCTTTCCCCAGCAGCCCGCACTGGGAGGGACTCGGGGAAGACACTCGAAGGGCTCCTAGGAGATCCCGGGTGCTGCAGACAGAAGACGGAACCTCCCCACACTCAGAATCCCGGAACACGGCTGACTGTGTGGGGGAGGTTCGGGGCCGCACTCCACGCAGCTGCCTGGTGTCGCAGGTGTTCCCTGGCAGGGGGAAGTCCGCTAATTACCTCCCCTGTCCATGGGGAGTCACTAGATGCTACCTGCGTTTCCAACCCAACCCCCACCTTTCCCCGGGAGCCCGCACTGGGAGGGACTCGGGGAAGACACTCGAAGGGCTCCTAGGAGATGCCGGGTGCTGCAGAGAGAAGACGGAACCTCCCCACACTCAGAATTCCGGAACACGGCTGACTGTGTGGGGAAGGTTCGGGTCCGCCCTCCCCGAAGCTGCCTGGTGTCACAGGTGTTCCCTGGCAGGGGGAAGTCCGCTAAATACCTCCCCTGTCCATGGGGAGGCACTAGATGCTACCTGCGTTTCCAGCCCAACCCCCGCCTTTCCCCGGGAGCCCGCACTGCGAGGGACTCGGGGAAGCCACTCGAAGGGCACCTAGGAGATCCCGGGTGCTGCAGACAGAAGACGGAACCTCCCCACACTCAGAATTCCGAACACGGGTGACTGTGTGGGTGAGGTTTAGGGCCGCCCTCCACGGAGCTTCCTGGTGTCACAGGTGTTCCCTGCCAGGGGGAAGTCCGCTAATTACCTCCCCTGTCCATGGGGAGTCACTAGATGCTACCTGCGTTTACAACCCAACCCCCACCTTTCCCCGGGAGCCCGCACTGGGAGGGACTCCGGGAAGACACTCGAAGGGCTCCTAGGAGATGCCGGGTGCTGCAGAGAGAAGACGGAACCTCCCCACACTCAGAATTCCGGAACACGGCTGACTGTGTGGGGGAGGTTCGGGTCCGCCCTCCCCGAAGCTGCCTGGTGTCACAGGTGTTCCCTGGCAGGGGGAAGTCCGCTAATTACCTCCCCTGTCCATGGGGAGTCACTAGATGCTACCTGCGTTTCCAGCCCAACCCCCGCCTTTCCCTGACAGCTCGCACTGGGAGGGACTCGGGGAAGACACTCGAAGGGCTCCTAGGAGATCCCGGGTGCTGCAGACAGAAGACGGAACCTCCCCACACTCAGAATTCCGGAACACGGCTGACTGTTTGGGGGAGGTTCTGGGCCGCCCTCCACGCAGCTGCCTGGTGTCACAGGTGTTCCCTGGCAGGGGGAAGTCCGCTAATGACCTCCCCTGTCCATGGGGAGGCACTAGATTCTACCTGCGTTTCCAGCCCAACCCCCGCCTTTCCCCGGCAGCCCGCACTGTGAGGGACTCGGGGAAGACACTCGAAGGGCTCCTAGGAGATCCCGGGTGCTGCAGACAGAAGACGGAACCTCCCCACACTCAGAATCCCGGAACACGGCTGACTGTGTGGGGGAGGTTCGGGGCCGCACTCCACGCAGCTGCCTGGTGTCGCAGGTGTTCCCTGGCAGGGGGAAGTCCGCTAATTACCTCCCCTGTCCATGGGGAGTCACTAGATGCTACCTGCGTTTCCAACCCAACCCCCACCTTTCCCCGGGAGCCCGCACTGGGAGGGACTCGGGGAAGACACTCGAAGGGCTCCTAGGAGATGCCGGGTGCTGCAGAGAGAAGACGGAACCTCCCCACACTCAGAATTCCGGAACACGGCTGACTGTGTGGGGGAGGTTCGGGTCCGCCCTCCCCGAAGCTGCCTGGTGTCACAGGTGTTCCCTGGCAGGGGGAAGTCCGCTAATTACCTCCCCTGTCCATGGGGAGGCACTAGATGCTACCTGCGTTTCCAGCCCAACCCCCGCCTTTCCCCGGGAGCCCGCACTGGGAGGGACTCGGGGAAGCCACTCGAAGGGCACCTAGGAGATCCCGGGTGCTGCAGACAGAAGACGGAACCTCCCCACACTCAGAATTCCGAACACGGGTGACTGTGTGGGTGAGGTTTAGGGCCGCCCTCCACGGAGCTTCCTGGTGTCACAGGTGTTCCCTGCCAGGGGGAAGTCCGCTAATTACCTCCCCTGTCCATGGGGAGGCACTAGATGCTACCTGCGTTTCCAGGCCAAACCCCGCCTTTCCCCGGCAGCCCGCACTGGGAGGGACTCGGGGAAGACACTCGAAGGGCTCCTAGGAGATCCCGGGTGCTGCAGACAGAAGACGGAACCTCCCCACACTCAGAATTCCGAACACGGGTGACTGTGTGGGTGAGGTTTAGGGCCGCCCTCCACGGAGCTTCCTGGTGTCACAGGTGTTCCCTGCCAGGGGGAAGTCCGCTAATTACCTCCCCTGTCCATGGGGAGGCACTAGATGCTACCTGCGTTTCCAGGCCAAACCCCGCCTTTCCCCGGCAGCCCGCACTGGGAGGGACTCGGGGAAGACACTCGAAGGGCTCCTAGGAGATCCCGGGTGCTGCAGACAGAAGACGGAACCTCCCCACACTCAGAATCCCGGAACACGGCTGACTGTGTGGGGGAGGTTCGGGGCCGCACTCCACGCAGCTGCCTGGTGTCGCAGGTGTTCCCTGGCAGGGGGAAGTCCGCTAATTACCTCCCCTGTCCATGGGGAGTCACTAGATGCTACCTGCGTTTCCAACCCAACCCCCAACTTTCCCCGGGAGCCCGCAATGGGAGGGACTCGGGGAAGACACTCGAAGGGCTCCTAGGAGATGCCGGGTGCTGCAGAGAGAAGACGGAACCTCCCCACACTCAGAATTCCGGAACACGGCTGACTGTGTGGGGGAGGTTCGGGTCCGCCCTCCCCGAAGCTGCCTGGTGTCACAGGTGTTCCCTGGCAGGGGGAAGTCCGCTAATTACCTCCCCTGTCCATGGGGAGGCACTAGATGCTACCTGCGTTTCCAGCCCAACCCCCGCCTTTCCCCGGGAGCCCGCACTGGGAGGGACTCGGGGAAGCCACTCGAAGGGCACCTAGGAGATCCCGGGTGCTGCAGACAGAAGACGGAACCTCCCCACACTCAGAATTCCGAACACGGGTGACTGTGTGGGTGAGGTTTAGGGCCGCCCTCCACGGAGCTTCCTGGTGTCACAGGTGTTCCCTGCCAGGGGGAAGTCCGCTAATTACCTCCCCTGTCCATGGGGAGGCACTAGATGCTACCTGCGTTTCCAGGCCAAACCCCGCCTTTCCCCGGCAGCCCGCACTGGGAGGGACTCGGGGAAGACACTCGAAGGGCTCCTAGGAGATCCCGGGTGCTGCAGACAGAAGACGGAACCTCCCCACACTCAGAATTCGGAACACGGGTGACTGTGTGGGTGAGGTTTAAGGCCGCCCTCCACGGAGCTTCCTGGTGTCACAGGTGTTCCCTGCCAGGGGGAAGTCCGCTAATTACCTCCCCTGTCCATGGGGAGGCACTAGATGCTACCTGCGTTTCCAGCCCAACCCCCGCCTTTCCCTGACAGCCCGCACTGGGAGGGACTCGGGGAAGACACTCGAAGGGCTCCTAGGAGATCCCGGGTGCTGCAGACAGAAGACGGAACCTCCCCACACTCAGAATTCCGGAACACGGCTGACTGTTTGGGGGAGGTTCTGGGCCGCCCTCCACGCAGCTGCCTGGTGTCACAGGTGTTCCCTGGCAGGGGGAAGTCCGCTAATGACCTCCCCTGTCCATGGGGAGGCACTAGATTCTACCTGCGTTTCCAGCCCAACCCCCGCCTTTCCCCGGCAGCCCGCACTGTGAGGGACTCGGGGAAGACACTCGAAGGGCTCCTAGGAGATCCCGGGTGCTGCAGACAGAAGACGGAACCTCCCCACACTCAGAATCCCGGAACACGGCTGACTGTGTGGGGGAGGTACGGGGCCGCACTCCACGCAGCTGCCTGGTGTCGCAGGTGTTCCCTGGCAGGGGGAAGTCCGCTAATTACCTCCCCTGTCCATGGGGAGTCACTAGATGCTACCTGCGTTTCCAACCCAACCCCCACCTTTCCCCGGGAGCCCGCACTGGGAGGGACTCGGGGAAGACACTCGAAGGGCTCCTAGGAGATGCCGGGTGCTGCAGAGAGAAGACGGAACCTCCCCACACTCAGAATTCCGGAACACGGCTGACTGTGTGGGGGAGGTTCGGGTCCGCCCTCCCCGAAGCTGCCTGGTGTCACAGGTGTTCCCTGGCAGGGGGAAGTCCGCTAATTACCTCCCCTGTCCATGGGGAGGCACTAGATGCTACCTGCGTTTCCAGCCCAACCCCCGCCTTTCCCCGGGAGCCCGCACTGGGAGGGACTCGGGGAAGCCACTCGAAGGGCACCTAGGAGATCCCGGGTGCTGCAGACAGAAGACGGAACCTCCCCACACTCAGAATTCCGAACACGGGTGACTGTGTGGGTGAGGTTTAGGGCCGCCCTCCACGGAACTTCCTGGTGTCACAGGTGTTCCCTGCCAGGGGGAAGTCCGCTAATTACCTCCCCTGTCCATGGGGAGGCACTAGATGCTACCTGCGTTTCCAGGCCAAACCCCGCCTTTCCCCGGCAGCCCGCACTGGGAGGGACTCGGGGAAGACACTCGAAGGGCTCCTAGGAGATCCCGGGTGCTGCAGACAGAAGACGGAACCTCCCCACACTCAGAATCCCGGAACACGGCTGACTGTGTGGGGGAGGTTCGGGGCCGCACTCCACGCAGCTGCCTGGTGTCGCAGGTGTTCCCTGGCAGGGGGAAGTCCGCTAATTACCTCCCCTGTCCATGGGGAGTCACTAGATGCTACCTGCGTTTCCAACCCAACCCCCACCTTTCCCCGGGAGCCCGCACTGGGAGGGACTCGGGGAAGACACTCGAAGGGCTCCTAGGAGATGCCGGGTGCTGCAGAGAGAAGACGGAACCTCCCCACACTCAGAATTCCGGAACACGGCTGACTGTGTGGGGGAGGTTCGGGTCCGCCCTCCCCGAAGCTGCCTGGTGTCACAGGTGTTCCCTGGCAGGGGGAAGTCCGCTAATTACCTCCCCTGTCCATGGGGAGGCACTAGATGCTACCTGCGTTTCCAGCCCAACCCCCGCCTTTCCCCGGGAGCCCGCACTGGGAGGGACTCGGGGAAGCCACTCGAAGGGCACCTAGGAGATCCCGGGTGCTGCAGACAGAAGACGGAACCTCCCCACACTCAGAATTCCGGAACACGGGTGACTGTGTGGGTGAGGTTTAGGGCCGCCCTCCACGAAGCTTCCTGGTGTCACAGGTGTTCCCTCTCAAGGGGAAGTCCGCTACTTACCTCCCCTGTCCATGGGGAGGCACTAGATGCTACCTGCGTTTCCAGCCCAACCCCCGCATTTCCCTGACAGCCCGCACAGGGAGGGACTCGGGGAAGACACTCGAAGGGCTCCTAGGAGATCCCGGGTGCTGCAGACAGAAGACGGAACCTCCCCACACTCAGAATTCCGGAACACGGCTGACTGTTTGGGGGAGGTTCTGGGCCGCCCTCCACGCAGCTGCCTGGTGTCACAGGTGTTCCCTGGCAGGGGGAAGTCCGCTAATGACCTCCCCTGTCCATGGGGAGGCACTAGATTCTACCTGCGTTTCCAGCCCAACCCCCGCCTTTCCCCGGCAGCCCGCACTGTGAGGGACTCGGGGAAGACACTCGAAGGGCTCCTAGGAGATCCCGGGTGCTGCAGACAGAAGACGGAACCTCCCCACACTCAGAATCCCGGAACACGGCTGACTGTGTGGGGGAGGTTCGGGGCCGCACTCCACGCAGCTGCCTGGTGTCGCAGGTGTTCCCTGGCAGGGGGAAGTCCGCTAATTACCTCCCCTGTCCATGGGGAGTCACTAGATGCTACCTGCGTTTCCAACCCAACCCCCACCTTTCCCCGGGAGCCCGCACTGGGAGGGACTCGGGGAAGACACTCGAAGGGCTCCTAGGAGATGCCGGGTGCTGCAGAGAGAAGACGGAACCTCCCCACACTCAGAATTCCGGAACACGGCTGACTGTGTGGGGGAGGTTCGGGTCGGCCCTCCCCGAAGCTGCCTGGTGTCACAGGTGTTCCCTGGCAGGGGGAAGTCCGCTAATTACCTCCCCTGTCCATGGGGAGGCACTAGATGCTACCTGCGTTTCCAGCCCAACCCCCGCCTTTCCCCGGGAGCCCGCACTGTGAGGGACTCGGGGAAACCACTCGAAGGGCACCTAGGAGATCCCGGGTGCTGCAGACAGAAGACGGAACCTCCCCACACTCAGAATTCCGAACACGGGTGACTGTGTGGGTGAGGTTTAGGGCCGCCCTCCACGGAGCTTCCTGGTGTCACAGGTGTTCCCTGCCAGGGGGAAGTCCGCTAATTACCTCCCCTGTCCATGGGGAGGCACTAGATGCTACCTGCGTTTCCAGGCCAAACCCCGCCTTTCCCCGGCAGCCCGCACTGGGAGGGACTCGGGGAAGACACTCGAAGGGCTCCTAGGAGATCCCGGGTGCTGCAGACAGAAGACGGAACCTCCCCACACTCAGAATCCCGGAACACGGCTGACTGTGTGGGGGAGGTTCGGGGCCGCACTCCACGCAGCTTCCTGGTGTCGCAGGTGTTCCCTGGCAGGGGGAAGTCCGCTAATTACCTCCCCTGTCCATGGGGAGTCACTAGATGCTACCTGCGTTTCCAACCCAACCCCCACCTTTCCCCGGTAGCCCGCACTGGGAGGGACTCGGGGAAGACACTCGAAGGGCTCCTAGGAGATGCCGGGTGCTGCAGAGAGAAGACGGAACCTCCCCACACTCAGAATTCCGGAACACGGCTGACTGTGTGGGGGAGGTTCGGGTCCGCCCTCCCCGAAGCTGCCTGGTGTCACAGGTGTTCCGTGGCAGGGGGAAGTACGCTAATTACCTCCCCTGTCCATGGGGAGGCACTAGATGCTACCTGCGTTTCCAGCCCAACCCCCGCCTTTCCCCGGGAGCCCGCACTGTGAGGGACTCGGGGAAACCACTCGAAGGGCACCTAGGAGATCCCGGGTGCTGCAGACAGAAGACGGAACCTCCCCACACTCAGAATTCCGAACACGGGTGACTGTGTGGGTGAGGTTTAGGGCCGCCCTCCACGGAGCTTCCTGGTGTCACAGGTGTTCCCTGCCAGGGGGAAGTCCGCTAATTACCTCCCCTGTCCATGGGGAGGCACTAGATGCTACCTGCGTTTCCAGGCCAAACCCCGCCTTTCCCCGGCAGCCCGCACTGGGAGGGACTCGGGGAAGACACTCGAAGGGCTCCTAGGAGATCCCGGGTGCTGCAGACAGAAGACGGAACCTCCCCACACTCAGAATCCCGGAACACGGCTGACTGTGTGGGGGAGGTTCGGGGCCGCACTCCACGCAGCTGCCTGGTGTCGCAGGTGTTCCCTGGCAGGGGGAAGTCCGCTAATTACCTCCCCTGTCCATGGGGAATCACTAGATGCTACCTGCGTTTCCAACCCAACCCCCACCTTTCCCCGGGAGCCCGCACTGGGAGGGACTCGGGGAAGACACTCGAAGGGCTCCTAGGAGATGCCGGGTGCTGCAGAGAGAAGACGGAACCTCCCCACACTCAGAATTCCGGAACACGGCTGACTGTGTGGGGGAGGTTCGGGTCCGCCCTCCCCGAAGCTGCCTGGTGTCACAGGTGTTCCGTGGCAGGGGGAAGTCCGCTAAATACCTCCCCTGTCCATGGGGAGGCACTAGATGCTACCTGCGTTTCCAGCCCAACCCCCGCCTTTCCCCGGGAGCCCGCACTGGGAGGGACTCGGGGAAGCCACTCGAAGGGCTCCTAGGAGATCCCGGGAGCTGCAGACAGAAGACGGAACCTCCCCACACTCAGAATTCCGAACACGGGTGACTGTGTGGGTGAGGTTTAGGGCCGCCCTCCACGGAGCTTCCTGGTGTCACAGGTGTTCCCTGCCAGGGGGAAGTCCGCTAATTACCTCCCCTGTCCATGGGGAGGCACTAGATGCTACCTGCGTTTCCAGCCCAACCCCCGCCTTTCCCTGACAGCCCGCACTGGGAGGGACTCGGGGAAGACACTCGAAGGGCTCCTAGGAGATCCCGGGTGCTGCAGACAGAAGACGGAACCTCCCCACACTCAGAATTCCGGAACACGGCTGACTGTTTGGGGGAGGTTCTGGGCCGCCCTCCACGCAGCTGCCTGGTGTCACAGGTGTTCCCTGGCAGGGGGAAGTCCGCTAATGACCTCCCCTGTCCATGGGGAGGCACTAGATTCTACCTGCGTTTCCAGCAAAACCCCCGCCTTTCCCCGGCAGCCCGCACTGTGAGGGACTCGGGGAAGACACTCGAAGGGCACCTAGGAGATCCCGGGTGCTGCAGACAGAAGACGGAACCTCCCCACACTCAGAATCCCGGAACACGGCTGACTGTGTGGGGGAGGTTCGGGGCCGCACTCCACGCAGCTGCCTGGTGTCGCAGGTGTTCCCTGGCAGGGGGAAGTCCGCTAATTACCTCCCCTGTCCATGGGGAGTCACTAGATGCTACCTGCGTTTCCAACCCAACCCCCACCTTTCCCCGGGAGCCCGCACTGGGAGGGACTCGGGGAAGACAGTCGAAGGGCTCCTAGGAGATGCCGGGTGCTGCAGAGAGAAGACGGAACCTCCCCACACTCAGAATTCCGGAACACGGCTGACTGTGTGGGGGAGGTACGTGTCCGCCCTCCCCGAAGCTGCCTGGTGTCACAGGTGTTCCCTGGCAGGGGGAAGTCCGCTAATGACCTCCCCTGTCCATGGGGAGGCACTAGATTCTACCTGCGTTTCCAGCCCAACCCCCGCCTTTCCCCGGCAGCCCGCACTGTGAGGGACTCGGGGAAGACACTCGAAGGGCTCCTAGGAGATCCCGGGTGCTGCAGACAGAAGACGGAACCTCCCCACACTCAGAATCCCGGAACACGGCTGACTGTGTGGGGGAGGTTCGGGGCCGCACTCCACGCAGCTGCCTGGTGTCGCAGGTGTTCCCTGGCAGGGGGAAGTCCGCTAATTACCTCCCCTGTCCATGGGGAGTCACTAGATGCTACCTGCGTTTCCAACCCAACCCCCACCATTCCCCGGGAGCCCGCACAGGGAGGGACTCGGGGAAGACACTCGAAGGGCTCCTAGGAGATGCCGGGTGCTGCAGAGAGAAGACGGAACCTCCCCACACTCAGAATTCCGGAACACGGCTGACTGTGTGGGGGAGGTTCGGGTCCGCCCTCCCCGAAGCTGCCTGGTGTCACAGGTGTTCCCTGGCATGGGGAAGTCCGCTAATTACCTCCCCTGTCCATGGGGAGTCACTAGATGCTACCTGCGTTTCCAGCCCAACCCCCGCCTTTCCCTGACAGCCCGCACTTGGAGGGACTCGGGGAAGACACTCGAAAGGCTCCTAGGAGATCCCGGGTGCTACAGACAGAAGACGGAACCTCCCCACACTCAGAATTCCGGAACACGGCTGACTGTCTGGGGGAGGTTCTGGGCCGCCCTCCACGCAGCTGCCTGGTGTCACAGGTGTTCCCTGGCAGGGGGAAGTCCGCTAATGACCTCCCCTGTCCATGGGGAGGCACTAGATTCTACCTGCGTTTCCAGCCCAACCCCCGCCTTTCCCCGGCAGCCCGCACTGTGAGGGACTCGGGGAAGACACTCGAAGGTCTCCTAGGAGATCCCGGGTGCTGCAGACAGAAGACGGAACCTCCCCACACTCAGAATCCCGGAACACGGCTGACTGTGTGGGGGAGGTTCGGGGCCGCACTCCACGCAGCTGCCTGGTGTCGCAGGTGTTCCCTGGCAGGGGGAAGTCCGCTAATTACCTCCCCTGTCCATGGGGAGGCACTAGATGCTACCTGCGTTTCCAGCCCAACCCCCGCCTTTCCCCGGGAGCCCGCACTGGGAGGGACTCGGGGAAGCCACTCGAAGGGCACCTAGGAGATCCCGGGTGCTGCAGACAGAAGACGGAACCTCCCCACACTCAGAATTCCGAACACGGGTGACTGTGTGGGTGAGGTTTAGGGCCGCCCTCCACGGAACTTCCTGGTGTCACAGGTGTTCCCTGCCAGGGGGAAGTCCGCTAATTACCTCCCCTGTCCATGGGGAGGCACTAGATGCTACCTGCGTTTCCAGGCCAAACCCCGCCTTTCCCCGGCAGCCCGCACTGGGAGGGACTCGGGGAAGACACTCGAAGGGCTCCTAGGAGATCCCGGGTGCTGCAGACAGAAGACGGAACCTCCCCACACTCAGAATCCCGGAACACGGCTGACTGTGTGGGGGAGGTTCGGGGCCGCACTCCACGCAGCTGCCTGGTGTCGCAGGTGTTCCCTGGCAGGGGGAAGTCCGCTAATTACCTCCCCTGTCCATGGGGAGTCACTAGATGCTACCTGCGTTTCCAACCCAACCCCCACCTTTCCCCGGGAGCCCGCACTGGGAGGGACTCGGGGAAGACACTCGAAGGGCTCCTAGGAGATGCCGGGTGCTGCAGAGAGAAGACGGAACCTCCCCACACTCAGAATTCCGGAACACGGCTGACTGTGTGGGGGAGGTTCGGGTCCGCCCTCCCCGAAGCTGCCTGGTGTCACAGGTGTTCCCTGGCAGGGGGAAGTCCGCTAATTACCTCCCCTGTCCATGGGGAGGCACTAGATGCTACCTGCGTTTCCAGCCCAACCCCCGCCTTTCCCCGGGAGCCCGCACTGGGAGGGACTCGGGGAAGCCACTCGAAGGGCACCTAGGAGATCCCGGGTGCTGCAGACAGAAGACGGAACCTCCCCACACTCAGAATTCCGGAACACGGCTGACTATGTGGGTGAGGTTTAGGGCCGCCCTCCACGAAGCTTCCTGGTGTCACAGGTGTTCCCTCTCAAGGGGAAGTCCGCTACTTACCTCCCCTGTCCATGGGGAGGCACTAGATGCTACCTGCTTTTCCAGCCCAACCCCCGCCTTTCCCCGGCAGCCCGCACTGGGAGGGACTCGGGGAAGACACTCGAAGGGCTCCTAGGAGATCCCGGGTGCTGCAGACAGAAGACGGAACCTCCCCACACTCAGAATTCCGGAACACGGCTGACTGTTTGGGGGAGGTTCTGGGCCGCCCTCCACGCAGCTGCCTGGTGTCACAGGTGTTCCCTGGCAGGGGGAAGTCCGCTAATGACCTCCCCTGTCCATGGGGAGGCACTAGATTCTACCTGCGTTTCCAGCCCAACCCCCGCCTTTCCCCGGCAGCCCGCACTGTGAGGGACTCGGGGAAGACACTCGAAGGGCTCCTAGGAGATCCCGGGTGCTGCAGACAGAAGACGGAACCTCCCCACACTCAGAATCCCGGAACACGGCTGACTGTGTGGGGGAGGTTCGGGGCCGCACTCCACGCAGCTGCCTGGTGTTGCAGGTGTTCCCTGGCAGGGGGAAGTCCGCTAATTACCTCCCCTGTCCATGGGGAGTCACTAGATGCTACCTGCGTTTACAACCCAACCCCCACCTTTCCCCGGGAGCCCGCACTGGGAGGGACTCGGGGAAGACACTCGAAGGGCTCCTAGGAGATGCCGGGTGCTGCAGAGAGAAGACGGAACCTCCCCACACTCAGAATTCCGGAACACGGCTGACTGTGTGGGGGAGGTTCGGGTCGGCCCTCCCCGAAGCTGCCTGGTGTCACAGGTGTTCCCTGGCAGGGGGAAGTCCGCTAATTACCTCCCCTGTCCATGGGGAGGCACTAGATGCTACCTGCGTTTCCAGCCCAACCCCCGCCTTTCCCCGGGAGCCCGCACTGTGAGGGACTCGGGGAAACCACTCGAAGGGCACCTAGGAGATTCCGGGTGCTGCAGACAGAAGACGGAACCTCCCCACACTCAGAATTCCGAACACGGGTGACTGTGTGGGTGAGGTTTAGGGCCGCCCTCCACGGAGCTTCCTGGTGTCACAGGTGTTCCCTGCCAGGGGGAAGTCCGCTAATTACCTCCCCTGTCCATGGGGAGGCACTAGATGCTACCTGCGTTTCCAGGCCAAACCCCGCCTTTCCCCGGCAGCCCGCACTGGGAGGGACTCGGGGAAGACACTCGAAGGGCTCCTAGGAGATCCCGGGTGCTGCAGACAGAAGACGGAACCTCCCCACACTCAGAATCCCGGAACACGGCTGACTGTGTGGGGGAGGTTCGGGGCCGCACTCCACGCAGCTGCCTGGTGTCGCAGGTGTTCCCTGGCAGGGGGAAGTCCGCTAATTACCTCCCCTGTCCATGGGGAGTCACTAGATGCTACCTGCGTTTCCAACCCAACCCCCACCTTTCCCCGGGAGCCCGCACTGGGAGGGACTCGGGGAAGACACTCGAAGGGCTCCTAGGAGATGCCGGGTGCTGCAGAGAGAAGACGGAACCTCCCCACACTCAGAATTCCGGAACACGGCTGACTGTGTGGGGGAGGTTCGGGTCCGCCCTCCCCGAAGCTGCCTGGTGTCACAGGTGTTCCGTGGCAGGGGGAAGTACGCTAATTACCTCCCCTGTCCATGGGGAGGCACTAGATGCTACCTGCGTTTCCAGCCCAACCCCCGCCTTTCCCCGGGAGCCCGCACTGTGAGGGACTCGGGGAAACCACTCGAAGGGCACCTAGGAGATCCCGGGTGCTGCAGACAGAAGACGGAACCTCCCCACACTCAGAATTCCGAACACGGGTGACTGTGTGGGTGAGGTTTAGGGCCGCCCTCCACGCAGCTGCCTGGTGTCACAGGTGTTCCCTGGAAGGGGGAAGTCCGCTAATGACCTCCCCTGTCCATGGGGAGGCACTAGATGCTACCTGCGTTTCCAGGCCAAACCCCGCCTTTCCCCGGCAGCCCGCACTGGGAGGGACTCGGGGAAGACACTCGAAGGGCTCCTAGGAGATCCCGGGTGCTGCAGACAGAAGACGGAACCTCCCCACACTCAGAATTCCGGAACACGGCTGACTGTTTGGGGGAGGTTCTGGGCCGCCCTCCACGCAGCTGCCTGGTGTCACAGGTGTTCCCTGGCAGGGGGAAGTCCGCTAATGACCTCCCCTGTCCATGGGGAGGCACTAGATTCTACCTGCGTTTCCAGCAAAACCCCCGCCTTTCCCCGGCAGCCCGCACTGTGAGGGACTCGGGGAAGACACTCGAAGGGCACCTAGGAGATCCCGGGTGCTGCAGACAGAAGACGGAACCTCCCCACACTCAGAATCCCGGAACACGGCTGACTGTGTGGGGGAGGTTCGGGGCCGCACTCCACGCAGCTGCCTGGTGTCGCAGGTGTTCCCTGGCAGGGGGAAGTCCGCTAATTACCTCCCCTGTCCATGGGGAGTCACTAGATGCTACCTGCGTTTCCAACCCAACCCCCACCTTTCCCCGGGAGCCCGCACTGGGAGGGACTCGGGGAAGACAGTCGAAGGGCTCCTAGGAGATGCCGGGTGCTGCAGAGAGAAGACGGAACCTCCCCACACTCAGAATTCCGGAACACGGCTGACTGTGTGGGGGAGGTTCGGGTCCGCCCTCCCCGAAGCTGCCTGGTGTCACAGGTGTTCCCTGGCAGGGGGAAGTCCGCTAATTACCTCCCCTGTCCATGGGGAGTCACTAGATGCTACCTGCGTTTCCAACCCAACCCCCACCATTCCCCGGGAGCCCGCACAGGGAGGGACTCGGGGAAGACACTCGAAGGGCTCCTAGGAGATGCCGGGTGCTGCAGAGAGAAGACGGAACCTCCCCACACTCAGAATTCCGGAACACGGCTGACTGTGTGGGGGAGGTTCGGGTCCGCCCTCCCCGAAGCTGCCTGGTGTCACAGGTGTTCCCTGGCATGGGGAAGTCCGCTAATTACCTCCCCTGTCCATGGGGAGTCACTAGATGCTACCTGCGTTTCCAGCCCAACCCCCGCCTTTCCCTGACAGCCCGCACTGGGAGGGACTCGGGGAAGACACTCGAAAGGCTCCTAGGAGATCCCGGGTGCTACAGACAGAAGACGGAACCTCCCCACACTCAGAATTCCGGAACACGGCTGACTGTTTGGGGGAGGTTCTGGGCCGCCCTCCACGCAGCTGCCTGGTGTCACAGGTGTTCCCTGGCAGGGGGAAGTCCGCTAATGACCTCCCCTGTCCATGGGGAGGCACTAGATTCTACCTGCGTTTCCAGCCCAACCCCCGCCTTTCCCCGGCAGCCCGCACTGTGAGGGACTCGGGGAAGACACTCGAAGGTCTCCTAGGAGATCCCGGGTGCTGCAAACAGAAGACGGAACCTCCCCACACTCAGAATCCCGGAACACGGCTGACTGTGTGGGGGAGGTTCGGGGCCGCACTCCACGCAGCTGCCTGGTGTCGCAGGTGTTCCCTGGCAGGGGGAAGTCCGCTAATTACCTCCCCTGTCCATGGGGAGGCACTAGATGCTACCTGCGTTTCCAGCCCAACCCCCGCCTTTCCCCGGGAGCCCGCACTGGGAGGGACTCGGGGAAGACACTCGAAGGGCACCTAGGAGATCCCGGGTGCTGCAGACAGAAGACGGAACCTCCCCACACTCAGAATTCCGAACACGGGTGACTGTGTGGGTGAGGTTTAGGGCCGCCCTCCACGGAACTTCCTGGTGTCACAGGTGTTCCCTGCCAGGGGGAAGTCCGCTAATTACCTCCCCTGTCCATGGGGAGGCACTAGATGCTACCTGCGTTTCCAGGCCAAACCCCGCCTTTCCCCGGCAGCCCGCACTGGGAGGGACTCGGGGAAGACACTCGAAGGGCTCCTAGGAGATCCCGGGTGCTGCAGACAGAAGACGGAACCTCCCCACACTCAGAATCCCGGAACACGGCTGACTGTGTGGGGGAGGTTCGGGGCCGCACTCCACGCAGCTGCCTGGTGTCGCAGGTGTTCCCTGGCAGGGGGAAGTCCGCTAATTACCTCCCCTGTCCATGGGGAGTCACTAGATGCTACCTGCGTTTCCAACCCAACCCCCACCTTTCCCCGGGAGCCCGCACTGGGAGGGACTCGGGGAAGACACTCGAAGGGCTCCTAGGAGATGCCGGGTGCTGCAGAGAGAAGACGGAACCTCCCCACACTCAGAATTCCGGAACACGGCTGACTGTGTGGGGGAGGTTCGGGTCCGCCCTCCCCGAAGCTGCCTGGTGTCACAGGTGTTCCCTGGCAGGGGGAAGTCCGCTAATTACCTCCCCTGTCCATGGGGAGGCACTAGATGCTACCTGCGTTTCCAGCCCAACCCCCGCCTTTCCCCGGGAGCCCGCACTGGGAGGGACTCGGGGAAGCCACTCGAAGGGCACCTAGGAGATCCCGGGTGCTGCAGACAGAAGACGGAACCTCCCCACACTCAGAATTCCGGAACACGGGTGACTGTGTGGGTGAGGTTTAGGGCCGCCCTCCACGAAGCTTCCTGGTGTCACAGGTGTTCCCTCTCAAGGGGAAGTCCGCTACTTACCTCCCCTGTCCATGGGGAGGCACTAGATGCTACCTGCGTTTCCAGCCCAACCCCCGCCTTTCCCTGACAGCCCGCACAGGGAGGGACTCGGGGAAGACACTCGAAGGGCTCCTAGGAGATCCCGGGTGCTGCAGACAGAAGACGGAACCTCCCCACACTCAGAATTCCGGAACACGGCTGACTGTTTGGGGGAGGTTCTGGGCCGCCCTCCACGCAGCTGCCTGGTGTCACAGGTGTTCCCTGGCAGGGGGAAGTCCGCTAATGACCTCCCCTGTCCATGGGGAGGCACTAGATTCTACCTGCGTTTCCAGCCCAACCCCCGCCTTTCCCCGGCAGCCCGCACTGTGAGGGACTCGGGGAAGACACTTGAAGGGCTCCTAGGAGATCCCGGGTGCTGCAGACAGAAGACGGAACCTCCCCACACTCAGAATCCCGGAACACGGCTGACTGTGTGGGGGAGGTTCGGGGCCGCACTCCACGCAGCTGCCTGGTGTCGCAGGTGTTCCCTGGCAGGGGGAAGTCCGCTAATTACCTCCCCTGTCCATGGGGAGTCACGAGATGCTACCTGCGTTTCCAACCCAACCCCCACCTTTCCCCGGGAGCCCGCACTGGGAGGGACTCGGGGAAGACACTCGAAAGGCTCCTAGGAGATGCCGGGTGCTGCAGAGAGAAGACGGAACCTCCCCACACTCAGAATTCCGGAACACGGCTGACTGTGTGGGGGAGGTTCGGGTCCGCCCTCCCCGAAGCTGCCTGGTGTCACAGGTGTTCCGTGGCAGGGGGAAGTCCGCTAAATACCTCCCCTGTCCATGGGGAGGCACTAGATGCTACCTGCGTTTCCAGCCCAACCCCCGCCTTTCCCTGAGAGCCCGCACTGGGAGGGACTCGGGGAAGACACTCGAAGGGCTCCTAGGAGATCCCGGGTGCTGCAGACAGAAGACGGAACCTCCCCACACTCAGAATTCCGGAACACGGCTGACTGTTTGGGGGAGGTTCTGGGCCGCCCTCCACGCAGCTGCCTGGTGTCACAGGTGTTCCCTGGCAGGGGGAAGTCCGCTAATGACCTCCCCTGTCCATGGGGAGGCACTAGATTCTACCTGCGTTTCCAGCAAAACCCCCGCCTTTCCCCGGCAGCCCGCACTGTGAGGGACTCGGGGAAGACACTCGAAGGGCACCTAGGAGATCCAGGGTGCTGCAGACAGAAGACGGAACCTCCCCACACTCAGAATCCCGGAACACGGCTGACTGTGTGGGGGAGGTTCGGGGCCGCACTCCACGCAGCTGCCTGGTGTCGCAGGTGTTCCCTGGCAGGGGGAAGTCCGCTAATTACCTCCCCTGTCCATGGGGAGTCACTAGATGCTACCTGCGTTTCCAACCCAACCCCCACCTTTCCCCGGGAGCCCGCACTGGGAGGGACTCGGGGAAGACAGTCGAAGGGCTCCTAGGAGATGCCGGGTGCTGCAGAGAGAAGACGGAACCTCCCCACACTCAGAATTCCGGAACACGGCTGACTGTGTGGGGGAGGTTCGGGTCCGCCCTCCCCGAAGCTGCCTGGTGTCACAGGTGTTCCCTGGCAGGGGGAAGTCCGCTAATGACCTCCCCTGTCCATGGGGAGGCACTAGATTCTACCTGCGTTTCCAGCCCAACCCCCGCCTTTCCCCGGCAGCCCGCACTGTGAGGGACTCGGGGAAGACACTCGAAGGGCTCCTAGGAGATCCCGGGTGCTGCAGACAGAAGACGGAACCTCCCCACACTCAGAATCCCGGAACACGGCTGACTGTGTGGGGGAGGTTCGGGGCCGCACTCCACGCAGCTGCCTGGTGTCGCAGGTGTTCCCTGGCAGGGGGAAGTCCGCTAATTACCTCCCCTGTCCATGGGGAGTCACTAGATGCTACCTGCGTTTCCAACCCAACCCCCACCATTCCCCGGGAGCCCGCACTGGGAGGGACTCGGGGAAGACACTCGAAGGGCTCCTAGGAGATGCCGGGTGCTGCAGAGAGAAGACGGAACCTCCCCACACTCAGAATTCCGGAACACGGCTGACTGTGTGGGGGAGGTTCGGGTCCGCCCTCCCCGAAGCTGCCTGGTGTCACAGGTGTTCCCTGGCAGGGGGAAGTCCGCTAATTACCTCCCCTGTCCATGGGGAGTCACTAGATGCTACCTGCGTTTCCAGCCCAACCCCCGCCTTTCCCTGACAGCCCGCACTGGGAGGGACTCGGGGAAGACACTCGAAAGGCTCCTAGGAGATCCCGGGTGCTACAGACAGAAGACGGAACCTCCCCACACTCAGAATTCCGGAACACGGCTGACTGTTTGGGGGAGGTTCTGGGCCGCCCTCCACGCAGCTGCCTGGTGTCACAGGTGTTCCCTGGCAGGGGGAAGTCCGCTAATGACCTCCCCTGTCCATGGGGAGGCACTAGATTCTACCTGCGTTTCCAGCCCAACCCCCGCCTTTCCCCGGCAGCCCGCACTGTGAGGGACTCGGGGAAGACACTCGAAGGTCTCCTAGGAGATCCCGGGTGCTGCAGACAGAAGACGGAACCTCCCCACACTCAGAATCCCGGAACACGGCTGACTGTGTGGGGGAGGTTCGGGGCCGCACTCCACGCAGCTGCCTGGTGTCACAGGTGTTCCCTGGCAGGGGGAAGTCCGCTAATTACCTCCCCTGTCCATGGGGAGTCACTAGATGCTACCTGCGTTTCCAACCCAACCCCCACCTTTCCCCGGGAGCCCGCACTGGGAGGGACTCGGGGAAGACACTCGAAGGGCTCCTAGGAGATGCCGGGTGCTGCAGAGAGAAGACGGAACCTCCCCACACTCAGAATTCCGGAACACGGCTGACTGTGTGGGGGAGGTTCGGGTCCGCCCTCCCCGAAGCTGCCTGGTGTCACAGGTGTTCCCTGGCAGGGGGAAGTCCGCTAATTACCTCCCCTGTCCATGGGGAGGCACTAGATGCTACCTGCGTTTCCAGCCCAACCCCCGCCTTTCCCCGGGAGCCCGCACTGGGAGGGACTCGGGGAAGCCACTCGAAGGGCACCTAGGAGATCCCGGGTGCTGCAGACAGAAGACGGAACCTCCCCACACTCAGAATTCCGGAACACGGCTGACTGTTTGGGGGAGGTTCTGGGCCGCCCTCCACGCAGCTGCCTGGTGTCACAGGTGTTCCCTGGCAGGGGGAAGTCCGCTAATGACCTCCCCTGTCCATGGGGAGGCACTAGATTCTACCTGCGTTTCCAGCCCAACCCCCGCCTTTCCCCGGCAGCCCGCACTGTGAGGGACTCGGGGAAGACACTCGAAGGGCTCCTAGGAGATCCCGGGTGCTGCAGACAGAAGACGGAACCTCCCCACACTCAGAATCCCGGAACACGGCTGACTGTGTGGGGGAGGTTCGGGGCCGCACTCCACGCAGCTGCCTGGTGTCGCAGGTGTTCCCTGGCAGGGGGAAGTCCGCTAATTACCTCCCCTGTCCATGGGGAGTCACGAGATGCTACCTGCGGTTCCAACCCAACCCCCACCTTTCCCCGGGAGCCCGCACTGGGAGGGACTCGGGGAAGACACTCGAAGGGCTCCTAGGAGATGCCGGGTGCTGCAGAGAGAAGACGGAACCTCCCCACACTCAGAATTCCGGAACACGGCTGACTGTGTGGGGGAGGTTCGGGTCCGCCCTCCCCGAAGCTGCCTGGTGTCACAGGTGTTCCGTGGCAGGGGGAAGTCCGCTAAATACCTCCCCTGTCCATGGGGAGGCACTAGATGCTACCTGCGTTTCCAGCCCAACCCCCGCCTTTCCCCGGGAGCCCGCACTGGGAGGGACTCGGGGAAGCCACTCGAAGGGCTCCTAGGAGATCCCGGGAGCTGCAGACAGAAGACGGAACCTCCCCACACTCAGAATTCCGAACACGGGTGACTGTGTGGGTGAGGTTTAGGGCCGCCCTCCACGGAGCTTCCTGGTGTCACAGGTGTTCCCTGCCAGGGGGAAGTCCACTAATTACCTCCCCTGTCCATGGGGAGGCACTAGATGCTACCTGCGTTTCCAGCCCAACCCCCGCCTTTCCCTGACAGCCCGCACTGGGAGGGACTCGGGGAAGACACTCGAAGGGCTCCTAGGAGATCCCGGGTGCTGCAGACAGAAGACGGAACCTCCCCACACTCAGAATTCCGGAACACGGCTGACTGTTTGGGGGAGGTTCTGGGCCGCCCTCCACGCAGCTGCCTGGTGTCACAGGTGTTCCCTGGCAGGGGGAAGTCCGCTAATGACCTCCCCTGTCCATGGGGAGGCACTAGATTCTACCTGCGTTTCCAGCAAAACCCCCGCCTTTCCCCGGCAGCCCGCACTGTGAGGGACTCGGGGAAGACACTCGAAGGGCACCTAGGAGATCCAGGGTGCTGCAGACAGAAGACGGAACCTCCCCACACTCAGAATCCCGGAACACGGCTGACTGTGTGGGGGAGGTTCGGGGCCGCACTCCACGCAGCTGCCTGGTGTCGCAGGTGTTCCCTGGCAGGGGGAAGTCCGCTAATTACCTCCCCTGTCCATGGGGAGTCACTAGATGCTACCTGCGTTTCCAACCCAACCCCCACCTTTCCCCGGGAGCCCGCACTGGGAGGGACTCGGGGAAGACACTCGAAGGGCTCCTAGGAGATGCCGGGTGCTGCAGAGAGAAGACGGAACCTCCCCACACTCAGAATTCCGGAACACGGCTGACTGTGTGGGGGAGGTTCGGGTCCGCACTCCCCGAAGCTGCCTGGTGTCACAGGTGTTCCCTGGCAGGGGGAAGTCCGCTAATGACCTCCCCTGTCCATGGGGAGGCACTAGATTCTACCTGCGTTTCCAGCCCAACCCCCGCCTTTCCCCGGCAGCCCGCACTGTGAGGGACTCGGGGAAGACACTCGAAGGGCTCCTAGGAGATCCCGGGTGCTGCAGACAGAAGACGGAACCTCCCCACACTCAGAATCCCGGAACACGGCTGACTGTGTGGGGGAGGTTCGGGGCCGCACTCCACGCAGCTGCCTGGTGTCGCAGGTGTTCCCTGGCAGGGGGAAGTCCGCTAATTACCTCCCCTGTCCATGGGGAGTCACTAGATGCTACCTGCGTTTCCAACCCAACCCCCACCATTCCCCGGGAGCCCGCACTGGGAGGGACTCGGGGAAGACACTCGAAGGGCTCCTAGGAGATGCCGGGTGCTGCAGAGAGAAGACGGAACCTCCCCACACTCAGAATTCCGGAACACGGCTGACTGTGTGGGGGAGGTTCGGGTCCGCCCTCCCCGAAGCTGCCTGGTGTCACAGGTGTTCCCTGGCAGGGGGAAGTCCGCTAATTACCTCCCCTGTCCATGGGGAGTCACTAGATGCTACCTGCGTTTCCAGCCCAACCCCCGCCTTTCCCTGACAGCCCGCACTGTGAGGGACTCGGGGAAGACACTCGAAAGGCTCCTAGGAGATCCCGGGTGCTACAGACAGAAGACGGAACCTCCCCACACTCAGAATTCCGGAACACGGCTGACTGTTTGGGGGAGGTTCTGGGCCGCCCTCCACGCAGCTGCCTGGTGTCACAGGTGTTCCCTGGCAGGGGGAAGTCCGCTAATGACCTCCCCTGTCCATGGGGAGGCACTAGATTCTACCTGCGTTTCCAGCCCAACCCCCGCCTTTCCCCGGCAGCCCGCACTGTGAGGGACTCGGGGAAGACACTCGAAGGTCTCCTAGGAGATCCCGGGTGCTGCAGACAGAAGACGGAACCTCCCCACACTCAGAATCCCGGAACACGGCTGACTGTGTGGGGGAGGTTCGGGGCCGCACTCCACGCAGCTGCCTGGTGTCGCTGGTGTTCCCTGGCAGGGGGAAGTCCGCTAATTACCTCCCCTGTCCATGGGGAGTCACTAGATGCTACCTGCGTTTCCAACCCAACCCCCACCTTTCCCCGGGAGCCCGCACTGGGAGGGACTCGGGGAAGACACTCGAAGGGCTCCTAGGAGATGCCGGGTGCTGCAGAGAGAAGACGGAACCTCCCCACACTCAGAATTCCGGAACACGGCTGACTGTGTGGGGGAGGTTCGGGTCCGCCCTCCCCGAAGCTGCCTGGTGTCACAGGTGTTCCCTGGCAGGGGGAAGTCCGCTAATTACCTCCCCTGTCCATGGGGAGGCACTAGATGCTACCTGCGTTTCCAGCCCAACCCCCGCCTTTGCCCGGGAGCCCGCACAGGGAGGGACTCGGGGAAGCCACTCGAAGGGCACCTAGGAGATCCCGGGTGCTGCAGACAGAAGACGGAACCTCCCCACACTCAGAATCCCGGAACACGGCTGACTGTGTGGGGGAGGTTCGGGGCCGCACTCCACGCAGCTGCCTGGTGTCGCAGGTGTTCCCTGGCAGGGGGAAGTCCGCTATTTACCTCCCCTGTCCATGGGGAGTCACTAGATGCTACCTGCGTTTCCAACCCAACCCCCACCTTTCCCCGGGAGCCCGCACTGGGAGGGACTCGGGGAAGACACTCGAAGGGCTCCTAGGAGATGCCGGGTGCTGCAGAGAGAAGACGGAACCTCCCCACACTCAGAATTCCGGAACACGGCTGACTGTGTGGGGGAGGTTCGGGTCCGCCCTCCCCGAAGCTGCCTGGTGTCACAGGTGTTCCCTGGCAGGGGGAAGTCCGCTAATTACCTCCCCTGTCCATGGGGAGGCACTAGATGCTACCTGCGTTTCCAGCCCAACCCCCGCCTTTCCCCGGGAGCCCGCACTGGGAGGGACTCGGGGAAGCCACTCGAAGGGCACCTAGGAGATCCCGGGTGCTGCAGACAGAAGACGGAACCTCCCCACACTCAGAATTCCGGAACACGGGTGACTGTGTGGGTGAGGTTTAGGGCCGCCCTCCACGAAGCTTCCTGGTGTCACAGGTGTTCCCTCTCAAGTGGAAGTCCGCTACTTACCTCCCCTGTCCATGGGGAGGCACTAGATGCTACCTGCGTTTCCAGCACAACCCCCGCCTTTCCCTGACAGCCCGCACTGGGAGGGACTCGGGGAAGACACTCGAAGGGCTCCTAGGAGATCCCGGGTGCTGCAGACAGAAGACGGAACCTCCCCACACTCAGAATTCCGGAACACGGCTGACTGTTTGGGGGAGGTTCTGGGCCGCCCTCCACGCAGCTGCCTGGTGTCACAGGTGTTCCCTGGCAGGGGGAAGTCCGCTAATGACCTCCCCTTTCCATGGGGAGGCACTAGATTCTACCTGCGTTTCCAGCAAAACCCCCGCCTTTCGCCGGCAGCCCGCACTGTGAGGGACTCGGGGAAGACACTCGAAGGGCACCTAGGAGATCCAGGGTGCTGCAGACAGAAGACGGAACCTCCCCACACTCAGAATCCCGGAACACGGCTGACTGTGTGGGGGAGGTTCGGGGCCGCACTCCACGCAGCTGCCTGGTGTCGCAGGTGTTCCCTGGCAGGGGGAAGTCCGCTAATTACCTCCCCTGTCCATGGGGAGTCACTAGATGCTACCTGCGTTTCCAACCCAACCCCCACCTTTCCCCGGGAGCCCGCACTGGGAAGGACTCGGGGAAGACAGTCGAAGGGCTCCTAGGAGATGCCGGGTGCTGCAGAGAGAAGACGGAACCTCCCCACACTCAGAATTCCGGAACACGGCTGACTGTGTGGGGGAGGTTCGGGTCCGCCCTCCCCGAAGCTGCCTGGTGTCACAGGTGTTCCCTGGCAGGGGGAAGTCCGCTAATGACCTCCCCTGTCCATGGGGAGGCACTAGATTCTACCTGGGTTTCCAGCCCAACCCCCGCCTTTCCCCGGCAGCCCGCACTGTGAGGGACTCGGGGAAGACACTCGAAGGGCTCCTAGGAGATCCCGGGTGCTGCAGACAGAAGACGGAACCTCCCCACACTCAGAATCCCGGAACACGGCTGACTGTGTGGGGGAGGTTCGGGGCCGCACTCCACGAAGCTGCCTGGTGTCGCAGGTGTTCCCTGGCAGGGGGAAGTCCGCTAATTACCTCCCCTGTCCATGGGGAGTCACTAGATGCTACCTGCGTTTCCAACCCAACCCCCACCATTCCCCGGGAGCCCGCACTGGGAGGGACTCGGGGAAGACACTCGAAGGGCTCCTAGGAGATGCCGGGTGCTGCAGAGAGAAGACGGAACCTCCCCACACTCAGAATTCCGGAACACGGCTGACTGTGTGGGGGAGGTTCGGGTCCGCCCTCCCCGAAGCTGCCTGGTGTCACAGGTGTTCCCTGGCAGGGGGAAGTCCGCTAATTACCTCCCCTGTCCATGGGGAGTCACTAGATGCTACCTGCGTTTCCAGCCCAACCCCCGCCTTTCCCTGACAGCCCGCACTGGGAGGGACTCGGGGAAGACACTCGAAAGGCTCCTAGGAGATCCCGGGTGCTACAGACAGAAGACGGAACCTCCCCACACTCAGAATTCCGGAACACGGCTGACTGTTTGGGGGAGGTTCTGGGCCGCCCTCCACGCAGCTGCCTGGTGTCACAGGTGTTCCCTGGCAGGGGGAAGTCCGCTAATGACCTCCCCTGTCCATGGGGAGGCACTAGATTCTACCTGCGTTTCCAGCCCAACCCCCGCCTTTCCCCGGCAGCCCGCACTGTGAGGGACTCGGGGAAGACACTCGAAGGTCTCCTAGGAGATCCCGGGTGCTGCAGACAGAAGACGGAACCTCCCCACACTCAGAATCCCGGAACACGGCTGACTGTGTGGGGGAGGTTCGGGGCCGCACTCCACGCAGCTGCCTGGTGTCGCTGGTGTTCCCTGGCAGGGGGAAGTCCGCTAATTACCTCCCCTGTCCATGGGGAGTCACTAGATGCTACCTGCGTTTCCAACCCAACCCCCACCTTTCCCCGGGAGCCCGCACTGGGAGGGACTCGGGGAAGACACTCGAAGGGCTCCTAGGAGATGCCGGGTGCTGCAGAGAGAAGACGGAACCTCCCCACACTCAGAATTCCGGAACACGGCTGACTGTGTGGGGGAGGTTCGGGTCCGCCCTCCCCGAAGCTGCCTGGTGTCACAGGTGTTCCCAGGCAGGGGGAAGTCCGCTAATTACCTCCCCTGTCCATGGGGAGGCACTAGATGCTACCTGCGTTTCCAGCCCAACCCCCGCATTTCCCCGGGAGCCCGCACTGGGAGGGACTCGGGGAAGCCACTCGAAGGGCACCTAGGAGATCCCGGGTGCTGCAGACAGAAGACGGAACCTCCCCACACTCAGAATTCCGAACACGGGTGACTGTGTGGGTGAGGTTTAGGGCCGCCCTCCACGAAGCTTCCTGGTGTCACAGGTGTTCCCTCTCAAGTGGAAGTCCGCTACTTACCTCCCCTGTCCATGGGGAGGCACTAGATGCTACCTGCGTTTCCAGCACAACCCCCGCCTTTCCCTGACAGCCCGCACTGGGAGGGACTCGGGGAAGACACTCGAAGGGCTCCTAGGAGATCCCGGGTGCTGCAGACAGAAGACGGAACCTCCCCACACTCAGAATTCCGGAACACGGCTGACTGTTTGGGGGAGGTTCTGGGCCGCCCTCCACGCAGCTGCCTGGTGTCACAGGTGTTCCCTGGCAGGGGGAAGTCCGCTAATGACCTCCCCTGTCCATGGGGAGGCACTAGATTCTACCTGCGTTTCCAGCCCAACCCCCGCCTTTCCCCGGCAGCCCGCACTGTGAGGGACTCGGGGAAGACACTCGAAGGGCTCCTAGGAGATCCCGGGTGCTGCAGACAGAAGACGGAACCTCCCCACACTCAGAATCCCGGAACACGGCTGACTGTGTGGGGGAGGTTCGGGGCCGCACTCCACGCAGCTTCCTGGTGTCGCAGGTGTTCCCTGGCAGGGGGAAGTCCGCTAATTACCTCCCCTGTCCATGGGGAGTCACTAGATGCTACCTGCGTTTCCAACCCAACCCCCACCTTTCCCCGGTAGCCCGCACTGGGAGGGACTCGGGGAAGACACTCGAAGGGCTCCTAGGAGATGCCGGGTGCTGCAGAGAGAAGACGGAACCTCCCCACACTCAGAATTCCGGAACACGGCTGACTGTGTGGGGGAGGTTCGGGTCCGCCCTCCCCGAAGCTGCCTGGTGTCACAGGTGTTCCGTGGCAGGGGGAAGTACGCTAATTACCTCCCCTGTACATGGGGAGGCACTAGATGCTACCTGCGTTTCCAGCCCAACCCCCGCCTTTCCCCGGGAGCCCGCACTGTGAGGGACTCGGGGAAACCACTCGAAGGGCACCTAGGAGATCCCGGGTGCTGCAGACAGAAGACGGAACCTCCCCACACTCAGAATTCCGAACACGGGTGACTGTGTGGGTGAGGTTTAGGGCCGCCCTCCACGGAGCTTCCTGGTGTCACAGGTGTTCCCTGCCAGGGGGAATTCCACTAATTACCTCCCCTGTCCATGGGGAGGCACTAGATGCTACCTGCGTTTCCAGGCCAAACCCCGCCTTTCCCCGGCAGCCCGCACTGGGAGGGACTCGGGGAAGACACTCGAAGGGCTCCTAGGAGATCCCGGGTGCTGCAGACAGAAGACGGAACCTCCCCACACTCAGAATCCCGGAACACGGCTGACTGTGTGGGGGAGGTTCGGGGCCGCACTCCACGCAGCTGCCTGGTGTCGCAGGTGTTCCCTGGCAGGGGGAAGTCCGCTAATTACCTCCCCTGTCCATGGGGAGTCACTAGATGCTACCTGCGTTTCCAACCCAACCCCCACCTTTCCCCGGGAGCCCGCACTGGGAGGGACTCGGGGAAGACAGTCGAAGGGCTCCTAGGAGATGCCGGGTGCTGCAGAGAGAAGACGGAACCTCCCCACACTCAGAATTCCGGAACACGGCTGACTGTGTGGGGGAGGTTCGGGTCCGCCCTCCCCGAAGCTGCCTGGTGTCACAGGTGTTCCGTGGCAGGGGGAAGTCCGCTAAATACCTCCCCTGTCCATGGGGAGGCACTAGATGCTACCTGCGTTTCCAGCCCAACCCCCGCCTTTCCCCGGGAGCCCGCACTGGGAGGGACTGGGGGAAGCCACTCGAAGGGCTCCTAGGAGATCCCGGGAGCTGCAGACAGAAGACGGAACCTCCCCACACTCAGAATTCCGAACACGGGTGACTGTGTGGGTGAGGTTTAGGGCCGCCCTCCACGGAGCTTCCTGGTGTCACAGGTGTTCCCTGCCAGGGGGAAGTCCGCTAATTACCTCCCCTGTCCATGGGGAGGCACTAGATGCTACCTGCGTTTCCAGCCCAACCCCCGCCTTTCCCTGACAGCCCGCACTGGGAGGGACTCGGGGAAGACACTCGAAGGGCTCCTAGGAGATCCCGGGTGCTGCAGACAGAAGACGGAACCTCCCCACACTCAGAATTCCGGAACACGGCTGACTGTTTGGGGGAGGTTCTGGGCCGCCCTCCACGCAGCTGCCTGGTGTCACAGGTGTTCCCTGGCAGGGGGAAGTCCGCTAATGACCTCCCCTGTCCATGGGGAGGCACTAGATTCTACCTGCGTTTCCAGCAAAACCCCCGCCTTTCCCCGGCAGCCCGCACTGTGAGGGACTCGGGGAAGACACTCGAAGGGCACCTAGGAGATCCCGGGTGCTGCAGACAGAAGACGGAACCTCCCCACACTCAGAATCCCGGAACACGGCTGACTGTGTGGGGGAGGTTCGGGGCCGCACTCCACGCAGCTGCCTGGTGTCGCAGGTGTTCCCTGGCAGGGGGAAGTCCGCTAATTACCTCCCCTGTCCATGGGGAGTCACTAGATGCTACCTGCGTTTCCAACCCAACCCCCACCTTTCCCCGGGAGCCCGCACTGGGAGGGACTCGGGGAAGACAGTCGAAGGGCTCCTAGGAGATGCCGGGTGCTGCAGAGAGAAGACGGAACCTCCCCACACTCAGAATTCCGGAACACGGCTGACTGTGTGGGGGAGGTTCGGGTCCGCCCTCCCCGAAGCTGCCTGGTGTCACAGGTGTTCCCTGGCAGGGGGAAGTCCGCTAATGACCTCCCCTGTCCATGGGGAGGCACTAGATTCTACCTGCGTTTCCAGCCCAACCCCCGCCTTTCCCCGGCAGCCCGCACTGTGAGGGACTCGGGGAAGACACTCGAAGGGCTCCTAGGAGATCCCGGGTGCTGCAGACAGAAGACGGAACCTCCCCACACTCAGAATCCCGGAACACGGCTGACTGTGTGGGGGAGGTTCGGGGCCGCACTCCACGCAGCTGCCTGGTGTCGCAGGTGTTCCCTGGCAGGGGGAAGTCCGCTAATTACCTCCCCTGTCCATGGGGAGTCACTAGATGCTACCTGCGTTTCCAACCCAACCCCCACCATTCCCCGGGAGCCCGCACAGGGAGGGACTCGGGGAAGACACTCGAAGGGCTCCTAGGAGATGCCGGGTGCTGCAGAGAGAAGACGGAACCTCCCCACACTCAGAATTCCGGAACACGGCTGACTGTGTGGGGGAGGTTCGGGTCCGCCCTCCCCGAAGCTGCCTGGTGTCACAGGTGTTCCCTGGCATGGGGAAGTCCGCTAATTACCTCCCCTGTCCATGGGGAGTCACTAGATGCTACCTGCGTTTCCAGCCCAACCCCCGCCTTTCCCTGACAGCCCGCACTGGGAGGGACTCGGGGAAGACACTCGAAAGGCTCCTAGGAGATCCCGGGTGCTACAGACAGAAGACGGAACCTCCCCACACTCAGAATTCCGGAACACGGCTGACTGTCTGGGGGAGGTTCTGGGCCGCCCTCCACGCAGCTGCCTGGTGTCACAGGTGTTCCCTGGCAGGGGGAAGTCCGCTAATGACCTCCCCTGTCCATGGGGAGGCACTAGATTCTACCTGCGTTTCCAGCCCAACCCCCGCCTTTCCCCGGCAGCCCGCACTGTGAGGGACTCGGGGAAGACACTCGAAGGTCTCCTAGGAGATCCCGGGTGCTGCAGACAGAAGACGGAACCTCCCCACACTCAGAATCCCGGAACACGGCTGACTGTGTGGGGGAGGTTCGGGGCCGCACTCCACGCAGCTGCCTGGTGTCGCAGGTGTTCCCTGGCAGGGGGAAGTCCGCTAATTACCTCCCCTGTCCATGGGGAGGCACTAGATGCTACCTGCGTTTCCAGCCCAACCCCCGCCTTTCCCCGGGAGCCCGCACTGGGAGGGACTCGGGGAAGCCACTCGAAGGGCACCTAGGAGATCCCGGGTGCTGCAGACAGAAGACGGAACCTCCCCACACTCAGAATTCCGAACACGGGTGACTGTGTGGGTGAGGTTTAGGGCCGCCCTCCACGGAACTTCCTGGTGTCACAGGTGTTCCCTGCCAGGGGGAAGTCCGCTAATTACCTCCCCTGTCCATGGGGAGGCACTAGATGCTACCTGCGTTTCCAGGCCAAACCCCGCCTTTCCCCGGGAGCCCGCACTGGGAGGGACTCGGGGAAGACACTCGAAGGGCTCCTAGGAGATCCCGGGTGCTGCAGACAGAAGACGGAACCTCCCCACACTCAGAATCCCGGAACACGGCTGACTGTGTGGGGGAGGTTCGGGGCCGCACTCCACGCAGCTGCCTGGTGTCGCAGGTGTTCCCTGGCAGGGGGAAGTCCGCTAATTACCTCCCCTGTCCATGGGGAGTCACTAGATGCTACCTGCGTTTCCAACCCAACCCCCACCTTTCCCCGGGAGCCCGCACTGGGAGGGACTCGGGGAAGACACTCGAAGGGCTCCTAGGAGATGCCGGGTGCTGCAGAGAGAAGACGGAACCTCCCCACACTCAGAATTCCGGAACACGGCTGACTGTGTGGGGGAGGTTCGGGTCCGCCCTCCCCGAAGCTGCCTGGTGTCACAGGTGTTCCCTGGCAGGGGGAAGTCCGCTAATTACCTCCCCTGTCCATGGGGAGGCACTAGATGCTACCTGCGTTTCCAGCCCAACCCCCGCCTTTCCCCGGGAGCCCGCACTGGGAGGGACTCGGGGAAGCCACTCGAAGGGCACCTAGGAGATCCCGGGTGCTGCAGACAGAAGACGGAACCTCCCCACACTCAGAATTCCGGAACACGGGTGACTGTGTGGGTGAGGTTTAGGGCCGCCCTCCACGAAGCTTCCTGGTGTCACAGGTGTTCCCTCTCAAGGGGAAGTCCGCTACTTACCTCCCCTGTCCATGGGGAGGCACTAGATGCTACCTGCTTTTCCAGCCCAACCCCCGCCTTTCCCTGACAGCCCGCACAGGGAGGGACTCGGGGAAGACACTCGAAGGGCTCCTAGGAGATCCCGGGTGCTGCAGACAGAAGACGGAACCTCCCCACACTCAGAATTCCGGAACACGGCTGACTGTTTGGGGGAGGTTCTGGGCCGCCCTCCACGCAGCTGCCTGGTGTCACAGGTGTTCCCTGGCAGGGGGAAGTCCGCTAATGACCTCCCCTGTCCATGGGGAGGCACTAGATTCTACCTGCGTTTCCAGCCCAACCCCCGCCTTTCCCCGGCAGCCCGCACTGTGAGGGACTCGGGGAAGACACTCGAAGGGCTCCTAGGAGATCCCGGGTGCTGCAGACAGAAGACGGAACCTCCCCACACTCAGAATCCCGGAACACGGCTGACTGTGTGGGGGAGGTTCGGGGCCGCACTCCACGCAGCTGCCTGGTGTCGCAGGTGTTCCCTGGCAGGGGGAAGTCCGCTAATTACCTCCCCTGTCCATGGGGAGTCACTAGATGCTACCTGCGTTTACAACCCAACCCCCACCTTTCCCCGGGAGCCCGCACTGGGAGGGACTTGGGGAAGACACTCGAAGGGCTCCTAGGAGATGCCGGGTGCTGCAGAGAGAAGACGGAACCTCCCCACACTCAGAATTCCGGAACACGGCTGACTGTGTGGGGGAGGTTCGGGTCGGCCCTCCCCGAAGCTGCCTGGTGTCACAGGTGTTCCCTGGCAGGGGGAAGTCCGCTAATTACCTCCCCTGTCCATGGGGAGGCACTAGATGCTACCTGCGTTTCCAGCCCAACCCCCGCCTTTCCCCGGGAGCCCGCACTGTGAGGGACTCGGGGAAACCACTCGAAGGGCACCTAGGAGATCCCGGGTGCTGCAGACAGAAGACGGAACCTCCCCACACTCAGAATTCCGAACACGGGTGACTGTGTGGGTGAGGTTTAGGGCCGCACTCCACGGAGCTTCCTGGTGTCACAGGTGTTCCCTGCCAGGGGGAAGTCCGCTAATTACCTCCCCTGTCCATGGGGAGGCACTAGATGCTACCTGCGTTTCCAGGCCAAACCCCGCCTTTCCCCGGCAGCCCGCACTGGGAGGGACTCGGGGAAGACACTCGAAGGGCTCCTAGGAGATCCCGGGTGCTGCAGACAGAAGACGGAACCTCCCCACACTCAGAATCCCGGAACACGGCTGACTGTGTGGGGGAGGTTCGGGGCCGCACTCCACGCAGCTGCCTGGTGTCGCAGGTGTTCCCTGGCAGGGGGAAGTCCGCTAATTACCTCCCCTGTCCATGGGGAGTCACTAGATGCTACCTGCGTTTCCAACCCAACCCCCACCTTTCCCCGGGAGCCCGCACTGGGAGGGACTCGGGGAAGACACTCGAAGGGCTCCTAGGAGATGCCGGGTGCTGCAGAGAGAAGACGGAACCTCCCCACACTCAGAATTCCGGAACACGGCTGACTGTGTGGGGGAGGTTCGGGTCCGCCCTCCCCGAAGCTGCCTGGTGTCACAGGTGTTCCGTGGCAGGGGGAAGTACGCTAATTACCTCCCCTGTCCATGGGGAGGCACTAGATGCTACCTGCGTTTCCAGCCCAACCCCCGCCTTTCCCCGGGAGCCCGCACTGTGAGGGACTCGGGGAAACCACTCGAAGGGCACCTAGGAGATCCCGGGTGCTGCAGACAGAAGACGGAACCTCCCCACACTCAGAATTCCGAACACGGGTGACTGTGTGGGTGAGGTTTAGGGCCGCCCTCCACGCAGCTGCCTGGTGTCACAGGTGTTCCCTGGAAGGGGGAAGTCCGCTAATGACCTCCCCTGTCCATGGGGAGGCACTAGATGCTACCTGCGTTTCCAGGCCAAACCCCGCCTTTCCCCGGCAGCCCGCACTGGGAGGGACTCGGGGAAGACACTCGAAGGGCTCCTAGGAGATCCCGGGTGCTGCAGACAGAAGACGGAACCTCCCCACACTCAGAATTCCGGAACACGGCTGACTGTTTGGGGGAGGTTCTGGGCCGCCCTCCACGCAGCTGCCTGGTGTCACAGGTGTTCCCTGGCAGGGGGAAGTCCGCTAATGACCTCCCCTGTCCATGGGGAGGCACTAGATTCTACCTGCGTTTCCAGCAAAACCCCCGCCTTTCCCCGGCAGCCCGCACTGTGAGGGACTCGGGGAAGACACTCGAAGGGCACCTAGGAGATCCCGGGTGCTGCAGACAGAAGACGGAACCTCCCCACACTCAGAATCCCGGAACACGGGTGACTGTGTGGGGGAGGTTCGGGGCCGCACTCCACGCAGCTGCCTGGTGTCGCAGGTGTTCCCTGGCAGGGGGAAGTCCGCTAATTACCTCCCCTGTCCATGGGGAGTCACTAGATGCTACCTGCGTTTCCAACCCAACCCCCACCTTTCCCCGGGAGCCCGCACTGGGAGGGACTCGGGGAAGACACTCGAAGGGCTCCTAGGAGATGCCGGGTGCTGCAGAGAGAAGACGGAACCTCCCCACACTCAGAATTCCGGAACACGGCTGACTGTGTGGGGGAGGTTCGGGTCCGCCCTCCCCGAAGCTGCCTGGTGTCACAGGTGTTCCGTGGCAGGGGGAAGTACGCTAATTACCTCCCCTGTCCATGGGGAGGCACTAGATGCTACCTGCGTTTCCAGCCCAACCCCCGCCTTTCCCCGGGAGCCCGCACTGTGAGGGACTCGGGGAAACCACTCGAAGGGCACCTAGGAGATCCCGGGTGCTGCAGACAGAAGACGGAACCTCCCCACACTCAGAATTCCGAACACGGGTGACTGTGTGGGTGAGGTTTAGGGCCGCCCTCCACGCAGCTGCCTGGTGTCACAGGTGTTCCCTGGAAGGGGGAAGTCCGCTAATGACCTCCCCTGTCCATGGGGAGGCACTAGATGCTACCTGCGTTTCCAGGCCAAACCCCGCCTTTCCCCGGCAGCCCGCACTGGGAGGGACTCGGGGAAGACACTCGAAGGGCTCCTAGGAGATCCCGGGTGCTGCAGACAGAAGACGGAACCTCCCCACACTCAGAATTCCGGAACACGGCTGACTGTTTGGGGGAGGTTCTGGGCCGCCCTCCACGCAGCTGCCTGGTGTCACAGGTGTTCCCTGGCAGGGGGAAGTCCGCTAATGACCTCCCCTGTCCATGGGGAGGCACTAGATTCTACCTGCGTTTCCAGCAAAACCCCCGCCTTTCCCCGGCAGCCCGCACTGTGAGGGACTCGGGGAAGACACTCGAAGGGCACCTAGGAGATCCCGGGTGCTGCAGACAGAAGACGGAACCTCCCCACACTCAGAATCCCGGAACACGGGTGACTGTGTGGGGGAGGTTCGGGGCCGCACTCCACGCAGCTGCCTGGTGTCGCAGGTGTTCCCTGGCAGGGGGAAGTCCGCTAATTACCTCCCCTGTCCATGGGGAGTCACTAGATGCTACCTGCGTTTCCAACCCAACCCCCACCTTTCCCCGGGAGCCCGCACTGGGAGGGACTCGGGGAAGACAGTCGAAGGGCTCCTAGGAGATGCCGGGTGCTGCAGAGAGAAGACGGAACCTCCCCACACTCAGAATTCCGGAACACGGCTGACTGTGTGGGGGAGGTTCGGGTCCGCCCTCCCCGAAGCTGCCTGGTGTCACAGGTGTTCCCTGGCAGGGGGAAGTCCGCTAATTACCTCCCCTGTCCATGGGGAGTCACTAGATGCTACCTGCGTTTCCAACCCAACCCCCACCATTCCCCGGGAGCCCGCACAGGGAGGGACTCGGGGAAGACACTCGAAGGGCTCCTAGGAGATGCCGGGTGCTGCAGAGAGAAGACGGAACCTCCCCACACTCAGAATTCCGGAACACGGCTGACTGTGTGGGGGAGGTTCGGGTCCGCCCTCCCCGAAGCTGCCTGGTGTCACAGGTGTTCCCTGGCATGGGGAAGTCCGCTAATTACCTCCCCTGTCCATGGGGAGTCACTAGATGCTACCTGCGTTTCCAGCCCAACCCCCGCCTTTCCCTGACAGCCCGCACTGGGAGGGACTCGGGGAAGACACTCGAAAGGCTCCTAGGAGATCCCGGGTGCTACAGACAGAAGACGGAACCTCCCCACACTCAGAATTCCGGAACACGGCTGACTGTTTGGGGGAGGTTCTGGGCCGCCCTCCACGCAGCTGCCTGGTGTCACAGGTGTTCCCTGGCAGGGGGAAGTCCGCTAATGACCTCCCCTGTCCATGGGGAGGCACTAGATTCTACCTGCGTTTCCAGCCCAACCCCCGCCATTCCCCGGCAGCCCGCACTGTGAGGGACTCGGGGAAGACACTCGAAGTTCTCCTAGGAGATCCCGGGTGCTGCAGACAGAAGACGGAACCTCCCCACACTCAGAATCCCGGAACACGGCTGACTCTGTGGGGGAGGTTCGGGGCCGCACTCCACGCAGCTGCCTGGTGTCGCAGGTGTTCCCTGGCAGGGGGAAGTCCGCTAATTACCTCCCCTGTCCATGGGGAGGCACTAGATGCTACCTGCGTTTCCAGCCCAACCCCCGCCTTTCCCCGGGAGCCCGCACTGGGAGGGACTCGGGGAAGACACTCGAAGGGCACCTAGGAGATCCCGGGTGCTGCAGACAGAAGACGGAACCTCCCCACACTCAGAATTCCGAACACGGGTGACTGTGTGGGTGAGGTTTAGGGCCGCCCTCCACGGAACTTCCTGGTGTCACAGGTGTTCCCTGCCAGGGGGAAGTCCGCTAATTACCTCCCCTGTCCATGGGGAGGCACTAGATGCTACCTGCGTTTCCAGGCCAAACCCCGCCTTTCCCCGGCAGCCCGCACTGGGAGGGACTCGGGGAAGACACTCGAAGGGCTCCTAGGAGATCCCGGGTGCTGCAGACAGAAGACGGAACCTCCCCACACTCAGAATCCCGGAACACGGCTGACTGTGTGGGGGAGGTTCGGGGCCGCACTCCACGCAGCTGCCTGGTGTCGCAGGTGTTCCCTGGCAGGGGGAAGTCCGCTAATTACCTCCCCTGTCCATGGGGAGTCACTAGATGCTACCTGCGTTTCCAACACAACCCCCACCTTTCCCCGGGAGCCCGCACTGGGAGGGACTCGGGGAAGACACTCGAAGGGCTCCTAGGAGATGCCGGGTGCTGCAGAGAGAAGACGGAACCTCCCCACACTCAGAATTCCGGAACACGGCTGACTGTGTGGGGGAGGTTCGGGTCCGCCCTCCCCGAAGCTGCCTGGTGTCACAGGTGTTCCCTGGCAGGGGGAAGTCCGCTAATTACCTCCCCTGTCCATGGGGAGGCACTAGATGCTACCTGCGTTTCCAGCCCAACCCCCGCCTTTCCCCGGGAGCCCGCACTGGGAGGGACTCGGGGAAGCCACTCGAAGGGCACCTAGGAGATCCCGGGTGCTGCAGACAGAAGACGGAACCTCCCCACACTCAGAATTCCGGAACACGGGTGACTGTGTGGGTGAGGTTTAGGGCCGCCCTCCACGAAGCTTCCTGGTGTCACAGGTGTTCCCTCTCAAGGGGAAGTCCGCTACTTACCTCCCCTGTCCATGGGGAGGCACTAGATGCTACCTGCGTTTCCAGCCCAACCCCCGCCTTTCCCTGACAGCCCGCACAGGGAGGGACTCGGGGAAGACACTCGAAGGGCTCCTAGGAGATCCCGGGTGCTGCAGACAGAAGACGGAACCTCCCCACACTCAGAATTCCGGAACACGGCTGACTGTTTGGGGGAGGTTCTGGGCCGCCCTCCACGCAGCTGCCTGGTGTCACAGGTGTTCCCTGGCAGGGGGAAGTCCGCTAATGACCTCCCCTGTCCATGGGGAGGCACTAGATTCTACCTGCTTTTCCAGCCCAACCCCCGCCTTTCCCCGGCAGCCCGCACTGTGAGGGACTCGGGGAAGACACTCGAAGGGCTCCTAGGAGATCCCGGGTGCTGCAGACAGAAGACGGAACCTCCCCACACTCAGAATCCCGGAACACGGCTGACTGTGTGGGGGAGGTTCGGGGCCGCACTCCACGCAGCTGCCTGGTGTCGCAGGTGTTCCCTGGCAGGGGGAAGTCCGCTAATTACCTCCCCTGTCCATGGGGAGTCACGAGATGCTACCTGCGTTTCCAACCCAACCCCCACCTTTCCCCGGGAGCCCGCACTGGGAGGGACTCGGGGAAGACACTCGAAGGGCTCCTAGGAGATGCCGGGTGCTGCAGAGAGAAGACGGAACCTCCCCACACTCAGAATTCCGGAACACGGCTGACTGTGTGGGGGAGGTTCGGGTCCGCCCTCCCCGAAGCTGCCTGGTGTCACAGGTGTTCCGTGGCAGGGGGAAGTCCGCTAAATACCTCCCCTGTCCATGGGGAGGCACTAGATGCTACCTGCGTTTCCAGCCCAACCCCCGCCTTTCCCCGGGAGCCCGCACTGGGAGGGACTCGGGGAAGCCACTCGAAGGGCTCCTAGGAGATCCCGGGAGCTGCAGACAGAAGACGGAACCTCCCCACACTCAGAATTCCGAACACGGGTGACTGTGTGGGTGAGGTTTAGGGCCGCCCTCCACGGAGCTTCCTGGTGTCACAGGTGTTCCCTGCCAGGGGGAAGTCCGCTAATTACCTCCCCTGTCCATGGGGAGGCACTAGATGCTACCTGCGTTTCCAGCCCAACCCCCGCCTTTCCCTGACAGCCCGCACTGGGAGGGACTCGGGGAAGACACTCGAAGGGCTCCTAGGAGATCCCGGGTGCTGCAGACAGAAGACGGAACCTCCCCACACTCAGAATTCCGGAACACGGCTGACTGTTTGGGGGAGGTTCTGGGCCGCCCTCCACGCAGCTGCCTGGTGTCACAGGTGTTCCCTGGCAGGGGGAAGTCCGCTAATGACCTCCCCTGTCCATGGGGAGGCACTAGATTCTACCTGCGTTTCCAGCAAAACCCCCGCCTTTCCCCGGCAGCCCGCACTGTGAGGGACTCGGGGAAGACACTCGAAGGGCACCTAGGAGATCCAGGGTGCTGCAGACAGAAGACGGAACCTCCCCACACTCAGAATCCCGGAACACGGCTGACTGTGTGGGGGAGGTTCGGGGCCGCACTCCACGCAGCTGCCTGGTGTCGCAGGTGTTCCCTGGCAGGGGGAAGTCCGCTAATTACCTCCCCTGTCCATGGGGAGTCACTAGATGCTACCTGCGTTTCCAACCCAACCCCCACCTTTCCCCGGGAGCCCGCACTGGGAGGGACTCGGGGAAGACAGTCGAAGGGCTCCTAGGAGATGCCGGGTGCTGCAGAGAGAAGACGGAACCTCCCCACACTCAGAATTCCGGAACACGGCTGACTGTGTGGGGGAGGTTCGGGTCCGCCCACCCCGAAGCTGCCTGGTGTCACAGGTGTTCCCTGGCAGGGGGAAGTCCGCTAATGACCTCCCCTGTCCATGGGGAGGCACTAGATTCTACCTGCGTTTCCAGCCCAACCCCCGCCTTTCCCCGGCAGCCCGCACTGTGAGGGACTCGGGGAAGACACTCGAAGGGCTCCTAGGAGATCCCGGGTGCTGCAGACAGAAGACGGAACCTCCCCACACTCAGAATCCCGGAACACGGCTGACTGTGTGGGGGAGGTTCGGGGCCGCACTCCACGCAGCTGCCTGGTGTCGCAGGTGTTCCCTGGCAGGGGGAAGTCCGCTAATTACCTCCCCTGTCCATGGGGAGTCACTAGATGCTACCTGCGTTTCCAACCCAACCCCCACCATTCCCCGGGAGCCCGCACTGGGAGGGACTCGGGGAAGACACTCGAAGGGCTCCTAGGAGATGCCGGGTGCTGCAGAGAGAAGACGGAACCTCCCCACACTCAGAATTCCGGAACACGGCTGACTGTGTGGGGGAGGTTCGGGTCCGCCCTCCCCGAAGCTGCCTGGTGTCACAGGTGTTCCCTGGCAGGGGGAAGTCCGCTAATTACCTCCCCTGTCCATGGGGAGTCACTAGATGCTACCTGCGTTTCCAGCCCAACCCCCACCTTTCCCTGACAGCCCGCACTGGGAGGGACTCGGGGAAGACACTCGAAAGGCTCCTAGGAGATCCCGGGTGCTACAGACAGAAGACGGAACCTCCCCACACTCAGAATTCCGGAACACGGCTGACTGTTTGGGGGAGGTTCTGGGCCGCCCTCCACGCAGCTGCCTGGTGTCACAGGTGTTCCCTGGCAGGGGGAAGTCCGCTAATGACCTCCCCTGTCCATGGGGAGGCACTAGATTCTACCTGCGTTTCCAGCCCAACCCCCGCCTTTCCCCGGCAGCCCGCACTGTGAGGGACTCGGGGAAGACACTCGAAGGTCTCCTAGGAGATCCCGGGTGCTGCAGACAAAAGACGGAACCTCCCCACACTCAGAATTCCGGAACACGGCTGACTGTGTGGGGGAGGTTCGGGGCCGCCCTCCACGAAGCTTCCTGGTGTCACAGGTGTTCCCTGGTAGGGGGAAGTCCGCTAATTACCTCCCCTGTCCATGGGGAGACACTAGATGCTACCTGCGTTTCCAGCCCAACCCCCGCCTTTCCCCGGCAGCCCGCACTGGGAGGGAATCGGGGAAGACACTCGAAGGGCTCCTAGGAGATCCCGGTTGCTGCAGACAGAAGACGGAACCTCCCCACACTCAGAATTCCGGAACACGGCTGACTGTGTGGGGGAGGTTCGGGGCCGCACTCCACGCAGCTGCCTGGTGTCACAGGTGTTCCCTGGCAGGGGGAAGTCCGCTAATGACCTCCCCTGTCCATGGGGAGGCACTAGATGCTACCTGCGCTTCCAGCCCAAACCCCGCCTTTCCCCGGCAGCCCGCACTGGGAGGGACTCGGGGAAGACACTCGAAGGGCTCCTAGGAGATCCCGGGTGCTGCAGACAGAAGACGGAACCTCCCCACACTCAGAATTCCGGAACAAGGCTGACTGTGTGGGGGAGGTTTAGGGCCGCCCTCCACGGAGCTTCCTGGTTTCACAGGTGTTCCCTGGCAGGGGGAAGTCCGCTACTTACCTCCCCCGTCCATGGGGAGGCACTAGATGCTACCTGCGTTTCCAGCCCAACCCCCGCCTTTCCCCGGCAGCCCGCAGTGGGAGGGACTCGGGGAAGACACTCGAAGGGCTCCTAGGAGATCCCGGGTGCTGCAGACAGAAGACGGAACCTCCCCACACTCAGAATTCCGGAACACGGCTGACTGTGTGGGGGAGGTTCGGGGCCGCACTCCACGCAGCTGCCTGGTGTCACAGGTGTTCCCTGGCAGGTGGAAGTCCGCTAATGACCTCCCCTGTCCATGGGGAGGCACTAGATGCTACCTGCGTTTCCAGCCCAACCCCCAACTTTCCCCGGCCGCCCGCACTGGGAGGGACTCGGGGAAGACAATCGAAGGGCTCCTAGGAGATGCCGGGTGCTGCAGAGAGAAGACGGAACCTCCCCACACTCAGAATTCCGGAACACGGCTGACTGTGTGGGGGAGGTTCGGGTCCGCCCTCCCCGAAGCTGCCTGGTGTCGCAGGTGTTCCCTGGCAGGGGGAAGTCCGCTAATTACCTCCCCTGTCCATGGGGAGGCACTAGATGCTACCTGCGTTTCCAGCCCAACCCCCGCCTTTCCCCGGGAGCCCGCACTGGGAGGGACTCGGGGAAGACACTCGAAGGGCACCTAGGAGATCCCGGGTGCTGCAGACAGAAGACGGATCCTCCCCACACTCAGAATTCCGGAACACGGCTGACTGTGTGGGGGAGGTTTAGGGCCGCCCTCCACGAAGCTTCCTGGTGTCACAGGTGTTCCCTCTCAAGGGGAAGTCCGCTACTTACCTCCCCTGTCCTTGGGGAGGCACTAGATGCTACCTGCGTTTCCAGCCCAACCCCCGCCTTTCCCCGGCAGCCCGCACTGGGAGGTACTCGGGGAAGACACTCGAAGGGCTCCTAGGAGATGCCGGGTGCTGCAGAGAGAAGACGGAACCTCCCCACACTCAGAATTCCGGAACACGGCTGACTGTGTGGGGGAGGTTCGGGTCCGCCCTCCCCGAAGCTGCCTGGTGTCACAGGTGTTCCCTGGCAGGGGGAAGTCCGCTAATTACCTCCCCTGTCCATGGGGAGGCACTAGATGCTACCTGCGTTTCCAGCCCAACCCCCGCCTTTCCCCGGGAGCCCGCACTGGGAGGGACACGGGGAAGCCACTCGAAGGGCACCTAGGAGATCCCGGGTGCTGCAGACAGAAGACGGAACCTCCCCACACTCAGAATTCCGGAACACGGGTGACTGTGTGGGGGAGGTTCGGGGCCGCCCTCCACGAAGCTGCCTGGTGTCACAGGTGTTCCCTGGCAGGGGGAAGTCCGCTAATGACCTCCCCTGTCCATGGGGAGGCACTAGATGCTACCTGCGTTTCCAACCCAACCCCCACATTTCCCCGGCAGACCGCACTGGGAGGTACTCGGGGAAGACACTCGAAGGGCTCCTAGGAGATGCCGGGTGCTGCAGACAGAAGACGGAACCTCCCCACACTCAGAATTCCGAACACGGGTGACTGTGTGGGTGAGGTTTAAGGCCGCCCTCCACGGAGCTTCCTGCTGTCACAGGTGTTCACTGGCAGGGGGAAGTCCGCTAATTACCTCCCCTGTCCATGGGGAGGCACTAGATGCTACCTGCGTTTCCAGCCCAACCCCCGCCTTTCCCCGGGAGCCCGCACTGGGAGGGACTCGGGGAAGACACTCGAAGGGCTCCTAGGAGATCCCGGGAGCTGCAGACAGAAGACGGAACCTCCCCACACTCAGAATTCCGAACACGGGTGACTGTGTGGGTGAGGTTTAGGGCCGCCCTCCACGGAGCTTCCTGGTGTCACAGGTGTTCCCTGCCAGGGGGAAGTCCGCTAATTACCTCCCCTGTCCATGGGGAGGCACTAGATGCTACCTGCGTTTCCAGCCCAACCCCCGCCTTTCCCTGACAGCCCGCACTGGGAGGGACTCGGGGAAGACACTCGAAGGGCTCCTAGGAGATCCCGGGTGCTGCAGACAGAAGACGGAACCTCCCCACACTCAGAATTCCGGAACACGGCTGACTGTTTGGGGGAGGTTCTGGGCCGCCCTCCACGCAGCTGCCTGGTGTCACAGGTGTTCCCTGGCAGGGGGAAGTCCGCTAATGACCTCCCCTGTCCATGGGGAGGCACTAGATTCTACCTGCGTTTCCAGCAAAACCCCCGCCTTTCCCCGGCAGCCCGTACTGTGAGGGACTCGGGGAAGACACTCGAAGGGCACCTAGGAGATCCAGGGTGCTGCAGACAGAAGACGGAACCTCCCCACACTCAGAATCCCGGAACACGGCTGACTGTGTGGGGGAGGTTCGGGGCCGCACTCCACGCAGCTGCCTGGTGTCGCAGGTGTTCCCTGGCAGGGGGAAGTCCGCTAATTACCTCCCCTGTCCATGGGGAGTCACTAGATGCTACCTGCGTTTCCAACCCAACCCCCACCTTTCCCCGGGAGCCCGCACTGGGAGGGACTCGGGGAAGACAGTCGAAGGGCTCCTAGGAGATGCCGGGTGCTGCAGAGAGAAGACGGAACCTCCCCACACTCAGAATTCCGGAACACGGCTGACTGTGTGGGGGAGGTTCGGGTCCGCCCACCCCGAAGCTGCCTGGTGTCACAGGTGTTCCCTGGCAGGGGGAAGTCCGCTAATGACCTCCCCTGTCCATGGGGAGGCACTAGATTCTACCTGCGTTTCCAGCCCAACCCCCGCCTTTCCCCGGCAGCCCGCACTGTGAGGGACTCGGGGAAGACACTCGAAGGGCTCCTAGGAGATCCCGGGTGCTGCAGACAGAAGACGGAACCTCCCCACACTCAGAATCCCGGAACACGGCTGACTGTGTGGGGGAGGTTCGGGGCCGCACTCCACGCAGCTGCCTGGTGTCGCAGGTGTTCCCTGGCAGGGGGAAGTCCGCTAATTACCTCCCCTGTCCATGGGGAGTCACTAGATGCTACCTGCGTTTCCAACCCAACCCCCACCATTCCCCGGGAGCCCGCACTGGGAGGGACTCGGGGAAGACACTCGAAGGGCTCCTAGGAGATGCCGGGTGCTGCAGAGAGAAGACGGAACCTCCCCACACTCAGAATTCCGGAACACGGCTGACTGTGTGGGGGAGGTTCGGGTCCGCCCTCCCCGAAGCTGCCTGGTGTCACAGGTGTTCCCTGGCAGGGGGAAGTCCGCTAATTACCTCCCCTGTCCATGGGGAGTCACTAGATGCTACCTGCGTTTCCAGCCCAACCCCCACCTTTCCCTGACAGCCCGCACTGGGAGGGACTCGGGGAAGACACTCGAAAGGCTCCTAGGAGATCCCGGGTGCTACAGACAGAAGACGGAACCTCCCCACACTCAGAATTCCGGAACACGGCTGACTGTTTGGGGGAGGTTCTGGGCCGCCCTCCACGCAGCTGCCTGGTGTCACAGGTGTTCCCTGGCAGGGGGAAGTCCGCTAATGACCTCCCCTGTCCATGGGGAGGCACTAGATTCTACCTGCGTTTCCAGCCCAACCCCCGCCTTTCCCCGGCAGCCCGCACTGTGAGGGACTCGGGGAAGACACTCGAAAGTCTCCTAGGAGATCCCGGGTGCTGCAGACAAAAGACGGAACCTCCCCACACTCAGAATTCCGGAACACGGCTGACTGTGTGGGGGAGGTTCGGGGCCGCCCTCCACGAAGCTTCCTGGTGTCACAGGTGTTCCCTGGTAGGGGGAAGTCCGCTAATTACCTCCCCTGTCCATGGGGAGACACTAGATGCTACCTGCGTTTCCAGCCCAACCCCCGCCTTTCCCCGGCAGCCCGCACTGGGAGGGAATCGGGGAAGACACTCGAAGGGCTCCTAGGAGATCCCGGTTGCTGCAGACAGAAGACGGAACCTCCCCACACTCAGAATTCCGGAACACGGCTGACTGTGTGGGGGAGGTTCGGGGCCGCACTCCACGCAGCTGCCTGGTGTCACAGGTGTTCCCTGGCAGGGGGAAGTCCGCTAATGACCTCCCCTGTCCATGGGGAGGCACTAGATTCTACCTGCGTTTCCAGCCCAACCCCCGCCTTTCCCCGGCAGCCCGCACTGTGAGGGACTCGGGGAAGACACTCGAAGGGCTCCTAGGAGATCCCGGGTGCTGCAGACAGAAGACGGAACCTCCCCACACTCAGAATCCCGGAACACGGCTGACTGTGTGGGGGAGGTTCGGGGCCGCACTCCACGCAGCTGCCTGGTGTCGCAGGTGTTCCCTGGCAGGGGGAAGTCCGCTAATTACCTCCCCTGTCCATGGGGAGTCACTAGATGCTACCTGCGTTTCCAACCCAACCCCCACCATTCCCCGGGAGCCCGCACTGGGAGGGACTCGGGGAAGACACTCGAAGGGCTCCTAGGAGATGCCGGGTGCTGCAGAGAGAAGACGGAACCTCCCCACACTCAGAATTCCGGAACACGGCTGACTGTGTGGGGGAGGTTCGGGTCCGCCCTCCCCGAAGCTGCCTGGTGTCACAGGTGTTCCCTGGCAGGGGGAAGTCCGCTAATTACCTCCCCTGTCCATGGGGAGTCACTAGATGCTACCTGCGTTTCCAGCCCAACCCCCACCTTTCCCTGACAGCCCGCACTGGGAGGGACTCGGGGAAGACACTCGAAAGGCTCCTAGGAGATCCCGGGTGCTACAGACAGAAGACGGAACCTCCCCACACTCAGAATTCCGGAACACGGCTGATTGTTTGGGGGAGGTTCTGGGCCGCCCTCCACGCAGCTGCCTGGTGTCACAGGTGTTCCCTGGCAGGGGGAAGTCCGCTAATGACCTCCCCTGTCCATGGGGAGGCACTAGATTCTACCTGCGTTTCCAGCCCAACCCCCGCCTTTCCCCGGCAGCCCGCACTGTGAGGGACTCGGGGAAGACACTCGAAGGTCTCCTAGGAGATCCCGGGTGCTGCAGACAGAAGACGGAACCTCCCCACACTCAGAATCCCGGAACACGGCTGACTGTGTGGGGGAGGTTCGGGGCCGCACTCCACGCAGCTGCCTGGTGTCACAGGTGTTCCCTGGCAGGGGGAAGTCCGCTAATTACCTCCCCTGTCCATGGGGAGTCACTAGATGCTACCTGCGTTTCCAACCCAACCCCCACCTTTCCCCGGGAGCCCGCACTGGGAGGGACTCGGGGAAGACACTCGAAGGGCTCCTAGGAGATGCCGGGTGCTGCAGAGAGAAGACGGAACCTCCCCACACTCAGAATTCCGGAACACGGCTGACTGTGTGGGGGAGGTTCGGGTCCGCCCTCCCCGAAGCTGCCTGGTGTCACAGGTGTTCCCTGGCAGGGGGAAGTCCGCTAATTACCTCCCCTGTCCATGGGGAGGCACTAGATGCTACCTGCGTTTCCAGCCCAACCCCCGCCTTTCCCCGGGAGCCCGCACTGGGAGGGACTCGGTGAAGCCACTCGAAGGGCACCTAGGAGATCCCGGGTGCTGCAGACAGAAGACGGAACCTCCCCACACTCAGAATTCCGGAACACGGCTGACTGTTTGGGGGAGGTTCTGGGCCGCCCTCCACGCAGCTGCCTGGTGTCACAGGTGTTCCCTGGCAGGGGGAAGTCCGCTAATGACCTCCCCTGTCCATGGGGAGGCACTAGATTCTACCTGCGTTTCCAGCCCAACCCCCGCCTTTCCCCGGCAGCCCGCACTGTGAGGGACTCGGGGAAGACACTCGAAGGGCTCCTAGGAGATCCCGGGTGCTGCAGACAGAAGACGGAACCTCCCCACACTCAGAATCCCGGAACACGGCTGACTGTGTGGGGGAGGTTCGGGGCCGCACTCCACGCAGCTGCCTGGTGTCGCAGGTGTTCCCTGGCAGGGGGAAGTCCGCTAATTACCTCCCCTGTCCATGGGGAGTCACGAGATGCTACCTGCGGTTCCAACCCAACCCCCACCTTTCCCCGGGAGCCCGCACTGGGAGGGACTCGGGGAAGACACTCGAAGGGCTCCTAGGAGATGCCGGGTGCTGCAGAGAGAAGACGGAACCTCCCCACACTCAGAATTCCGGAACACGGCTGACTGTGTGGGGGAGGTTCGGGTCCGCCCTCCCCGAAGCTGCCTGGTGTCACAGGTGTTCCCTGGCAGGGGGAAGTCCGCTAATGACCTCCCCTGTCCATGGGGAGGCACTAGATTCTACCTGCGTTTCCAGCCCAACCCCCGCCTTTCCCCGGCAGCCCGCACTGTGAGGGACTCGGGGAAGACACTCGAAGGTCTCCTAGGAGATCCCGGGTGCTGCAGACAGAAGACGGAACCTCCCCACACTCAGAATCCCGGAACACGGCTGACTGTGTGGGGGAGGTTCGGGGCCGCACTCCACGCAGCTGCCTGGTGTCACAGGTGTTCCCTGGCAGGGGGAAGTCCGCTAATTACCTCCCCTGTCCATGGGGAGGCACTAGATGCTACCTGCGTTTCCAGCCCAACCCCCGCCTTTCCCCGGGAGCCCGCACTGGGAGGGACTCGGGGAAGCCACTCGAAGGGCACCTAGGAGATCCCGGGTGCTGCAGACAGAAGACGGAACCTCCCCACACTCAGAATTCCGGAACACGGCTGACTGTGTGGGGGAGGTTCGGGGCCGCACTCCACGCAGCTGCCTGGTGTCACAGGTGTTCCCTGGAAGGGGGAAGTCCGCTAATGACCTCCCCTGTCCATGGGGAAGCACTAGATGCTACCTGCGTTTCCAGCCCAAACCCCGCCTTTCCCCGGTAGCCCGCACTGGGAGGGAATCGGGGAAGACACTCGAAGGGCTCCTAGGAGATCCCGGGTGCTGCAGACAGAAGACGGAACCTCCCCACACTCAGAATTCCGGAACACGGCTGACTGTTTGGGGGAGGTTCTGGGCCGCCCTCCACGCAGCTGCCTGGTGTCACAGGTGTTCCCTGGCAGGGGGAAGTCCGCTAATGACCTCCCCTGTCCATGGGGAGGCACTAGATTCTACCTGCGTTTCCAGCCCAACCCCCGCCTTTCCCCGGCAGCCCGCACTGTGAGGGACTCGGGGAAGACACTCGAAGGGCTCCTAGGAGATCCCGGGTGCTGCAGACAGAAGACGGAACCTCCCCACACTCAGAATCCCGGAACACGGCTGACTGTGTGGGGGAGGTTCGGGGCCGCACTCCACGCAGCTGCCTGGTGTCGCAGGTGTTCCCTGGCAGGGGGAAGTCCGCTATTTACCTCCCCTGTCCATGGGGAGTCACTAGATGCTACCTGCGTTTCCAACCCAACCCCCACCTTTCCCCGGGAGCCCGCACTGGGAGGGACTCGGGGAAGACACTCGAAGGGCTCCTAGGAGATGCCGGGTGCTGCAGAGAGAAGACGGAACCTCCCCACACTCAGAATTCCGGAACACGGCTGACTGTGTGGGGGAGGTTCGGGTCCGCCCTCCCCGAAGCTGCCTGGTGTCACAGGTGTTCCCTGGCAGGGGGAAGTCCGCTAATTACCTCCCCTGTCCATGGGGAGGCACTAGATGCTACCTGCGTTTCCAGCCCAACCCCCGCCTTTCCCCGGGAGCCCGCACTGGGAGGGACTCGGGGAAGCCACTCGAAGGGCACCTAGGAGATCCCGGGTGCTGCAGACAGAAGACGGAACCTCCCCACACTCAGAATTCCGGAACACGGGTGACTGTGTGGGTGAGGTTTAGGGCCGCCCTCCACGAAGCTTCCTGGTGTCACAGGTGTTCCCTCTCAAGTGGAAGTCCGCTACTTACCTCCCCTGTCCATGGGGAGGCACTAGATGCTACCTGCGTTTCCAGCACAACCCCCGCCTTTCCCTGACAGCCCGCACTGGGAGGGACTCGGGGAAGACACTCGAAGGGCTCCTAGGAGATCCCGGGTGCTGCAGACAGAAGACGGAACCTCCCCACACTCAGAATTCCGGAACACGGCTGACTGTTTGGGGGAGGTTCAGGGCCGCCCTCCACGCAGCTGCCTGGTGTCACAGGTGTTCCCTGGCAGGGGGAAGTCCGCTAATGACCTCCCCTGTCCATGGGGAGGCACTAGATTCTACCTGCGTTTCCAGCAAAACCCCCGCCTTTCGCCGGCAGCCCGCACTGTGAGGGACTCGGGGAAGACACTCGAAGGGCACCTAGGAGATCCAGGGTGCTGCAGACAGAAGACGGAACCTCCCCACACTCAGAATCCCGGAACACGGCTGACTGTGTGGGGGAGGTTCGGGGCCGCACTCCACGCAGCTGCCTGGTGTCGCAGGTGTTCCCTGGCAGGGGGAAGTCCGCTAATTACCTCCCCTGTCCATGGGGAGTCACTAGATGCTACCTGCGTTTCCAACCCAACCCCCACCTTTCCCCGGGAGCCCGCACTGGGAGGGACTCGGGGAAGACAGTCGAAGGGCTCCTAGGAGATGCCGGGTGCTGCAGAGAGAAGACGGAACCTCCCCACACTCAGAATTCCGGAACACGGCTGACTGTGTGGGGGAGGTTCGGGTCCGCCCTCCCCGAAGCTGCCTGGTGTCACAGGTGTTCCCTGGCAGGGGGAAGTCCGCTAATGACCTCCCCTGTCCATGGGGAGGCACTAGATTCTACCTGCGTTTCCAGCCCAACCCCCGCCTTTCCCCGGCAGCCCGCACTGTGAGGGACTCGGGGAAGACACTCGAAGGGCTCCTAGGAGATCCCGGGTGCTGCAGACAGAAGACGGAACCTCCCCACACTCAGAATCCCGGAACACGGCTGACTGTGTGGGGGAGGTTCGGGGCCGCACTCCACGAAGCTGCCTGGTGTCGCAGGTGTTCCCTGGCAGGGGGAAGTCCGCTAATTACCTCCCCTGTCCATGGGGAGTCACTAGATGCTACCTGCGTTTCCAACCCAACCCCCACCATTCCCCGGGAGCCCGCACTGGGAGGGACTCGGGGAAGACACTCGAAGGGCTCCTAGGAGATGCCGGGTGCTGCAGAGAGAAGACGGAACCTCCCCACACTCAGAATTCCGGAACACGGCTGACTGTGTGGGGGAGGTTCGGGTCCGCCCTCCCCGAAGCTGCCTGGTGTCACAGGTGTTCCCTGGCAGGGGGAAGTCCGCTAATTACCTCCCCTGTCCATGGGGAGTCACTAGATGCTACCTGCGTTTCCAGCCCAACCCCCGCCTTTCCCTGACAGCCCGCACTGGGAGGGACTCGGGGAAGACACTCGAAAGGCTCCTAGGAGATCCCGGGTGCTACAGACAGAAGACGGAACCTCCCCACACTCAGAATTCCGGAACACGGCTGACTGTTTGGGGGAGGTTCTGGGCCGCCCTCCACGCAGCTGCCTGGTGTCACAGGTGTTCCCTGGCAGGGGGAAGTCCGCTAATGACCTCCCCTGTCCATGGGGAGGCACTAGATTCTACCTGCGTTTCCAGCCCAACCCCCGCCTTTCCCCGGCAGCCCGCACTGTGAGGGACTCGGGGAAGACACTCGAAGGTCTCCTAGGAGATCCCGGGTGCTGCAGACAGAAGACGGAACCTCCCCACACTCAGAATCCCGGAACACGGCTGACTGTGTGGGGGAGGTTCGGGGCCGCACTCCACGCAGCTGCCTGGTGTCGCTGGTGTTCCCTGGCAGGGGGAAGTCCGCTAATTACCTCCCCTGTCCATGGGGAGTCACTAGATGCTACCTGCGTTTCCAACCCAACCCCCACCTTTCCCCGGGAGCCCGCACTGGGAGGGACTCGGGGAAGACACTCGAAGGGCTCCTAGGAGATGCCGGGTGCTGCAGAGAGAAGACGGAACCTCCCCACACTCAGAATTCCGGAACACGGCTGACTGTGTGGGGGAGGTTCGGGTCCGCCCTCCCCGAAGCTGCCTGGTGTCACAGGTGTTCCCTGGCAGGGGGAAGTCCGCTAATTACCTCCCCTGTCCATGGGGAGGCACTAGATGCTACCTGCGTTTCCAGCCCAACCCCCGCCTTTCCCCGGGAGCCCGCACTGGGAGGGACTCGGGGAAGCCACTCGAAGGGCACCTAGGAGATCCCGGGTGCTGCAGACAGAAGACGGAACCTCCCCACACTCAGAATTCCGAACACGGGTGACTGTGTGGGTGAGGTTTAGGGCCGCCCTCCACGGAGCTTCCTGGTGTCACAGGTGTTCCCTGCCAGGGGAAGTCCGCTAATTACCTCCCCTGTCCATGGGGAGGCACTAGATGCTACCTGCGTTTCCAGGCCAAACCCCGCCTTTCCCCGGCAGCCCGCACTGGGAGGGACTCGGGGAAGACACTCGAAGGGCTCCTAGGAGATCCCGGGTGCTGCAGACAGAAGATGGAACCTCCCCACACTCAGAATCCCGGAACACGGCTGACTGTGTGGGGGAGGTTCGGGGCCGCACTCCACGCAGCTGCCTGGTGTCGCAGGTGTTCCCTGGCAGGGGGAAGTCCGCTAATTACCTCCCCTGTCCATGGGGAGGCACTAGATGCTACCTGCGTTTCCAACCCAACCCCCACCTTTCCCCGGGAGCCCGCACTGGGAGGGACTCGGGGAAGCCACTCGAAGGGCACCTAGGAGATCCCGGGTGCTGCAGACAGAAGACGGAACCTCCCCACACTCAGAATTCCGGAACACGGCTGACTGTGTGGGGGAGGTTCGGGGCCGCACTCCACGCAGCTGCCTGGTGTCACAGGTGTTCCCTGGAAGGGGGAAGTCCGCTAATGACCTCCCCTGTCCATGGGGAGGCACTAGATGCTACCTGCGTTTCCAGCCCAAACCCCGCCTTTCCCCGGTAGCCCGCACTGGGAGGGACTCGGGGAAGACACTCGAAGGGCTCCTAGGAGATCCCGGGTGCTGCAGACAGAAGACGGAACCTCCCCACACTCAGAATTCCGGAACACGGCTGACTGTTTGGGGGAGGTTCTGGGCCGCCCTCCACGCAGCTGCCTGGTGTCACAGGTGTTCCCTGGCAGGGGGAAGTCCGCTAATGACCTCCCCTGTCCATGGGGAGGCACTAGATTCTACCTGCGTTTCCAGCCCAACCCCCGCCTTTCCCCGGCAGCCCGCACTGTGAGGGACTCGGGGAAGACACTCGAAGGGCTCCTAGGAGATCCCGGGTGCTGCAGACAGAAGACGGAACCTCCCCACACTCAGAATCCCGGAACACGGCTGACTGTGTGGGGGAGGTTCGGGGCCGCACTCCACGCAGCTGCCTGGTGTCGCAGGTGTTCCCTGGCAGGGGGAAGTCCGCTATTTACCTCCCCTGTCCATGGGGAGTCACTAGATGCTACCTGCGTTTCCAACCCAACCCCCACCTTTCCCCGGGAGCCCGCACTGGGAGGGACTCGGGGAAGACACTCGAAGGGCTCCTAGGAGATGCCGGGTGCTGCAGAGAGAAGACGGAACCTCCCCACACTCAGAATTCCGGAACACGGCTGACTGTGTGGGGGAGGTTCGGGTCCGCCCTCCCCGAAGCTGCCTGGTGTCACAGGTGTTCCCTGGCAGGGGGAAGTCCGCTAATTACCTCCCCTGTCCATGGGGAGGCACTAGATGCTACCTGCGTTTCCAGCCCAACCCCCGCCTTTCCCCGGGAGCCCGCACTGGGAGGGACTCGGGGAAGCCACTCGAAGGGCACCTAGGAGATCCCGGGTGCTGCAGACAGAAGACGGAACCTCCCCACACTCAGAATTCCGGAACACGGGTGACTGTGTGGGTGAGGTTTAGGGCCGCCCTCCACGAAGCTTCCTGGTGTCACAGGTGTTCCCTCTCAAGTGGAAGTCCGCTACTTACCTCCCCTGTCCATGGGGAGGCACTAGATGCTACCTGCGTTTCCAGCACAACCCCCGCCTTTCCCTGACAGCCCGCACTGGGAGGGACTCGGGGAAGACACTCGAAGGGCTCCTAGGAGATCCCGGGTGCTGCAGACAGAAGACGGAACCTCCCCACACTCAGAATTCCGGAACACGGCTGACTGTTTGGGGGAGGTTCTGGGCCGCCCTCCACGCAGCTGCCTGGTGTCACAGGTGTTCCCTGGCAGGGGGAAGTCCGCTAATGACCTCCCCTGTCCATGGGGAGGCACTAGATTCTACCTGCGTTTCCAGCCCAACCCCCGCCTTTCCCCGGCAGCCCGCACTGTGAGGGACTCGGGGAAGACACTCGAAGGGCTCCTAGGAGATCCCGGGTGCTGCAGACAGAAGACGGAACCTCCCCACACTCAGAATCCCGGAACACGGCTGACTGTGTGGGGGAGGTTCGGGGCCGCACTCCACGCAGCTGCCTGATGTCGCAGGTGTTCCCTGGCAGGGGGAAGTCCGCTAATTACCTCCCCTGTCCATGGGGAGTCACTAGATGCTACCTGCGTTTCCAACCCAACCCCCACCTTTCCCCGGGAGCCCGCACTGGGAGGGACTCGGGGAAGACACTCGAAGGGCTCCTAGGAGATGCCGGGTGCTGCAGAGAGAAGACGGAACCTCCCCACACTCAGAATTCCGGAACACGGCTGACTGTGTGGGGGAGGTTCGGGTCGGCCCTTCCCGAAGCTGCCTGGTGTCACAGGTGTTCCCTGGCAGGGGGAAGTCCGCTAATTACCTCCCCTGTCCATGGGGAGGCACTAGATGCTACCTGCGTTTCCAGCCCAACCCCCGCCTTTCCCCGGGAGCCCGCACTGGGAGGGACTCGGGGAAGACACTCGAAGGGCACCTAGGAGATCCCGGGTGCTGCAGACAGAAGACGGAACCTCCCCACACTCAGAATTCCGAACACGGGTGACTGTGTGGGTGAGGTTTAGGGCCGCCCTCCACGGAGCTTCCTGGTGTCACAGGTGTTCCCTGCCAGGGGGAAGTCCGCTAAATACCTCCCCTGTCCATGGGGAGGCACTAGATGCTACCTGCGTTTCCAGGCGAAACCCCGCCTTTCCCCGGCAGCCCGCACTGGGAGGGACTCGGGGAAGACACTCGAAGGTCTCCTAGGAGATCCCGGGTGCTGCAGACAGAAGACGGAACCTCCCCACACTCAGAATCCCGGAACACGGCTGACTGTGTGGGGGAGGTTCGGGGCCGCACTCCACGCAGCTGCCTGGTGTCGCAGGTGTTCCCTGGCAGGGGGAAGTCCGCTAATTACCTCCCATGTCCATGGGGAGTCACTAGATGATACCTGCGTCTCCAACCCAACCCCCACCTTTCCCCGGGAGCCCGCACTGGGAGGGACTCGGGGAAGACACTCGAAGGGCTCCTAGGAGATGCCGGGTGCTGCAGAGAGAAGACGGAACCTCCCCACACTCAGAATTCCGGAACACGGCTGACTGTGTGGGGGAGGTTCGGGTCCGCCCTCCCCGAAGCTGCCTGGTGTCACAGGTGTTCCCTGGCAGGGGGAAGTCCGCTAATTACCTCCCCTGTCCATGGGGAGGCACTAGATGCTACCTGCGTTTCCAGCCCAACCCCCGCCTTTCCCCGGGAGCCCGCACTGGGAGGGACTCGGGGAAGCCACTCGAAGGGCACCTAGGAGATCCCGGGTGCTGCAGACAGAAGACGGAACCTCCCCACACTCAGAATTCCGGAACACGGCTGACTGTGTGGGGGAGGTTCGGGGCCGCACTCCACGCAGCTGCCTGGTGTCACAGGTGTTCCCTGGAAGGGGGAAGTCCGCTAATGACCTCCCCTGTCCATGGGGAGGCACTAGATTCTACCTGCGTTTCCAGCCCAACCCCCGCCTTTCCCCGGCAGCCCGCACTGTGAGGGACTCGGGGAAGACACTCGAAGGGCTCCTAGGAGATCCCGGGTGCTGCAGACAGAAGACGGAACCTCCCCACACTCAGAATCCCGGAACACGGCTGACTGTGTGGGGGAGGTTCGGGGCCGCACTCCACGCAGCTGCCTGGTGTCGCAGGTGTTCCCTGGCAGGGGGAAGTCCGCTAATTACCTCCCCTGTCCATGGGGAGTCACTAGATGCTACCTGCGTTTCCAACCCAACCCCCACCTTTCCCCGGGAGCCCGCACTGGGAGGGACTCGGGGAAGACAGTCGAAGGGCTCCTAGGAGATGCCGGGTGCTGCAGAGAGAAGACGGAACCTCCCCACACTCAGAATTCCGGAACACGGCTGACTGTGTGGGGGAGGTTCGGGTCCGCCCTCCCCGAAGCTGCCTGGTGTCACAGGTGTTCCCTGGCAGGGGGAAGTCCGCTAATGACCTCCCCTGTCCATGGGGAGGCACTAGATTCTACCTGCGTTTCCAGCCCAACCCCCGCCTTTCCCCGGCAGCCCGCACTGTGAGGGACTCGGGGAAGACACTCGAAGGGCTCCTAGGAGATCCCGGGTGCTGCAGACAGAAGACGGAACCTCCCCACACTCAGAATCCCGGAACACGGCTGACTGTGTGGGGGAGGTTCGGGGCCGCACTCCACGCAGCTGCCTGGTGTCGCAGGTGTTCCCTGGCAGGGGGAAGTCCGCTAATTACCTCCCCTGTCCATGGGGAGTCACTAGATGCTACCTGCGTTTCCAACCCAACCCCCACCATTCCCCGGGAGCCCGCACTGGGAGGGACTCGGGGAAGACACTCGAAGGGCTCCTAGGAGATGCCGGGTGCTGCAGAGAGAAGACGGAACCTCCCCACACTCAGAATTCCGGAACACGGCTGACTGTGTGGGGGAGGTTCGGGTCCGCCCTCCCCGAAGCTGCCTGGTGTCACAGGTGTTCCCTGGCAGGGGGAAGTCCGCTAATTACCTCCCCTGTCCATGGGGAGTCACTAGATGCTACCTGCGTTTCCAGCCCAACCCCCGCCTTTCCCTGACAGCCCGCACTGGGAGGGACTCGGGGAAGACACTCGAAAGGCTCCTAGGAGATCCCGGGTGCTACAGACAGAAGACGGAACCTCCCCACACTCAGAATTCCGGAACACGGCTGACTGTTTGGGGGAGGTTCTGGGCCGCCCTCCACGCAGCTGCCTGGTGTCACAGGTGTTCCCTGGCAGGGGGAAGTCCGCTAATGACCTCCCCTGTCCATGGGGAGGCACTAGATTCTACCTGCGTTTCCAACCCAACCCCCACCTTTCCCCGGGAGCCCGCACTGGGAGGGACTCGGGGAAGACACTCGAAGGGCTCCTAGGAGATGCCGGGTGCTGCAGAGAGAAGACGGAACCTCCCCACACTCAGAATTCCGGAACACGGCTGACTGTGTGGGGGAGGTTCGGGTCCGCCCTCCCCGAAGCTGCCTGGTGTCACAGGTGTTCCCTGGCAGGGGGAAGTCCGCTAATTACCTCCCCTGTCCATGGGGAGGCACTAGATGCTACCTGCGTTTCCAGCCCAACCCCCGCCTTTCCCCGGGAGCCCGCACTGGGAGGGACTCGGGGAAGCCACTCGAAGGGCACCTAGGAGATCCCGGGTGCTGCAGACAGAAGACGGAACCTCCCCACACTCAGAATTCCGAACACGGGTGACTGTGTGGGTGAGGTTTAGGGCCGCCCTCCACGGAGCTTCCTGGTGTCACAGGTGTTCCCTGCCAGGGGAAGTCCGCTAATTACCTCCCCTGTCCATGGGGAGGCACTAGATGCTACCTGCGTTTCCAGGCCAAACCCCGCCTTTCCCCGGCAGCCCGCACTGGGAGGGACTCGGGGAAGACACTCGAAGGGCTCCTAGGAGATCCCGGGTGCTGCAGACAGAAGATGGAACCTCCCCACACTCAGAATCCCGGAACACGGCTGACTGTGTGGAGGAGGTTCGGGGCCGCACTCCACGCAGCTGCCTGGTGTCGCAGGTGTTCCCTGGCAGGGGGAAGTCCGCTAATTACCTCCCCTGTCCATGGGGAGGCACTAGATGCTACCTGCGTTTCCAACCCAACCCCCACCTTTCCCCGGGAGCCCGCACTGGGAGGGACTCGGGGAAGCCACTCGAAGGGCACCTAGGAGATCCCGGGTGCTGCAGACAGAAGACGGAACCTCCCCACACTCAGAATTCCGGAACACGGCTGACTGTGTGGGGGAGGTTCGGGGCCGCACTCCACGCAGCTGCCTGGTGTCACAGGTGTTCCCTGGAAGGGGGAAGTCCGCTAATGACCTCCCCTGTCCATGGGGAGGCACTAGATGCTACCTGCGTTTCCAGCCCAAACCCCGCCTTTCCCCGGCAGCCCGCACTGTGAGGGACTCGGGGAAGACACTCGAAGGGCTCCTAGGAGATCCCGGGTGCTGCAGACAGAAGACGGAACCTCCCCACACTCAGAATCCCGGAACACGGCTGACTGTGTGGGGGAGGTTCGGGGCCGCACTCCACGCAGCTGCCTGGTGTCGCAGGTGTTCCCTGGCAGGGGGAAGTCCGCTATTTACCTCCCCTGTCCATGGGGAGTCACTAGAAGCTACCTGCGTTTCCAACCCAACCCCCACCTTTCCCCGGGAGCCCGCACTGGGAGGGACTCGGGGAAGACACTCGAAGGGCTCCTAGGAGATGCCGGGTGCTGCAGAGAGAAGACGGAACCTCCCCACACTCAGAATTCCGGAACACGGCTGACTGTGTGGGGGAGGTTCGGGTCCGCCCTCCCCGAAGCTGCCTGGTGTCACAGGTGTTCCCTGGCAGGGGGAAGTCCGCTAATTACCTCCCCTGTCCATGGGGAGGCACTAGATGCTACCTGCGTTTCCAGCCCAACCCCCGCCATTCCCCGGGAGCCCGCACTGGGAGGGACTCGGGGAAGCCACTCGAAGGGCACCTAGGAGATCCCGGGTGCTGCAGACAGAAGACGGAACCTCCCCACACTCAGAATTCCGGAACACGGGTGACTGTGTGGGTGAGGTTTAGGGCCGCCCTCCACGAAGCTTCCTGGTGTCACAGGTGTTCCCTCTCAAGTGGAAGTCCGCTACTTACCTCCCCTGTCCATGGGGAGGCACTAGATGCTACCTGCGTTTCCAGCACAACCCCCGCCTTTCCCTGACAGCCCGCACTGGGAGGGACTCGGGGAAGACACTCGAAGGGCTCCTAGGAGATCCCGGGTGCTGCAGACAGAAGACGGAACCTCCCCACACTCAGAATTCCGGAACACGGCTGACTGTTTGGGGGAGGTTCTGGGCCGCCCTCCACGCAGCTGCCTGGTGTCACAGGTGTTCCCTGGCAGGGGGAAGTCCGCTAATGACCTCCCCTGTCCATGGGGAGGCACTAGATTCTACCTGCGTTTCCAGCAAAACCCCCGCCTTTCGCCGGCAGCCCGCACTGTGAGGGACTCGGGGAAGACACTCGAAGGGCACCTAGGAGATCCAGGGTGCTGCAGACAGAAGACGGAACCTCCCCACACTCAGAATCCCGGAACACGGCTGACTGTGTGGGGGAGGTTCGGGGCCGCACTCCACGCAGCTGCCTGGTGTCGCAGGTGTTCCCTGGCAGGGGGAAGTCCGCTAATTACCTCCCCTGTCCATGGGGAGTCACTAGATGCTACCTGCGTTTCCAACCCAACCCCCACCTTTCCCCGGGAGCCCGCACTGGGAGGGACTCGGGGAAGACAGTCGAAGGGCTCCTAGGAGATGCCGGGTGCTGCAGAGAGAAGACGGAACCTCCCCACACTCAGAATTCCGGAACACGGCTGACTGTGTGGGGGAGGTTCGGGTCCGCCCTCCCCGAAGCTGCCTGGTGTCACAGGTGTTCCCTGGCAGGGGGAAGTCCGCTAATGACCTCCCCTGTCCATGGGGAGGCACTAGATTCTACCTGCGTTTCCAGCCCAACCCCCGCCTTTCCCCGGCAGCCCGCACTGTGAGGGACTCGGGGAAGACACTCGAAGGGCTCCTAGGAGATCCCGGGTGCTGCAGACAGAAGACGGAACCTCCCCACACTCAGAATCCCGGAACACGGCTGACTGTGTGGGGGAGGTTCGGGGCCGCACTCCAAGAAGCTGCCTGGTGTCGCAGGTGTTCCCTGGCAGGGGGAAGTCCGCTAATTACCTCCCCTGTCCATGGGGAGTCACTAGATGCTACCTGCGTTTCCAACCCAACCCCCACCATTCCCCGGGAGCCCGCACTGGGAGGGACTCGGGGAAGACACTCGAAGGGCTCCTAGGAGATGCCGGGTGCTGCAGAGAGAAGACGGAACCTCCCCACACTCAGAATTCCGGAACACGGCTGACTGTGTGGGGGAGGTTCGGGTCCGCCCTCCCCGAAGCTGCCTGGTGTCACAGGTGTTCCCTGGCAGGGGGAAGTCCGCTAATTACCTCCCCTGTCCATGGGGAGTCACTAGATGCTACCTGCGTTTCCAGCCCAACCCCCGCCTTTCCCTGACAGCCCGCACTGGGAGGGACTCGGGGAAGACACTCGAAAGGCTCCTAGGAGATCCCGGGTGCTACAGACAGAAGACGGAACCTCCCCACACTCAGAATTCCGGAACACGGCTGACTGTTTGGGGGAGGTTCTGGGCCGCCCTCCACGCAGCTGCCTGGTGTCACAGGTGTTCCCTGGCAGGGGGAAGTCCGCTAATGACCTCCCCTGTCCATGGGGAGGCACTAGATTCTACCTGCGTTTCCAGCCCAACCCCCGCCTTTCCCCGGCAGCCCGCACTGTGAGGGACTCGGGGAAGACACTCGAAGGTCTCCTAGGAGATCCCGGGTGCTGCAGACAGAAGACGGAACCTCCCCACACTCAGAATCCCGGAACACGGCTGACTGTGTGGGGGAGGTTCGGGGCCGCACTCCACGCAGCTGCCTGGTGTCGCTGGTGTTCCCTGGCAGGGGGAAGTCCGCTAATTACCTCCCCTGTCCATGGGGAGTCACTAGATGCTACCTGCGTTTCCAACCCAACCCCCACCTTTCCCCGGGAGCCCGCACTGGGAGGGACTCGGGGAAGACACTCGAAGGGCTCCTAGGAGATGCCGGGTGCTGCAGAGAGAAGACGGAACCTCCCCACACTCAGAATTCCGGAACACGGCTGACTGTGTGGGGGAGGTTCGGGTCCGCCCTCCCCGAAGCTGCCTGGTGTCACAGGTGTTCCCTTGCAGGGGGAAGTCCGCTAATTACCTCCCCTGTCCATGGGGAGGCACTAGATGCTACCTGCGTTTCCAGCCCAACCCCCGCCTTTCCCCGGGAGCCCGCACTGGGAGGGACTCGGGGAAGCCACTCGAAGGGCACCTAGGAGATCCCGGGTGCTGCAGACAGAAGACGGAACCTCCCCACACTCAGAATTCCGAACACGGGTGACTGTGTGGGTGAGGTTTAGGGCCGCCCTCCACGGAGCTTCCTGGTGTCACAGGTGTTCCCTGCCAGGGGAAGTCCGCTAATTACCTCCCCTGTCCATGGGGAGGCACTAGATGCTACCTGCGTTTCCAGGCCAAACCCCGCCTTTCCCCGGCAGCCCGCACTGGGAGGGACTCGGGGAAGACACTCGAAGGGCTCCTAGGAGATCCCGGGTGCTGCAGACAGAAGATGGAACCTCCCCACACTCAGAATCCCGGAACACGGCTGACTGTGTGGGGGAGGTTCGGGGCCGCACTCCACGCAGCTGCCTGGTGTCGCAGGTGTTCCCTGGCAGGGGGAAGTCCGCTAATTACCTCCCCTGTCCATGGGGAGGCACTAGATGCTACCTGCGTTTCCAACCCAACCCCCACCTTTCCCCGGGAGCCCGCACTGGGAGGGACTCGGGGAAGCCACTCGAAGGGCACCTAGGAGATCCCGGGTGCTGCAGACAGAAGACGGAACCTCCCCACACTCAGAATTCCGGAACACGGCTGACTGTGTGGGGGAGGTTCGGGGCCGCACTCCACGCAGCTGCCTGGTGTCACAGGTGTTCCCTGGAAGGGGGAAGTCCGCTAATGACCTCCCCTGTCCATGGGGAGGCACTAGATGCTACCTGCGTTTCCAGCCCAAACCCCGCCTTTCCCCGGTAGCCCGCACTGGGAGGGACTCGGGGAAGACACTCGAAGGGCTCCTAGGAGATCCCGGGTGCTGCAGACAGAAGACGGAACCTCCCCACACTCAGAATTCCGGAACACGGCTGACTGTTTGGGGGAGGTTCTGGGCCGCCCTCCACGCAGCTGCCTGGTGTCACAGGTGTTCCCTGGCAGGGGGAAGTCCGCTAATGACCTCCCCTGTCCATGGGGAGGCACTAGATTCTACCTGCGTTTCCAGCCCAACCCCCGCCTTTCCCCGGCAGCCCGCACTGTGAGGGACTCGGGGAAGACACTCGAAGGGCTCCTAGGAGATCCCGGGTGCTGCAGACAGAAGACGGAACCTCCCCACACTCAGAATCCCGGAACACGGCTGACTGTGTGGGGGAGGTTCGGGGCCGCACTCCACGCAGCTGCCTGGTGTCGCAGGTGTTCCCTGGCAGGGGGAAGTCCGCTATTTACCTCCCCTGTCCATGGGGAGTCACTAGATGCTACCTGCGTTTCCAACCCAACCCCCACCTTTCCCCGGGAGCCCGCACTGGGAGGGACTCGGGGAAGACACTCGAAGGGCTCCTAGGAGATGCCGGGTGCTGCAGAGAGAAGACGGAACCTCCCCACACTCAGAATTCCGGAACACGGCTGACTGTGTGGGGGAGGTTCGGGTCCGCCCTCCCCGAAGCTGCCTGGTGTCACAGGTGTTCCCTGGCAGGGGGAAGTCCGCTAATTACCTCCCCTGTCCATGGGGAGGCACTAGATGCTACCTGCGTTTCCAGCCCAACCCCCGCCTTTCCCCGGGAGCCCGCACTGGGAGGGACTCGGGGAAGCCACTCGAAGGGCACCTAGGAGATCCCGGGTGCTGCAGACAGAAGACGGAACCTCCCCACACTCAGAATTCCGGAACACGGGTGACTGTGTGGGTGAGGTTTAGGGCCGCCCTCCACGAAGCTTCCTGGTGTCACAGGTGTTCCCTCTCAAGTGGAAGTCCGCTACTTACCTCCCCTGTCCATGGGGAGGCACTAGATGCTACCTGCGTTTCCAGCACAACCCCCGCCTTTCCCTGACAGCCCGCACTGGGAGGGACTCGGGGAAGACACTCGAAGGGCTCCTAGGAGATCCCGGGTGCTGCAGACAGAAGACGGAACCTCCCCACACTCAGAATTCCGGAACACGGCTGACTGTTTGGGGGAGGTTCTGGGCCGCCCTCCACGCAGCTGCCTGGTGTCACAGGTGTTCCCTGGCAGGGGGAAGTCCGCTAATGACCTCCCCTGTCCATGGGGAGGCACTAGATTCTACCTGCGTTTCCAGCCCAACCCCCGCCTTTCCCCGGCAGCCCGCACTGTGAGGGACTCGGGGAAGACACTCGAAGGGCTCCTAGGAGATCCCGGGTGCTGCAGACAGAAGACGGAACCTCCCCACACTCAGAATCCCGGAACACGGCTGACTGTGTGGGGGAGGTTCGGGGCCGCACTCCACGCAGCTGCCTGATGTCGCAGGTGTTCCCTGGCAGGGGGAAGTCCGCTAATTACCTCCCCTGTCCATGGGGAGTCACTAGATGCTACCTGCGTTTCCAACCCAACCCCCACCTTTCCCCGGGAGCCCGCACTGGGAGGGACTCGGGGAAGACACTCGAAGGGCTCCTAGGAGATGCCGGGTGCTGCAGAGAGAAGACGGAACCTCCCCACACTCAGAATTCCGGAACACGGCTGACTGTGTGGGGGAGGTTCGGGTCGGCCCTTCCCGAAGCTGCCTGGTGTCACAGGTGTTCCCTGGCAGGGGGAAGTCCGCTAATTACCTCCCCTGTCCATGGGGAGGCACTAGATGCTACCTGCGTTTCCAGCCCAACCCCCGCCTTTCCCCGGGAGCCCGCACTGGGAGGGACTCGGGGAAGACACTCGAAGGGCACCTAGGAGATCCCGGGTGCTGCAGACAGAAGACGGAACCTCCCCACACTCAGAATTCCGAACACGGGTGACTGTGTGGGTGAGGTTTAGGGCCGCCCTCCACGGAGCTTCCTGGTGTCACAGGTGTTCCCTGCCAGGGGGAAGTCCGCTAAATACCTCCCCTGTCCATGGGGAGGCACTAGATGCTACCTGCGTTTCCAGGCGAAACCCCGCCTTTCCCCGGCAGCCCGCACTGGGAGGGACTCGGGGAAGACACTCGAAGGTCTCCTAGGAGATCCCGGGTGCTGCAGACAGAAGACGGAACCTCCCCACACTCAGAATCCCGGAACACGGCTGACTGTGTGGGGGAGGTTCGGGGCCGCACTCCACGCAGCTGCCTGGTGTCGCAGGTGTTCCCTGGCAGGGGGAAGTCCGCTAATTACCTCCCATGTCCATGGGGAGTCACTAGATGATACCTGCGTCTCCAACCCAACCCCCACCTTTCCCCGGGAGCCCGCACTGGGAGGGACTCGGGGAAGACACTCGAAGGGCTCCTAGGAGATGCCGGGTGCTGCAGAGAGAAGACGGAACCTCCCCACACTCAGAATTCCGGAACACGGCTGACTGTGTGGGGGAGGTTCGGGTCCGCCCTCCCCGAAGCTGCCTGGTGTCACAGGTGTTCCCTGGCAGGGGGAAGTCCGCTAATTACCTCCCCTGTCCATGGGGAGGCACTAGATGCTACCTGCGTTTCCAGCCCAACCCCCGCCTTTCCCCGGGAGCCCGCACTGGGAGGGACTCGGGGAAGCCACTCGAAGGGCACCTAGGAGATCCCGGGTGCTGCAGACAGAAGACGGAACCTCCCCACACTCAGAATTCCGGAACACGGCTGACTGTGTGGGGGAGGTTCGGGGCCGCACTCCACGCAGCTGCCTGGTGTCACAGGTGTTCCCTGGAAGGGGTAAGTCCGCTAATGACCTCCCCTGTCCATGGGGAGGCACTAGATTCTACCTGCGTTTCCAGCCCAACCCCCGCCTTTCCCCGGCAGCCCGCACTGTGAGGGACTCGGGGAAGACACTCGAAGGGCTCCTAGGAGATCCCGGGTGCTGCAGACAGAAGACGGAACCTCCCCACACTCAGAATCCCGGAACACGGCTGACTGTGTGGGGGAGGTTCGGGGCCGCACTCCACGCAGCTGCCTGATGTCGCAGGTGTTCCCTGGCAGGGGGAAGTCCGCTAATTACCTCCCCTGTCCATGGGGAGTCACTAGATGCTACCTGCGTTTCCAACCCAACCCCCACCTTTCCCCGGGAGCCCGCACTGGGAGGGACTCGGGGAAGACACTCGAAGGGCTCCTAGGAGATGCCGGGTGCTGCAGAGAGAAGACGGAACCTCCCCACACTCAGAATTCCGGAACACGGCTGACTGTGTGGGGGAGGTTCGGGTCGGCCCTTCCCGAAGCTGCCTGGTGTCACAGGTGTTCCCTGGCAGGGGGAAGTCCGCTAATTACCTCCCCTGTCCATGGGGAGGCACTAGATGCTACCTGCGTTTCCAGCCCAACCCCCGCCTTTCCCCGGGAGCCCGCACTGGGAGGGACTCGGGGAAGACACTCGAAGGGCACCTAGGAGATCCCGGGTGCTGCAGACAGAAGACGGAACCTCCCCACACTCAGAATTCCGAACACGGGTGACTGTGTGGGTGAGGTTTAGGGCCGCCCTCCACGGAGCTTCCTGGTGTCACAGGTGTTCCCTGCCAGGGGGAAGTCCGCTAAATACCTCCCCTGTCCATGGGGAGGCACTAGATGCTACCTGCGTTTCCAGGCGAAACCCCGCCTTTCCCCGGCAGCCCGCACTGGGAGGGACTCGGGGAAGACACTCGAAGGTCTCCTAGGAGATCCCGGGTGCTGCAGACAGAAGACGGAACCTCCCCACACTCAGAATCCCGGAACACGGCTGACTGTGTGGGGGAGGTTCGGGGCCGCACTCCACGCAGCTGCCTGGTGTCGCAGGTGTTCCCTGGCAGGGGGAAGTCCGCTAATTACCTCCCATGTCCATGGGGAGTCACTAGATGATACCTGCGTCTCCAACCCAACCCCCACCTTTCCCCGGGAGCCCGCACTGGGAGGGACTCGGGGAAGACACTCGAAGGGCTCCTAGGAGATGCCGGGTGCTGCAGAGAGAAGACGGAACCTCCCAACACTCAGAATTCCGGAACACGGCTGACTGTGTGGGGGAGGTTCGGGTCCGCCCTCCCCGAAGCTGCCTGGTGTCACAGGTGTTCCCTGGCAGGGGGAAGTCCGCTAATTACCTCCCCTGTCCATGGGGAGGCACTAGATGCTACCTGCGTTTCCAGCCCAACCCCCGCCTTTCCCCGGGAGCCCGCACTGGGAGGGACTCGGGGAAGCCACTCGAAGGGCACCTAGGAGATCCCGGGTGCTGCAGACAGAAGACGGAACCTCCCCACACTCAGAATTCCGGAACACGGCTGACTGTGTGGGGGAGGTTCGGGGCCGCACTCCACGCAGCTGCCTGGTGTCACAGGTGTTCCCTGGAAGGGGTAAGTCCGCTAATGACCTCCCCTGTCCATGGGGAGGCACTAGATTCTACCTGCGTTTCCAGCCCAACCCCCGCCTTTCCCCGGCAGCCCGCACTGTGAGGGACTCGGGGAAGACACTCGAAGGGCTCCTAGGAGATCCCGGGTGCTGCAGACAGAAGACGGAACCTCCCCACACTCAGAATCCCGGAACACGGCTGACTGTGTGGGGGAGGTTCGGGGCCGCACTCCACGCAGCTGCCTGGTGTCGCAGGTGTTCCCTGGCAGGGGGAAGTCCGCTAATTACCTCCCCTGTCCATGGGGAGTCACTAGATGCTACCTGCGTTTCCAACCCAACCCCCACCTTTCCCCGGGAGCCCGCACTGGGAGGGACTCGGGGAAGACACTCGAAGGGCTCCTAGGAGATGCCGGGTGCTGCAGAGAGAAGACGGAACCTCCCCACACTCAGAATTCCGGAACACGGCTGACTGTGTGGGGGAGGTTCGGGTCTGCCCTCCCCGAATCTGCCTGGTGTCACAGGTGTTCCCTGGCAGGGGGAAGTCCGCTAATTACCTCCCCTGTCCATGGGGAGGCACTAGATGCTACCTGCGTTTCCAGCCCAACCCCCGCCTTTCCCCGGGAGCCCGCACTGGGAGGGACTCGGGGAAGCCACTCGAAGGGCACCTAGGAGATCCCGGGTGCTGCAGACAGAAGACGGAACCTCCCCACACTCAGAATTCCGAACACGGGTGACAGTGTGGGTGAGGTTTAGGGCCGCCCTCCACGGAGCTTCCTGGTGTCACAGGTGTTCCCTGCCAGGGGGAAGTCCGCTAATTACCTCCCCTGTCCATGGGGAGGCACTAGATGCTACCTGCGTTTCCAGGCCAAACCCCGCCTTTCCCCGGCATCCCGCACTGGGAGGGACTCGGGGAAGACACTCGAAGGGCTCCTAGGAGATCCAGGGTGCTGCAGACAGAAGACGGAACCTCCCCACACTCAGAATCCCGGAACACGGCTGACTGTGTGGGGGAGGTTCGGGGCCGCACTCCACGCAGCTGCCTGGTGTCGCAGGTGTTCCCTGGCAGGGGGAAGTCCGCTAATTACCTCCCCTGTCCATGGGGAGGCACTAGATTCTACCTGCGTTTCCAACCCAACCCCCACCATTCCCCGGGAGCCCGCACTGGGAGGGACTCGGGGAAGACACTCGAAGGGCTCCTAGGAGATGCCGGGTGCTGCAGAGAGAAGACGGAACCTCCCCACACTCAGAATTCCGGAACACGGCTGACTGTGTGGGGGAGGTTCGGGTCCGCCCTCCCCGAAGCTGCCTGGTGTCACAGGTGTTCCCTGGCAGGGGGAAGTCCGCTAATTACCTCCCCTGTCCATGGGGAGTCACTAGATGCTACCTGCGTTTCCAGCCCAACCCCCGCCTTTCCCTGACAGCCCGCAATGGGAGGGACTCGGGGAAGACACTCGAAAGGCTCCTAGGAGATCCCGGGTGCTACAGACAGAAGACGGAACCTCCCCACACTCAGAATTCCGGAACACGGCTGACTGTTTGGGGGAGGTTCTGGGCCGCCCTCCACGCAGCTGCCTGGTGTCACAGGTGTTCCCTGGCAGGGGGAAGTCCGCTAATGACCTCCCCTGTCCATGGGGAGGCACTAGATTCTACCTGCGTTTCCAGCCCAACCCCCGCCTTTCCCCGGCAGCCCGCACTGTGAGGGACTCGGGGAAGACACTCGAAGGTCTCCTAGGAGATCCCGGGTGCTGCAGACAGAAGACGGAACCTCCCCACACTCAGAATCCCGGAACACGGCTGACTGTGTGGGGGAGGTTCGGGGCCGCACTCCACGCAGCTGCCTGGTGTCGCAGGTGTTCCCTGGCAGGGGGAAGTCCGCTAATTACCTCCCCTGTCCATGGGGAGTCACTAGATGCTACCTGCGTTTCCAACCCAACCCCCACCTTTCCCCGGGAGCCCGCACTGGGAGGGACTCGGGGAAGACACTCGAAGGGCTCCTAGGAGATGCCGGGTGCTGCAGAGAGAAGACGGAACCTCCCCACACTCAGAATTCCGGAACACGGCTGACTGTGTGGGGGAGGTTCGGGTCCGCACTCCCCGAAGCTGCCTGGTGTCACAGGTGTTCCCTGGCAGGGGGAAGTCCGCTAATTACCTCCCCTGTCCATGGGGAGGCACTAGATGCTACCTGCGTTTCCAGCCCAACCCCCGCCTTTCCCCGGGAGCCCGCACTGGGAGGGACTCGGGGAAGCCACTCGAAGGGCACCTAGGAGATCCCGGGTGCTGCAGACAGAAGACGGAACCTCCCCACACTCAGAATTCCGAACACGGGTGACTGTGTGGGTGAGGTTTAGGGACGCCCTCCACGGAGCTTCCTGGTGTCACAGGTGTTCCCTGCCAGGGGAAGTCCGCTAATTACCTCCCCTGTCCATGGGGAGGCACTAGATTCTACCTGCGTTTCCAGCCCAACCCCCGCCTTTCCCCGGCAGCCCGCACTGTGAGGGACTCGGGGAAGACACTCGAAGGGCTCCTAGGAGATCCCGGGTGCTGCAGACAGAAGACGGAACCTCCCCACACTCAGAATCCCGGAACACGGCTGACTGTGTGGGGGAGGTTCGGGGCCGCACTCCACGCAGCTGCCTGGTGTCGCAGGTGTTCCCTGGCAGGGGGAAGTCCGCTAATTACCTCCCCTGTCCATGGGGAGTCACTAGATGCTACCTGCGTTTCCAACCCAACCCCCACCTTTCCCCGGGAGCCCGCACTGGGAGGGACTCGGGGAAGACACTCGAAGGGCTCCTAGGAGATGCCGGGTGCTGCAGAGAGAAGACGGAACCTCCCCACACTCAGAATTCCGGAACACGGCTGACTGTTTGGGGGAGGTTCTGGGCCGCCCTCCACGCAGCTGCCTGGTGTCACAGGTGTTCCCTGGCAGGGGGAAGTCCGCTAATGACCTCCCCTGTCCATGGGGAAGCACTAGATTCTACCTGCGTTTCCAGCCCAACCCCCGCCTTTCCCCGGCAGCCCGCACTGTGAGGGACTCGGGGAAGACACTCGAAGGTCTCCTAGGAGATCCCGGGTGCTGCAGACAGAAGACGGAACCTCCCCACACTCAGAATCCCGGAACACGGCTGACTGTGTGGGGGAGGTTCGGGGCCGCACTCCACGCAGCTGCCTGGTGTCGCAGGTGTTCCCTGGCAGGGGGAAGTCCGCTAATTACCTCCCCTGTCCATGGGGAGTCACTAGATGCTACCTGCGTTTCCAACCCAACCCCCACCTTTCCCCGGGAGCCCGCACTGGGAGGGACTCGGGGAAGACACTCGAAGGGCTCCTAGGAGATGCCGGGTGCTGCAGAGAGAAGACGGAACCTCCCCACACTCAGAATTCCGGAACACGGCTGACTGTGTGGGGGAGGTTCGGGTCCGCACTCCCCGAAGCTGCCTGGTGTCACAGGTGTTCCCTGGCAGGGGGAAGTCCGCTAATTACCTCCCCTGTCCATGGGGAGGCACTAGATGCTACCTGCGTTTCCAGCCCAACCCCCGCCTTTCCCCGGGAGCCCGCACTGGGAGGGACTCGGGGAAGCCACTCGAAGGGCACCTAGGAGATCCCGGGTGCTGCAGACAGAAGACGGAACCTCCCCACACTCAGAATTCCGAACACGGGTGACTGTGTGGGTGAGGTTTAGGGACGCCCTCCACGGAGCTTCCTGGTGTCACAGGTGTTCCCTGCCAGGGGAAGTCCGCTAATTACCTCCCCTGTCCATGGGGAGGCACTAGATTCTACCTGCGTTTCCAGCCCAACCCCCGCCTTTCCCCGGCAGCCCGCACTGTGAGGGACTCGGGGAAGACACTCGAAGGGCTCCTAGGAGATCCCGGGTGCTGCAGACAGAAGACGGAACCTCCCCACACTCAGAATCCCGGAACACGGCTGACTGTGTGGGGGAGGTTCGGGGCCGCACTCCACGCAGCTGCCTGGTGTCGCAGGTGTTCCCTGGCAGGGGGAAGTCCGCTAATTACCTCCCCTGTCCATGGGGAGTCACTAGATGCTACCTGCGTTTCCAACCCAACCCCCACCTTTCCCCGGGAGCCCGCACTGGGAGGGACTCGGGGAAGACACTCGAAGGGCTCCTAGGAGATGCCGGGTGCTGCAGAGAGAAGACGGAACCTCCCCACACTCAGAATTCCGGAACACGGCTGACTGTGTGGGGGAGGTTCGGGTCGGCCCTCCCCGAAGCTGCCTGGTGTCACAGGTGTTCCCTGGCAGGGGGAAGTCCGCTAATTACCTCCCCTGTCCATGGGGAGGCACTAGATGCTACCTGCGTTTCCAGCCCAACCCCCGCCTTTCCCCGGGAGCCCGCACTGGGAGGGACTCGGGGAAGCCACTCGAAGGGCACCTAGGAGATCCCGGGTGCTGCAGACAGAAGACGGAACCTCCCCACACTCAGAATTCCGAACACGGGTGACTGTGTGGGTGAGGTTTAGGGCCGCCCTCCAAGGAGCTTCCTGGTGTCACAGGTGTTCCCTGCCAGGGGGAAGTCCGCTAATTACCTCCCCTGTCCATGGGGAGGCACTAGATGCTACCTGCGTTTCCATGCCAAACCCCGCCTTTCCCCGGCAGCCCGCACTGGGAGGGACTCGGGGAAGACACTCGAAGGGCTCCTAGGAGATCCCGGGTGCTGCAGACAGAAGACGGAACCTCCCCACACTCAGAATCCCGGAACACGGCTGACTGTGTGGGGGAGGTTCGGGGCCGCACTCCACGCAGCTGCCTGGTGTCGCAGGTGTTCCCTGGCAGGGGGAAGTCCGCTAATTACCTCCCATGTCCATGGGGAGTCACTAGATGATACCTGCGTTTCCAACCCAACCCCCACCTTTCCCCGGGAGCCCGCACTGGGAGGGACTCGGGGAAGACACTCGAAAGGCTCCTAGGAGATGCCGGGTGCTGCAGAGAGAAGACGGAACCTCCCCACACTCAGAATTCCGGAACACGGCTGACTGTGTGGGGGAGGTTCGGGTCCGCCCTCCCCGAAGCTGCCTGGTGTCACAGGTGTTCCCTGGCAGGGGGAAGTCCGCTAATTACCTCCCCTGTCCATGGGGAGGCACTAGATGCTACCTGCGTTTCCAGCCCAACCCCCGCCTTTCCCCGGGAGCCCGCACTGGGAGGGACTCGGGGAAGCCACTCGAAGGGCTCCTAGGAGATCCCGGGTGCTGCAGACAGAAGACGGAACCTCCCCACACTCAGAATCCCGGAACACGGCTGACTGTGTGGGGGAGGTTCGGGGCCGCACTCCACGCAGCTGCCTGGTGTCGCAGGTGTTCCCTGGCAGGGGGAAGTCCGCTAATTACCTCCCCTGTCCATGGGGAGTCACTAGATGCTACCTGCGTTTCCAAACCAACCCCCACCTTTCCCCGGGAGCCCGCACTGGGAGGGACTCGGGGAAGACACTCGAAGGGCTCCTAGGAGATGCCGGGTGCTGCAGAGAGAAGACGGAACCTCCCCAAACTCAGAATTCCGGAACACGGCTGACTGTGTGGGGGAGGTTCGGGTCCGCCCTCCCCGAAGCTGCCTGGTGTCACAGGTGTTCCCTGGCAGGGGGAAGTCCGCTAATGACCTCCCCTGTCCATGGGGATGCACTAGATTCTACCTGCGTTTCCAGCCCAACCCCCGCCTTTCCCCGGCAGCCCGCACTGTGAGGGACTCGGGGAAGACACTCGAAGGGCTCCTAGGAGATCCCGGGTGCTGCAGACAGAAGACGGAACCTCCCCACACTCAGAATCCCGGAACACGGCTGACTGTGTGGGGGTGGTTCGGGGCCGCACTCCACGCAGCTGCCTGGTGTCACAGGTGTTCCCTGGAAGGGGGAAGTCCGCTAATGACCTCCCCTGTCCATGGGGAGGCACTAGATGCTACCTGCGTTTCCAGCCCAAACCCCGCCTTTCCCCGGCAGCCCGCACTGGGAGGGACTCGGGGAAGACACTCGAAGGGCTCCTAGGAGATCCCGGGTGCTGCAGACAGAAGACGGAACCTCCCCACACTCAGAATTCCGAACACGGGTGACTGTGTTTGTGAGGTTTAGGGCCGCCCTCCACGGAGCTTCCTGGTGTCACAGGTGTTCCCTGCCAGGGGGAAGTCCGCTAATTACCTCCCCTGTCCATGGGGAGGCACTAGATTCTACCTGCGTTTCCAGCCCAACCCCCGCCTTTCCCTGACAGCCCGCACTGGGAGGGACTCGGGGAAGACACTCGAAGGGCTCCTAGGAGATCCCGGGTGCTGCAGACAGAAGACGGAACCTCCCCACACTCAGAATTCCGGAACACGGCTGACTGTTTGGGGGAGGTTCTGGGCCGCCCTCCACGCAGCTGCCTGGTGTCACAGGTGTTCCCTGGCAGGGGGAAGTCCGCTAATGACCTCCCCTGTCCATGGGGAGGCACTAGATTCTACCTGCGTTTCCAGCCCAACCCCCGCCTTTCCCCTGCAGCCCGCACTGTGAGGGACTCGGGGAAGACACTCGAAGGGCTCCTAGGAGATCCCGGGTGCTGCAGACAGAAGACGGAACCTCCCCACACTCAGAATCCCGGAACACGGCTGACTGTGTGGGGGAGGTTCGGGGCCGGACTCCACGCAGCTGCCTGGTGTCGCAGGTGTTCCCTGGCAGGGGGAAGTCCGCTAATTACCTCCCCTGTCCATGGGGAGTCACTAGATGCTACCTGCGTTTCCAAACCAACCCCCACCTTTCCCCGGTAGCCCGCACTGGGAGGGACTCGGGGAAGACACTCGAAGGGCTCCTAGGAGATGCCGGGTGCTGCAGAGAGAAGACGGAACCTCCCCACACTCAGAATTCCGGAACACGGCTGACTGTGTGGGGGACGTTCGGGTCCGCCCTCCCCGAAGCTGCCTGGTGTCACAGGTGTTCCCTGGCAGGGGGAAGTCCGCTAATTACCTCCCCTGTCCATGGGGAGGCACTAGATGCTACCTGCGTTTCCAGCCCAACCCCCGCCTTTCCCTGACAGCCCGCACTGGGAGGGACTCGGGGAAGCCACTCGAAGGGCACCTAGGAGATCCCGGGTGCTGCAGACAGAAGACGGAACCTCCCCACACTCAGAATTCCGGAACACGGCTGACTGTTTGGGGGAGGTTCTTGGCCGCCCTCCACGCAGCTGCCTGGTGTCACAGGTGTTCCCTGGCAGGGGGAAGTCCGCTAATGACCTCCCCTGTCCATGGGGAGGCACTAGATTCTACCTGCGTTTCCAGCCCAACCCCCGCCTTTCCCCGGCAGCCCGCACTGTGAGGGACTCGGGGAAGACACTCGAAGGGCTCCTAGGAGATCCCGGGTGCTGCAGACAGAAGACGGAACCTCCCCACACTCAGAATCCCGGAACACGGCTGACTGTGTGGGGGAGGTTCGGGGCCGCACTCCACGCAGCTGCCTGGTGTCGCAGGTGTTCCCTGGCAGGGGGAAGTCCGCTAATTACCTCCCCTGTCCATGGGGAGTCACTAGATGCTACCTGCGTTTCCAACCCAACCCCCACCTTTCCCCGGGAGCCCGCACTGGGAGGGACTCGGGGAAGACACTCGAAGGGCTCCTAGGAGATGCCGGGTGCTGCAGAGAGAAGACGGAACCTCCCCACACTCAGAATTCCGGAACACGGCTGACTGTGTGGGAGAGGTTCGGGTCCGCCCTCCCCGAAGCTGCCTGGTGTCACAGGTGTTCCCTGGCAGGGGGAAGTCCGCTAATGACCTCCCCTGTCCATGGGGAGGCACTAGATGCTACCTGCGTTTCCAGCCCAACCCCAGCCTTTCCCCTGGAGCCCGCACTGGGAGGGACTCGGGGAAGCCACTCGAAGGGCACCTAGGAGATCCCGGGTGCTGCAGACAGAAGACGGAACCTCCCCACACTCAGAATTCCGAACACGGGTGACTGTGTGGGTGAGGTTTTGGGCCGCCCTCCACGGAGCTTCCTGGTGTCACAGGTGTTCCCTGCCAGGGGGAAGTCCGCTAATTACCTCCCCTGTCCATGGGGAGGCACTAGATGCTACCTGCGTTTCCAGGCCAAACCCAGCCTTTCCCCGGCAGCCCGCACTGGGAGGGACTCGGGGAAGACACTCGAAGGGCTCCTAGGAGATCCCGGGTGCTGCAGACAGAAGACGGAACCTCCCCAAACTCAGAATTCCGAACACGGGTGACTGTGTGGGTGAGGTTTAGGGCCGCCCTCCACGGAGCTTCCTGGTTTCACAGGTGTTCCCTGCCAGGGGGAAGTCCGCTAATTACCTCCCCTGTCCATGGGGAGGCACTAGATGCTACCTGCGTTTCCAGCCCAACCCCCGCCTTTCCCTGACAGCCCGCACTGGGAGGGACTCGGGGAAGACACTCGAAGGGCTCCTAGGAGATCCCGGGTGCTGCAGACAGAAGACGGAACCTCCCCACACTCAGAATTCCGGAACACGGCTGACTGTTTGTGGGAGGTTCTGGGCCGCCCTCCACGCAGCTGCCTGGTGTCACAGGTTTTCCCTGGCAGGGGGAAGTCCGCTAATGACCTCCCCTGTCCATGGGGAGGCACTAGATTCTACCTGCGTTTCCAGCCCAACCCCCGCCTTTCCCCGGCAGCCCGCACTGTGAGGGACTCGGGGAAGACACTCGAAGGGCTCCTAGGAGATCCAGGGTGCTGCAGACAGAAGACGGAACCTCCCCACACTCAGAATCCCGGAACACGGCTGACTGTGTGGGGGAGGTTCGGGGCCGGACTCCACGCAGCTGCCTGGTTTCGCAGGTGTTCCCTGGCAGGGGGAAGTCCGCTAATTACCTCCCCTGTCCATGGGGAGTCACTAGATGCTACCTGCGTTTCCAACCCAACCCCCACCTTTCCCCGGGAGCCCGCACTGGGAGGGACTCGGGGAAGACACTCGAAGGGCTCCTAGGAGATGCCGGGTGCTGCAGAGAGAAGACGGAACCTCCCCACACTCAGAATTCCGGAACACGGCTGACTGTGTGGGGGAGGTTCGGGTCCGCCCTCCCCGAAGCTGCCTGGTGTCACAGGTGTTCCCTGGCAGGGGGAAGTCCGCTAATTACCTCCCCTGTCCATGGGGAGGCACTAGATGCTACCTGCGTTTCCAGCCCAACCCCCGCCTTTCCCCGGGAGCCCGCACTGGGAGGGACTCGGGGAAGACACTCGAAGGGCTCCTAGGAGATCCCGGGTGCTGCAGACAGAAGACGGAACCTCCCCACACTCAGAATTCCGAACACGGGTGACTGTGTGGGTGAGGTTTAGGGCCGCCCTCCACGGAGCTTCCTGGTGTCACAGGTGTTCCCTGCCAGGGGGAAGTCCGCTAATTACCTCCCCTGTCCATGGGGAGGCACTAGATGCTACCTGCGTTTCCAGCCCAAACCCCGCCTTTCCCCGGCAGCCCGCACTGGGAGGGACTCGGGGAAGACACTCGAAGGGCTCCTAGGAGATCCCAGGTGCTGCAGACAGAAGACGGAACCTCCCCACACTCAGAATCCCGGAACACGGCTGACTGTGTGGGGGAGGTTCGGGGCCGCACTCCACGCAGCTGCCTGGTGTCGCAGGTGTTCCCTGGCAGGGGGAAGTCCGCTAATTACCTCCCCTGTCCATGGGGAGTCACTAGATGCTACCTGCGTTTCCAACCCAACCCCCACCTTTCCCCGGGAGCCCGCACTGGGAGGGACTCGGGGAAGACACTCGAAGGGCTCCTAGGAGATGCCGGGTGCTGCAGAGAGAAGACGGAACCTCCCCACACTCAGAATTCCGGAACACGGCTGACTGTGTGGGGGAGGTTCGGGTCCGCCCTCCCCGAAGCTGCCTGGTGTCACAGGTGTTCCCTGGCAGGGGGAAGTCCGCTAATGACCTCCCCTGTCCATGGGGAGGCACTAGATGCTACCTGCGTTTCCAGCCCAACCCCCGCCTTTCCCCTGGAGCCCGCACTGGGAGGGACTCGGGGAAGCCACTCGAAGGGCACCTAGGAGATCCCGGGTGCTGCAGACAGAAGACGGAACCTCCCCACACTCAGAATTCCGAACACGGGTGACTGTGTGGGTGAGGTTTAGGGCCGCCCTCCACGGAGCTTCCTGGTGTCACAGGTGTTCCCTGCCAGGGGGAAGTCCGCTAATTACCTCCCCTGTCCATGGGGAGGCACTAGATGCTACCTGCGTTTCCAGGCCAAACCCCGCCTTTCCCCGGCAGCCCGCACTGGGAGGGACTCGGGGAAGACACTCGAAGGGCTCCTAGGAGATCCCGGGTGCTGCAGACAGAAGACGGAACCTCCCCACACTCAGAATTCCGAACACGGGTGACTGTGTGGGTGAGGTTTAGGGCCGCCCTCCACGGAGCTTCCTGGTTTCACAGGTGTTCCCTGCCAGGGGGAAGTCCGCTAATTACCTCCCCTGTCCATGGGGAGGCACTAGATGCTACCTGCGTTTCCAGCCCAACCCCCGCCTTTCCCTGACAGCCCGCACTGGGAGGGACTCGGGGAAGACACTCGAAGGGCTCCTAGGAGATCCCGGGTGCTGCAGACAGAAGACGGAACCTCCCCACACTCAGAATTCCGGAACACGGCTGACTGTTTGGGGGAGGTTCTGGGCCGCCCTCCACGCAGCTGCCTGGTGTCACAGGTGTTCCCTGGCAGGGGGAAGTCCGCTAATGACCTCCCCTGTCCATGGGGAGGCACTAGATTCTACCTGCGTTTCCAGCCCAACCCCCGCCTTTCCCCGGCAGCCCGCACTGTGAGGGACTCGGGGAAGACACTCGAAGGGCTCCTAGGAGATCCCGGGTGCTGCAGACAGAAGACGGAACCTCCCCACACTCAGAATCCCGGAACACGGCTGACTGTGTGGGGGAGGTTCGGGGCCGCACTCCACGCAGCTGCCTGGTGTCGCAGGTGTTCCCTGGCAGGGGGAAGTCCGCTAATTACCTCCCCTGTCCATGGGGAGTCACTAGATGCTACCTGCGTTTCCAACCCAACCCCCACCTTTCCCCGGGAGCCCGCACTGGGAGGGACTCGGGGAAGACACTCGAAGGGCTCCTAGGAGATGCCGGGTGCTGCAGAGAGAAGACGGAACCTCCCCACACTCAGAATTCCGGAACACGGCTGACTGTGTGGGGGAGGTTCGGGTCCGCCCTCCCCGAAGCTGCCTGGTGTCACAGGTGTTCCCTGGCAGGGGGAAGTCCGCTAATTACCTCCCCTGTCCATGGGGAGGCACTAGATGCTACCTGCGTTTCCAGCCCAACCCCCGCCTTTCCCCGGCAGCCCGCACTGTGAGGGACTCGGGGAAGACACTCGAAGGGCTCCTAGGAGATCCCGGGTGCTGCAGACAGAAGACGGAACCTCCCCACACTCAGAATTCCGGAACACGGGTGACTGTGTGGGTGAGGTTTAGGGCCGCCCTCCACGAAGCTTCCTGGTGTCACAGGTGTTCCCTCTCAAGGGGAAGTCCGCTACTTACCTCCCCTGTCCATGGGGAGGCACTAGATGCTACCTGCGTTTCCAGCCCAACCCCCGCCTTTCCCTGACAGCCCGCACTGGGAGGGACTCGGGGAAGACACTCGAAGGGCTCCTAGGAGATCCCGGGTGCTGCAGACAGAAGACGGAACCTCCCCACACTCAGAATTCCGGAACACGGCTGACTGTTTGGGGGAGGTTCTGGGCCGCCCTCCACGCAGCTGCCTGGTGTCACATGTGTTCCCTGGCAGGGGGAAGTCCGCTAATGACCTCCCCTGTCCATGGGGAGGCACTAGATTCTACCTGCGTTTCCAGCCCAACCCCCGCCTTTCCCCGGCAGCCCGCACTGTGAGGGACTCGGGGAAGACACTCGAAGGGCTCCTAGGAGATCCCGGGTGCTGCAGACAGAAGACGGAACCTCCCCACACTCAGAATCCCGGAACACGGCTGACTGTGTGGGGGAGGTTCGGGGCCGCACTCCACGCAGCTGCCTGGTGTCACAGGTGTTCCCTGGCAGGGGGAAGTCCGCTAATGACCTCCCCTGTCCATGGGGAGGCACTAGATGCTACCTGCGTTTCCAGCACAACCCCCACCTTTCCCCGGCAGCCCGCACTGGGAGGGACTCGGGGAAGCCACTCGAAGGGCACCTAGGAGATCCCGGGTGCTGCAGACAGAAGACGGAACCTCCCCACACTCAGAATTCCGGAACACGGGTGACTGTGTGGGTGAGGTTTAGGGCCGCCCTCCACGAAGCTTCCTGGTGTCACAGGTGTTCCCTCTCAAGGGGAAGTCCGCTACTTACCTCCCCTGTCCATGGGGAGGCACTAGATGCTACCTGCGTTTCCAGCCCAACCCCCGCCTTTCCCTGACAGCCCGCACTGGGAGGGACTCGGGGAAGACACTCGAAGGGCTCCTAGGAGATCCCGGGTGCTGCAGACAGAAGACGGAACCTCCCCACACTCAGAATTCCGGAACACGGCTGACTGTTTGGGGGAGGTTCTGGGCCGCCCTCCACGCAGCTGCCTGGTGTCACATGTGTTCCCTGGCAGGGGGAAGTCCGCTAATGACCTCCCCTGTCCATGGGGAGGCACTAGATTCTACCTGCGTTTCCAGCCCAACCCCCGCCTTTCCCCGGCAGCCCGCACTGTGAGGGACTCGGGGAAGACACTCGAAGGGCTCCTAGGAGATCCCGGGTGCTGCAGACAGAAGACGGAACCTCCCCACACTCAGAATCCCGGAACACGGCTGACTGTGTGGGGGAGGTTCGGGGCCGCACTCCACGCAGCTGCCTGGTGTCGCAGGTGTTCCCTGGCAGGGGGAAGTCCGCTAATTACCTCCCCTGTCCATGGGGAGTCACTAGATGCTACCTGCGTTTCCAACCCAACCCCCACCTTTCCCCGGGAGCCCGCACTGGGAGGGACTCGGGGAAGACACTCGAAGGGCTCCTAGGAGATCCCGGGTGCTGCAGACAGAAGACGGAACCTCCCCACACTCAGAATTCCGGAACACGGCTGACTGTGTGGGGGAGGTTCGGGTCGGCCCTCCCCGAAGCTGCCTGGTGTCACAGGTGTTCCCTGGCAGGGGGAAGTTCGCTAATTACCTCCCCTGTCCATGGGGAGGCACTAGATGCTACCTGCGTTTCCAGCCCAACCCCCGCCTTTCCCCGGGAGCCCGCACTGGGAGAAGGACTCGGGGAAGCCACTCGAAGGGCTCCTAGGAGATCCCGGGTGCTGCAGACAGAAGACGGAACCTCCCCACACTCAGAATTCCGAACACGGGTGACTGTGTGGGTGAGGTTTAGGGCCGCCCTCAACGGATCTTCCTGGTGTCACAGGTGTTCCCTGCCAGGGGGAAGTCCGCTAATGACCTCCCCTGTCCATGGGGAGGCACTAGATGCTACCTGCGTTTCCAGCACAACCCCCACCTTTCCCCGGCAGCCCGCACTGGGAGGGACTCGGGGAAGACACTCGAAGGGCTCCTAGGAGATCCCGGGTGCTGCAGACAGAAGACGGAACCTCCCCACACTCAGAATCCCGGAACACGGCTGACTGTGTGGGGGAGGTTCGGGGCCGCACTCCACGCAGCTGCCTGTTGTCGCAGGTGTTCCCTGGCAGGGGGAATTCCGCTAATTACCTCCCCTGTCCATGGGGAGGCACTAGATGCTACCTGCGTTTCCAGCCCAACCCCCGCCTTTCCCCTGCAGCCCGCACTGTGAGGGACTCGGGGAAGCCACTCGAAGGTCTCCTAGGAGATCCCGGGTGCTGCAGACAGAAGACGGAACCTCCCCACACTCAGAATCCCGGAACACGGCTGACTGTGTGGGGGAGGTTCGGGGCCGCACTCCACGCAGCTGCCTGGTGTCGCAGGTGTTCCCTGGCAGGGGGAAGTCCGCTAATTACCTCCCCTGTCCATGGGGAGTCACTAGATGCTACCTGCGTTTCCAACCCAACCCCCACCTTTCCCCGGGAGCCCGCACTGGGAGGGACTCGGGGAAGACACTCGAAGGGCTCCTAGGAGATGCCGGGTGCTGCAGAGAGAAGACGGAACCTCCCCACACTCAGAATTCCGGAACACGGGTGACTGTGTGGGTGAGGTTTAGGGCCGCCCTCCACGAAGCTTCCTGGTGTCACAGGTGTTCCCTCTCAAGGGGAAGTCCGCTACTTACCTCCCCTGTCCATGGGGAGGCACTAGATGCTACCTGCGTTTCCAGCCCAACCCCCGCCTTTCCCTGACAGCCCGCACTGGGAGGGACTCGGGGTAGACACTCGAAGGGCTCCTAGGAGATCCCGGGTGCTGCAGACAGAAGACGGAACCTCCCCACACTCAGAATTCCAGAACACGGCTGACTGTTTGGGGGAGGTTCTGGGCCGCCCTCCACGCAGCTGCCTGGTGTCACAGGTGTTCCCTGGCAGGGGGAAGTCCGCTAATGACCTCCCCTGTCCATGGGGAGGCACTAGATTCTACCTGCGTTTCCAGCCCAACCCCCGCCTTTCCCCGGCAGCCCGCACTTTGAGGGACTCGGGGAAGACACTCGAAGGGCTCCTAGGAGATCCCGGGTGCTGCAGACAGAAGACGGAACCTCCCCACACTCCGAATCCCGGAACACGGCTGACTGTGTGGGGGAGGTTCGGGGCCGCACTCCACGCAGCTGCCTGGTGTCGCAGGTGTTCCCTGGCAGGGGGAAGTCCGCTAATTACCTCCCCTGTCCATGGGGAGTCACAAGATGCTACCTGCGTTTCCAACCCAACCCCCACCTTTCCCCGGGAGCCCGCACTGGGAGGGACTCGGGGAAGACACTCGAAGGGCTCCTAGGAGATGCCGGGTGCTGCAGAGAGAAGACAGAACCTCCCCACACTCAGAATTCCGGAACACGGCTGACTGTGTGGGGGAGGTTCGGGTCGGCCCTCCCCGAAGCTGCCTGGTGTCACAGGTGTTCCCTGGCAGGGGGAAGTTCGCTAATTACCTCCCCTGTCCATGGGGAGGCACTAGATGCTACCTGCGTTTCCAGCCCAACCCCCGCCTTTCCCCGGGAGCCCGCACTGGGAGGGACTCGGGGAAGCCACTCGAAGGGCACCTAGGAGATCCCGGGTGCTGCAGACAGAAGACGGAACCTCCCCACACTCAGAATTCCGAACACGGGTGACTGTGTGGGTGAGGTTTAGGGCCGCCCTCCACGGAGCTTCCTGGTGTCACAGGTGTTCCCTGCCAGGGGGAAGTCCGCTAATGACCTCCCCTGTCCATGGGGAGGCACTAGATGCTACCTGCGTTTCCAGCACAACCCCCACCTTTCCCCGGCAGCCCGCACTGGGAGGGACTCGGGGAAGACACTCGAAGGGCTCCTAGGAGATCCCGGGTGCTGCAGACAGAAGACGGAACCTCCCCACACTCAGAATCCCGGAACACGGCTGACTGTGTGGGGGAGGTTCGGGGCCGCACTCCACGCAGCTGCCTGGTGTCGCAGGTGTTCCCTGGCAGGGGGAAGTCCGCTAATTACCTCCCCTGTCCATGGGGAGGCACTAGATGCTACCTGCGTTTCCAGCCCAACCCCCGCCTTTCCCCGGCAGCCCGCACTGTGAGGGACTCGGGGAAGCCACTCGAAGGGCTCCTAGGAGATCCCGGGTGCTGCAGACAGAAGACGGAACCTCCCCACACTCAGAATCCCGGAACACGGCTGACTGTGTGGGGGAGGTTCGGGGCCGCACTCCACGCAGCTGCCTGGTGTCGCAGGTGTTCCCTGGCAGGGGGAAGTCCGCTAATTACCTCCCCTGTCCATGGGGAGTCACTAGATGCTACCTGCGTTTCCAACCCAACCCCCACCTTTCCCCGGGAGCCCGCACTGGGAGGGACTCGGGGAAGACACTCGAAGGGCTCCTAGGAGATGCCGGGTGCTGCAGACAGAAGACGGAACCTCCCCACACTCAGAATTCCGGAACACGGCTGACTGTGTGGGGGAGGTTCGGGTCGGCCCTCCCCGAAGCTACCTGGTGTCACAGGTGTTCCCTGGCAGGGGGAAGTTCGCTAATTACCTCCCCTGTCCATGGGGAGGCACTAGATGCTACCTGCGTTTCCAGCCCAACCCCCGCCTTTCCCCGGGAGCCCGCACTGGGAGGGACTCGGGGAAGCCACTCGAAGGGCACCTAGGAGATCCCGGGTGCTGCAGACAGAAGACGGAACCTCCCCACACTCAGAATTCCGAACACGGGTGACTGTGTGGGTGAGGTTTAGGGCCGCCCTCCACGGAGCTTCCTGGTGTCACAGGTGTTCCCTGCCAGGGGGAAGTCCGCTAATTACCTCCCCTGTCCATGGGGAGGCACTAGATGCTACCTGCGTTTCCAGGCCAAACCCCGCCTTTCCCCGGCAGCCCGCACTGGGAGGGACTCGGGGAAGACACTCGAAGGGCTCCTAGGAGATCCCGGGTGCTGCAGACAGAAGACGGAACCTCCCCACACTCAGAATCCCGGAACACGGCTGACTGTGTGGGGGAGGTTCGGGGCCGCACTCCACGCAGCTGCCTGGTGTCACAGGTGTTCCCTGGCAGGGGGAAGTCCGCTAATGACCTCCCCTGTCCATGGGGAGGCACTAGATGCTACCTGCGTTTCCAGCACAACCCCCACCTTTCCCCGGCAGCCCGCACTGGGAGGGACTCGGGGAAGCCACTCGAAGGGCACCTAGGAGATCCCGGGTGCTGCAGACAGAAGACGGAACCTCCCCACACTCAGAATTCCGGAACACGGGTGACTGTGTGGGTGAGGTTTAGGGCCGCCCTCCACGAAGCTTCCTGGTGTCACAGGTGTTCCCTCTCAAGGGGAAGTCCGCTACTTACCTCCCCTGTCCATGGGGAGGCACTAGATGCTACCTGCGTTTCCAGCCAAACCCCCGCCTTTCCCTGACAGCCCGCACTGGGAGGGACTCGGGGAAGACACTCGAAGGGCTCCTAGGAGATCCCGGGTGCTGCAGACAGAAGACGGAACCTCCCCACACTCAGAATTCCGGAACACGGCTGACTGTTTGGGGGAGGTTCTGGGCCGCCCTCCACGCAGCTGCCTGGTGTCACAGGTGTTCCCTGGCAGGGGGAAGTCCGCTAATGACCTCCCCTGTCCATGGGGAGGCACTAGATTCTACCTGCGTTTCCAGCCCAACCCCCGCCTTTCCCCGGCAGCCCGCACTGTGAGGGACTCGGGGAAGACACTCGAAGGGCTCCTAGGAGATCCCGGGTGCTGCAGACAGAAGACGGAACCTCCCCACACTCAGAATCCCGGAACACGGCTGACTGTGTGGGGGAGGTTCGGGGCCGCACTCCACGCAGCTGCCTGGTGTCGCAGGTGTTCCCTGGCAGGGGGAAGTCCGCTAATTACCTCCCCTGTCCATGGGGAGTCACTAGATGCTACCTGCGTTTCCAACCCAACCCCCACCTTTCCCAGGGAGCCCGCACTGGGAGGGACTCGGGGAAGACACTCGAAGGGCTCCTAGGAGATGCCGGGTGCTGCAGAGAGAAGACGGAACCTCCCCACACTCAGAATTCCGGAACACGGCTGACTGTGTGGGGGAGGTTCGGGTCGGCCCTCCCCGAAGCTGCCTGGTGTCACAGGTGTTCCCTGGCAGGGGGAAGTTCGCTAATTACCTCCCCTGTCCATGGGGAGGCACTAGATGCTACCTGCGTTTCCAGCCCAACCCCCGCCTTTCCCCGGGAGCCCGCACTGGGAGGGACTCGGGGAAGCCACTCGAAGGGCACCTAGGAGATCCCGGGTGCTGCAGACAGAAGACGGAACCTCCCCACACTCAGAATTCCGAACACGGGTAACTGTGTGGGTGAGGTTTAGGGCCGCCCTCCACGGAGCTTCCTGGTGTCACAGGTGTTCCCTGCCAGGGGGAAGTCCGCTAATGACCTCCCCTGTCCATGGGGAGGCACTAGATGCTACCTGCGTTTCCAGCACAACCCCCACCTTTCCCCGGCAGCCCGCACTGGGAGGGACTCGGGGAAGACACTCGAAGGGCTCCTAGGAGATCCCGGGTGCTGCAGACAGAAGACGGAACCTCCCCGCACTCAGAATCCCGGAACACGGCTGACTGTGTGGGGGAGGTTCGGGGCCGCACTCCACGCAGCTGCCTGGTGTCGCAGGTGTTCCCTGGCAGGGGGAAGTCCGCTAATTACCTCCCCTGTCCATGGGGAGGCACTAGATGCTACCTGCATTTCCAGCCCAACCCCCGCCTTTCCCCGGCAGCCCGCACTGTGAGGGACTCGGGGAAGCCACTCGAAGGGCTCCTAGGAGATCCCGGGTGCTGCAGACAGAAGACGGAACCTCCCCACACTCAGAATCCCGGAACACGGCTGACTGTGTGGGGGAGGTTCGGGGCCGCACTCCACGCAGCTGCCTGGTGTCGCAGGTGTTCCCTGGCAGGGGGAAGTCCGCTAATTACCTCCCCTGTCCATGGGGAGGCACTAGATGCTACCTGCGTTTCCAGCCCAACCCCCGCCTTTCCCCGGGAGCCCGCACTGGGAGGGACTCGGGGAAGCCACTCGAAGGGCACCTAGGAGATCCCGGGTGCTGCAGAGAGAAGACGGAACCTCCCCACACTCAGAATTCCGGAACACGGCTGACTGTGTGGGGGAGGTTCGGGGCCGCACTCCACGCAGCTGCCTGGTGTCACAGGTGTTCCCTGGCAGGGGGAAGTCCGCTAATTACCTCCCCTGTCCATGGGGAGTCACTAGATGCTACCTGCGTTTCCAACCCAACCCCCACCTTTCCCCGGGAGCCCGCACTGGGAGGGACTCGGGGAAGACACTCGAAGGGCTCCTAGGAGATGCCGGTTGCTGCAGAGAGAAGACGGAACCTCCCCACACTCAGAATACCGGAACACGGCTGACTGTGTGGGGGAGGTTCGGGTCCGCCCTCCCCGAAGCTGCCTGGTGTCACAGGTGTTCCCTGGCAGGGGGAAGTCCGCTAATGACCTCCCCTGTCCATGGGGAGGCACTAGATGCTACCTGCGTTTCCAGCACAACCCCCACCTTTCCCCGGCAGCCCGCACTGGGAGGGACTCGGGGAAGCCACTCGAAGGGCACCTAGGAGATCCCGGGTGCTGCAGACAGAAGACGGAACCTCCCCACACTCAGAATTCCGAACACGGGTGACTGTGTGGGTGAGGTTTAGGGCCGCCCTCCACGGAGCTTCCTGGTGTCACAGGTGTTCCCTGCCAGGGGGAAGTCCGCTAATTACCTCCCCTGTCCATGGGGAGGCACTAGAGGCTACCTGCGTTTCCAGGCCAAACCCCGCCTTTCCCCGGCAGCCCGCACTGGGAGGTACTCGGGGAAGACACTCGAAGGGCTCCTAGGAGATGCCGGGTGCTGCAGACAGAAGACGGAACCTCCCCACACTCAGAATCCCGGAACACGGCTGACTGTGTGGGGGAGGTTCGGGGCCGCACTCCACGCAGCTGCCTGGTGTCGCAGGTGTTCCCTGGCAGGGGGAAGTCCGCTAATTACCTCCCCTGTCCATGGGGAGTCACTAGATGCTACCTGCGTTTCCAACCCAACCCCCACCTTTCCCCGGGAGCCCGCACTGGGAGGGACTCGGGGAAGACACTCGAAGTGCTCCTAGGAGATGCCGGAGGCTGCAGAGAGAAGACGGAACCTCCCCACACTCAGAATACCGGAACACGGCTGACTGTGTGGGGGAGGTTCGGGTCCGCCCTCCCCGAAGCTGCCTGGTGTCACAGGTGTTCCCTGCCAGGGGGAAGTCCGCTAATTACCTCCCCTGTCCATGGGGAGGCACTAGATGCTACCTGCGTTTCCAGCCCAACCCCCGCCTTTCCCCGGGAGCCCGCACTGGGAGGGACTCGGGGAAGCCACTCGAAGGGCACCTAGGAGATCCCGGGTGCTGCAGACAGAAGACGGAACCTCCCCACACTCAGAATTCCGAACACGGGTGACTGTGTGGGTGAGGTTTAGGGCCGCCCTCCACGGAGCTTCCTGGTGTCACAGGTGTTCCCTGCCAGGGGGAAGTCCGCTAATTACCTCCCCTGTCCATGGGGAGGCACTAGAGGCTACCTGCATTTCCAGGCCAAACCCCGCCTTTCCCCGGCAGCCCGCACTGGGAGGGACTCGGGGAAGACACTCGAAGGGCTCCTAGGAGATCCCGGGTGCTGCAGAGAGAAGACGGAACCTCCCCACACTCAGAATTCCGGAACACGGCTGACTGTGTGGGGGAGGTTCGGGGCCGCACTCCACGCAGCTGCCTGGGGTCACAGGTGTTCCCTGGAAGGGGGAAGTCCGCTAATGACCTCCCCTGTCCATGGGGAGTCACTAGATGCTACCTGCGTTTCCAACCCAACCCCCACCTTTCCCCGGGAGCCCGCACTGGGAGGGACTCGGGGAAGCCACTCGAAGGGCACCTAGGAGATCCCGGATGCTGCAGAGAGAAGACGGAACCTCCCCACACTCAGAATTCCGGAACACGGCTGACTGTGTGGGGGAGGTTCGGGGCCGCACTCCACGCAGCTGCCTGGTGTCACAGGTGTTCCCTGGCAGGGGGAAGTCCGCTAATTACCTCCCCTCTCCATGGGGAGGCACTAGATGATACCTGCGTTTCCAACCCAACCCCCACCTTTCCCCGGGAGCCCGCACTGGGAGGGACTCGGGGAAGACACTCGAAGGGCTCCTAGGAGATGCCGGTTGCTGCAGAGAGAAGACGGAACCTCCCCACACTCAGAATACCGGAACACGGCTGACTGTGTGGGGGAGGTTCGGGTCCGCCCTCCCCGAAGCTGCCTGGTGTCACAGGTGTTCCCTGGCAGGGGGAAGTCCGCTAATGACCTCCCCTGTCCATGGGGAGGCACTAGATGCTACCTGCGTTTCCAGCACAACCCCCACCTTTCCCCGGCAGCCCGCACTGGGAGGGACTCGGGGAAGCCACTCGAAGGGCACCTAGGAGATCCCGGGTGCTGCAGACAGAAGACGGAACCTCCCCACACTCAGAATTCCGAACACGGGTGACTGTGTGGGTGAGGTTTAGGGCCGCCCTCCACGGAGCTTCCTGGTGTCACAGGTGTTCCCTGCCAGGGGGAAGTCCGCTAATTACCTCCCCTGTCCATGGGGAGGCACTAGAGGCTACCTGCGTTTCCAGGCCAAACCCCGCCTTTCCCCGGCAGCCCGCACTGGGAGGTACTCGGGGAAGACACTCGAAGGGCTCCTAGGAGATGCCGGGTGCTGCAGACAGAAGACGGAACCTCCCCACACTCAGAATCCCGGAACACGGCTGACTGTGTGGGGGAGGTTCGGGGCCGCACTCCACGCAGCTGCCTGGTGTCGCAGGTGTTCCCTGGCAGGGGGAAGTCCGCTAATTACCTCCCCTGTCCATGGGGAGTCACTAGATGCTACCTGCGTTTCCAACCCAACCCCCACCTTTCCCCGGGAGCCCGCACTGGGAGGGACTCGGGGAAGACACTCGAAGGGCTCCTAGGAGATGCCGGAGGCTGCAGAGAGAAGACGGAACCTCCCCACACTCAGAATACCGGAACACGGCTGACTGTGTGGGGGAGGTTCGGGTCCGCCCTCCCCGAAGCTGCCTGGTGTCACAGGTGTTCCCTGCCAGGGGGAAGTCCGCTAATTACCTCCCCTGTCCATGGGGAGGCACTAGATGCTACCTGCGTTTCCAGCCCAACCCCCGCCTTTCCCCGGGAGCCCGCACTGGGAGGGACTCGGGGAAGCCACTCGAAGGGCTCCTAGGAGATCCCGGGTGCTGCAGACAGAAGACGGAACCTCCCCACACTCAGAATTCCGAACACGGGTGACTGTGTGGGTGAGGTTTAGGGCCGCCCTCCACGGAGCTTCCTGGTGTCACAGGTGTACCCTGCCAGGGGGAAGTCCGCTAATTACCTCCCCTGTCCATGGGGAGGCACTAGAGGCTACCTGCATTTCCAGGCCAAACCCCGCCTTTCCCCGGCAGCCCGCACTGGGAGGGACTCGGGGAAGACACTCGAAGGGCTCCTAGGAGATCCCGGGTGCTGCAGAGAGAAGACGGAACCTCCCCACACTCAGAATTCCGGAACACGGCTGACTGTGTGGGGGAGGTTCGGGGCCGCACTCCACGCAGCTGCCTGTTGTCACAGGTGTTCCCTGGCAGGGGGAAGTCCGCTAATTACCTCCCCTGTCCATGGGAAGTCACTAGATGCTACCTGCGTTTCCAACCCAACCCCCACCTTTCCCCGGGAGCCCGCACTGGGAGGGACTCGGGGAAGACACTCGAAGGGCTCCTAGGAGATGCCGGTTGCTGCAGAGAGAAGACGGAACCTCCCCACACTCAAAATACCGGAACACGGCTGACTGTGTGGGGGAGGTTCGGGTCCGCCCTCCCCGAAGCTGCCTGGTGTCACAGGTGTTCCCTGGCAGGGGGAAGTCCGCTAATTACCTCCCCTGTCCATGGGGAGGCACTAGATGCTACCTGCGTTTCCAGCCCAACCCCCGCCTTTCCCCGGGAGCCCGCACTGGGAGGGACTCGGGGAAGCCACTCGAAGGGCACCTAGGAGATCCCGGGTGCTGCAGACAGAAGACGGAACCTCCCCACACTCAGAATTCCGAACACGGGTGACTGTGTGGGTGAGGTTTAGGGCCGCCCTCCACGGAGCTTCCTGGTGTCACAGGTGTTCCCTGCCAGGGGGAAGTCCGCAAATTACCTCCCCTGTCCATGGGGAGGCACTAGAGGCTACCTGCGTTTCCAGGCAAACCCCGCCTTTCCCCGGCAGCCCGCACTGGGAGGGACTCGGGGAAGACACTCGAAGGGCTCCTAGGAGATCCCGGGTGCTGCAGAGAGAAGACGGAACCTCCCCACACTCAGAATTCCGGAACACGGCTGACTGTGTGGGGGAGGTTCGGGGCCGCACTCCACGCAGCTGCCTGGTGTCACAGGTGTTCCCTGGCAGGGGGAAGTCCGCTAATGACCTCCCCTGTCCATGGGGAGGCACTAGATGCTACCTGCGTTTCCAGCACAACCCCCACCTTTCCCCGGGAGCCCGCACTGGGAGGGACTCGGGGAAGCCACTCGAAGGGCACCTAGGAGATCCCGGGTGCTGCAGACAGAAGACGGAACCTCCCCACACTCAGAATTCCGAACACGGGTGACTGTGTGGGTGAGGTTTAGGGCCGCCCTCCACGGAGCTTCCTGGTGTCACAGGTGTTCCCTGCCAGGGGGAAGTCCGCTAATTACCTCCCCTGTCCATGCGGAGGCACTAGATGCTACCTGCGTTTCCAGGCCAAACCCCGCCTTTCCCCGGGAGCCCGCACTGGGAGGGACTCGGGGAAGACACTCGAAGGGCTCCTAGGAGATCCCGGGTGCTGCAGACAGAAGACGGAACCTCCCCACACTCAGAATTCCGGAACACGGCTGACTGTTTGGGGGAGGTTCTCGGCCGCCCTCCACGCAGCTGCCTGGTGTCACAGGTGTTCCCTGGCAGGGGGAAGTCCGCTAATTACCTCCCCTGTCCATGGGGAGTCACTAGATGCTACCTGCGTTTCCAACCCAACCCCCACCTTTCCCCGGGAGCCCGCACTGGGAGGGACTCGGGGAAGACACTCGAAGGGCTCCTAGGAGATGCCGGGTGCTGCAGAGAGAAGACGGAACCTCCCCACACTCAGAATTCCGGAACAAGACTGACTGTGTGGGGGAGGTTCGGGTCCGCCCTCCCCGAAGCTGCCTGGTGTCACAGGTGTTCCCTGGCAGGGGGAAGTCCGCTAATTACCTCCCCTGTCCATGGGGAGGCACTAGATGCTACCTGCGTTTCCAGCCCAACCCCCGCCTTTCCCCGGGAGCCCGCACTGGGAGGGACTCGGGGAAGCCACTCGAAGGGCACCTAGGAGATCCCGGGTGCTGCAGACAGAAGACGGAACCTCCCCACACTCAGAATTCCGGAACACGGGTGACTGTGTGGGTGAGGTTTAGGGCCGCCCTCCACGAAGCTTCCTGGTGTCACAGGTGTTCCCTCTCAAGGGGAAGTCCGCTGCTTACCTCCCCTGTCCATGGGGAGTCACTAGATGCTACCTGCGTTTCCAACCCAACCCCCACCTTTCCCCGGGAGCCCGCACTGGGAGGGACTCGGGGAAGACACTCGAAGGGCTCCTAGGAGATGCCGGGTGCTGCAGAGAGAAGACGGAACCTCCCCACACTCAGAATTCCGGAACACGGCTGACTGTGTGGGGGAGGTTCGGGTCGGCCCTCCCCGAAGCTGCCTGGTGTCACAGGTGTTCCCTGGCAGGGGGAAGTTCGCTAATTACCTCCCCTGTCCATGGGGAGGCACTAGATGCTACCTGCGTTTCCAAGCCAAACCCCGCCTTTCCCCGGCAGCCCGCACTGGGAGGGACTCGGGAAAGACACTCGAAGGGCTCCTAGGAGATCCCGGGTGCTGCAGACAGAAGACGGAACCTCCCCACACTCAGAATCCCGGAACACGGCTGACTGTGTGGGGGAGGTTCGGGGCCGCACTCCACGGAGCTTCCCGGTGTCACAGGTGTTCCCTGGCAGGGGGAAGTCCGCTAATGACCTCCCCTGTCCATGGGGAGGCACTAGATGCTACCTGCGTTTCCAGCACAACCCCCACCTTTCCCCGGCAGCCCGCACTGGGAGGGACTCGGGGAAGCCACTCGAAGGGCACCTTGGAGATCCCGGGTGCTGCAGACAGAAGACGGAACCTCCCCACACTCAGAATTCCGAACACGGGTGACTGTGTGGGTGAGGTTTAGGGCCGCACTCCACGGAGCTTCCCGGTGTCACAGGTGTTCCCTGCCAGGGGGAAGTCCGCTAATTACCTCCCCTGTCCATGGGGAGGCACTAGATGCTACCTGCGTTTCCAGGCCAAACCCCGCCTTTCCCCGGCAGCCCGCACTGGGAGGGACTCGGGGAAGACACTCGAAGGGCTCCTAGGAGATGCCGGGTGCTGCAGACAGAAGACGGAACCTCCCCACACTCAGAATCCCGGAACACGGCTGACTGTGTGGGGGAGGTTCGGGGCCGCACTCCACGCAGCTGCCTGGTGTCGCAGGTGTTCCCTGGCAGGGGGAAGTCCGCTAATTACCTCCCCTGTCCATGGGGAGTCACTAGATGCTACCTGCGTTTCCAACCCAACCCCCACCTTTCCCCGGGAGCCCGCACTGGGAGGGACTCGGGGAAGACACTCGAAGGGCTCCTAGGAGATGCCGGGTGCTGCAGAGAGAAGACGGAACCTCCCCACACTCAGAATTCCGGAACACGGCTGACTGTGTGGGGGAGGTTCGGGTCGGCCCTCCCCGAAGCTGCCTGGTGTCACAGGTGTTCCCTGGCAGGGGGAAGTTCGCTAATTACCTCCCCTGTCCATGGGGAGGCACTAGATGCTACCTGCGTTTCCAGCCCAACCCCCGCCTTTCCCCGGGAGCCCGCACTGGGAGGGACTCGGGGAAGCCACTCGAAGGGCACCTAGGAGATCCCGGGTGCTGCAGACAGAAGACGGAACCTCCCCACACTCAGAATTCCGAACACGGGTGACTGTGTGGGTGAGGTTTAGGGCCGCCCTCCACGGAGCTTCCTGGTGTCACAGGTGTTCCCTGCCAGGGGGAAGTCCGCTAATGACCTCCCCTGTCCATGGGGAGGCACTAGATGCTACCTGCGTTTCCAGCCCAACCCCCGCCTTTCCCTGACAGCCCGCACTGGGAGGGACTCGGGGAAGACACTCGAAGGGCTCCTAGGAAATCCCGGGTGCTGCAGACAGAAGGCGGAACCTCCCCACACTCAGAATTCCGGAACACGGCTGACTGTTTGGGGGAGGTTCTGGGCCGCCCTCCACGCAGCTGCCTGGTGTCACAGGTGTTCCCTGGCAGGGGGAAGTCCGCTAATGACCTCCCCTGTCCATGGGGAGGCACTAGATTCTACCTGCGTTTCCAGCCCAACCCCCGCCTTTCCCCGGCAGCCCGCACTGTGAGGGACTCGGGGAAGCCACTCGAAGGGCACCTAGGAGATCCCGGGTGCTGCAGACAGAAGACGGAACCTCCCCACACTCAGAATTCCGGAACACGGCTGACTGTGTGGGGGAGGTTCGGGTCGGCCCTCCCCGAAGCTGCCTGGTGTCACAGGTGTTCCCTGGCAGGGGGAAGTTCGCTAATTACCTCCCCTGTCCATGGGGAGGCACTAGATGCTACCTGCGTTTCCAGCCCAACCCCCGCCTTTCCCCGGGAGCCCGCACTGGGAGGGACTCGGGGAAGCCACTCGAAGGGCACCTAGGAGATCCCGGGTGCTGCAGACAGAAGACGGAACCTCCCCACACTCAGAATTCCGAACACGGGTGACTGTGTGGGTGAGGTTTAGGGCCGCCCTCCACGGAGCTTCCTGGTGTCACAGGTGTTCCCTGCCAGGGGGAAGTCCGCTAATTACCTCCCCTGTCCATGGGGAGGCACTAGATGCTACCTGCGTTTCCAGGCCAAACCCCGCCTTTCCCCGGCAGCCCGCACTGGGAGGGACTCGGGGAAGACACTCGAAGGGCTCCTAGGAGATCCCGGGTGCTGCAGACAGAAGACGGAACCTCCCCACACTCAGAATCCCGGAACACGGCTGACTGTGTGGGGGAGGTTCGGGGCCGCACTCCACGCAGCTGCCTGGTGTCACAGGTGTTCCCTGGCAGGGGGAAGTCCGCTAATGACCTCCCCTGTCCATGGGGAGGCACTAGATGCTACCTGCGTTTCCAGCACAACCCCCACATTTCCCCGGCAGCCCGCACTGGGAGGGACTCGGGGAAGCCACTCGAAGGGCACCTAGGAGATCCCGGGTGTTGCAGACAGAAGACGGAACCTCCCCACACTCAGAATTCCGAACACGGGTGACTGTGTGGGTGAGGTTTAGGGCCGCCCTCCACGGAGCTTCCCGGTGTCACAGGTGTTCCCTGCCAGGGGGAAGTCCGCTAATTACCTCCCCTGTCCATGGGGAGGCACTAGATGCTACCTGCGTTTCCAGGCCAAACCCCGCCTTTCCCCGGCAGCCCGCACTGGGAGGGACTCGGGGAAGACACTCGAAGGGCTCCTAGGAGATGCCGGGTGCTGCAGACAGAAGACGGAACCTCCCCACACTCAGAATCCCGGAACACGGCTGACTGTGTGGGGGAGGTTCGGGGCCGCACTCCACGCAGCTGCCTGGTGTCGCAGGTGTTCCCTGGCAGGGGGAAGTCCGCTAATTACCTCCCCTGTCCATGGGGAGTCACTAGATGCTACCTGCGTTTCCAGCCCAACCCCCGCCTTTCCCCGGGAGCCCGCACTGGGAGGGACTCGGGGAAGACACTCGAAGGGCTCCTAGGAGATCCCGGGTGCTGCAGACAGAAGACGGAACCTCCCCACACTCAGAATTCCGAACACGGGTGACTGTGTGGGTGAGGTTTAGGACCGCCCTCCACGGAGTTTCCTGGTGTCACAGGTGTTCCCTCTCAAGGGGAAGTCCGCTACTTACCTCCCCTGTCCATGGGGAGGCACTAGATGCTACCTGCGTTTCCAGCCCAACCCCCGCCTTTCCCTGACAGCCCGCACTGGGAGGGACTCGGGGAAGACACTCGAAGGGCTCCTAGGAGATCCCGGGTGCTGCAGACAGAAGACGGAACCTCCCCACACTCAGAATTCCGGAACACGGCTGACTGTTTGGGGGAGGTTCTGGGCCGCCCTCCACGCAGCTGCCTGGTGTCACAGGTGTTCCCTGGCAGGGGGAAGTCCGCTAATGACCTCCCCTGTCCATGGGGAGGCACTAGATTCTACCTGCGTTTCCAGCCCAACCCCCGCCTTTCCCCGGCAGCCCGCACTGTGAGGGACTCGGGGAAGACACTCGAAGGGCTCCTAGGAGATCCCGGGTGCTGCAGACAGAAGACGGAACCTCCCCACACTCAGAATCCCGGAACACGGCTGACTGTGTGGGGGAGTTTCGGGGCCGCACTCCACGCAGCTGCCTGGTGTCGCAGGTGTTCCCTGGCAGGGGGAAGTCCGCTAATTACCTCCCCTGTCCATGGGGAGGCACTAGATGCTACCTGCGTTTCCAACCCAACCCCCACCTTTCCCCGGGAGCCCGCACTGGGAGGGACTCGGGGAAGACACTCGAAGGGCTCCTAGGAGATGCCGGGTGCTGCAGAGAGAAGACGGAACCTCCCCACACTCAGAATTCCGGAACACGGCTGACTGTGTGGGGGAGGTTCGGGTCGGCCCTCCCCGAAGCTGCCTGGTGTCACAGGTGTTCCCTGGCAGGGGGAAGTTCGCTAATTACCTCCCCTGTCCATGGGGAGGCACTAGATGCTACCTGCGTTTCCAGCCCAACCCCCGCCTTTCCCCGGGAGCCCGCACTGGGAGGGACTCGGGGAAGCCACTCGAAGGGCACCTAGGAGATCCCGGGTGCTGCAGACAGAAGACGGAACCTCCCCACACTCAGAATTCCGAACACGGGTGACTGTGTGGGTGAGGTTTAGGGCCGCCCTCCACGGAGCTTCCTGGTGTCACAGGTGTTCCCTGCCAGGGGGAAGTCCGCTAATGACCTCCCCTGTCCATGGGGAGGCACTAGATGCTACCTGCGTTTCCAGCACAACCCCCACATTTCCCCGGCAGCCCGCACTGGGAGGGACTCGGGGAAGACACTCGAAGGGCTCCTAGGAGATCCCGGGTGCTGCAGACAGAAGACGGAACCTCCCCACACTCAGAATTCCGGAACACGGCTGACTGTTTGGGGGAGGTTCTGGGCCGCCCTCCACGCAGCTGCCTGGTGTCACAGGTGTTCCCTGGCAGGGGGAAGTCCGCTAATTACCTCCCCTGTCCATGGGGAGTCACTAGATGCTACCTGCGTTTCCAACCCAACCCCCACCTTTCCCCGGGAGCCCGCACTGGGAGGGACTCGGGGAAGACACTCGAAGGGCTCCTAGGAGATGCCGGGTGCTGCAGAGAGAAGACGGAACCTCCCCACACTCAGAATTCCGGAACACGGCTGACTGTGTGGGGGAGGTTCGGGTCCGCCCTCCCCGAAGCTGCCTGGTGTCACAGGTGTTCCCTGGCAGGGGGAAGTCCGCTAATTACCTCCCCTGTCCATGGGGAGGCACTAGATGCTACCTGCGTTTCCAGCCCAACCCCCGCCTTTCCCCGGGAGCCCGCACTGGGAGGGACTCGGGGAAGCCACTCGAAGGGCACCTAGGAGATCCCGGGTGCTGCAGACAGAAGACGGAACCTCCCCACACTCAGAATTCCGGAACACGGGTGACTGTGTGGGTGAGGTTTAGGGCCGCCCTCCACGAAGCTTCCTGGTGTCACAGGTGTTCCCTCTCAAGGGGAAGTCCGCTACTTACCTCCCCTGTCCATGGGGAGGCACTAGATGCTACCTGCGTTTCCAGCCCAACCCCCGCCTTTCCCTGACAGCCCGCACTGGGAGGGACTCGGGGAAGACACTCGAAGGGCTCCTAGGAGATCCCGGGTGCTGCAGACAGAAGACGGAACCTCCCCACACTCAGAATTCCGGAACACGGCTGACTGTTTGGGGGAGGTTCTGGGCCGCCCTCCACGCAGCTGCCTGGTGTCACAGGTGTTCCCTGGCAGGGGGAAGTCCGCTAATTACCTCCCCTGTCCATGGGGAGGCACTAGATGCTACCTGCGTTTCCAGGCCAAACCCCGCCTTTCCCCGGCAGCCCGCACTGGGAGGGACTCGGGGAAGACACTCGAAGGGCTCCTAGGAGATCCCGGGTGCTGCAGACAGAAGACGGAACCTCCCCACACTCAGAATCCCGGAACACGGCTGACTGTGTGGGGGAGGTTCGGGGCCGCACTCCACGCAGCTGCCTGGTGTCACAGGTGTTCCCTGGCAGGGGGAAGTCCGCTAATGACCTCCCCTGTCCATGGGGAGGCACTAGATGCTACCTGCGTTTCCAGCACAACCCCCACATTTCCCCGGCAGCCCGCACTGGGAGGGACTCGGGGAAGCCACTCGAAGGGCACCTAGGAGATCCCGGGTGTTGCAGACAGAAGACGGAACCTCCCCACACTCAGAATTCCGAACACGGGTGAGTGTGTGGGTGAGGTTTAGGGCCGCCCTCCACGGAGCTTCCCGGTGTCACAGGTGTTCCCTGCCAGGGGGAAGTCCGCTAATTACCTCCCCTGTCCATGGGGAGGCACTAGATGCTACCTGCGTTTCCAGGCCAAACCCCGCCTTTCCCCGGCAGCCCGCACTGGGAGGGACTCGGGGAAGACACTCGAAGGGCTCCTAGGAGATGCCGGGTGCTGCAGACAGAAGACGGAACCTCCCCACACTCAGAATCCCGGAACACGGCTGACTGTGTGGGGGAGGTTCGGGGCCGCACTCCACGCAGCTGCCTGGTGTCGCAGGTGTTCCCTGGCAGGGGGAAGTCCGCTAATTACCTCCCCTGTCCATGGGGAGGCACTAGATGCTACCTGCGTTTCCAGCCCAACCCCCGCCTTTCCCCGGGAGCCCGCACTGGGAGGGACTCGGGGAAGCCACTCGAAGGGCACCTAGGAGATCCCGGGTGCTGCAGACAGAAGACGGAACCTCCCCACACTCAGAATTCCGAACACGGGTGACTGTGTGGGTGAGGTTTAGGGCCGCCCTCCACGGAGTTTCCTGGTGTCACAGGTGTTCCCTGCCAGGGGGAAGTCCGCTAATTACCTCCCCTGTCCATGCGGAGGCACTAGATGCTACCTGCGTTTCCAGGCCAAACCCCGCCTTTCCCCGGGAGCCCGCACTGGGAGGGACTCGGGGAAGACACTCGAAGGGCTCCTAGGAGATCCCGGGTGCTGCAGACAGAAGACGGAACCTCCCCACACTCAGAATTCCGAACACGGGTGACTGTGTGGGTGAGGTTTAGGACCGCCCTCCACGGAGTTTCCTGGTGTCACAGGTGTTCCCTCTCAAGGGGAAGTCCGCTACTTACCTCCCCTGTCCATGGGGAGGCACTAGATGCTACCTGCGTTTCCAGCCCAACCCCCGCCTTTCCCTGACAGCCCGCACTGGGAGGGACTCGGGGAAGACACTCGAAGGGCTCCTAGGAGATCCCGGGTGCTGCAGACAGAAGACGGAACCTCCCCACACTCAGAATTCCGGAACACGGCTGACTGTTTGGGGGAGGTTCTGGGCCGCCCTCCACGCAGCTGCCTGGTGTCACAGGTGTTCCCTGGCAGGGGGAAGTCCGCTAATGACCTCCCCTGTCCATGGGGAGGCACTAGATTCTACCTGCGTTTCCAGCACAACCCCCGCCTTTCCCCGGCAGCCCGCACTGTGAGGGACTCGGGGAAGACACTCGAAGGGCTCCTAGGAGATCCCGGGTGCTGCAGACAGAAGACGGAACCTCCCCACACTCAGAATCCCGGAACACGGCTGACTGTGTGGGGGAGGTTCGGGGCCGCACTCCACGCAGCTGCCTGGTGTCGCAGGTGTTCCCTGGCAGGGGGAAGTCCGCTAATTACCTCCCCTGTCCATGGGGAGTCACTAGATGCTACCTGCGTTTCCAACCCAACCCCCACCTTTCCCCGGGAGCCCGCACTGGGAGGGACTCGGGGAAGACACTCGAAGGGCTCCTAGGAGATGCCGGGTGCTGCAGAGAGAAGACGGAACCTCCCCACACTCAGAATTCCGGAACACGGCTGACTGTGTGGGGGAGGTTCGGGTCGGCCCTCCCCGAAGCTGCCTGGTGTCACAGGTGTTCCCTGGCAGGGGGAAGTTCGCTAATTACCTCCCCTGTCCATGGGGAGGCACTAGATGCTACCTGCGTTTCCAGCCCAACCCCCGCCTTTCCCCGGGAGCCCGCACTGGGAGGGACTCGGGGAAGCCACTCGAAGGGCACCTAGGAGATCCCGGGTGCTGCAGACAGAAGACGGAACCTCCCCACACTCAGAATTCCGAACACGGGTGACTGTGTGGGTGAGGTTTAGGGCCGCCCTCCACGGAGCTTCCTGGTGTCACAGGTGTTCCCTGCCAGGGGGAAGTCCGCTAATGACCTCCCCTGTCCATGGTGAGGCACTAGATGCTACCTGCGTTTCCAGCACAACCCCCACCTTTCCCCGGCAGCCCGCACTGGGAGGGACTCGGGGAAGACACTCGAAGGGCTCCTAGGAGATCCCGGGTGCTGCAGACAGAAGACGGAACCTCCCCACACTCAGAATTCCGGAACACGGCTGACTGTTTGGGGGAGGTTCTGGGCCGCCCTCCACGCAGCTGCCTGGTGTCACAGGTGTTCCCTGGCAGGGGGAAGTCCGCTAATTACCTCCCCTGTCCATGGGGAGTCACTAGATGCTACCTGCGTTTCCAACCCAACCCCCACCTTTCCCCGGGAGCCCGCACTGGGAGGGACTCGGGGAAGACACTCGAAGGGCTCCTAGGAGATGCCGGGTGCTGCAGAGAGAAGACGGAACCTCCCCACACTCAGAATTCCGGAACACGGCTGACTGTGTGGGGGAGGTTCGGGTCCGCCCTCCCCGAAGCTGCCTGGTGTCACAGGTGTTCCCTGGCAGGGGGAAGTCCGCTAATTACCTCCCCTGTCCATGGGGAGGCACTAGATGCTACCTGCGTTTCCAGCCCAACCCCCGCCTTTCCCCGGGAGCCCGCACTGGGAGAGACTCGGGGAAGCCACTCGAAGGGCACCTAGGAGATCCCGGGTGCTGCAGACAGAAGACGGAACCTCCCCACACTCAGAATTCCGGAACACGGGTGACTGTGTGGGTGAGGTTTAGGGCCGCCCTCCACGAAGCTTCCTGGTGTCACAGGTGTTCCCTCTCAAGGGGAAGTCCGCTACTTACCTCCCCTGTCCATGGGGAGGCACTAGATGCTACCTGCGTTTCCAGCCCAACCCCCGCCTTTCCCTGACAGCCCGCACTGGGAGGGACTCGGGGAAGACACTCGAAGGGCTCCTAGGAGATCCCGGGTTCTGCAGACAGAAGACGGAACCTCCCCACACTCAGAATTCCGGAACACGGCTGACTGTTTGGGGGAGGTTCTGGGCCGCCCTCCACGCAGCTGCCTGGTGTCACAGGTGTTCCCTGGCAGGGGGAAGTCCGCTAATGACCTCCCCTGTCCATGGGGAGGCACTAGATTCTACCTGCGTTTCCAGCCCAACCCCCGCCTTTCCCCGGCAGCCCGCACTGTGAGGGACTCGGGGAAGACACTCGAAGGGCTCCTAGGAGATCCCGGGTGCTGCAGACAGAAGACGGAACCTCCCCACACTCAGAATCCCGGAACACGGCTGACTGTGTGGGGGAGGTTCGGGGCCGCACTCCACGCAGCTGCCTGGTGTCGCAGGTGTTCCCTGGCAGGGGGAAGTCCGCTAATTACCTCCCCTGTCCATGGGGAGTCACTAGATGCTACCTGCGTTTCCAACCCAACCCCCACCTTTCCCCGGGAGCCCGCACTGGGAGGGACTCGGGGAAGACACTCGAAGGGCTCCTAGGAGATGCCGGGTGCTGCAGAGAGAAGACGGAACCTCCCCACACTCAGAATTCCGGAACACGGCTGACTGTGTGGGGGAGGTTCGGGTCGGCCCTCCCTGAAGCTGCCTGGTGTCACAGGTGTTCCCTGGCAGGGGGAAGTTCGCTAATTACCTCCCCTGTCCATGGGGAGGCACTAGATGCTACCTGCGTTTCCAGCACAACCCCCGCCTTTCCCTGACAGCCCGCACTGGGAGGGACTCGGGGAAGACACTCGAAGGGCTCCTAGGAGATCCCGGGTGCTGCAGACAGAAGACGGAACCTCCCCACACTCAGAATTCCGGAACACGGCTGACTGTTTGGGGGAGGTTCTGGGCCGCACTCCACGCAGCTGCCTGGTGTCACAGGTGTTCCCTGGCAGGGGGAAGTCCGCTAATGACCTCCCCTGTCCATGGGGAGGCACTAGATTCTACCTGCGTTTCCAGCCCAACCCCCGCCTTTCCCCGGCAGCCCGCACTGTGAGGGACTCGGGGAAGACACTCGAAGGGCTCCTAGGAGATCCCGGGTGCTGCAGACAGAAGACGGAACCTCCCCACACTCAGAATCCCGGAACACGGCTGACTGTGTGGGGGAGGTTCGGGGCCGCACTCCACGCAGCTGCCTGGTGTCGCAGGTGTTCCCTGGCAGGGGGAAGTCCGCTAATTACCTCCCCTGTCCATGGGGAGTCACTAGATGCTACCTGCGTTTCCAACCCAACCCCCAACTTTCCCCGGGAGCCCGCACTGGGAGGGACTCGGGGAAGCCACTCGAAGGGCACCTAGGAGATCCCGGGTGCTGCAGACAGAAGACGGAACCTCCCCACACTCAGAATTCCGAACACGGGTGACTGTGTGGGTGAGGTTTAGGGCCGCCCTCCACGGAGCTTCCTGGTGTCACAGGTGTTCCCTGCCAGGGGGAAGTCCGCTAATGACCTCCCCTGTCCATGGGGAGGCACTAGATGCTACCTGCGTTTCCAGCACAACCCCCACCTTTCCCCGGCAGCCCGCACTGGGAGGGACTCGGGGAAGACACTCGAAGGGCTCCTAGGAGATCCCGGGTGCTGCAGACAGAAGACGGAACCTCCCCACACTCAGAATCCCGGAACACGGCTGACTGTGTGGGGGAGGTTCGGGGCCGCACTCCACGCAGCTGCCTGGTGTCGCAGGTGTTCCCTGGCAGGGGGAAGTCCGCTAATTACCTCCCCTGTCCATGGGGAGGCACTAGATGCTACCTGCGTTTCCAGCCCAACCCCCGCCTTTCCCCGGCAGCCCGCACTGTGAGGGACTCGGGGAAGCCACTCGAAGGGCTCCTAGGAGATCCCCGGTGCTGCAGACAGAAGACGGAACCTCCCCACACTCAGAATCCCGGAACACGGCTGACTGTGTGGGGGAGGTTCGGGGACGCACTCCACGCAGCTGCCTGGTGTCGCAGGTGTTCCCTGGCAGGGGGAAGTCCGCTAATTACCTCCCCTGTCCATGGGGATTCACTAGATGCTACCTGCGTTTCCAACCCAACCCCCACCTTTCCCCGGGAGCCCGCACTGGGAGGGACTCGGGGAAGACACTCGAAGGGCTCCTAGGAGATGCCGGGTGCTGCAGAGAGAAGACGGAACCTCCCCACACTCAGAATTCCGGAACACGGCTGACTGTGTGGGGGAGGTTCGGGTCGGCCCTCCCCGAAGCTGCCTGGTGTCACAGGTGTTCCCTGGCAGGGGGAAGTTCGCTAATTACCTCCCCTGTCCATGGGGAGGCACTAGATGCTACCTGCGTTTCCAGCCCAACCCCCGCCTTTCCCCGGGAGCCCGCACTGGGAGGGACTCGGGGAAGCCACTCGAAGGGCACCTAGGAGATCCCGGGTGCTGCAGACAGAAGACGGAACCTCCCCACACTCAGAATTCCGAACACGGGTGACTGTGTGGGTGAGGTTTAGGGCCGCCCTCCACGGAGCTTCCTGGTGTCACAGGTGTTCCCTGCCAGGGGGAAGTCCGCTAATTACCTCCCCTGTCCATGGGGAGGCACTAGATGCTACCTGCGTTTCCAGGCCAAACCCCGCCTTTCCCCGGCAGCCCGCACTGGGAGGGACTCGGGGAAGACACTCGAAGGGCTCCTAGGAGATCCCGGGTGCTGCAGACAGAAGACGGAACCTCCCCACACTCAGAATCCCGGAACACGGCTGACTGTGTGGGGGAGGTTCGGGGCCGCACTCCACGCAGCTGCCTGGTGTCACAGGTGTTCCCTGGCAGGGGGAAGTCCGCTAATGACCTCCCCTGTCCATGGGGAGGCACTAGATGCTACCTGCGTTTCCAGCACAACCCCCACCTTTCCCCGGCAGCCCGCACTGGGAGGGACTCGGGGAAGCCACTCGAAGGGCACCTAGGAGATCCCGGGTGCTGCAGACAGAAGACGGAACCTCCCCACACTCAGAATTCCGGAACACGGGTGACTGTGTGGGTGAGGTTTAGGGCCGCCCTCCACGAAGCTTCCTGGTGTCACAGGTGTTCCCTCTCAAGGGGAAGTCCGCTACTTACCTCCCCTGTCCATGGGGAGGCACTAGATGCTACCTGCGTTTCCAGCCCAACCCCCGCCTTTCCCTGACAGCCCGCACTGGGAGGGACTCGGGGAAGACACTCGAAGGGCTCCTAGGAGATCCCGGGTGCTGCAGACAGAAGACGGAACCTCCCCACACTCAGAATTCCGGAACACGGCTGACTGTTTGGGGGAGGTTCTGGGCCGCCCTCCACGCAGCTGCCTGGTGTCACAGGTGTTCCCTGGCAGGGGGAAGTCCGCTAATGACCTCCCCTGTCCATGGGGAGGCACTAGATTCTACCTGCGTTTCCAGCCCAACCCCCGCCTTTCCCCGGCAGCCCGCACTGTGAGGGACTCGGGGAAGACACTCGAATGGCTCCTAGGAGATCCCGGGTGCTGCAGACAGAAGACGGAACCTCCCCACACTCAGAATCCCGGAACACGGCTGACTGTGTGGGGGAGGTTCGGGGCCGCACTCCACGCAGCTGCCTGGTGTCGCAGGTGTTCCCTGGCAGGGGGAAGTCCGCTAATTACCTCCCCTGTCCATGGGGAGTCACTAGATGCTACCTGCGTTTCCAACCCAACCCCCACCTTTCCCCGGGAGCCCGCACTGGGAGGGACTCGGGGAAGACACTCGAAGGGCTCCTAGGAGATGCCGGGTGCTGCAGAGAGAAGACGGAACCTCCCCACACTCAGAATTCCGGAACACGGCTGACTGTGTGGGGGAGGTTCGGGTCGGCCCTCCCCGAAGCTGCCTGGTGTCACAGGTGTTCCCTGGCAGGGGGAAGTTCGCTAATTACCTCCCCTGTCCATGGGGAGGCACTAGATGCTACCTGCGTTTCCAGCCCAACCCCCGCCTTTCCCCGGGAGCCCGCACTGGGAGGGACTCGGGGAAGCCACTCGAAGGGCACCTAGGAGATCCCGGGTGCTGCAGACAGAAGACGGAACCTCCCCACACTCAGAATTCCGAACACGGGTGACTGTGTGGGTGAGGTTTAGGGCCGCCCTCCACGGAGCTTCCTGGTGTCACAGGTGTTCACTGCCAGGGGGAAGTCCGCTAATGACCTCCCCTGTCCATGGGGAGGCACTAGATGCTACCTGCGTTTCCAGCACAACCCCCACCTTTCCCCGGCAGCCCGCACTGGGAGGGACTCGGGGAAGACACTCGAAGGGCTCCTAGGAGATCCCGGGTGCTGCAGACAGAAGACGGAACCTCCCCACACTCAGAATCCCGGAACACGGCTGACTGTGTGGGGGAGGTTCGGGGCCGCACTCCACGCAGCTGCCTGGTGTCGCAGGTGTTCCCTGGCAGGGGGAAGTCCGCTAATTACCTCCCCTGTCCATGGGGAGGCACTAGATGCTACCTGCGTTTCCAACCCAACCCCCACCTTTCCCCGGGAGCCCGCACTGGGAGGGACTCGGGGAAGACACTCGAAGGGCTCCTAGGAGATGCCGGGTGCTGCAGAGAGAAGACGGAACCTCCCCACACTCAGAATTCCGGAACACGGCTGACTGTGTGGGGGAGGTTCGGGTCGGCCCTCCCCGAAGCTGCCTGGTGTCACAGGTGTTCCCTGGCAGGGGGAAGTTCGCTAATTACCTCCCCTGTCCATGGGGAGGCACTAGATGCTACCTGCGTTTCCAGCCCAACCCCCGCCTTTCCCTGACAGCCCGCACTGGGAGGGACTCGGGGAAGACACTCGAAGGGCTCCTAGGAGATCCCGGGTGCTGCAGACAGAAGACGGAACCTCCCCACACTCAGAATTCCGAACACGGGTGACTGTGTGGGTGAGGTTTAGGGCCGCCCTCCACGGAGCTTCCTGGTGTCACAGGTGTTCCCTGCCAGGGGGAAGTCCGCTAATGACCTCCCCTGTCCATGGGGAGGCACTAGATGCTACCTGCGTTTCCAGCACAACCCCCACCTTTCCCCGGCAGCCCGCACTGGGAGGGACTCGGGGAAGCCACTCGAAGGGCTCCTAGGAGATCCCGGGTGCTGCAGACAGAAGACGGAACCTCCCCACACTCAGAATCCCGGAACACGGCTGACTGTGTGGGGGAGGTTCGGGGCCGCACTCCACGCAGCTGCCTGGTGTCGCAGGTGTTCCCTGGCAGGGGGAAGTCCGCTAATTACCTCCCCTGTCCATGGGGAGGCACTAGATGCTACCTGCGTTTCCAGCCCAACCCCCGCCTTTCCCCGGCAGCCCGCACTGTGAGGGACTCGGGGAAGCCACTCGAAGGGCTCCTAGGAGATCCCGGGTGCTGCAGACAGAAGACGGAACCTCCCCACACTCAGAATCCCGGAACACGGCTGACTGTGTGGGGGAGGTTCGGGGACGCACTCCACGCAGCTGCCTGGTGTCGCAGGTGTTCCCTGGCAGGGGGAAGTCCGCTAATTACCTCCCCTGTCCATGGGGATTCACTAGATGCTACCTGCGTTTCCAACCCAACCCCCACCTTTCCCCGGGAGCCCGCACTGGGAGGGACTCGGGGAAGACACTCGAAGGGCTCCTAGGAGATGCCGGGTGCTGCAGAGAGAAGACGGAACCTCCCCACACTCAGAATTCCGGAACACGGCTGACTGTGTGGGGGAGGTTCGGGTCGGCCCTCCCCGAAGCTGCCTGGTGTCACAGGTGTTCCTTGGCAGGGGGAAGTTCGCTAATTACCTCCCCTGTCCATGGGGAGGCACTAGATGCTACCTGCGTTTCCAGCCCAACCCCCGCCTTTCCCCGGGAGCCCGCACTGGGAGGGACTCGGGGAAGCCACTCGAAGGGCACCTAGGAGATCCCGGGTGCTGCAGACAGAAGACGGAACCTCCCCACACTCAGAATTCCGAACACGGGTGACTGTGTGGGTGAGGTTTAGGGCCGCCCTCCACGGAGCTTCCTGGTGTCACAGGTGTTCCCTGCCAGGGGGAAGTCCGCTAATTACCTCCCCTGTCCATGGGGAGGCACTAGATGCTACCTGCGTTTCCAGGCCAAACCCCGCCTTTCCCCGGCAGCCCGCACTGGGAGGGACTCGGGGAAGACACTCGAAGGGCTCCTAGGAGATCCCGGGTGCTGCAGACAGAAGACGGAACCTCCCCACACTCAGAATCCCGGAACACGGCTGACTGTGTGGGGGAGGTTCGGGGCCGCACTCCACGCAGCTGCCTGGTGTCACAGGTGTTCCCTGGCAGGGGGAAGTCCGCTAATGACCTCCCCTGTCCATGGGGAGGCACTAGATGCTACCTGCGTTTCCAGCACAACCCCCACCTTTCCCCGGCAGCCCGCACTGGGAGGGACTCGGGGAAGCCACTCGAAGGGCACCTAGGAGATCCCGGGTGCTGCAGACAGAAGACGGAACCTCCCCACACTCAGAATTCCGGAACACGGGTGACTGTGTGGGTGAGGTTTAGGGCCGCCCTCCACGAAGCTTCCTGGTGTCACAGGTGTTCCCTCTCAAGGGGAAGTCCGCTACTTACCTCCCCTGTCCATGGGGAGGCACTAGATGCTACCTGCGTTTCCAGCCCAACCCCCGCCTTTCCCTGACAGCCCGCACTGGGAGGGACTCGGGGAAGACACTCGAAGGGCTCCTAGGAGATCCCGGGTGCTGCAGACAGAAGACGGAACCTCCCCACACTCAGAATTCCGGAACACGGCTGACTGTTTGGGGGAGGTTCTGGGCCGCCCTCCACGCAGCTGCCTGGTGTCACAGGTGTTCCCTGGCAGGGGGAAGTCCGCTAATGACCTCCCCTGTCCATGGGGAGGCACTAGATTCTACCTGCGTTTCCAGCCCAACCCCCGCCTTTCCCCGGCAGCCCGCACTGTGAGGGACTCGGGGAAGACACTCGAATGGCTCCTAGGAGATCCCGGGTGCTGCAGACAGAAGACGGAACCTCCCCACACTCAGAATCCCGGAACACGGCTGACTGTGTGGGGGAGGTTCGGGGCCGCACTCCACGCAGCTGCCTGGTGTCGCAGGTGTTCCCTGGCAGGGGGAAGTCCGCTAATTACCTCCCCTGTCCATGGGGAGTCACTAGATGCTACCTGCGTTTCCAACCCAACCCCCACCTTTCCCCGGGAGCCCGCACTGGGAGGGACTCGGGGAAGACACTCGAAGGGCTCCTAGGAGATGCCGGGTGCTGCAGAGAGAAGACGGAACCTCCCCACACTCAGAATTCCGGAACACGGCTGACTGTGTGGGGGAGGTTCGGGTCGGCCCTCCCCGAAGCTGCCTGGTGTCACAGGTGTTCCCTGGCAGGGGGAAGTTCGCTAATTACCTCCCCTGTCCATGGGGAGGCACTAGATGCTACCTGCGTTTCCAGCCCAACCCCCGCCTTTCCCCGGGAGCCCGCACTGGGAGGGACTCGGGGAAGCCACTCGAAGGGCACCTAGGAGATCCCGGGTGCTGCAGACAGAAGACGGAACCTCCCCACACTCAGAATTCCGAACACGGGTGACTGTGTGGGTGAGGTTTAGGGCCGCCCTCCACGGAGCTTCCTGGTGTCACAGGTGTTCCCTGCCAGGGGGAAGTCCGCTAATGACCTCCCCTGTCCATGGGGAGGCACTAGATGCTACCTGCGTTTCCAGCACAACCCCCACCTTTCCCCGGCAGCCCGCACTGGGAGGGACTCGGGGAAGACACTCGAAGGGCTCCTAGGAGATCCCGGGTGCTGCAGACAGAAGACGGAACCTCCCCACACTCAGAATCCCGGAACACGGCTGACTGTGTGGGGGAGGTTCGGGGCCGCACTCCACGCAGCTGCCTGGTGTCGCAGGTGTTCCCTGGCAGGGGGAAGTCCGCTAATTACCTCCCCTGTCCATGGGGAGGCACTAGATGCTACCTGCGTTTCCAGCCCAACCCCCGCCTTTCCCCGGCAGCCCGCAATGTGAGGGACTCGGGGAAGCCACTCGAAGGGCTCCTAGGAGATCCCGGGTGCTGCAGACAGAAGACGGAACCTCCCCACACTCAGAATCCCGGAACACGGCTGACTGTGTGGGGGAGGTTCGGGGCCGCACTCCACGCAGCTGCCTGGTGTCGCAGGTGTTCCCTGGCAGGGGGAAGTCCGCTAATTACCTCCCCTGTCCATGGGGAGTCACTAGATGCTACCTGCGTTTCCAACCCAACCCCCACCTTTCCCCGGGAGCCCGCACTGGGAGGGACTCGGGGAAGACACTCGAAGGGCTCCTAGGAGATGCCGGGTGCTGCAGAGAGAAGACGGAACCTCCCCACACTCAGAATTCCGGAACAAGGCTGACTGTGTGGGGGAGGTTCGGGTCGGCCCTCCCCGAAGCTGCCTGGTGTCACAGGTGTTCCCTGGCAGGGGGAAGTTCGCTAATTACCTCCCCTGTCCATGGGGAGGCACTAGATGCTACCTGCGTTTCCAGCCCAACCCCCGCCTTTCCCCGGGAGCCCGCACTGGGAGGGAATCGGGGAAGCCACTCGAAGGGCACCTAGGAGATCCCGGGTGCTGCAGACAGAAGACGGAACCTCCCCACACTCAGAATTCCGAACACGGGTGACTGTGTGGGTGAGGTTTAGGGCCGCCCTCCACGGAGCTTCCTGGTGTCACAGGTGTTCCCTGCCAGGGGGAAGTCCGCTAATTACCTCCCCTGTCCATGGGGAGGCACTAGATGCTACCTGCGTTTCCAGGCCAAACCCCGCCTTTCCCCGGCAGCCCGCACTGGGAGGGACTCGGGGAAGACACTCGAAGGGCTCCTAGGAGATCCCGGGTGCTGCAGACAGAAGACGGAACCTCCCCACACTCAGAATCCCGGAACACGGCTGACTGTGTGGGGGAGGTTCGGGGCCGCACTCCACGCAGCTGCCTGGTGTCACAGGTGTTCCCTGGCAGGGGGAAGTCCGCTAATGACCTCCCCTGTCCATGGGGAGGCACTAGATGCTACCTGCGTTTCCAGCACAACCCCCACCTTTCCCCGGCAGCCCGCACTGGGAGGGACTCGGGGAAGCCACTCGAAGGGCACCTAGGAGATCCCGGGTGCTGCAGACAGAAGACGGAACCTCCCCACACTCAGAATTCCGGAACACGGGTGACTGTGTGGGTGAGGTTTAGGGCCGCCCTCCACGAAGCTTCCTGGTGTCACAGGTGTTCCCTCTCAAGGGGAAGTCCGCTACTTACCTCCCCTGTCCATGGGGAGGCACTAGATGCTACCTGCGTTTCCAGCCCAACCCCCGCCTTTCCCTGACAGCCCGCACTGGGAGGGACTCGGGGAAGACACTCGAAGGGCTCCTAGGAGATCCCGGGTGCTGCAGACAGAAGACGGAACCTCCCCACACTCAGAATTCCGGAACACGGCTGACTGTTTGGGGGAGGTTCTGGGCCACCCTCCACGCAGCTGCCTGGTGTCACAGGTGTTCCCTGGCAGGGGGAAGTCCGCTAATGACCTCCCCTGTCCATGGGGAGGCACTAGATTCTACCTGCGTTTCCAGCCCAACCCCCGCCTTTCCCCGGCAGCCCGCACTGTGAGGGACTCGGGGAAGACACTCGAAGGGCTCCTAGGAGATCCCGGGTGCTGCAGACAGAAGACGGAACCTCCCCACACTCAGAATTCCGGAACACGGCTGACTGTGTGGGGGAGGTTCGGGTCGGCCCTCCCCGAAGCTGCCTGGTGTCACAGGTGTTCCCTGGCAGGGGGAAGTTCGCTAATTACCTCCCCTGTCCATGGGGAGGCACTAGATGCTACCTGCGTTTCCAGCCCAACCCCCGCCTTTCCCCGGGAGCCCGCACTGGGAGAAGGACTCGGGGAAGCCACTCGAAGGGCTCCTAGGAGATCCCGGGTGCTGCAGACAGAAGACGGAACCTCCCCACACTCAGAATTCCGAACACGGGTGACTGTGTGGGTGAGGTTTAGGGCCGCCCTCCACGGATCTTCCTGGTGTCACAGGTGTTCCCTGCCAGGGGGAAGTCCGCTAATGACCTCCCCTGTCCATGGGGAGGCACTAGATGCTACCTGCGTTTCCAGCACAACCCCCACCTTTCCCCGGCAGCCCGCACTGGGAGGGACTCGGGGAAGACACTCGAAGGGCTCCTAGGAGATCCCGGGTGCTGCAGACAGAAGACGGAACCTCCCCACACTCAGAATCCCGGAACACGGCTGACTGTGTGGGGGAGGTTCGGGGCCGCACTCCACGCAGCTGCCTGGTGTCGCAGGTGTTCCCTGGCAGGGGGAATTCCGCTAATTACCTCCCCTGTCCATGGGGAGGCACTAGATGCTACCTGCGTTTCCAGCCCAACCCCCGCCTTTCCCCGGCAGCCCGCACTGTGAGGGACTCGGGGAAGCCACTCGAAGGGCTCCTAGGAGATCCCGGGTGCTGCAGACAGAAGACGGAACCTCCCCACACTCAGAATCCCGGAACACGGCTGACTGTGTGGGGGAGGTTCGGGGCCGCACTCCACGCAGCTGCCTGGTGTCGCAGGTGTTCCCTGGCAGGGGGAAGTCCGCTAATTACCTCCCCTGTCCATGGGGAGTCACTAGATGCTACCTGCGTTTCCAACCCAACCCCCACCTTTCCCCGGGAGCCCGCACTGGGAGGGACTCGGGGAAGACACTCGAAGGGCTCCTAGGAGATGCCGGGTGCTGCAGAGAGAAGACGGAACCTCCCCACACTCAGAATTCCGGAACACGGGTGACTGTGTGGGTGAGGTTTAGGGCCGCCCTCCACGAAGCTTCCTGGTGTCACAGGTGTTCCCTCTCAAGGGGAAGTCCGCTACTTACCTCCCCTGTCCATGGGGAGGCACTAGATGCTACCTGCGTTTCCAGCCCAACCCCCGCCTTTCCCTGACAGCCCGCACTGGGAGGGACTCGGGGTAGACACTCGAAGGGCTCCTAGGAGATCCCGGGTGCTGCAGACAGAAGACGGAACCTCCCCACACTCAGAATTCCGGAACACGGCTGACTGTTTGGGGGAGGTTCTGGGCCGCCCTCCACGCAGCTGCCTGGTGTCACAGGTGTTCCCTGGCAGGGGGAAGTCCGCTAATGACCTCCCCTGTCCATGGGGAGGCACTAGATTCTACCTGCGTTTCCAGCCCAACCCCCGCCTTTCCCCGGCAGCCCGCACTGTGAGGGACTCGGGGAAGACACTCGAAGGGCTCCTAGGAGATCCCGGGTGCTGCAGACAGAAGACGGAACCTCCCCACACTCCGAATCCCGGAACACGGCTGACTGTGTGGGGGAGGTTCGGGTCGGCCCTCCCCGAAGCTGCCTGGTGTCACAGGTGTTCCCTGGCAGGGGGAAGTTCGCTAATTACCTCCCCTGTCCATGGGGAGGCACTAGATGCTACCTGCGTTTCCAGCCCAACCCCCGCCTTTCCCCGGGAGCCCGCACTGGGAGGGACTCGGGGAAGCCACTCGAAGGGCACCTAGGAGATCCCGGGTGCTGCAGACAGAAGACGGAACCTCCCCACACTCAGAATTCCGAACACGGGTGACTGTGTGGGTGAGGTTTAGGGCCGCCCTCCACGGAGCTTCCTGGTGTCACAGGTGTTCCCTGCCAGGGGGAAGTCCGCTAATGACCTCCCCTGTCCATGGGGAGGCACTAGATGCTACCTGCGTTTCCAGCACAACCCCCACCTTTCCCCGGCAGCCCGCACTGGGAGGGACTCGGGGAAGACACTCGAAGGGCTCCTAGGAGATCCCGGGTGCTGCAGACAGAAGACGGAACCTCCCCACACTCAGAATCCCGGAACACGGCTGACTGTGTGGGGGAGGTTCGGGGCCGCACTCCACGCAGCTGCCTGGTGTCGCAGGTGTTCCCTGGCAGGGGGAAGTCCGCTAATTACCTCCCCTGTCCATGGGGAGGCACTAGATGCTACCTGCGTTTCCAGCCCAACCCCCGCCTTTCCCCGGCAGCCCGCACTGTGAGGGACTCGGGGAAGCCACTCGAAGGGCTCCTAGGAGATCCCGGGTGCTGCAGACAGAAGACGGAACCTCCCCACACTCAGAATCCCGGAACACGGCTGACTGTGTGGGGGAGGTTCGGGGCCGCACTCCACGCAGCTGCCTGGTGTCGCAGGTGTTCCCTGGCAGGGGGAAGTCCGCTAATTACCTCCCCTGTCCATGGGGAGTCACTAGATGCTACCTGCGTTTCCAACCCAACCCCCACCTTTCCCCGGGAGCCCGCACTGGGAGGGACTCGGGGAAGACACTCGAAGGGCTCCTAGGAGATGCCGGGTGCTGCAGACAGAAGACGGAACCTCCCCACACTCAGAATTCCGGAACACGGCTGACTGTGTGGGGGAGGTTCGGGTCGGCCCTCCCCGAAGCTACCTGGTGTCACAGGTGTTCCCTGGCAGGGGGAAGTTCGCTAATTACCTCCCCTGTCCATGGGGAGGCACTAGATGCTACCTGCGTTTCCAGCCCAACCCCCGCCTTTCCCCGGGAGCCCGCACTGGGAGGGACTCGGGGAAGCCACTCGAAGGGCACCTAGGAGATCCCGGGTGCTGCAGACAGAAGACGGAACCTCCCCACACTCAGAATTCCGAACACGGGTGACTGTGTGGGTGAGGTTTAGGGCCGCCCTCCACGGAGCTTCCTGGTGTCACAGGTGTTCCCTGCCAGGGGGAAGTCCGCTAATTACCTCCCCTGTCCATGGGGAGGCACTAGATGCTACCTGCGTTTCCAGGCCAAACCCCGCCTTTCCCCGGCAGCCCGCACTGGGAGGGACTCGGGGAAGACACTCGAAGGGCTCCTAGGAGATCCCGGGTGCTGCAGACAGAAGACGGAACCTCCCCACACTCAGAATCCCGGAACACGGCTGACTGTGTGGGGGAGGTTCGGGGCCGCACTCCACGCAGCTGCCTGGTGTCACAGGTGTTCCCTGGCAGGGGGAAGTCCGCTAATGACCTCCCCTGTCCATGGGGAGGCACTAGATGCTACCTGCGTTTCCAGCACAACCCCCACCTTTCCCCGGCAGCCCGCACTGGGAGGGACTCGGGGAAGCCACTCGAAGGGCACCTAGGAGATCCCGGGTGCTGCAGACAGAAGACGGAACCTCCCCACACTCAGAATTCCGGAACACGGGTGACTGTGTGGGTGAGGTTTAGGGCCGCCCTCCACGAAGCTTCCTGGTGTCACAGGTGTTCCCTCTCAAGGGGAAGTCCGCTACTTACCTCCCCTGTCCATGGGGAGGCACTAGATGCTACCTGCGTTTCCAGCCCAACCCCCGCCTTTCCCTGACAGCCCGCACTGGGAGGGACTCGGGGAAGACACTCGAAGGGCTCCTAGGAGATCCCGGGTGCTGCAGACAGAAGACGGAACCTCCCCACACTCAGAATTCCGGAACACGGCTGACTGTTTGGGGGAGGTTCTGGGCCGCCCTCCACGCAGCTGCCTGGTGTCACAGGTGTTCCCTGGCAGGGGGAAGTCCGCTAATGACCTCCCCTGTCCATGGGGAGGCACTAGATTCTACCTGCGTTTCCAGCCCAACCCCCGCCTTTCCCCGGCAGCCCGCACTGTGAGGGACTCGGGGAAGACACTCGAAGGGCTCCTAGGAGATCCCGGGTGCTGCAGACAGAAGACGGAACCTCCCCACACTCAGAATCCCGGAACACGGCTGACTGTGTGGGGGAGGTTCGGGGCCGCACTCCACGCAGCTGCCTGGTGTCGCAGGTGTTCCCTGGCAGGGGGAAGTCCGCTAATTACCTCCCCTGTCCATGGGGAGTCACTAGATGCTACCTGCGTTTCCAACCCAACCCCCACCTTTCCCAGGGAGCCCGCACTGGCAGGGACTCGGGGAAGACACTCGAAGGGCTCCTAGGAGATCCCGGGTGCTGCAGACAGAAGACGGAACCTCCCCTCACTCAGAATTCCGGAACACGGCTGACTGTGTGGGGGAGGTTCGGGTCGGCCCTTCCCGAAGCTGCCTGGTGTCACAGGTGTTCCCTGGCAGGGGGAAGTTCGCTAATTACCTCCCCTGTCCATGGGGAGGCACTAGATGCTACCTGCGTTTCCAGCCCAACCCCCGCCTTTCCCCGGGAGCCCGCACTGGGAGGGACTCGGGGAAGCCACTCGAAGGGCACCTAGGAGATCCCGGGTGCTGCAGACAGAAGACGGAACCTCCCCACACTCAGAATTCCGAACACGGGTAACTGTGTGGGTGAGGTTTAGGGCCGCCCTCCACGGAGCTTCCTGGTGTCACAGGTGTTCCCTGCCAGGGGGAAGTCCGCTAATGACCTCCCCTGTCCATGGGGAGGCACTAGATGCTACCTGCGTTTCCAGCACAACCCCCACCTTTCCCCGGCAGCCCGCACTGGGAGGGACTCGGGGAAGACACTCGAAGGGCTCCTAGGAGATCCCGGGTGCTGCAGACAGAAGACGGAACCTCCCCACACTCAGAATCCCGGAACACGGCTGACTGTGTGGGGGAGGTTCGGGGCCGCACTCCACGCAGCTGCCTGGTGTCGCAGGTGTTCCCTGGCAGGGGGAAGTCCGCTAATTACCTCCCCTGTCCATGGGGAGGCACTAGATGCTACCTGCGTTTCCAGCCCAACCCCCGCCTTTCCCCGGCAGCCCGCACTGTGAGGGACTCGGGGAAGCCACTCGAAGGGCTCCTAGGAGATCCCGGGTGCTGCAGACAGAAGACGGAACCTCCCCACACTCAGAATCCCGGAACACGGCTGACTGTGTGGGGGAGGTTCGGGGCCGCACTCCACGCAGCTGCCTGGTGTCGCAGGTGTTCCCTGGCAGGGGGAAGTCCGCTAATTACCTCCCCTGTCCATGGGGAGGCACTAGATGCTACCTGCGTTTCCAGCCCAACCCCCGCCTTTCCCCGGGAGCCCGCACTGGGAGGGACTCGGGGAAGCCACTCGAAGGGCACCTAGGAGATCCCGGGTGCTGCAGACAGAAGACGGAACCTCCACACACTCAGAATTCCGAACACGGGTGACTGTGTGGGTGAGGTTCTGGGCCGCCCTCCACGGAGCTTCCTGGTGTCACAGGTGTTCCCTGCCAGGGGGAAGTCCGCTAATTACCTCCCCTGTCCATGGGGAGGCACTACATGCTACCTGCGTTTCCAGGCAAAACCCCGCCTTTCCCCGGGAGCCCGCACTGGGAGGGACTCGGGGAAGACACTCGAAGGGCTCCTAGGAGATCCCGGGTGCTGCAGACAGAAGACGGAACCTCCCCACACTCAGAATCCCGGAACACGGCTGACTGTGTGGGGGAGGTTCTGGGCCGCCCTCCACGCAGCTGCCTGGTGTCACAGGTGTTCCCTGGCAGGGGGAAGTCCGCTAATTACCTCCCCTGTCCATGGGGAGTCACTAGATGCTACCTGCGTTTCCAACCCAACCCCCACCTTTCCCCGGGAGCCCGCACTGGGAGGGACTCGGGGAAGACACTCGAAGGGCTCCTAGGAGATGCCGGGTGCTGCAGAGAGAAGACGGAACCTCCCCACACTCAGAATTCCGGAACACGGCTGACTGTGTGGGGGAGGTTCGGGTCCGCCCTCCCCGAAGCTGCCTGGTGTCACAGGTGTTCCCTGGCAGGGGGAAGTTCGCTAATTACCTCCCCTGTCCATGGGGAGGCACTAGATGCTACCTGCGTTTCCAGCCCAACCCCCGCCTTTCCCCGGGAGCCCGCACTGGGAGGGACTCGGGGAAGCCACTCGAAGGGCACCTAGGAGATCCCGGGTGCTGCAGACAGAAGACGGAACCTCCCCACACTCAGAATTCCGGAACACGGGTGACTGTGTGGGTGAGGTTTAGGGCCGCCCTCCACGAAGCTTCCTGGTGTCACAGGTGTTCCCTCTCAAGGGGAAGTCCGCTACTTACCTCCCCTGTCCATGGGGAGGCACTAGATGCTACCTGCGTTTCCAGCCCAACCCCCGCCTTTCCCTGACAGCCCGCACTGGGAGGGACTCGGGGAAGACACTCGAAGGGCTCCTAGGAGATCCCGGGTGCTGCAGACAGAAGACGGAACCTCCCCACACTCAGAATTCCGGAACACGGCTGACTGTTTGGGGGAGGTTCTGGGCCGCCCTCCACGCAGCTGCCTGGTGTCACAGGTGTTCCCTGGCAGGGGGAAGTCCGCTAATGACCTCCCCTGTCCATGGGGAGGCACTAGATGCTACCTGCGTTTCCAGCCCAACCCCCGCCTTTCCCCAGCAGCCCGCACTGTGAGGGACTCGGGGAAGACACTCGAAGGGCTCCTAGGAGATCCCGGGTGCTGCAGACAGAAGACGGAACCTCCCCACACTCAGAATCCCGGAACACGGCTGACTGTGTGGGGGAGGTTCGGGGCCGCACTCCACGAAGCTGCCTGGTGTCGCAGGTGTTCCCTGGCAGGGGGAAGTCCGCTAATTACCTCCCCTGTCCATGGGGAGTCACTAGAGGCTACCTGCGTTTCCAAACCAACCCCCACCTTTCCCCGGGAGAACGCACTGGGAGGGACTCGGGGAAGACACTCGAAGGGCTCCTAGGAGATGCCGGGTGCTGCAGAGAGAAGACGGAACCTCCCCACACTCAGAATTCCGGAACACGGCTGACTGTGTGGGGGAGGTTCGGGTCGGCCCTCCCCGAAGCTGCCTGGTGTCACAGGTGTTCCCTGGCAGGGGGAAGTTCGCTAATTACCTCCCCTGTCCATGGGGAGGCACTAGATGCTACCTGCGTTTCCAGCCCAACCCCCGCCTTTCCCCGGGAGCCCGCACTGGGAGGGACTCGGGGAAGCCACTCGAAGGGCACCTAGGAGATCCCGGGTGCTGCAGACAGAAGACGGAACCTCCCCACACTCAGAATTCCGAACACGGGTGACTGTGTGGGTGAGGTTTAGGGCCGCCCTCCACGGAGCTTCCCGGTGTCACAGGTGTTCCCTGCCAGGGGGAAGTCCGCTAATTACCTCCCCTGTCCATGGGGAGGCACTAGATGCTACCTGCGTTTCCAGGCCAAACCCCGCCTTTCCCCGACAGCCCGCACTGGGAGGGACTCGGGGAAGACACTCGAAGGGCTCCTAGGAGATGCCGGGTGCTGCAGACAGAAGACGGAACCTCCCCACACTCAGAATCCCGGAACACGGCTGACTGTGTGGGGGAGGTTCGGGTCCGCCCTCCCCGAAGCTGCCTGGTGTCACAGGTGTTCCCTGGCAGGGGGAAGTCCGCTAATTACCTCCCCTGTCCATGGGGAGGCACTAGATTCTACCTGCGTTTCCAGCCCAACCCCCGCCTTTCCCCGGGGGCCCGCACTGGGAGGGACTCGGGGAAGCCACTCGAAGGGCACCTAGGAGATCCCGGGTGCTGCAGACAGAAGACGGAACCTCCCCACACCCAGAATTCCGAACACGGGTGACTGTGTGGGTGAGGTTTAGGGCCGCCCTCCACGGAGCTTCCTGGTGTCACAGGTGTTCCCTGCCAGGGGGAAGTCCGCTAATTACCTCCCCTGTCCATGGGGAGGCACTAGAGGCTACCTGCGTTTCCAGGCCAAACCCCGCCTTTCCCCGGCAGCCCGCACTGGGAGGGACTCGGGGAAGACACTCGAAGGGCTCCTAGGAGATCCCGGGTGCTGCAGAGAGAAGACGGAACCTCCCCACACTCAGAATTCCGGAACACGGCTGACTGTGTGGGGGAGGTTCGGGGCCGCACTCCACGCAGCTGCCTGGTGTCACAGGTGTTCCCTGGCAGGGGGAAGTCCGCTAATGACCTCCCCTGTCCATGGGGAGGCACTAGATGCTACCTGCGTTTCCAGCACAACCCCCACCTTTCCCCGGCAGCCCGCACTGGGAGGTACTCGGGGAAGACACTCGAAGGGCTCCTAGGAGATGCCGGGTGCTGCAGAGAGAAGACGGAACCTCCCCACACTCAGAATTCCGGAACACGGCTGACTGTGTGGGGGAGGTTCGGGTCCGCCCTCCCCGAAGCTGCCTGGTGTCACAGGTGTTCCCTGGCAGGGGGAAGTCCGCTAATTACCTCCCCTGTCCATGGGGAGGCACTAGATGCTACCTGCGTTTCCAGCCCAACCCCCGCCTTTCCCCGGGAGCCCGCACTGTTAGGGACTCGGGGAAGCCACTCGAAGGGCACCTAGGAGATCCCGGGTGCTGCAGACAGAAGACGGAACCTCCCCACACTCAGAATTCCGAACACGGGTGACTGTGTGGGTGAGGTTTAGGGCCGCCCTCCACGGAGCTTCCTGGTGTCACAGGTGTTCCCTGCCAGGGGGAAGTCCGCTAATGACCTCCCCTGTCCATGGGGAGGCACTAGATGCTACCTGCGTTTCCAGCACAACCCCCACCTTTCCCCGGCAGCCCGCACTGGGAGGGACTCGGGGAAGACACTCGAAGGGCTCCTAGGAGATCCCGGGTGCTGCAGACAGAAGACGGAACCTCCCCACACTCAGAATCCCGGAACACGGCTGACTGTGTGGGGGAGGTTCGGGGCCGCACTCCACGCAGCTGCCTGGTGTCGCAGGTGTTCCCTGGCAGGGGGAAGTCCGCTAATTACCTCCCCTGTCCATGGGGAGTCACTAGATGCTACCTGCGTTTCCAAACCAACCCCCAACTTTCCCAGGGAGCCCGCACTGGGAGGGACTCGGGGAAGACACTCGAAGGGCTCCTAGGAGATGCCGGGTGCTGCAGAGAGAAGACGGAACCTCCCCACACTCAGAATTCCGGAACACGGCTGACTGTGTGGGGGAGGTTCGGGTCGGGCCTCCCCGAAGCTGCCTGGTGTCACAGGTGTTCCCTGGCAGGGGGAAGTTCGCTAATTACCTCCCCTGTCCATGGGGAGGCACTAGATGCTACCTGCGTTTCCAGCCCAACCCCCGCCTTTCCCCGGGAGCCCGCACTGGGAGGGACTCGGGGAAGCCACTCGAAGGGCACCTAGGAGATCCCGGGTGCTGCAGACAGAAGACGGAACCTCCCCACACTCAGAATTCCGAACACGGGTGACTGTGTGGGTGAGGTTTAGGGCCGCCCTCCACGGAGCTTCCTGGTGTCACAGGTGTTCCCTGCCAGGGGGAAGTCCGCTAATTACCTCCCCTGTCCATGGGGAGGCACTAGATGCTACCTGCGTTTCCAGGCCAAACCCCGCCTTTCCCCGGCAGCCCGCACTGGGAGGGACTCAGGGAAGACACTCGAAGGGCTCCTAGGAGATCCCGGGTGCTGCAGACAGAAGACGGAACCTCCCCACACTCAGAATCCCGGAACACGGCTGACTGTGTGGGGGAGGTTCGGGGCCGCACTCCACGCAGCTGCCTGGTGTCACAGGTGTTCCCTGGCAGGGGGAAGTCCGCTAATGACCTCCCCTGTCCATGGGGAGGCACTAGATGCTACCTGCGTTTCCAGCACAACCCCCACCTTTCCCCGGCAGCCCGCACTGGGAGGGACTCGGGGAAGCCTCTCGAAGGGCACCTAGGAGATCCCGGGTGCTGCAGACAGAAGACGGAACCTCCCCACACTCAGAATTCCGGAACACGGGTGACTGTGTGGGTGAGGTTTAGGGCCGCCCTCCACGAAGCTTCCTGGTGTCACAGGTGTTCCCTCTCAAGGGGAAGTCCGCTACTTACCTCCCCTGTCCATGGGGAGGCACTAGATGCTACCTGCGTTTCCAGCCCAACCCCCGCCTTTCCCTGACAGCCCGCACTGGGAGGGACTCGGGGAAGACACTCGAAGGGCTCCTAGGAGATCCCGGGTGCTGCAGACAGAAGACGGAACCTCCCCACACTCAGAATTCTGGAACACGGCTGACTGTTTGGGGGAGGTTCTGGGCCGCCCTCCACGCAGCTGCCTGGTGTCACAGGTGTTCCCTGGCAGGGGGAAGTCCGCTAATGACCTCCCCTGTCCATGGGGAGGCACTAGATTCTACCTGCGTTTCCAGCCCAACCCCCGCCTTTCCCCGGCAGCCCGCACTGTGAGGGACTCGGGGAAGACACTCGAAGGGCTCCTAGGAGATCCCGGGTGCTGCAGACAGAAGACGGAACCTCCCCACACTCAGAATACCGGAACACGGCTGACTGTGTGGGGGAGGTTCGGGGCCGCACTCCACGCAGCTGCCTGGTGTCGCAGGTGTTCCCTGGCAGGGGGAAGTCCGCTAATTACCTCCCCTGTCCATGGGGAGTCACTAGATGCTACCTGCGTTTCCAACCCAACCCCCACCTTTCCCCGGGAGCCCGCACTGGGAGGGACTCGGGGAAGACACTCGAAGGGCTCCTAGGAGATGCCGGGTGCTGCAGAGAGAAGACGGAACCTCCCCACACTCAGAATTCCGGAACACGGCTGACTGTGTGGGGGAGGTTCGGGTCGGCCCTCCCCGAAGCTGCCTGGTGTCACAGGTGTTCCCTGCCAGGGGGAAGTCCGCTAATGACCTCCCCTGTCCATGGGGAGGCACTAGATGCTACCTGCGTTTCCAGTACAACCCCCACCTTTCCCCGGCAGCCCGCACTGGGAGGGACTCGGGGAAGACACTCGAAGGGCTCCTAGGAGATCCCGGGTGCTGCAGACAGAAGACGGAACCTCCCCACACTCAGAATCCCGGAACACGGCTGAATGTGTGGGGGAGGTTCGGGGCCGCACTCCACGCAGCTGCCTGGTGTCGCAGGTGTTCCCTGGCAGGGGGAAGTCCGCTAATTACCTCCCCTGTCCATGGGGAGGCACTAGATGCTACCTGCGTTTCCAGCCCAACCCCCGCCTTTCCCCGGCAGCCCGCACTGTGAGGGACTCGGGGAAGCCACTCGAAGGGCTCCTAGGAGATCCCGGGTGCTGCAGACAGAAGACGGAACCTCCCCACACTCAGAATCCCGGAACACGGCTGACTGTGTGGGGGAGGTTCGGGGCCGCACTCCACGCAGCTGCCTGGTGTCGCAGGTGTTCCCTGGCAGGGGGAAGTCCGCTAATTACCTCCCCTGTCCATGGGGAGGCACTAGATGCTACCTGCGTTTCCAGCCCAACCCCCGCCTGTCCCCGGGAGCCCGCACTGGGAGGGACTCGGGGAAGCCACTCGAAGGGCACCTAGGAGATCCCGGGTGCTGCAGACAGAAGACGGAACCTCCCCACACTCAGAATTCCGAACACGGGTGACTGTGTGGGTGAGGTTCTGGGCCGCCCTCCACGGAGCTTCCTGGTGTCACAGGTGTTCCCTGCCAGGGGGAAGTCCGCTAATTACCTCCCCTGTCCATGGGGAGGCACTAGATGCTACCTGCGTTTCCAGGCCAAACCCCGCCTTTCCCCGGCAGCCCGCACTGGGAGGGACTCGGGGAAGACACTCGAAGGGCTCCTAGGAGATCCCGGGTGCTGCAGACAGAAGACGGAACCTCCCCACACTCAGAATCCCGGAACACGGCTGACTGTGTGGGGGAGGTTCGGGGCCGCACTCCACGCAGCTGCCTGGTGTCACAGGTGTTCCCTGGCAGGGGGAAGTCCGCTAATGACCTCCCCTGTCCATGGGGAGGCACTAGATGCTACCTGCGTTTCCAGCACAACCCCCACCTTTCCCCGGCAGCCCGCACTGGGAGGGACTCGGGGAAGCCACTCGAAAGGCACCTAGGAGATCCCGGGTGCTGCAGACAGAAGACGGAACCTCCCCACACTCAGAATTCCGGAACACGGGTGACTGTGTGGGTGAGGTTTAGGGCCGCCCTCCACGAAGCTTCCTGGTGTCACAGGTGTTCCCTCTCAAGGGGAAGTCCGCTACTTACCTCCCCTGTCCATGGGGAGGCACTAGATGCTACCTGCGTTTCCAGCCCAACCCCCGCCTTTCCCTGACAGCCAGCACTGGGAGGGACTCGGGGAAGACACTCGAAGGGCTCCTAGGAGATCCCGGGTGCTGCAGACAGAAGACGGAACCTCCCCACACTCAGAATTCCGGAACACGGCTGACTGTTTGGGGGAGGTTCTGGGCCGCCCTCCACGCAGCTGCCTGGTGTCACAGGTGTTCCCTGGCAGGGGGAAGTCCGCTAATGACCTCCCCTGTCCATGGGGAGGCACTAGATTCTACCTGCGTTTCCAGCCCAACCCCCGCCTTTCCCCGGCAGCCCGCACTGTGAGGGACTCGGGGAAGACACTCGAATGGCTCCTAGGAGATCCCGGGTGCTGCAGACAGAAGACGGAACCTCCCCACACTCAGAATCCCGGAACACGGCTGACTGTGTGGGGGAGGTTCGGGGCCGCACTCCACGCAGCTGCCTGGTGTCGCAGGTGTTCCCTGGCAGGGGGAAGTCCGCTAATTACCTCCCCTGTCCATGGGGAGTCACTAGATGCTACCTGCGTTTCCAACCCAACCCCCACCTTTCCCCGGGAGCCCGCACTGGGAGGGACTCGGGGAAGACACTCGAAGGGCTCCTAGGAGATGCCGGGTGCTGCAGAGAGAAGACGGAACCTCCCCACACTCAGAATTCCGGAACACGGCTGACTGTGTGGGGGAGGTTCGGGTCGGCCCTCCCCGAAGCTGCCTGGTGTCACAGGTGTTCCCTGGCAGGGGGAAGTTCGCTAATTACCTCCCCTGTCCATGGGGAGGCACTAGATGCTACCTGCGTTTCCAGCCCAACCCCCGCCTTTCCCCGGGAGCCCGCACTGGGAGGGACTCGGGGAAGCCACTCGAAGGGCACCTAGGAGATCCCGGGTGCTGCAGACAGAAGACGGAACCTCCCCACACTCAGAATTCCGAACACGGGTGACTGTGTGGGTGAGGTTTAGGGCCGCCCTCCACGGAGCTTCCTGGTGTCACAGGTGTTCCCTGCCAGGGGGAAGTCCGCTAATGACCTCCCCTGTCCATGGGGAGGCACTAGATGCTACCTGCGTTTCCAGCACAACCCCCACCTTTCCCCGGCAGCCCGCACTGGGAGGGACTCGGGGAAGACACTCGAAGGGCTCCTAGGAGATCCCGGGTGCTGCAGACAGAAGACGGAACCTCCCCACACTCAGAATCCCGGAACACGGCTGACTGTGTGGGGGAGGTTCGGGGCCGCACTCCACGCAGCTGCCTGGTGTCGCAGGTGTTCCCTGGCAGGGGGAAGTCCGCTAATTACCTCCCCTGTCCATGGGGAGGCACTAGATGCTACCTGCGTTTCCAGCCCAACCCCCGCCTTTCCCCGGCAGCCCGCAATGTGAGGGACTCGGGGAAGCCACTCGAAGGGCTCCTAGGAGATCCCGGGTGCTGCAGACAGAAGACGGAACCTCCCCACACTCAGAATCCCGGAACACGGCTGACTGTGTGGGGGAGGTTCGGGGCCGCACTCCACGCAGCTGCCTGGTGTCGCAGGTGTTCCCTGGCAGGGGGAAGTCCGCTAATTACCTCCCCTGTCCATGGGGAGTCACTAGATGCTACCTGCGTTTCCAACCCAACCCCCACCTTTCCCCGGGAGCCCGCACTGGGAGGGACTCGGGGAAGACACTCGAAGGGCTCCTAGGAGATGCCGGGTGCTGCAGAGAGAAGACGGAACCTCCCCACACTCAGAATTCCGGAACAAGGCTGACTGTGTGGGGGAGGTTCGGGTCGGCCCTCCCCGAAGCTGCCTGGTGTCACAGGTGTTCCCTGGCAGGGGGAAGTTCGCTAATTACCTCCCCTGTCCATGGGGAGGCACTAGATGCTACCTGCGTTTCCAGCCCAACCCCCGCCTTTCCCCGGCAGCCCGCACTGGGAGGGACTCGGGGAAGCCACTCGAAGGGCACCTAGGAGATCCCGGGTGCTGCAGACAGAAGACGGAACCTCCCCACACTCAGAATTCCGAACACGGGTGACTGTGTGGGTGAGGTTTAGGGCCGCCCTCCACGGAGCTTCCTGGTGTCACAGGTGTTCCCTGCCAGGGGGAAGTCCGCTAATTACCTCCCCTGTCCATGGGGAGGCACTAGATGCTACCTGCGTTTCCAGGCCAAACCCCGCCTTTCCCCGGCAGCCCGCACTGGGAGGGACTCGGGGAAGACACTCGAAGGGCTCCTAGGAGATCCCGGGTGCTGCAGACAGAAGACGGAACCTCCCCACACTCAGAATCCCGGAACACGGCTGACTGTGTGGGGGAGGTTCGGGGCCGCACTCCACGCAGCTGCCTGGTGTCACAGGTGTTCCCTGGCAGGGGGAAGTCCGCTAATGACCTCCCCTGTCCATGGGGAGGCACTGGATGCTACCTGCGTTTCCAGCACAACCCCCACCTTTCCCCGGCAGCCCGCACTGGGAGGGACTCGGGGAAGCCACTCGAAGGGCACCTAGGAGATCCCGGGTGCTGCAGACAGAAGACGGAACCTCCCCACACTCAGAATTCCGGAACACGGGTGACTGTGTGGGTGAGGTTTAGGGCCGCCCTCCACGAAGCTTCCTGGTGTCACAGGTGTTCCCTCTCAAGGGGAAGTCCGCTACTTACCTCCCCTGTCCATGGGGAGGCACTAGATGCTACCTGCGTTTCCAGCCCAACCCCCGCCTTTCCCTGACAGCCCGCACTGGGAGGGACTCGGGGAAGACACTCGAAGGGCTCCTAGGAGATCCCGGGTGCTGCAGACAGAAGACGGAACCTCCCCACACTCAGAATTCCGGAACACGGCTGACTGTTTGGGGGAGGTTCTGGGCCGCCCTCCACGCAGCTGCCTGGTGTCACAGGTGTTCCCTGGCAGGGGGAAGTCCGCTAATGACCTCCCCTGTCCATGGGGAGGCACTAGATTCTACCTGCGTTTCCAGCCCAACCCCCGCCTTTCCCCGGCAGCCCGCACTGTGAGGGACTCGGGGAAGACACTCGAAGGGCTCCTAGGAGATCCCGGGTGCTGCAGACAGAAGACGGAACCTCCCCACACTCAGAATTCCGGAACACGGCTGACTGTGTGGGGGAGGTTCGGGTCGGCCCTCCCCGAAGCTGCCTGGTGTCACAGGTGTTCCCTGGCAGGGGGAAGTTCGCTAATTACCTCCCATGTCCATGGGGAGGCACTAGATGCTACCTGCGTTTCCAGCCCAACCCCCGCCTTTCCCCGGGAGCCCGCACTGGGAGAAGGACTCGGGGAAGCCACTCGAAGGGCTCCTAGGAGATCCCGGGTGCTGCAGACAGAAGACGGAACCTCCCCACACTCAGAATTCCGAACACGGGTGACTGTGTGGGTGAGGTTTAGGGCCGCCCTCCACGGATCTTCCTGGTGTCACAGGTGTTCCCTGCCAGGGGGAAGTCCGCTAATGACCTCCCCTGTCCATGGGGAGGCACTAGATGCTACCTGCGTTTCCAGCACAACCCCCACCTTTCCCCGGCAGCCCGCACTGGGAGGGACTCGGGGAAGACACTCGAAGGGCTCCTAGGAGATCCCGGGTGCTGCAGACAGAAGACGGAACCTCCCCACACTCAGAATCCCGGAACACGGCTGACTGTGTGGGGGAGGTTCGGGGCCGCACTCCACGCAGCTGCCTGGTGTCGCAGGTGTTCCCTGGCAGGGGGAATTCCGCTAATTACCTCCCCTGTCCATGGGGAGGCACTAGATGCTACCTGCGTTTCCAGCCCAACCCCCGCCTTTCCCCGGCAGCCCGCACTGTGAGGGACTCGGGGAAGCCACTCGAAGGGCTCCTAGGAGATCCCGGGTGCTGCAGACAGAAGACGGAACCTCCCCACACTCAGAATCCCGGAACACGGCTGACTGTGTGGGGGAGGTTCGGGGCCGCACTCCACGCAGCTGCCTGGTGTCGCAGGTGTTCCCTGGCAGGGGGAAGTCCGCTAATTACCTCCCCTGTCCATGGGGAGTCACTAGATGCTACCTGCGTTTCCAACCCAACCCCCACCTTTCCCCGGGAGCCCGCACTGGGAGGGACTCGGGGAAGACACTCGAAGGGCTCCTAGGAGATGCCGGGTGCTGCAGAGAGAAGACGGAACCTCCCCACACTCAGAATTCCGGAACACGGGTGACTGTGTGGGTGAGGTTTAGGGCCGCCCTCCACGAAGCTTCCTGGTGTCACAGGTGTTCCCTCTCAAGGGGAAGTCCGCTACTTACCTCCCCTGTCCATGGGGAGGCACTAGATGCTACCTGCGTTTCCAGCCCAACCCCCGCCTTTCCCTGACAGCCCGCACTGGGAGGGACTCGGGGTAGACACTCGAAGGGCTCCTAGGAGATCCCGGGTGCTGCAGACAGAAGACGGAACCTCCCCACACTCAGAATTCCGGAACACGGCTGACTGTTTGGGGGAGGTTCTGGGCCGCCCTCCACGCAGCTGCCTGGTGTCACAGGTGTTCCCTGGCAGGGGGAAGTCCGCTAATGACCTCCCCTGTCCATGGGGAGGCACTAGATTCTACCTGCGTTTCCAGCCCAACCCCCGCCTTTCCCCGGCAGCCCGCACTGTGAGGGACTCGGGGAAGACACTCGAAGGGCTCCTAGGAGATCCCGGGTGCTGCAGACAGAAGACGGAACCTCCCCACACTCCGAATCCCGGAACACGGCTGACTGTGTGGGGGAGGTTCGGGTCGGCCCTCCCCGAAGCTGCCTGGTGTCACAGGTGTTCCCTGGCAGGGGGAAGTTCGCTAATTACCTCCCCTGTCCATGGGGAGGCACTAGATGCTACCTGCGTTTCCAGCCCAACCCCCGCCTTTCCCCGGGAGCCCGCACTGGGAGGGACTCGGGGAAGCCACTCGAAAGGCACCTAGGAGATCCCGGGTGCTGCAGACAGAAGACGGAACCTCCCCACACTCAGAATTCCGAACACGGGTGACTGTGTGGGTGAGGTTTAGGGCCGCCCTCCACGGAGCTTCCTGGTGTCACAGGTGTTCCCTGCCAGGGGGAAGTCCGCTAATGACCTCCCCTGTCCATGGGGAGGCACTAGATGCTACCTGCGTTTCCAGCACAACCCCCACCTTTCCCCGGCAGCCCGCACTGGGAGGGACTCGGGGAAGACACTCGAAGGGCTCCTAGGAGATCCCGGGTGCTGCAGACAGAAGACGGAACCTCCCCACACTCAGAATCCCGGAACACGGCTGACTGTGTGGGGGAGGTTCGGGGCCGCACTCCACGCAGCTGCCTGGTGTCGCAGGTGTTCCCTGGCAGGGGGAAGTCCGCTAATTACCTCCCCTGTCCATGGGGAGGCACTAGATGCTACCTGCGTTTCCAGCCCAACCCCCGCCTTTCCCCGGCAGCCCGCACTGTGAGGGACTCGGGGAAGCCACTCGAAGGGCTCCTAGGAGATCCCGGGTGCTGCAGACAGAAGACGGAACCTCCCCACACTCAGAATCCCGGAACACGGCTGACTGTGTGGGGGAGGTTCGGGGCCGCACTCCACGCAGCTGCCTGGTGTCGCAGGTGTTCCCTGGCAGGGGGAAGTCCGCTAATTACCTCCCCTGTCCATGGGGAGTCACTAGATGCTACCTGCGTTTCCAACCCAACCCCCACCTTTCCCCGGGAGCCCGCACTGGGAGGGACTCGGGGAAGACACTCGAAGGGCTCCTAGGAGATGCCGGGTGCTGCAGACAGAAGACGGAACCTCCCCACACTCAGAATTCCGGAACACGGCTGACTGTGTGGGGGAGGTTCGGGTCGGCCCTCCCCGAAGCTACCTGGTGTCACAGGTGTTCCCTGGCAGGGGGAAGTTCGCTAATTACCTCCCCTGTCCATGGGGAGGCACTAGATGCTACCTGCGTTTCCAGCCCAACCCCCGCCTTTCCCCGGGAGCCCGCACTGGGAGGGACTCGGGGAAGCCACTCGAAGGGCACCTAGGAGATCCCGGGTGCTGCAGACAGAAGACGGAACCTCCCCACACTCAGAATTCCGAACACGGGTGACTGTGTGGGTGAGGTTTAGGGCCGCCCTCCACGGAGCTTCCTGGTGTCACAGGTGTTCCCTGCCAGGGGGAAGTCCGCTAATTACCTCCCCTGTCCATGGGGAGGCACTAGATGCTACCTGCGTTTCCAGGCCAAACCCCGCCTTTCCCCGGCAGCCCGCACTGGGAGGGACTCGGGGAAGACACTCGAAGGGCTCCTAGGAGATCCCGGGTGCTGCAGACAGAAGACGGAACCTCCCCACACTCAGAATCCCGGAACACGGCTGACTGTGTGGGGGAGGTTCGGGGCCGCACTCCACGCAGCTGCCTGGTGTCACAGGTGTTCCCTGGCAGGGGGAAGTCCGCTAATGACCTCCCCTGTCCATGGGGAGGCACTAGATGCTACCTGCGTTTCCAGCACAACCCCCACCTTTCCCCGGCAGCCCGCACTGGGAGGGACTCGGGGAAGCCACTCGAAGGGCACCTAGGAGATCCCGGGTGCTGCAGACAGAAGACGGAACCTCCCCACACTCAGAATTCCGGAACACGGGTGACTGTGTGGGTGAGGTTTAGGGCCGCCCTCCACGAAGCTTCCTGGTGTCACAGGTGTTCCCTCTCAAGGGGAAGTCCGCTACTTACCTCCCCTGTCCATGGGGAGGCACTAGATGCTACCTGCGTTTCCAGCCCAACCCCCGCCTTTCCCTGACAGCCCGCACTGGGAGGGACTCGGGGAAGACACTCGAAGGGCTCCTAGGAGATCCCGGGTGCTGCAGACAGAAGACGGAACCTCCCCACACTCAGAATTCCGGAACACGGCTGACTGTTTGGGGGAGGTTCTGGGCCGCCCTCCACGCAGCTGCCTGGTGTCACAGGTGTTCCCTGGCAGGGGGAAGTCCGCTAATGACCTCCCCTGTCCATGGGGAGGCACTAGATTCTACCTGCGTTTCCAGCCCAACCCCCGCCTTTCCCCGGCAGCCCGCACTGTGAGGGACTCGGGGAAGACACTCGAAGGGCTCCTAGGAGATCCCGGGTGCTGCAGACAGAAGACGGAACCTCCCCACACTCAGAATCCCGGAACACGGCTGACTGTGTGGGGGAGGTTCGGGGCCGCACTCCACGCAGCTGCCTGGTGTCGCAGGTGTTCCCTGGCAGGGGGAAGTCCGCTAATTACCTCCCCTGTCCATGGGGAGTCACTAGATGCTACCTGCGTTTCCAACCCAACCCCCACCTTTCCCAGGGAGCCCGCACTGGGAGGGACTCGGGGAAGACACTCGAAGGGCTCCTAGGAGATCCCGGGTGCTGCAGACAGAAGACGGAACCTCCCCTCACTCAGAATTCCGGAACACGGCTGACTGTGTGGGGGAGGTTCGGGTCGGCCCTTCCCGAAGCTGCCTGGTGTCACAGGTGTTCCCTGGCAGGGGGAAGTTCGCTAATTACCTCCCCTGTCCATGGGGAGGCACTAGATGCTACCTGCGTTTCCAGCCCAACCCCCGCCTTTCCCCGGGAGCCCGCACTGGGAGGGACTCGGGGAAGCCACTCGAAGGGCACCTAGGAGATCCCGGGTGCTGCAGACAGAAGACGGAACCTCCCCACACTCAGAATTCCGAACACGGGTAACTGTGTGGGTGAGGTTTAGGGCCGCCCTCCACGGAGCTTCCTGGTGTCACAGGTGTTCCCTGCCAGGGGGAAGTCCGCTAATGACCTCCCCTGTCCATGGGGAGGCACTAGATGCTACCTGCGTTTCCAGCACAACCCCCACCTTTCCCCGGCAGCCCGCACTGGGAGGGACTCGGGGAAGACACTCGAAGGGCTCCTAGGAGATCCCGGGTGCTGCAGACAGAAGACGGAACCTCCCCACACTCAGAATCCCGGAACACGGCTGACTGTGTGGGGGAGGTTCGGGGCCGCACTCCACGCAGCTGCCTGGTGTCGCAGGTGTTCCCTGGCAGGGGGAAGTCCGCTAATTACCTCCCCTGTCCATGGGGAGGCACTAGATGCTACCTGCGTTTCCAGCCCAACCCCCGCCTTTCCCCGGCAGCCCGCACTGTGAGGGACTCGGGGAAGCCACTCGAAGGGCTCCTAGGAGATCCCGGGTGCTGCAGACAGAAGACGGAACCTCCCCACACTCAGAATCCCGGAACACGGCTGACTGTGTGGGGGAGGTTCGGGGCCGCACTCCACGCAGCTGCCTGGTGTCGCAGGTGTTCCCTGGCAGGGGGAAGTCCGCTAATTACCTCCCCTGTCCATGGGGAGGCACTAGATGCTACCTGCGTTTCCAGCCCAACCCCCGCCTTTCCCCGGGAGCCCGCACTGGGAGGGACTCGGGGAAGCCACTCGAAGGGCACCTAGGAGATCCCGGGTGCTGCAGACAGAAGACGGAACCTCCACACACTCAGAATTCCGAACACGGGTGACTGTGTGGGTGAGGTTCTGGGCCGCCCTCCACGGAGCTTCCTGGTGTCACAGGTGTTCCCTGCCAGGGGGAAGTCCGCTAATTACCTCCCCTGTCCATGGGGAGGCACTAGATGCTACCTGCGTTTCCAGGCAAAACCCCGCCTTTCCCCGGGAGCCCGCACTGGGAGGGACTCGGGGAAGACACTCGAAGGGCTCCTAGGAGATCCCGGGTGCTGCAGACAGAAGACGGAACCTCCCCACACTCAGAATCCCGGAACACGGCTGACTGTGTGGGGGAGGTTCTGGGCCGCCCTCCACGCAGCTGCCTGGTGTCACAGGTGTTCCCTGGCAGGGGGAAGTCCGCTAATTACCTCCCCTGTCCATGGGGAGTCACTAGATGCTACCTGCGTTTCCAACCCAACCCCCACCTTTCCCCGGGAGCCCGCACTGGGAGGGACTCGGGGAAGACACTCGAAGGGCTCCTAGGAGATGCCGGGTGCTGCAGAGAGAAGACGGAACCTCCCCACACTCAGAATTCCGGAACACGGCTGACTGTGTGGGGGAGGTTCGGGTCCGCCCTCCCCGAAGCTGCCTGGTGTCACAGGTGTTCCCTGGCAGGGGGAAGTCCGCTAATTACCTCCCCTGTCCATGGGGAGGCACTAGATGCTACCTGCGTTTCCAGCCCAACCCCCGCCTTTCCCCGGGAGCCCGCACTGGGAGGGACTCGGGGAAGCCACTCGAAGGGCACCTAGGAGATCCCGGGTGCTGCAGACAGAAGACGGAACCTCCCCACACTCAGAATTCCGGAACACGGGTGACTGTGTGGGTGAGGTTTAGGGCCGCCCTCCACGAAGCTTCCTGGTGTCACAGGTGTTCCCTCTCAAGGGGAAGTCCGCTACTTACCTCCCCTGTCCATGGGGAGGCACTAGATGCTACCTGCGTTTCCAGCCCAACCCCCGCCTTTCCCTGACAGCCCGCACTGGGAGGGACTCGGGGAAGACACTCGAAGGGCTCCTAGGAGATCCCGGGTGCTGCAGACAGAAGACGGAACCTCCCCACACTCAGAATTCCGGAACACGGCTGACTGTTTGGGGGAGGTTCTGGGCCGCCCTCCACGCAGCTGCCTGGTGTCACAGGTGTTCCCTGGCAGGGGGAAGTCCGCTAATGACCTCCCCTGTCCATGGGGAGGCACTAGATGCTACCTGCGTTTCCAGCCCAACCCCCGCCTTTCCCCAGCAGCCCGCACTGTGAGGGACTCGGGGAAGACACTCGAAGGGCTCCTAGGAGATCCCGGGTGCTGCAGACAGAAGACGGAACCTCCCCACACTCAGAATCCCGGAACACGGCTGACTGTGTGGGGGAGGTTCGGGGCCGCACTCCACGAAGCTGCCTGGTGTCGCAGGTGTTCCCTGGCAGGGGGAAGTCCGCTAATTACCTCCCCTGTCCATGGGGAGTCACTAGAGGCTACCTGCGTTTCCAAACCAACCCCCACCTTTCCCCGGGAGCCCGCACTGGGAGGGACTCGGGGAAGACACTCGAAGGGCTCCTAGGAGATGCCGGGTGCTGCAGAGAGAAGACGGAACCTCCCCACACTCAGAATTCCGGAACACGGCTGACTGTGTGGGGGAGGTTCGGGTCGGCCCTCCCCGAAGCTGCCTGGTGTCACAGGTGTTCCCTGGCAGGGGGAAGTTCGCTAATTACCTCCCCTGTCCATGGGGAGGCACTAGATGCTACCTGCGTTTCCAGCCCAACCCCCGCCTTTCCCCGGGAGCCCGCACTGGGAGGGACTCGGGGAAGCCACTCGAAGGGCACCTAGGAGATCCCGGGTGCTGCAGACAGAAGACGGAACCTCCCCACACTCAGAATTCCGAACACGGGTGACTGTGTGGGTGAGGTTTAGGGCCGCCCTCCACGGAGCTTCCCGGTGTCACAGGTGTTCCCTGCCAGGGGGAAGTCCGCTAATTACCTCCCCTGTCCATGGGGAGGCACTAGATGCTACCTGCGTTTCCAGGCCAAACCCCGCCTTTCCCCGGCAGCCCGCACTGGGAGGGACTCGGGGAAGACACTCGAAGGGCTCCTAGGAGATGCCGGGTGCTGCAGACAGAAGACGGAACCTCCCCACACTCAGAATCCCGGAACACGGCTGACTGTGTGGGGGAGGTTCGGGGCCGCACTCCACGCAGCTGCCTGGTGTCGCAGGTGTTCCCTGGCAGGGGGAAGTCCGCTAATTACCTCCCCTGTCCATGGGGAGTCACTAGATGCTACCTGCGTTTCCAACCCAACCCCCACCTTTCCCCGGGAGCCCGCACTGGGAGGGACTCGGGGAAGACACTCGAAGGGCTCCTAGGAGATGCCGGTTGCTGCAGAGAGAAGACGGAACCTCCCCACACTCAGAATACCGGAACACGGCTGACTGTGTGGGGGAGGTTCGGGTCCGCCCTCCCCGAAGCTGCCTGGTGTCACAGGTGTTCCCTGGCAGGGGGAAGTCCGCTAATTACCTCCCCTGTCCATGGGGAGGCACTAGATGCTACCTGCGTTTCCAGCCCAACCCCCGCCTTTCCCCGGGGGCCCGCACTGGGAGGGACTCGGGGAAGCCACTCGAAGGGCACCTAGGAGATCCCGGGTGCTGCAGACAGAAGACGGAACCTCCCCACACCCAGAATTCCGAACACGGGTGACTGTGTGGGTGAGGTTTAGGGCCGCCCTCCACGGAGCTTCCTGGTGTCACAGGTGTTCCCTGCCAGGGGGAAGTCCGCTAATTACCTCCCCTGTCCATGGGGAGGCACTAGAGGCTACCTGCGTTTCCAGGCCAAACCCCGCCTTTCCCCGGCAGCCCGCACTGGGAGGGACTCGGGGAAGACACTCGAAGGGCTCCTAGGAGATCCCGGGTGCTGCAGACAGAAGACGGAACCTCCCCACACTCAGAATTCCGGAACACGGCTGACTGTGTGGGGGAGGTTCGGGGCCGCACTCCACGCAGCTGCCTGGTGTCACAGGTGTTCCCTGGCAGGGGGAAGTCCGCTAATGACCTCCCCTGTCCATGGGGAGGCACTAGATGCTACCTGCGTTTCCAGCACAACCCCCACCTTTCCCCGGCAGCCCGCACTGGGAGGTACTCGGGGAAGACACTCGAAGGGCTCCTAGGAGATGCCGGGTGCTGCAGAGAGAAGACGGAACCTCCCCACACTCAGAATTCCGGAACACGGCTGACTGTGTGGGGGAGGTTCGGGTCCGCCCTCCCCGAAGCTGCCTGGTGTCACAGGTGTTCCCTGGCAGGGGGAAGTCCGCTAATTACCTCCCCTGTCCATGGGGAGGCACTAGATGCTACCTGCGTTTCCAGCCCAACCCCCGCCTTTCCCCGGGAGCCCGCACTGTTAGGGACTCGGGGAAGCCACTCGAAGGGCACCTAGGAGATCCCGGGTGCTGCAGACAGAAGACGGAACCTCCCCACACTCAGAATTCCGAACACGGGTGACTGTGTGGGTGAGGTTTAGGGCCGCCCTCCACGGAGCTTCCTGGTGTCACAGGTGTTCCCTGCCAGGGGGAAGTCCGCTAATGACCTCCCCTGTCCATGGGGAGGCACTAGATGCTACCTGCGTTTCCAGCACAACCCCCACCTTTCCCCGGCAGCCCGCACTGGGAGGGACTCGGGGAAGACACTCGAAGGGCTCCTAGGAGATCCCGGGTGCTGCAGACAGAAGACGGAACCTCCCCACACTCAGAATCCCGGAACACGGCTGACTGTGTGGGGGAGGTTCGGGGCCGCACTCCACGCAGCTGCCTGGTGTCGCAGGTGTTCCCTGGCAGGGGGAAGTCCGCTAATTACCTCCCCTGTCCATGGGGAGTCACTAGATGCTACCTGCGTTTCCAACCCAACCCCCAACTTTCCCAGGGAGCCCGCACTGGGAGGGACTCGGGGAAGACACTCGAAGGGCTCCTAGGAGATGCCGGGTGCTGCAGAGAGAAGACGGAACCTCCCCACACTCAGAATTCCGGAACACGGCTGACTGTGTGGGGGAGGTTCGGGTCGGCCCTCCCCGAAGCTGCCTGGTGTCACAGGTGTTCCCTGGCAGGGGGAAGTTCGCTAATTACCTCCCCTGTCCATGGGGAGGCACTAGATGCTACCTGCGTTTCCAGCCCAACCCCCGCCTTTCCCCGGGAGCCCGCACTGGGAGGGACTCGGGGAAGCCACTCGAAGGGCACCTAGGAGATCCCGGGTGCTGCAGACAGAAGACGGAACCTCCCCACACTCAGAATTCCGAACACGGGTGACTGTGTGGGTGAGGTTTAGGGCCGCCCTCCACGGAGCTTCCTGGTGTCACAGGTGTTCCCTGCCAGGGGGAAGTCCGCTAATTACCTCCCCTTTCCATGGGGAGGCACTAGATGCTACCTGCGTTTCCAGGCCAAACCCCGCCTTTCCCCGGCAGCCCGCACTGGGAGGGACTCAGGGAAGACACTCGAAGGGCTCCTAGGAGATCCCGGGTGCTGCAGACAGAAGACGGAACCTCCCCACACTCAGAATCCCGGAACACGGCTGACTGTGTGGGGGAGGTTCGGGGCCGCACTCCACGCAGCTGCCTGGTGTCACAGGTGTTCCCTGGCAGGGGGAAGTCCGCTAATGACCTCCCCTGTCCATGGGGAGGCACTAGATGCTACCTGCGTTTCCAGCACAACCCCCACCTTTCCCCGGCAGCCCGCACTGGGAGGGACTCGGGGAAGCCACTCGAAGGGCACCTAGGAGATCCCGGGTGCTGCAGACAGAAGACGGAACCTCCCCACACTCAGAATTCTGGAACACGGCTGACTGTTTGGGGGAGGTTCTGGGCCGCCCTCCACGCAGCTGCCTGGTGTCACAGGTGTTCCCTGGCAGGGGGAAGTCCGCTAATGACCTCCCCTGTCCATGGGGAGGCACTAGATTCTACCTGCGTTTCCAGCCCAACCCCCGCCTTTCCCCGGCAGCCCGCACTGTGAGGGACTCGGGGAAGACACTCGAAGGGCTCCTAGGAGATCCCGGGTGCTGCAGACAGAAGACGGAACCTCCCCACACTCAGAATCCCGGAACACGGCTGACTGTGTGGGGGAGGTTCGGGGCCGCACTCCACGCAGCTGCCTGGTGTCGCAGGTGTTCCCTGGCAGGGGGAAGTCCGCTAATTACCTCCCCTGTCCATGGGGAGTCACTAGATGCTACCTGCGTTTCCAACCCAACCCCCACCTTTCCCCGGGAGCCCGCACTGGGAGGGACTCGGGGAAGACACTCGAAGGGCTCCTAGGAGATGCCGGGTGCTGCAGAGAGAAGACGGAACCTCCCCACACTCAGAATTCCGGAACACGGCTGACTGTGTGGGGGAGGTTCGGGTCGGCCCTCCCCGAAGCTGCCTGGTGTCACAGGTGTTCCCTGCCAGGGGGAAGTCCGCTAATGACCTCCCCTGTCCATGGGGAGGCACTAGATGCTACCTGCGTTTCCAGCACAACCCCCACCTTTCCCCGGCAGCCCGCACTGGGAGGGACTCGGGGAAGACACTCGAAGGGCTCCTAGGAGATCCCGGGTGCTGCAGACAGAAGACGGAACCTCCCCACACTCAGAATCCCGGAACACGGCTGAATGTGTGGGGGAGGTTCGGGGCCGCACTCCACGCAGCTGCCTGGTGTCGCAGGTGTTCCCTGGCAGGGGGAAGTCCGCTAATTACCTCCCCTGTCCATGGGGAGGCACTAGATGCTACCTGCGTTTCCAGCCCAACCCCCGCCTTTCCCCGGCAGCCCGCACTGTGAGGGACTCGGGGAAGCCACTCGAAGGGCTCCTAGGAGATCCCGGGTGCTGCAGACAGAAGACGGAACCTCCCCACACTCAGAATCCCGGAACACGGCTGACTGTGTGGGGGAGGTTCGGGGCCGCACTCCACGCAGCTGCCTGGTGTCGCAGGTGTTCCCTGGCAGGGGGAAGTCCGCTAATTACCTCCCCTGTCCATGGGGAGGCACTAGATGCTACCTGCGTTTCCAGCCCAACCCCCGCCTGTCCCCGGGAGCCCGCACTGGGAGGGACTCGGGGAAGCCACTCGAAGGGCACCTAGGAGATCCCGGGTGCTGCAGACAGAAGACGGAACCTCCCCACACTCAGAATTCCGAACACGGGTGACTGTGTGGGTGAGGTTCTGGGCCGCCCTCCACGGAGCTTCCTGGTGTCACAGGTGTTCCCTGCCAGGGGGAAGTCCGCTAATTACCTCCCCTGTCCATCGGGAGGCACTAGATGCTACCTGCGTTTCCAGGCCAAACCCCGCCTTTCCCCGGGAGCCCGCACTGGGAGGGACTCGGGGAAGACACTCGAAGGGCTCCTAGGAGATCCCGGGTGCTGCAGACAGAAGACGGAACCTCCCCACACTCAGAATCCCGGAACACGGCTGACTGTGTGGGGGAGGTTCTGGGCCGCCCTCCACGCAGCTGCCTGGTGTCACAGGTGTTCCCTGGCAGGGGGAAGTCCGCTAATTACCTCCCCTGTCCATGGGGAGTCACTAGATGCTACCTGCGTTTCCAACCCAACCCCCACCTTTCACCGGGAGCCCGCACTGGGAGGGACTCGGGGAAGACACTCGAAGGGCTCCTAGGAGATGCCGGGTGCTGCAGAGAGAAGACGGAACCTCCCCACACTCAGAATTCCGGAACACGGCTGACTGTGTGGGGGAGGTTCGGGTCCGCCCTCCCCGAAGCTGCCTGGTGTCACAGGTGTTCCCTGGCAGGGGGAAGTCCGCTAATTACCTCCCCTGTCCATGGGGAGGCACTAGATGCTACCTGCGTTTCCAGCCCAACCCCCGCCTTTCCCCGGGAGCCCGCACTGGGAGGGACTCGGGGAAGCCACTCGAAGGGCACCTAGGAGATCCCGGGTGCTGCAGACAGAAGACGGAACCTCCCCACACTCAGAATTCCGGAACACGGGTGACTGTGTGGGTGAGGTTTAGGGCCGCCCTCCACGAAGCTTCCTGGGGTCACAGGTGTTCCCTCTCAAGGGGAAGTCCGCTACTTACCTCCCCTGTCCATGGGGAGGCACTAGATGCTACCTGCGTTTCCAGCCCAACCCCCGCCTTTCCCTGACAGCCCGCACTGGGAGGGACTCGGGGAAGACACTCGAAGGGCTCCTAGGAGATCCCGGGTGCTGCAGACAGAAGACGGAACCTCCCCACACTCAGAATTCCGGAACACGGCTGACTGTTTGGGGGAGGTTCTGGGCCGCCCTCCACGCAGCTGCCTGGTGTCACAGGTGTTCCCTGGCAGGGGGAAGTCCGCTAATGACCTCCCCTGTCCATGGGGAGGCACTAGATTCTACCTGCGTTTCCAGCCCAACCCCCGCCTTTCCCCAGCAGCCCGCACTGTGAGGGACTCGGGGAAGACACTCGAAGGGCTCCTAGGAGATCCCGGGTGCTGCAGACAGAAGACGGAACCTCCCCACACTCAGAATCCCGGAACACGGCTGACTGTGTGGGGGAGGATCGGGGCCGCACTCCACGCAGCTGCCTGGTGTCGCAGGTGTTCCCTGGCAGGGGGAAGTCCGCTAATTACCTCCCCTGTCCATGGGGAGTCACTAGATGCTACCTGCGTTTCCAACCCAACCCCCACCTTTCCCCGGGAGCCCGCACTGGGAGGGACTCGGGGAAGACACTCGAAGGGCTCCTAGGAGATGCCGGGTGCTGCAGAGAGAAGACGGAACCTCCCCACACTCAGAATTCCGGAACACGGCTGACTGTGTGGGGGAGGTTCGGGTCGGCCCTCCCCGAAGCTGCCTGGTGTCACAGGTGTTCCCTGGCAGGGGGAAGTTCGCTAATTACCTCCCCTGTCCATGGGGAGGCACTAGATGCTACCTGCGTTTCCAGCCCAACCCCCGCCTTTCCCCGGGAGCCCGCACTGGGAGGGACTCGGGGAAGCCACTCGAAGGGCACCTAGGAGATCCCGGGTGCTGCAGACAGAAGACGGAACCTCCCCACACTCAGAATTCCGAACACGGGTGACTGTGTGGGTGAGGTTTAGGGCCGCCCTCCACGGAGCTTCCTGGTGTCACAGGTGTTCCCTGCCAGGGGGAAGTCCGCTAATTACCTCCCCTGTCCATGGGGAGGCACTAGATGCTACCTGCGTTTCCAGGCCAAACCCCGCCTTTCCCCGGCAGCCCGCACTGGGAGGGACTCAGGGAAGACACTCGAAGGGCTCCTAGGAGATCCCGGGTGCTGCAGACAGAAGACGGAACCTCCCCACACTCAGAATCCCGGAACACGGCTGACTGTGTGGGGGAGGTTCGGGGCCGCACTCCACGCAGCTGCCTGGTGTCACAGGTGTTCCCTGGCAGGGGGAAGTCCGCTAATGACCTCCCCTGTCCATGGGGAGGCACTAGATGCTACCTGCGTTTCCAGCACAACCCCCACCTTTCCCCGGCAGCCCGCACTGGGAGGGACTCGGGGAAGCCACTCGAAGGGCACCTAGGAGATCCCGGGTGCTGCAGACAGAAGACGGAACCTCCCCACACTCAGAATTCCGAACACGGGTGACTGTGTGGGTGAGGTTTAGGGCCGCCCTCCACGGAGCTTCCCGGTGTCACAGGTGTTCCCTGCCAGGGGGAAGTCCGCTAATTACCTCCCCTGTCCATGGGGAGGCACTAGATGCTACCTGCGTTTCCAGGCCAACCCCCGCCTTTCCCAGGCAGCCCGCACTGGGAGGGACTCGGGGAAGACACTCGAAGGGCTCCTAGGAGATGCCGGGTGCTGCAGACAGAAGACGGAACCTCCCCACACTCAGAATCCCGGAACACGGCTGACTGTGTGGGGGAGGTTCGGGGCCGCACTCCACGCAGCTGCCTGGTGTCGCAGGTGTTCCCTGGCAGGGGGAAGTCCGCTAATTACCTCCCCAGTCCATGGGGAGTCACTAGATGCTACCTGCGTTTCCTACCCAACCCCCACCTTTCCCCGGGAGCCCGCACAGGGAGGGACTCGGGGAAGACACTCGAAGGGCTCCTAGGAGATGCCGGGTGCTGCAGAGAGAAGACGGAACCTCCCCACACTCAGAATACCGGAACACGGCTGACTGTGTGGGGGAGGTTCGGGTCCGCCCTCCCCGAAGCTGCCTGGTGTCACAGGTGTTCCCTGGCAGGGGGAAGTCCGCTAATTACCTCCCCTGTCCATGGGGAGGCACTAGATGCTACCTGCGTTTCCAGCCCAACCCCCGCCTTTCCCCGGGAGCCCGCACTGGGAGGGACTCGGGGAAGCCCCTCGAAGGGCACCTAGGAGATCCCGGGTGCTGCAGACAGAAGACGGAACCTCCCCACACTCAGAATTCCGAACACGGGTGACTGTGTGGGTGAGGTTTAGGGCCGCCCTCCACGGAGCTTCCTGGTGTCACAGGTGTTCCCTGCCAGGGGGAAGTCCGCTAATTACCTCCCCTGTCCATGGGGAGGCACTAGAGGCTACCTGCGTTTCCAGGCCAAACCCCGCCTTTCCCCGGCAGCCCGCACTGGGAGGGACTCGGGGAAGACACTCGAAGTGCTCCTAGGAGATCCCGGGTGCTGCAGAGAGAAGACGGAACCTCCCCACACTCAGAATTCCGGAACACGGCTGACTGTGTGGGGGAGGTTCGGGGCCGCACTCCACGCAGCTGCCTGGTGTCACAGGTGTTCCCTGGCAGGGGGAAGTCCGCTAATGACCTCCCCTGTCCATGGGGAGGCACTAGATGCTACCTGCGTTTCCAGCACAACCCCCACCTTTCCCCGGCAGCCCGCACTGGGAGGTACTCGGGGAAGACACTCGAAGGGCTCCTAGGAGATGCCGGGTGCTGCAGAGAGAAGACGGAACCTCCCCACACTCAGAATTCCGGAACACGGCTGACTGTGTGGGGGAGGTTCGGGTCCGCCCTCCCCGAAGCTGCCTGGTGTCACAGGTGTTCCCTGGCAGGGGGAAGTCCGCTAATTACCTCCCCTGTCCATGGGGAGGCACTAGATGCTACCTGCGTTTCCAGCCCAACCCCCGCGTTTCCCCGGGAGCCCGCACTGTTAGGGACTCGGGGAAGCCACTCGAAGGGCACCTAGGAAATCCCGGGTGCTGCAGACAGAAGACGGAACCTCCCCACACTCAGAATTCCGAACACGGGTGACTGTGTGGGTGAGGTTTAGGGCCGCCCTCCACGGAGCTTCCTGGTGTCACAGGTGTTCCCTGCCAGGGGGAAGTCCGCTAATTACCTCCCCTGTCCATGCGGAGGCACTAGATGCTACCTGCATTTCCAGGCCAAACCCCGCCTTTCCCCGGGAGCCCGCACTGGGAGGGACTTGGGGAAGACACTCGAAGGGCTCCTAGGAGATCCCGGGTGCTGCAGACAGAAGACGGAACCTCCCCACACTCAGAATTCCGGAACACGGCTGACTGTTTGGGGGAGGTTCTGGGCCGCCCTCCACGCAGCTGCCTGGTGTCACAGGTGTTCCCTGGCAGGGGGAAGTCCGCTAATTACCTCCCCTGTCCATGGGGAGTCACTAGATGCTACCTGCGTTTCCAACCCAACCCCCACCTTTCCCCGGGAGCCCGCACTGGGAGGGACTCGGGGAAGACACTCGAAGGGCTCCTAGGAGATGCCGGGTGCTGCAGAGAGAAGACGGAACCTCCCCACACTCAGAATTCCGGAACACGGCTGACTGTGTGGGGGAGTTTCGGGTCCGCCCTCCCCGAAGCTGCCTGGTGTCACAGGTGTTCCCTGGCAGGGGGAAGTCCGCTAATTACCTCCCCTGTCCATGGGGAGGCACTAGATGCTACCTGCGTTTCCAGCCCAACCCCCGCCTTTCCCCGGGAGCCCGCACTGGGAGGGACTCGGGGAAGCCACTCGAAGGGCACCTAGGAGATCCCGGGTGCTGCAGACAGAAGACGGAACCTCCCCACACTCAGAATTCCGGAACACGGGTGACTGTGTGGGTGAGGTTTAGGGCCGCCCTCCACGAAGCTTCCTGGTGTCACAGGTGTTCCCTCTCAAGGGGAAGTCCGCTACTTACCTCCCCTGTCCATGGGGAGGCACTAGATGCTACCTGCGTTTCCAGCCCAACCCCCGCCTTTCCCTGACAGCCCGCACTGGGAGGGACTCGGGGAAGACACTCGAAGGGCTCCTAGGAGATCCCGGGTGCTGCAGACAGAAGACGGAACCTCCCCACACTCAGAATTCCGGAACACGGCTGACTGTTTGGGGGAGGTTCTGGGCCGCCCTCCACGCAGCTGCCTGGTGTCACAGGTGTTCCCTGGCAGGGGGAAGTCCGCTAATGACCTCCCCTGTCCATGGGGAGGCACTAGATTCTACCTGCGTTTCCAGCCCAACCCCCGCCTTTCCCAGGCAGCCCGCACTGTGAGGGACTCGGGGAAGACACTCGAAGGGCTCCTAGGAGATCCCGGGTGCTGCAGACAGAAGACGGAACCTCCCCACACTCAGAATCCCGGAACACGGCTGACTGTGTGGGGGAGGTTCGGGGCCGCACTCCACGCAGCTTCCTGGTGTCGCAGGTGTTCCCTGGCAGGGGGAAGTCCGCTAATTACCTCCCCTGTCCATGGGGAGTCACTAGATGCTACCTGCGTTTCCAACCCAACCCCCACCTTTCCCCGGGAGCCCGCACTGGGAGGGACTCGGGGAAGACACTCGAAGGGCTCCTAGGAGATGCCGGGTGCTGCAGAGAGAAGACGGAACCTCCCCACACTCAGAATTCCGGAACACGGCTGACTGTGTGGGGGAGGTTCGTGTCGGCCCTCCCCGAAGCTGCCTGGTGTCACAGGTGTTCCCTGGCAGGGGGAAGTTCGCTAATTACCTCCCCTGTCCATGGGGAGGCACTAGATGCTACCTGCGTTTCCAGCCCAACCCCCGCCTTTCCCCGGGAGCCCGCACTGGGAGGGACTCGGGGAAGCCACTCGAAGGGCACCTAGGAGATCCCGGGTGCTGCAGACAGAAGACGGAACCTCCCCACACTCAGAAATCCGAACACGGGTGACTGTGTGGGTGAGGTTTAGGGCCGCCCTCCACAGAGCTTCCTGGTGTCACAGGTGTTCCCTGCCAGGGGGAAGTCCGCTAATTACCTCCCCTGTCCATGGGGAGGCACTAGATGCTACCTGCGTTTCCAGGCCAAACCCCGCCTTTCCCCGGCAGCCCGCACTGGGAGGGACTCGGGGAAGACACTCGAAGGGCTCCTAGGAGATCCCGGGTGCTGCAGACAGAAGACGGAACCTCCCCACACTCAGAATCCCGGAACACGGCTGACTGTGTGGGGGAGGTTCGGGGCCGCACTCCACGCAGCTGCCTGGTGTCACAGGTGTTCCCTGGCAGGGGGAAGTCCGCTAATGACCTCCCCTGTCCATGGGGAGGCACTAGATGCTACCTGCGTTTCCAGCACAACCCCCACCTTTCCCCGGCAGCCCGCACTGGGAGGGACTCGGGGAAGCCACTCGAAGGGCACCTAGGAGATCCCGGGTGCTGCAGACAGAAGACGGAACCTCCCCACACTCAGAATTCCGAACACGGGTGACTGTGTGGGTGAGGTTTAGGGCCGCCCTCCACGGAGCTTCCTGGTGTCACAGGTGTTCCCTGCCAGGGGGAAGTCCGCTAATTACCTCCCCTGTCCATGGGGAGGCACTAGAGGCTACCTGCGTTTCCAGGCCAAACCCCGCCTTTCCCCGGCAGCCCGCACTGGGAGGGACTCGGGGAAGACACTCGAAGGGCTCCTAGGAGATCCCGGGTGCTGCAGAGAGAAGACGGAACCTCCCCACACTCAGAATTCCGGAACACGGCTGACTGTGTGGGGGAGGTTCGGGGCCGCACTCCACGCAGCTGCCTGTTGTCACAGGTGTTCCCTGGCAGGGGGAAGTCCGCTAATGACCTCCCCTGTCCATGGGGAGGCACTAGATGCTACCTGCGTTTCCAGCACAACCCCCACCTTTCCCCGGCAGCCCGCACTGGGAGGTACTCGGGGAAGACACTCGAAGGGCTCCTAGGAGATGCCGGGTGCTGCAGAGAGAAGACGGAACCTCCCCACACTCAGAATTCCGGAACACGGCTGACTGTGTGGGGGAGGTTCGGGTCCGCCCTCCCCGAAGCTGCCTGGTGTCACAGGTGTTCCCTGGCAGGGGGAAGTCCGCTAATTACCTCCCCTGTCCATGGGGAGGCACTAGATGCTACCTGCGTTTCCAGCCCAACCCCCGCCTTTCCCCGGGAGCCCTCACTGGGAGGGACTCGGGGAAGCCAATCGAAGGGCACCTAGGAGATCCCGGGTGCTGCAGACAGAAGACGGAACCTCCCCACACTCAGAATTCCGAACACGGGTGACTGTGTGGGTGAGGTTTAGGGCCGCCCTCCACGGAGCTTCCTGGTGTCACAGGTGTTCCCTGCCAGGGGGAAGTCCGCTAATTACCTCCCCTGTCCATGGGGAGGCACTAGATGCTACCTGCGTTTCCAGGCCAAACCCCGCATTTCCCCGGGAGCCCGCACTGGGAGGGACTCGGGGAAGACACTCGAAGGGCTCCTAGGAGATCCCGGGTGCTGCAGACAGAAGACGGAACCTCCCCACACTCAGAATTCCGGAACACGGCTGACTGTTTGGGGGAGGTTCTGGGCCGCCCTCCACGCAGCTGCCTGGTGTCACAGGTGTTCCCTGGCAGGGGGAAGTCCGTTAATGACCTCCCCTGTCCATGGGGAGGCACTAGATTCTACCTGCGTTTCCAGCCCAACCCCCGCCTTTCCCCGGCAGCCCGCACTGTGAGGGACTCGGGGAAGACACTCGAAGGGCTCCTAGGAGATCCCGGGTGCTGCAGACAGAAGACGGAACCTCCCCACACTCAGAATCCCGGAACACGGCTGACTGTGTGGGGGAGGTTCGGGGCCGCACTCCACGCAGCTGCCTGGTGTCGCAGGTGTTCCCTGGCAGGGGGAAGTCCGCTAATTACCTCCCCTGTCCATGGGGAGTCACTAGATGCTACCTGCGTTTCCAACCCAACCCCCACCTTTCCCCGGGAGCCCGCACTGGGAGGGACTCGGGGAAGACACTCGAAGGGCTCCTAGGAGATGCCGGGTGCTGCAGAGAGAAGACGGAACCTCCCCACACTCAGAATTCCGGAACACGGCTGACTGTGTGGGGGAGGTTCGGGTCGGCCCTCCCCGAAGCTGCCTGGTGTCACAGGTGTTCCCTGGCAGGGGGAAGTTCGCTAATTACCTCCCCTGTCCATGGGGAGGCACTAGATGCTACCTGCGTTTCCAACCCAACCCCCACCTTTCCCCGGGAGCCCGCACTGGGAGGGACTCGGGGAAGACACTCGAAGGGCTCCTAGGAGATGCCGGGTGCTGCAGAGAGAAGACGGAACCTCCCCACACTCAGAATTCCGGAACACGGCTGACTGTGTGGGGGAGGTTCGGGTCGGCCCTCCCCGAAGCTGCCTGGTGTCACAGGTGTTCCCTGCCAGGGGGAAGTCCGCTAATGACCTCCCCTGTCCATGGGGAGGCACTAGATGCTACCTGCGTTTCCAGCACAACCCCCACCTTTCCCCGGCAGCCCGCACTGGGAGGGACTCGGGGAAGACACTCGAAGGGCTCCTAGGAGATCCCGGGTGCTGCAGACAGAAGACGGAACCTCCCCACACTCAGAATCCCGGAACACGGCTGAATGTGTGGGGGAGGTTCGGGGCCGCACTCCACGCAGCTGCCTGGTGTCGCAGGTGTTCCCTGGCAGGGGGAAGTCCGCTAATTACCTCCCCTGTCCATGGGGAGGCACTAGATGCTACCTGCGTTTCCAGCCCAACCCCCGCCTTTCCCCGGCAGCCCGCACTGTGAGGGACTCGGGGAAGCCACTCGAAGGGCTCCTAGGAGATCCCGGGTGCTGCAGACAGAAGACGGAACCTCCCCACACTCAGAATCCCGGAACACGGCTGACTGTGTGGGGGAGGTTCGGGGCCGCACTCCACGCAGCTGCCTGGTGTCGCAGGTGTTCCCTGGCAGGGGGAAGTCCGCTAATTACCTCCCCTGTCCATGGGGAGGCACTAGATGCTACCTGCGTTTCCAGCCCAACCCCCGCCTGTCCCCGGGAGCCCGCACTGGGAGGGACTCGGGGAAGCCACTCGAAGGGCACCTAGGAGATCCCGGGTGCTGCAGACAGAAGACGGAACCTCCCCACACTCAGAATTCCGAACACGGGTGACTGTGTGGGTGAGGTTCTGGGCCGCCCTCCACGGAGCTTCCTGGTGTCACAGGTGTTCCCTGCCAGGGGGAAGTCCGCTAATTACCTCCCCTGTCCATCGGGAGGCACTAGATGCTACCTGCGTTTCCAGGCCAAACCCCGCCTTTCCCCGGGAGCCCGCACTGGGAGGGACTCGGGGAAGACACTCGAAGGGCTCCTAGGAGATCCCGGGTGCTGCAGACAGAAGACGGAACCTCCCCACACTCAGAATCCCGGAACACGGCTGACTGTGTGGGGGAGGTTCTGGGCCGCCCTCCACGCAGCTGCCTGGTGTCACAGGTGTTCCCTGGCAGGGGGAAGTCCGCTAATTACCTCCCCTGTCCATGGGGAGTCACTAGATGCTACCTGCGTTTCCAACCCAACCCCCACCTTTCACCGGGAGCCCGCACTGGGAGGGACTCGGGGAAGACACTCGAAGGGCTCCTAGGAGATGCCGGGTGCTGCAGAGAGAAGACGGAACCTCCCCACACTCAGAATTCCGGAACACGGCTGACTGTGTGGGGGAGGTTCGGGTCCGCCCTCCCCGAAGCTGCCTGGTGTCACAGGTGTTCCCTGGCAGGGGGAAGTCCGCTAATTACCTCCCCTGTCCATGGGGAGGCACTAGATGCTACCTGCGTTTCCAGCCCAACCCCCGCCTTTCCCCGGGAGCCCGCACTGGGAGGGACTCGGGGAAGCCACTCGAAGGGCACCTAGGAGATCCCGGGTGCTGCAGACAGAAGACGGAACCTCCCCACACTCAGAATTCCGGAACACGGGTGACTGTGTGGGTGAGGTTTAGGGCCGCCCTCCACGAAGCTTCCTGGGGTCACAGGTGTTCCCTCTCAAGGGGAAGTCCGCTACTTACCTCCCCTGTCCATGGGGAGGCACTAGATGCTACCTGCGTTTCCAGCCCAACCCCCGCCTTTCCCTGACAGCCCGCACTGGGAGGGACTCGGGGAAGACACTCGAAGGGCTCCTAGGAGATCCCGGGTGCTGCAGACAGAAGACGGAACCTCCCCACACTCAGAATTCCGGAACACGGCTGACTGTTTGGGGGAGGTTCTGGGCCGCCCTCCACGCAGCTGCCTGGTGTCACAGGTGTTCCCTGGCAGGGGGAAGTCCGCTAATGACCTCCCCTGTCCATGGGGAGGCACTAGATTCTACCTGCGTTTCCAGCCCAACCCCCGCCTTTCCCCAGCAGCCCGCACTGTGAGGGACTCGGGGAAGACACTCGAAGGGCTCCTAGGAGATCCCGGGTGCTGCAGACAGAAGACGGAACCTCCCCACACTCAGAATCCCGGAACACGGCTGACTGTGTGGGGGAGGATCGGGGCCGCACTCCACGCAGCTGCCTGGTGTCGCAGGTGTTCCCTGGCAGGGGGAAGTCCGCTAATTACCTCCCCTGTCCATGGGGAGTCACTAGATGCTACCTGCGTTTCCAACCCAACCCCCACCTTTCCCCGGGAGCCCGCACTGGGAGGGACTCGGGGAAGACACTCGAAGGGCTCCTAGGAGATGCCGGGTGCTGCAGAGAGAAGACGGAACCTCCCCACACTCAGAATTCCGGAACACGGCTGACTGTGTGGGGGAGGTTCGGGTCGGCCCTCCCCGAAGCTGCCTGGTGTCACAGGTGTTCCCTGGCAGGGGGAAGTTCGCTAATTACCTCCCCTGTCCATGGGGAGGCACTAGATGCTACCTGCGTTTCCAGCCCAACCCCCGCCTTTCCCCGGGAGCCCGCACTGGGAGGGACTCGGGGAAGCCACTCGAAGGGCACCTAGGAGATCCCGGGTGCTGCAGACAGAAGACGGAACCTCCCCACACTCAGAATTCCGAACACGGGTGACTGTGTGGGTGAGGTTTAGGGCCGCCCTCCACGGAGCTTCCTGGTGTCACAGGTGTTCCCTGCCAGGGGGAAGTCCGCTAATTACCTCCCCTGTCCATGGGGAGGCACTAGATGCTACCTGCGTTTCCAGGCCAAACCCCGCCTTTCCCCGGCAGCCCGCACTGGGAGGGACTCAGGGAAGACACTCGAAGGGCTCCTAGGAGATCCCGGGTGCTGCAGACAGAAGACGGAACCTCCCCACACTCAGAATCCCGGAACACGGCTGACTGTGTGGGGGAGGTTCGGGGCCGCACTCCACGCAGCTGCCTGGTGTCACAGGTGTTCCCTGGCAGGGGGAAGTCCGCTAATGACCTCCCCTGTCCATGGGGAGGCACTAGATGCTACCTGCGTTTCCAGCACAACCCCCACCTTTCCCCGGCAGCCCGCACTGGGAGGGACTCGGGGAAGCCACTCGAAGGGCACCTAGGAGATCCCGGGTGCTGCAGACAGAAGACGGAACCTCCCCACACTCAGAATTCCGAACACGGGTGACTGTGTGGGTGAGGTTTAGGGCCGCCCTCCACGGAGCTTCCCGGTGTCACAGGTGTTCCCTGCCAGGGGGAAGTCCGCTAATTACCTCCCCTGTCCATGGGGAGGCACTAGATGCTACCTGCGTTTCCAGGCCAACCCCCGCCTTTCCCAGGCAGCCCGCACTGGGAGGGACTCGGGGAAGACACTCGAAGGGCTCCTAGGAGATGCCGGGTGCTGCAGACAGAAGACGGAACCTCCCCACACTCAGAATCCCGGAACACGGCTGACTGTGTGGGGGAGGTTCGGGGCCGCACTCCACGCAGCTGCCTGGTGTCGCAGGTGTTCCCTGGCAGGGGGAAGTCCGCTAATTACCTCCCCAGTCCATGGGGAGTCACTAGATGCTACCTGCGTTTCCTACCCAACCCCCACCTTTCCCCGGGAGCCCGCACAGGGAGGGACTCGGGGAAGACACTCGAAGGGCTCCTAGGAGATGCCGGGTGCTGCAGAGAGAAGACGGAACCTCCCCACACTCAGAATACCGGAACACGGCTGACTGTGTGGGGGAGGTTCGGGTCCGCCCTCCCCGAAGCTGCCTGGTGTCACAGGTGTTCCCTGGCAGGGGGAAGTCCGCTAATTACCTCCCCTGTCCATGGGGAGGCACTAGATGCTACCTGCGTTTCCAGCCCAACCCCCGCCTTTCCCCGGGAGCCCGCACTGGGAGGGACTCGGGGAAGCCCCTCGAAGGGCACCTAGGAGATCCCGGGTGCTGCAGACAGAAGACGGAACCTCCCCACACTCAGAATTCCGAACACGGGTGACTGTGTGGGTGAGGTTTAGGGCCGCCCTCCACGGAGCTTCCTGGTGTCACAGGTGTTCCCTGCCAGGGGGAAGTCCGCTAATTACCTCCCCTGTCCATGGGGAGGCACTAGAGGCTACCTGCGTTTCCAGGCCAAACCCCGCCTTTCCCCGGCAGCCCGCACTGGGAGGGACTCGGGGAAGACACTCGAAGTGCTCCTAGGAGATCCCGGGTGCTGCAGAGAGAAGACGGAACCTCCCCACACTCAGAATTCCGGAACACGGCTGACTGTGTGGGGGAGGTTCGGGGCCGCACTCCACGCAGCTGCCTGGTGTCACAGGTGTTCCCTGGCAGGGGGAAGTCCGCTAATGACCTCCCCTGTCCATGGGGAGGCACTAGATGCTACCTGCGTTTCCAGCACAACCCCCACCTTTCCCCGGCAGCCCGCACTGGGAGGTACTCGGGGAAGACACTCGAAGGGCTCCTAGGAGATGCCGGGTGCTGCAGAGAGAAGACGGAACCTCCCCACACTCAGAATTCCGGAACACGGCTGACTGTGTGGGGGAGGTTCGGGTCCGCCCTCCCCGAAGCTGCCTGGTGTCACAGGTGTTCCCTGGCAGGGGGAAGTCCGCTAATTACCTCCCCTGTCCATGGGGAGGCACTAGATGCTACCTGCGTTTCCAGCCCAACCCCCGCGTTTCCCCGGGAGCCCGCACTGTTAGGGACTCGGGGAAGCCACTCGAAGGGCACCTAGGAAATCCCGGGTGCTGCAGACAGAAGACGGAACCTCCCCACACTCAGAATTCCGAACACGGGTGACTGTGTGGGTGAGGTTTAGGGCCGCCCTCCACGGAGCTTCCTGGTGTCACAGGTGTTCCCTGCCAGGGGGAAGTCCGCTAATTACCTCCCCTGTCCATGCGGAGGCACTAGATGCTACCTGCATTTCCAGGCCAAACCCCGCCTTTCCCCGGGAGCCCGCACTGGGAGGGACTTGGGGAAGACACTCGAAGGGCTCCTAGGAGATCCCGGGTGCTGCAGACAGAAGACGGAACCTCCCCACACTCAGAATTCCGGAACACGGCTGACTGTTTGGGGGAGGTTCTGGGCCGCCCTCCACGCAGCTGCCTGGTGTCACAGGTGTTCCCTGGCAGGGGGAAGTCCGCTAATTACCTCCCCTGTCCATGGGGAGTCACTAGATGCTACCTGCGTTTCCAACCCAACCCCCACCTTTCCCCGGGAGCCCGCACTGGGAGGGACTCGGGGAAGACACTCGAAGGGCTCCTAGGAGATGCCGGGTGCTGCAGAGAGAAGACGGAACCTCCCCACACTCAGAATTCCGGAACACGGCTGACTGTGTGGGGGAGTTTCGGGTCCGCCCTCCCCGAAGCTGCCTGGTGTCACAGGTGTTCCCTGGCAGGGGGAAGTCCGCTAATTACCTCCCCTGTCCATGGGGAGGCACTAGATGCTACCTGCGTTTCCAGCCCAACCCCCGCCTTTCCCCGGGAGCCCGCACTGGGAGGGACTCGGGGAAGCCACTCGAAGGGCACCTAGGAGATCCCGGGTGCTGCAGACAGAAGACGGAACCTCCCCACAGTCAGAATTCCGGAACACGGGTGACTGTGTGGGTGAGGTTTAGGGCCGCCCTCCACGAAGCTTCCTGGTGTCACAGGTGTTCCCTCTCAAGGGGAAGTCCGCTACTTACCTCCCCTGTCCATGGGGAGGCACTAGATGCTACCTGCGTTTCCAGCCCAACCCCCGCCTTTCCCTGACAGCCCGCACTGGGAGGGACTCGGGGAAGACACTCGAAGGGCTCCTAGGAGATCCCGGGTGCTGCAGACAGAAGACGGAACCTCCCCACACTCAGAATTCCGGAACACGGCTGACTGTTTGGGGGAGGTTCTGGGCCGCCCTCCACGCAGCTGCCTGGTGTCACAGGTGTTCCCTGGCAGGGGGAAGTCCGCTAATGACCTCCCCTGTCCATGGGGAGGCACTAGATTCTACCTGCGTTTCCAGCCCAACCCCCGCCTTTCCCAGGCAGCCCGCACTGTGAGGGACTCGGGGAAGACACTCGAAGGGCTCCTAGGAGATCCCGGGTGCTGCAGACAGAAGACGGAACCTCCCCACACTCAGAATCCCGGAACACGGCTGACTGTGTGGGGGAGGTTCGGGGCCGCACTCCACGCAGCTTCCTGGTGTCGCAGGTGTTCCCTGGCAGGGGGAAGTCCGCTAATTACCTCCCCTGTCCATGGGGAGTCACTAGATGCTACCTGCGTTTCCAACCCAACCCCCACCTTTCCCCGGGAGCCCGCACTGGGAGGGACTCGGGGAAGACACTCGAAGGGCTCCTAGGAGATGCCGGGTGCTGCAGAGAGAAGACGGAACCTCCCCACACTCAGAATTCCGGAACACGGCTGACTGTGTGGGGGAGGTTCGTGTCGGCCCTCCCCGAAGCTGCCTGGTGTCACAGGTGTTCCCTGGCAGGGGGAAGTTCGCTAATTACCTCCCCTGTCCATGGGGAGGCACTAGATGCTACCTGCGTTTCCAGCCCAACCCCCGCCTTTCCCCGGGAGCCCGCACTGGGAGGGACTCGGGGAAGCCACTCGAAGGGCACCTAGGAGATCCCGGGTGCTGCAGACAGAAGACGGAACCTCCCCACACTCAGAAATCCGAACACGGGTGACTGTGTGGGTGAGGTTTAGGGCCGCCCTCCACAGAGCTTCCTGGTGTCACAGGTGTTCCCTGCCAGGGGGAAGTCCGCTAATTACCTCCCCTGTCCATGGGGAGGCACTAGATGCTACCTGCGTTTCCAGGCCAAACCCCGCCTTTCCCCGGCAGCCCGCACTGGGAGGGACTCGGGGAAGACACTCGAAGGGCTCCTAGGAGATCCCGGGTGCTGCAGACAGAAGACGGAACCTCCCCACACTCAGAATCCCGGAACACGGCTGACTGTGTGGGGGAGGTTCGGGGCCGCACTCCACGCAGCTGCCTGGTGTCACAGGTGTTCCCTGGCAGGGGGAAGTCCGCTAATGACCTCCCCTGTCCATGGGGAGGCACTAGATGCTACCTGCGTTTCCAGCACAACCCCCACCTTTCCCCGGCAGCCCGCACTGGGAGGGACTCGGGGAAGCCACTCGAAGGGCACCTAGGAGATCCCGGGTGCTGCAGACAGAAGACGGAACCTCCCCACACTCAGAATTCCGAACACGGGTGACTGTGTGGGTGAGGTTTAGGGCCGCCCTCCACGGAGCTTCCTGGTGTCACAGGTGTTCCCTGCCAGGGGGAAGTCCGCTAATTACCTCCCCTGTCCATGGGGAGGCACTAGAGGCTACCTGCGTTTCCAGGCCAAACCCCGCCTTTCCCCGGCAGCCCGCACTGGGAGGGACTCGGGGAAGACACTCGAAGGGCTCCTAGGAGATCCCGGGTGCTGCAGAGAGAAGACGGAACCTCCCCACACTCAGAATTCCGGAACACGGCTGACTGTGTGGGGGAGGTTCGGGGCCGCACTCCACGCAGCTGCCTGTTGTCACAGGTGTTCCCTGGCAGGGGGAAGTCCGCTAATGACCTCCCCTGTCCATGGGGAGGCACTAGATGCTACCTGCGTTTCCAGCACAACCCCCACCTTTCCCCGGCAGCCCGCACTGGGAGGTACTCGGGGAAGACACTCGAAGGGCTCCTAGGAGATGCCGGGTGCTGCAGAGAGAAGACGGAACCTCCCCACACTCAGAATTCCGGAACACGGCTGACTGTGTGGGGGAGGTTCGGGTCCGCCCTCCCCGAAGCTGCCTGGTGTCACAGGTGTTCCCTGGCAGGGGGAAGTCCGCTAATTACCTCCCCTGTCCATGGGGAGGCACTAGATGCTACCTGCGTTTCCAGCCCAACCCCCGCCTTTCCCCGGGAGCCCTCACTGGGAGGGACTCGGGGAAGCCAATCGAAGGGCACCTAGGAGATCCCGGGTGCTGCAGACAGAAGACGGAACCTCCCCACACTCAGAATTCCGAACACGGGTGACTGTGTGGGTGAGGTTTAGGGCCGCCCTCCACGGAGCTTCCTGGTGTCACAGGTGTTCCCTGCCAGGGGGAAGTCCGCTAATTACCTCCCCTGTCCATGGGGAGGCACTAGATGCTACCTGCGTTTCCAGGCCAAACCCCGCATTTCCCCGGGAGCCCGCACTGGGAGGGACTCGGGGAAGACACTCGAAGGGCTCCTAGGAGATCCCGGGTGCTGCAGACAGAAGACGGAACCTCCCCACACTCAGAATTCCGGAACACGGCTGACTGTTTGGGGGAGGTTCTGGGCCGCCCTCCACGCAGCTGCCTGGTGTCACAGGTGTTCCCTGGCAGGGGGAAGTCCGTTAATGACCTCCCCTGTCCATGGGGAGGCACTAGATTCTACCTGCGTTTCCAGCCCAACCCCCGCCTTTCCCCGGCAGCCCGCACTGTGAGGGACTCGGGGAAGACACTCGAAGGGCTCCTAGGAGATCCCGGGTGCTGCAGACAGAAGACGGAACCTCCCCACACTCAGAATCCCGGAACACGGCT